>NC_053390.1:334824406-335494406 GCF_905171765.1 Bufo bufo
TCAATATGGGCCAACATTTATAAAGAATGCTATCAGCACCTTGTTGAATCAATGCCACGTAGAATTAAGGCAGTTCTGAAGGCAAAAGGGGGTCCAACAACGTATTAGTATGGTGTTCCTAATAATTCTTTAGGTGAGTGTATACCTGAACACCAGGGCACTAGGAGTGGTCAGAGAAGACAGGGATGATGGTAAAAAAATGCATCTATCAGGCCTCAAATTAACTAAAAATAAGGAATATTCTGATCATCAACCTGCTGTGACAGAGATGTTGAGTAGAGTTCAGCGGACACCTGGATGTTCGGGTTCGACGAGTTCGGCCGAACTTCACAAAAAAGTTAGAGTTCGGGACCCAAACCTGACCCAGAACCCGAACCCCATTGAAGTCAATGAGGACCCGAACTTTTGAGCACTAAATGGCTGTAAAAATGTCATGGAAAAGGCTAGAGGGCTGCAAATGGCATCAAAATGTGGTTAAGAGCATGGCAAGTGCTCTGCAAACAAATGTGGATAGGGAAATGACTTTAAATAACATAAAATGCATAAAAATAATAATCTTGATCTAGGAGGACGAGGTCCATATGGAGTAGGAGGTTGAGGAGGCGATGGATGTGGTGGTGTAGGTGGAAGCGGCGGTGGAGGAGGAGGAGGTAGCCTACACTGCTTTTTGGTTTTAAATTTTATTTATATTTTTTAATTAGGGCACAACCCAAAACATTGGGAAATATAACCTGTGATAACCCCCTCCAGTCGTGCTAAACACACGTTCAGACAATACACTGGCTGCAGGGCAGGCCAGCACCTCCAAGGCCTAAAGGGCAAGCTCAGGCCATGTGCCCAATTTGGAGACCCAGAAGTTGAAGGGGGCAGACCCGTCATTCAGTTCGTGTAGGCGTGTGCACACATACTGCTCCACCATGTTGGTGAAATGCTGCCTCCTGTTAAGATGTTCCATATCAGCTAGTGGTGCTGGTTGTTGTGGCGTGCTGACAACGATTTTCCACATTTCGGCCATGCTAACCCTGCCTTATGAGGTGCTGGCGGTGCCCCAGCTGCGTTGGCGACCTCTTCCTCGTCCTCTTCCTTCGCCTTGTGCTCCCACTGTGCCCCCTCTGTCAGGTGGGAATGCCACCAGCAGCGCGTCTACCAGCGTGCGCTTGTACTCGCGCATCTTACGATCACGCTCCAGTGACGGAATTAAGGACGGTACGTTGTCCTTTTAACGAGGATCCAGCAGCGTGGCCACCCAGTAATCAGCACAAGTTAGAATGTGGGCAACTCGGCGGTCATTGCGGAGACACTGCAGTATGTAATCGCTCAAGTGCGCCAGGCTGCCCAGAGGCAACGAAAAGCTGTCCTCTGTGGGAGGTGTATTGTCTGTGTCCTCTGTATCCCCCCCAGCTATGCACCAGTGATGGCCATGAGCTGGTCTGGGTGCCACCCTGCTGTGAACATGGTTCCTCCTCCTCCATCTCCTCCTCCTCATCCTCCACCTCGTCATCCTTCAGAACTGTGCTCTGGCTGGACAAATGTGTACCTGGCGTTTGCAGGAACCCACCCTCGGAGCCACTTGTGAATGACTTGCTGGAAACCCTACGAAATGATCCCTCTTCTACCTCCTCCTCCTGTGCCACATCCTCTTCCATCATCACCAGCAGAATTTTTTCAAGGAGGCATAGAAGTGGGATAGTAACGCTGAGAACGGCGTTATCAGCACTGGCCATGTTGCTGGAGTACTCGAAACAGCGAAACAAGGAACACAGGTTTCAGCTGCAGCATGCACGGGTGAGAACGCTGAAAACGCATCACAGATGGCCAGCACTTTATGCCTCAGCTCTGACATATCGGGGTAATTTTTAAGGAATCGCTGCACCACCAAATTCAGCACATGCGCCAGGCAAGGGATGTGCGTCAAACCGGCTAGTCCCAGAGCTGCTACGAGATTTCGCCCATTATTGCACACCACCAGGCCGGGCTTGAGGCTCACTGGCACAAACCACTCATCGGTCTGTTGTTCAAGGCCCGTCCACAGCTCCTGCGCGGTGTAGGGTTTGTCATCCAAACAGATAAGTTTTAAAACTGATGTCATTTACCCCTGGCTGTGCTGAAGTTGGTGGTGAAGGTGTTACGCTGACCGGATGAGCAGCCAGTAGAGGATGAGGAAGCGGAGTAGGAGGAGGAAACAACAGGAGGAAAACTGAAGCGCCCTGCAATCCTCGGTGGTGGAAGGACATGCGGCAAACTTCTATCCGCCTCAGGCCCAGCCGCCACTGCATTTACCCAGTGTGCTGTTATGGAGATATAACGTCCCTGACCGTGCTTACTGGTCCACGTATCCGTAGTGAGGTGCACCTTGCCACAAATGGCTATGTACAGTGCACACCTGATTTTGTCCCCCACTTGGTTGTGCAGGGAAGGGAGGGTACGCCTGGAGAAATAGTGGCGGCTGGGCACGACATACTGTGGGACAGCCACCGCCATAAGGCTTTTAATACTCTCCGTCTCCACCAGACGGAATGACAGCATTTCAAAGTCCAGTAATTTTGAAATGCTGGCATTCAGGGCCAGGGATCGCGGGTGGGTAGGGGGGTACTTCCTCTACCATTCCAGTATCTGGGAGATGGAGAGCTGAACGCTTCTGTGGGACATTGTGGAGATGCTTGGTGACCCAGATGGTGGTGTTGCTGTCAGATCCTCTGTTTGCAGGGTAGCAGGTGGCACTGTCACTCCAGAGGTGGATGAAGAGGCCGAGACTGTAGCAGAAGAGGAAGCAGGAGGAGCCAGAGTTTTTGAGGTGTCTCCTGTGCGTCTGGAGGAAAGAAGGTTTGTACACAAACATAGAAAAGGATTCTTTACGGTAAGAGCAGTGAGACTATGGAACTCTCTGCCTAAGGAGGTGGTGATTGTGAGTACAGTAAAGGAATTCAAGAGGGGCCTGGATGTATTTCTGGAGCGTAATAATATTACAGGCTATAGCTACTAGAGAGGGGTCGTTGATCCAGGGAGTTATTCTAATTGCCTGATTGGAGTCGGGAAGGAATTTTTTATTCCCCTAAAGTGGGGAAAATTGGCTTCTACCTCACAGGTTTTTTTTTTTGCCTTCCTCTGGATCAACTTGCAGGATAACAGGCCGAACTGGATGGACAAATGTCTTTTTTCGGCCTTATGTACTATGTTACTATGTTACTCCACTGCAGCTTGTGCTTTGCACTTAGATGCCTGGTCATGCAGGTTGTGCTCAGGTTCAGGGCCAGTGCAAGGATTTTTGCCAACACAAGCGAAGCTACATTTTGGCGCCCCCCCTTGCAGCTCACCTGGCCCTGGTCCCGTCTGCAGCAGCTCGCTTTTCCTCTGTGTGGTCCTGGTATCTTCTCTCTGCTTCAGACAATCGCTGGTTTGAGGACTGTACACTGCGTGCAGAATTATTAGGCAAATGAGTATTTAAGCATATTAGGTGATGTGCCTCTCTGTAATGAGAAGGGGTGTGGTCTAATGACATCAACACCCTATATTAGGTGTGCATAATTATTAGGCAACTTCCTTTCCTTTGGCAAAATGGGTCAAAAGAAGGACTTGACAGGCTCAGAAAAGTCAAAAATAGTGAGATATCTTGCAGAGGGATGCAGCACTCTTAAAATTGCAAAGCTTCTGAAGCGTGATCATCGAACAATCAAGCGTTTCATTCAAAATAGTCAACAGGGTCGCAAGAAGCGTGTGGAAAAACCAAGGCGCAAAATAACTGCCCATGAACTGAGAAAAGTCAAGCTTGCAGCTGCCAAGATGCCACTTGCCACCAGTTTGGCCATATTTCAGAGCTGCAACATCACTGGAGTGCCCAAAAGCACAAGGTGTGCAATACTCAGAGACATGGCCAAGGTAAGAAAGGCTGAAAGACGACCACCACTGAACAAGACACACAAACTGAAATGTCAAGACTGATTTTTCTAAGGTTTTATGGACTGATGAAATGAGAGTGAGTCTTGATGGGCCAGATGGATGGGCCCGTGGCTGGATTGGTAAAGGGCAGAGAGCTCCAGTCCGACTCAGACGCCAGCAAGGTGGAGGTGGAGTACTGGTTTGGGCTGGTATCATCAAAGATGAGCTTGTGGGGCCTTTTCGGGTTGAGGATGGAGTCAAGCTCAACTCCCAGTCCTACTGCCAGTTTCTGGAAGACACCTTCTTCAAGCAGTGGTACAGGAAGAAGTCTGCATCCTTCAAGAAAAACATGATTTTCATGCAGGACAATGCTCCATCACACGCGTCCAAGTACTCCACAGCGTGGCTGGCAAGAAAGGGTATAAAAGAAGAAAATCTAATGACATGGCCTCCTTGTTCACCTGATCTGAACCCCATTGAGAACCTGTGGTCCATCATCAAATGTGAGATTTACAAGGAGGGAAAACAGTACACCTCTCTGAACAGTGTCTGGGAGGCTGTGGTTGCTGCTGCACGCAATGTTGATGGTGAACAGATCAAAACACTGACAGAATCCATGGATGGCAGGCTTTTGAGTGTCCTTGCAAAGAAAGGTGGCTATATTGGTCACTGATTTGTTTTTGTTTTGTTTTTGAATGTCAGAAATGTATATTTGTGAATGTTGAGATGTTATATTGGTTTCACTGGTAAAAATAAATAATTGAAATGGGTATATATTTGTTTTTTGTTAAGTTGCCTAATAATTATGCACAGTAATAGTCACCTGCACACACAGATATCCCCCTAAAATAGCTAAAACTAAGAACAAACTAAAAATTACTTCCAAAAATATTCAGCTTTGATATTAATGAGTTTTTTGGGTTCATTGAGAACATGGTTGTTGTTCAATAATAAAATTAATCCTGAAAAATACAACTTGCCTAATAATTCTGCACTCCCTGTAAGACACACCTAGGTTTTAGAGGAGGATAATAAGTAAATATATATATATATATAAAAATATTTTCCATTACACCTCAGGTCAGACCAGCAATCAGACCCCCAATGATAATCAGATCTCAGCTCACAGCCCCAATCAGACCCCCAATGTTAATCAGACCTCAGATCAGACCCCCATGTCAGACATCAGCCCCCATCCATCAGCCTCCCATGTCAGCCATTAGCCCCCCATGTCAGCAAACAGCCCCTATCCATCATGCCCCCATGTAAGCCATCATTCCCTCATGTCAGCCATCAGCCCCCCATGTCACATTTCTCCCTCTCCATGTCAAATCACCCCCCTATGTCACATCAGTCCTCCATGTCACATTTCTCCCCCTCCATGTCACATTTTTCCGCCCTCCCCCAGGGTGCGCCCTAAGGCAGCCGCTTGGTCTGCCTTATGGCAGCACCGGCCCTGCTCAGGTTGAGAACGTTTATGTCTCGCTTCAGGCTCTGATTGCACAGCGTGCAAACCACTCTTGTCTTGTCGTCAGCACATTGTCTGAAGAACTGCCACGCCAGGGAACTCCTTGGAGCTGGCTTTGGTGTGCTCAGTCCCTTGCTGCGGTGGGCAGTAGCAGGCGTACTGTCTAGGGGACGGCCGCTCCGCTTTTGCACTCTGCTCCCTCTTCTGCTGTGCTGGTGGCTCTGTGCGACCACCGCCTCTTCCTCTGAACTACACAGGTCACTCGCATGACCTTGATTCCATGTGGGGTCGAGGACCTCATCGTCCTCCACATCATCCTACACCCAGTCTTCACCCCTGCCCTCCTTGTGGGTCTGCACACTTTCGAAAGCCCCAGCAGTTGGCACCTGTGTTTCGTCATCATCCGAGACGTGCTGCGATGGTCCTCCCATGTACTCAACTTGAAACATAAGTGGTTGGGCATCGGTTCACTCAATTTCTTCCACTTCTGGGGCAGGGCTATGTGGATGGCCCTGGGAAACCCTTCTAGCAGAGTCATCTAAAGGCAGAAGAGACTGCTGCATGACTTGGGGCTCAGACTGCTTGTCTGATTTGCAAGGCGGTGAGGTGAAAGACTGATGACATCGGCTGCAGGTGCCAACTCTGATCTTTCAGCAGGAGACTGGGTGTGAGAAAATGTGAAGGAACTGGAGGCACTGTCAGCAACCCAATCTACTATTGCCTGTACTTGTTCTGGCCTAACCATTCGTAGAGCCGCATTAGGCCCGACCAAATACCGCTGCAGGTTCTGTCGCCTACTCGCACCTGAGGAAGGTGTTTCACTTGTGCGTGTAGCTGGCACAGATTGACCACGTCCTCTCCCTGCAACAGGAGCTCCACCAGCAGCATCACGACCGGGGCCACGTCCCTTATATAGTGATGTCGCGAACATAAAATTTTCAGTTCGCGAACAGCGAACGCGAGCTTCCGCAAATGTTCGCGAACTGGCGAACCGGGCGAACCGCCATAGACTTCAATAGACAGGCGAATTTTAAAACCCACAGGGACTCTTTCTGGCCACAATAGTGATGAGAAAGTTGTTTCAAGGGGTCTAACACCTGGACTGTGGCATGCCGGAGGGGGATCTATGGCAAAACTCCCATGGAAAATTACGTAGTGGACACAGAGTCGGGTTTTAATCCATAAAGGGCATAAATCAACTAACATTCCTAAATTGTTTGGAATAACGTGCTTTAAAACATCCAGTGTGTGTATACGATCAGGTATGATGTTGGCACTGGCAGTGGGCACACTACAGTCAGTGGAAGAGGGCCTGACACACTGACTGGCAGCAGGCAAGCAACTGAATTTAGACTACTGTCTAAAAATTAAATGCCTTATTTATCGGCAAGCTACTGTGCCACCCGGTATCAGTGGTTGGCACTGGCAGTGGGCACACTACAGTCAGTGGAAGCGGGCCTGACACACACTGGCAGCAGGCAAGCAACTGAAATTACACTAAAGTGTAAAAATTAAATGCCTTATTTATCGGCAAGCTACTGTGCCACCCGGTATGAGTGGTTGGCACTGGCAGTGGGCACACTACAGTCAGTGGAAGAGGGCCTGACACACACTGGCAGCAGGCAAGCAACTGAATTTAGACTACTGTCTAAAAATTAAATGCCTTATTTATCGGCAAGCTACTGTGCCACCCGGTATCAGTGGTTGGCACTGGCAGTGGGCACACTACAGTCAGTGGAAGCGGGCCTGACACACACTGGCAGCAGGCAAGCAACTGAATTTAGACTACTGTCTAAAAATTAAATGCCTTATTTATCGGCAAGCTACTGTGCCACCCGGTATCAGTGGTTGGCACTGGCAGTGGGCACACTACAGTCAGTTGAAGTCGGCCTGACACACACTAGCAGCAGGCAAGCAGCTGAAATTACACTAAAGTGTAAAAATTAAATGCCTTTTTTATGCAAAGTCCTGTGCCAGCCGGTATGAGTGGTGGGCACTGGCAGTGGGCACACTACAGTCAGTGGAAGTCAGCCTGACACACACTGGCAGGCAACTAACCTTAGATTAAAGTGTAAAAATTAAGTGCCTATTTTTTAAGCAAAGTCCTGTGCCACTCGGTATGACAGGGGTGGGCACTGGCAGTGGGCACACTACAGTCAGTTGAAGTCGGCCTGACACACACTAGCAGCAGGCAAGCAGCTGAAATTACACTAAAGTGTAAAAATTAAATGCCTTTTTTATGCAAAGTCCTGTGCCAGCCGGTATGAGTGGTGGGCACTGGCAGTGGGCACACTACAGTCAGTGGAAGTCAGCCTGACACACACTGGCAGGCAACTAACCTTAGATTAAAGTGTAAAAATTAAGTGCCTATTTTTTAAGCAAAGTCCTGTGCCACTCGGTATGACAGGGGTGGGCACTGGCAGTGGGCACACTACAGTCAGTTGAAGTCGGCCTGACACACACTAGCAGCAGGCAAGCAGCTGAAATTACATTAAAGTGTAAAAATTAAATGCCTTTTTTAAGCAAAGTCCTGTGCCAGCCGGTATGAGTGGTGGGCACTGGCAGTGGGCACACTACAGTCAGTGGAAGTCAGCCTGACACACACTGGCAGGCAACTAACCTTAGATTAAAGTGTAAAAATTAAGTGCCTATTTTTTAAGCAAAGTCCTGTGCCACTCGGTATGACAGGGGTGGGCACTGGCAGTGGGCACACTACAGTCAGTTGAAGTCGGCCTGACACACACTAGCAGCAGGCAAGCAGCTGAAATTACATTAAAGTGTAAAAATTAAATGCCTTTTTTAAGCAAATCCTGTGCCAGCCGGTATGAGTGGTGGGCACTGGCAGTGGGCACACTACAGTCAGTGGAAGTCAGCCTGACACACACTGGCAGGCAACTAACCTTAGATTAAAGTGTAAAAATTAAGTGCCTATTTTTTAAGCAAAGTCCTGTGCCACTCGGGATGACAGGGGTGGGCACTGGCAGTGGGCACACTACAGTCAGTTGAAGTCGGCCTGACACACACTGGCAGGCAACTAACCTTAGATTAAAGTGTAAAAATGAAGTGCCTTTTTTTTAAGCAAAGTCCTGTGCCACACGGGATGACAGGGGTGGGCACTGGCAGTGGGCACACTACAGTCAGTTGAAGTCGGCCTGACACACACTAGCAGCAGGCAAGCAGCTGAAATTACACTAAAGTGTAAAAATTAAATGCCTTTTTTATGCAAAGTCCTGTGCCAGCCGGTATGAGTGGTGGGCACTGGCAGTGGGCACACTACAGTCAGTGGAAGTCAGCCTGACACACACTGGCAGGCAACTAACCTTAGATTAAAGTGTAAAAATTAAGTGCCTTTTTTTAAGCAAAGTCCTGTGCCACACGGAATGACAGGGGTGAGCACTGGCAGTGGGCACACTACAGTCTGTGGGCCTGCAGCTCCTCACACACAGGCAGGCCAGGCAACTGCAATATGTATATAAAGGAAAAAAAAAAAGCAGACTAATGTTGCAGCCCTAAAAAGGGCTTTTTGGGGTGCTGTCAGGACGCTGTCCTTACAGCAGAGATCAGATGAGTCTTTCAGGACTGGAGTGGACACTGAATTCACTAGCCTAGCTATCGATTTCCCAATTAAATCAGCAGCAGTTACAGTCTCCCTCCTCTCACTAAGACTGCAGCTTCAGAATGAATCTAAAATGGATGCTGTGCAGGAGGTGGGAGGGTCTGGGAGGGAGGGTATGCTGCTGATTGGCTGGAATGTGTCTGCTGACTGTGAGGTACAGGGTCAAAGTTTGCTCAATGATGATGTATAGGGGGCGGACCGAACATCGCATGTGTTCGCCCGGCAGAGGCGAACGCGAACAAGCTATGTTCGCCGGGAACTGTTCGCCGTCGGATAGTTCGGGCCATCTCTACCCTTATATGACGCTCTCCTCATATTTCTCAAATTTAGGATCTTGCCCAAAAAGTTTTTTTTTTAATAGCAGAATAGAACTCCAGTATCTAAAGGGCGATTCTCACAATGACATATGCAGCAAAGGCTGCAAAATTTAGTTTTTTTGCCCTAAATGGCAGTTTTTTTAATAGCAGAATAGAACAACAGTATCTAAAGGGTGTATCTCACACGCACAGATGTAGACTAGGCCGCAATTTAAGATTTTTGCCCAAAATTGGTGTTTTTCTAATAGCAAAATAGAACCACAGTATCTAAATGGTGTATCTCACATGTACAGATGAAGACTAGGCAGCAATTTAAGATTTTTGCCCAAAATGGGTGTTTTTCTAATAGCAGAATAGAACCACAGTATCTAAAGGGTGTATCTAACATGTACAGATGCATACCAGGCCGCAATTTAAGATTTTTGCCCAAAATGGGTGTTTTTCTAATAGCAGAATAGAACAACAGTATCTAAAGGGTGTATCTCACAATGACATATGCAGCAAAGGCTGCAAAATTTAGTTTTTTATCCTGAATGGGTGTTTTTTTAATAGCACAATAGAACAACACTATCTAAAGGGTGTATCTCACAATGACATATGCAGTAAAGGTTGAAAACTTTAGTTTTTTGCCCTAAATGGGTGTTTTTTTAATAGCAGAATAGAACAACAGTATGTATAGGGTGTATCTCAAAATGACAGATGCAGCAAAGGCTGCAATATTAAGTATTTTGCTTAAAACTGGTGTTTTTTTTTATAACAGAATATGACAGCTGTATATAACGCTTGAATTTCACACGTGCAGATGCAGCAAGGGCTCTGTCACTGGGCTCATGGCAGGGTAAAAAGATTGTGCACTGCACCCACACAACAAAATCTATGTAGATCGCTGAGTTCAATTGGAATTCTGATTAAAGATTCTGTCCTATTCTCTCCCTCACAGCAGCAGCATCCTATCCCTACACTAAGCACAGCAGAGTGACGTGCAGCGCTACGTGACTCCAGCTTATATAGAGGCTGGGTCACATGCTGCACTGGCCAATCACAGCCATGCCATTAGTAGGCATGGCTGTGATGGCTTCTAAGGGCTCTGCAGCCTTTCAAAAAGCACCTAGAAATCGCCGAACACCGAACTCGAACCCAAACTTTTACAGAAATGTTCGTGTTCGGGTACGGGGTCCAAAAATCCTAAAGTTCGGTACGAACCCGAACTTTACAGTTCGGGTTTGCTCAACCCTAATGATGAGTAAACCATCCACTCCACAATGTTATCTTCTTTTTCCGCAATAATACACCGTTGACTTCCGGAGGCAAGGGTCAACTGTGGTTTGCTACTACTAGCAGGACAATATAACACCTACAAAGAAAAATGAGCCGTCATATACCCATAAAATAATCAAATTCAGTCTTTATTGTTACATGTAGTTAAAGTGTACATGATACAAGGATAAGTAGCAGAAAAAGCTCCATCACTGGCACCCTTAATACCATATGGGAAAATAACACCACGCAACAAAAAAAAAAAATTGTCTGCTACTGGGCAAAAAACATTTGTCCTATACTAAATTGAGTGTGCGGATGCGGATTACAAATCCGAAGTCAGAATTGTTGTAACACGTCAGGAAATTTTGCTAAGCATAAGTATGCCTAAATGAATTAAGCACTTGGAAAGCATTGAATAATAACAGAACGAGTTTTACTCCAACATTTACCTAATCTACATCAAAGTTTGCGTTGTAAACAGTGTATGAAAATGTAATGGAATAACAAAATTTCAAAAAGTCTCATTTTTTGGGGTAAGAAAAAGTCAAGATAGGAATGTAAGAAATGCACTTTCAATGACATTAGGCAGCCAAGTTGTTCATATGCTGTAAGCATGTTGTCTACTAATTCAGCATAATTTTCAGCTCGTCCCAAGGAAATTCTGCACTACTAGCACAAATGCATCCCAAGCTGCAAGACGGACTCACTTTGTCAGATTCTTGCGCTGATCATAAGTAGTGTTTTTGCCACATATGTAGTAGAAATTCTCAGGATCGTTAACACATTTGCACTTATCCATCTGAAGTTTCAAAACTGATAGCACTATAACAGATCACTTTATCAAAATCTGTCCAGCTTGCCTTATGTACTTACTGCTGACAGCCTGAGTGCGTCCAAACAGGTCTGGACATTAGTGATAGCCTTGTGGTTCACCCGGCGGTCGGTTCGCAGCGAACTTTGCGCGTTCGCGATCTGCCAAATATGCGAACATATGGCGATGTCCACGTGCACCATATACTTTGCATTGCGCCGAACTTTGACCCATGACACTTCCATCAGGTGGGACAGGACAGACAATTGAAACGTTTTAGCACATGGACACCCCCCCAAACTTATAACAGAACCCGATCTGGTAGCCATTTTACATTATGTGTTTTGCCAGTGTAGGGAGAGGTTGCATTTTGGAACAGGGAAAGGCTGTTAGGAACTTAGGGACACCAAACGCTAGCTTATACGGCCACAAAAGTCCTGTCACGACCTTGGTTATGGTCGTGACTCGGGATCCGCATGCTGTTGCCTGCGGTATGGTTTTATTTTCTGCCATAGGTGAGGGCCGCTAGTATGTTGCCTCACTTGTGGTTGCCACTGGCAACATATGGTTGTATTGCAGTTTGGCAGCCTGAGCTGGTGCTGGGCAGCTTGCTGCAATGTGCATGCGGTTGCACCTGGCAACCTGCCTTTATATGTGTGCACATTCCCTGTTTGGTGTGCACAGGGTTTGAATTGTGTGCACTTTCCCTTTAAGTTGCTGTCTTCCCTTCCCTGGTGTGAGAAGGGTTAATTCCCTTCCTAGTGTGTGTCCACTGGGTGTGTCTGTGTGGGTGTGGCTACTTGGGCATATATAGCTTCTGTTGTGTTTCAGAAGCTGAGGGGTACTCCAGCCTTGTAGTGGGCTGGAGGCACCCTCCTGGTCTCAGATACCATCTGCCAGTGAGGGCCACCCTTGTGGTCATAGAATGTGATACCCGATGTTATGAAGATGTGTTTGTGTTATGCTTATTTATTGCAGCGTATGGTTTCCTGGCTTCCTGTGTGGTGTGTGCTCTGTCTCTTGTGTTTGTGGACAGCAGCACTTATACTTGGGTTCCAGGCTCTTTGTCTGTGGCAGGTAGGTGTGGTACTTGTTGCACTCACCTGCCATTGCCATATGTCTGTTTCTGTTCCCCTTTCTTTATAGTTTGGCCACTTTAGACTCCTGCTCCACGTCCAGGAGGAACGGGCTGTCTACCCAGCTCCTAGTTCAGGGATTGGCGGAGGGTCAGTAGGGATTCGAGGTTCCTGAGCATGAGCCCTCCTACCTTCAAGGGCGGCTCATGCAGCTAGGAGTCAGGGTCAGATTAGGGAAGCTCTAGGAGGTGACCTGCTCCCTAATTCTGTGGTTCTGGCCAAGTAGCAACCTTTCCATCTTCTGGCATCGCACGGCTGAGGGTTTTCCCCATCCTCAGCCGTGACAAGTCCTTTTAAGGTATGCTAACGTTGTGCTATCTAAAGGTGTGATACACAGAGGGGTGTGATATACTTATAATATACTTTATAACATAGAAAGTATATTATAGTGCATTTGTATGCTTCCAGAAAATACTGATTGAGGGCTGCGATCTATCAGCTTCCACAGAATAGTGATTGAGGTTTTCCATATACCTGCTTCCACAAAATTGCTGCTTGAGGGTGATATACCAGCTTCAACTAACAACTGATTGAGGCCTTCCATATATCAGCTTCCACAAAATAGCGATAGAAGTTTTCCATATACCTGCGTCCACAAAATACAGATTGTGGGTTTTGATATACCAGCTTCAACTGATTGAGGCCTGCCATATATCAGCTTCCACAAATACTGCTCTTCTCAAGATAATTTGACACGTAATTTTACTCAGATGGTTCAGGTATTGGGGGAGAAACTCAGTTTACATGAGTCAGGACAGAGTCTGCATTCACCAAGTCATCATATGGAACCCCAAATTAAGCTTCCTGAATAGGGTTGAGCGAACTTTAGGATTTTTGGACCCCGGACCCGAACCCGAACATTTCAGTAAAAGTTCGGGTTCGGGTTCGGTGTTCGGCACTTTCTTGGCGCTTTTTGAAAGGCTGCAGCCAATCAATATGCGGTTAACTGTCTGACCTTAGAAGCCATCACAGCCATGCCTACTAATGGCATGGCTGTGATTGGCCAGAGCAGCATGTGACCCAGGCTCTATATAAGCTTGAGTCACGTAGCGCTGCACATCACTCTGCTGTTACAAGTGTAGGGAGAGGAAGCTGCTGGACTTGTGATTTGAGGGAGAGAATAGGAGAGAATCTAACTCAGCGATCTACATAGAAATAGTTGTGTGGGTGCAGGGCACAATCGTTTTACCCTGCCCTGAGCCCATTGACAAAAAAAATTTACTTTTATCCATCTGTTAGTTAGGTGGGCGGCGGGGGCGGCCATTTTATGCAAGCTCAGTGCACCAGCACTGCATCTGAGCTTTTGGGACATTGTAAATCACCTTTTTTTTGGCAATATACAACATCTTGATTAGTCAGTGTGAAATTTAAGCTAGAAATACAGCCATCATTTTTTGGGGTTCAAAAACAAACTTTTTTTTTGCCAAAAAACAGTATTGTCCTGATCTACAAGCGTTAAATTCAAGTTTAATATACACTCACCTAAAGAATTATTAGGAACACCATACTAATACGGTGTTGGACCCCCTTTTGCCTTCAGAACTGCCTTAATTCTACGTGGCATTGATTCAACAAGGTGCTGATAGCATTCTTTAGAAATGTTGGCCCATATTGATAGGATAGCATCTTTCAGTTGATGGAGATTTGAGGGATGCACATCCAGGGCACGAAGCTCCCGTTCCACCACATCCCAAAGATGCTCTATTGGGTTGAGATCTGGTGACTGTGGGGGCCATTTTAGTACAGTGAACTCATTGTCATGTTCAAGAAACCAATTTGAAATGATTCGAGCTTTGTGACATAGTGCATTTTCCTGCTGGAAGTAGCCATCAGAGGATGAATACATGTTCTCATTCTGTTTACACGAAATTCGGACTTTACTATTTGAATGTCTCAACAGAAATCGAGACTCATCAGACCAGGCAACATTTTTCCAGTCTTCAACAGTTCAATTTTGGTGAGCTCGTGCAAATTGTAGCCTCTTTTTCCTATTTGTAGTGGAGATGAGTGGTACCCGGTGGGGTCTTCTGCTGTTGTAGCCCATCCGCCTCAAGGTTGTGCGTGTTGTGGCTTCACAAATGCTTTGCTGCATACCTCGGTTGTAATGAGTGGTTATTTCAGTCAACGTTGCTCTTCTATCAGCTTTAATCAGTTGGCCCATTCTCCTCTGACCTCTAGCATCCACAAGGCATTTTTGCCCACAGGACTGCCGCATACTGGATGTTTTTCCGTTTTCACACCATTATTTGTAAACCCTAGAAATGGTTGTGCGTGAAAATCCCAGTAACTGAGCAGATTGTGAAATACTCAGACCGGCCCGTCTGGCACCAACAACAATGCCACATTCAAAATTGCTTAAATCACCTTTCTTTCCCATTCTGACATTCAGTTTGGAGTTCAGGAGATTGTCTTGACCAGGACCACACCCCTAAATGCATTGAAGCAACTGCCATGTGATTGGTTGACTAGATAATTGCATTAATGAGAAATAGAACAGGTGTTCCTAATAATTCTTTAGGTGAGTGTATACAACTTTCATATTCTGTTACCAAAAAAAACACCTTTTTGGCAATCTACAACATCCGGATTAGTCAGTCTGCAAATCAAGCTAGAAATACATCCATCATTTTCTGGGGTTTTAAAAACAGACTTTTTTGCCAAAAAACTGTATTTTCCTGATCTGCAAGTGTTAAATTCAAGTTTAATATATAAAGCTTTCATATTCTGTTACCAAAAAAACACTTTTTTGGCAATCTACAACATCTGGATTAGTCAGTCTGCAATTTAAGCTAGAAATACACCCATCATTTTCTGGGGTTTTAAAAACACACTTTTTTGCCAAAAAACTGTATTTTCCTAAACTTGTAAGTGTTAAATTCAAGTTTAATATATACAGCTTTTATATTCTGTTACCAAAAAAAAAAAACTTTTTGGGCAATCTACAACATCTGGATTAGTCAGTCTGCAATTTAAGCTAGAAATACACCCATCTTTTTCTGGGGTTTTAAAAATACACTTTTTTTTGCCCAAAAACAGTATTTTCCTGATCTGCAAGTGTTAAATTCAAGTTTAATATATACAGCTTTAATATTCTGTTACCAAAAAAACACATTTTTGGCAATCTACAACATCTGGATTAGTCAGTCTGCAATTTAAGCTAGAAATACACCCATCATTTTCTGGGGTTTTAAAAACAAACTTTTTTGCAAAAAACACTATTTTCAGGCCTTGCAGCATCAGCAAGTGTGAAATTACAGGCTTATATAATGCTGTCAAATTCAATTGTCAAACAAACACTCGTTTGGGCAAAAAAGTTTAGTTGGCAGCCTTTGATGCAGATGTCATTGTGAGATACACCCTTAATACATTTAGGTTAGATTCAGAGATTTGAAATACCGCCATTTGGTGCACCAATATTGAATTCAGGCCTACACTGGTTCAGGCCGTGTGAGATACACCATCTACATACAGGGGTTTGATTCAGGCATTTGAAATACAGCCATTTGAAATACAGCCATTTTGGGCAAAGAAATCTTTAATTCAGGCCTACACTGATTTAGGCCATGTGAGATACACACTCTACGTACAGGGGTTTGATTCAGGCATTTGAAATACAGCCATTTGAAATACAGCAATTTTGGGCAAAGAAATCTTTAATTCAGGCCTACACTGATTCAGGCCGTGTGAGATACACCCTCTACATACAGGGGTTTGATTCAGGCATTTGAAATACAGCCATTTGAAATACAGCCATTTTGGGCAAAGAAATCTTTAATTCAGGCCTACACTGATTTAGGCCATGTGAGATACACACTCTACGTACAGGGGTTTGATTCAGGCATTTGAAATACAGCCATTTGAAATACAGCCATTTTGGGCAAAGAAATCTTTAATTCAGGCCTACACTGATTCAGGCTGTGTGAGATACACCCTCTACATACAGGGGTTTGATTCAGGCATTTAAAATACAGCCATTTAAAATACAGGCATTTAAAATACAACCATTTTGGGCAAAGAAATCTTTAATTAAGGCCTACACTCATTCAGGCCGTGTGAGATACACCCTCTACATACAGGGGTTTGATTCAGCCATTTGAAATACAGGCATTTGAAATACAGCCATTTTGGGCAAAGAAATCTTTAATTCAGGCCTACACTGGTTCAGGCCATGTGAGATACACCCTCTACATACAGGGGTTTGATTCAGGCATTTGAAATACAGCCATTTAGGGCAAAGAAATCTTTGATTCAGGTCTACACTGATTCAGGCCGTGTGAGATATACCCTCTACATACAGGGGTTTGATTCAGCCATTTGAAATACAGGCATTTGAAATACAGCAATTTTGGCAAGAAATCTTAAATTCAGGCCTACACTGGTTCAGGCCGTGTGAGATACACACCCTACATACAGGGGTTTGATTCAGGCATTTGAAATACAGCCATTTGAAATACAGCCATTTTGGGCAAAGAAATCTTTAATTCAGGCCTACACTGATTTAGGCCATGTGAGATACACACTCTACGTACAGGGGTTTGATTCAGGCATTTGAAATACAGCCATTTGAAATACAGCCATTTTGGGCAAAGAAATCTTTAATTCAGGCCTACACTGGTTCAGGCCGTGTGATATACACCCTCTACATACAGGGATTTGATTCAGGCATTTGAAATACAGCCATTTTGGGCAAAGAAATTCTCTAATTCAGGCCTACACTGATTCAGGCCATGTGAGATACACCCTCTACATACAGGGGTTTGATTCAGCCATTTGAAATACAGCCATTTTGGGCAAAGAAATCTTTAATTCAGGCCTACACTCAGTGGCGTAGGGATCGCCATAGCAACCATAGCAGTGGCTATGGGGCCCTACGCCACTGGGGGCCCGTCCGGACCGCATCATTTTTTTTTTATTTTTTTTTTATTTTTTTTTATTTTTTATTAATACACTACACACAGGCAGGCCCGCCCAGTGTAGTGGGCGGGGATCGGGCGGTCCGCGGCTCGGGCCTGACTGGGGGGAAGGAAGGAAGCCAACAGGAACAGGAAGGAGGAGCTGTAGTAGGAGCAGGTGGGCCCGGGCCGGGGGCCGGGCGCACTGTCTGCCGCACGCACAAGGAAGGAGATTCGGAGAACATGAGGTAGGCGGTGGAGGGGGCCGGAACGGGGGCGGCCGGAACGGGGCCGTAGCCAGGCTGGCACCAGTGCCGCAGTGCGTGCAGGAAAGATTTCCTCCGGCTCCGCCTCCTAGAGTCCTAGTAACTAGAGGGAGTACTCAGGAGGCGGACTCAGGCGGTGGAGGGGGCGGGGCCGGGCCGGTGGAGTGACCTAACTTCAATTCCCTTATCTCCTGCTCATTAAATTGCCCTAGATAGCTAGTGCTCTGAATCATTCACTGAAGGGGCATCGTTAGGTCAAAACATTCGGGGCTTCAGCCCCGGATGTTTTGACCAATGCCCCGAATGTTATGCTGGCAGTCATTTCCACACAATCTCCTGCACAGCCCGGAGCCTGACTCCGCCCACTCATGTGACTGATCATGTGCTCCTGACATCATGCAAGGTCCTTTAGCCCACTAGGAACTATCATCTCCTGAGGTAGGACATGTG
Source organism: Bufo bufo (assembly GCF_905171765.1). NCBI lineage: Eukaryota > Metazoa > Chordata > Amphibia > Anura > Bufonidae > Bufo > Bufo bufo. The sequence continues at coordinate 334,842,499 of NC_053390.1, forward strand.
AATGGAGCATTTCTAGGTGCATGTTTTGGCTGTATTCTGCCCCCCTGCCCTGTACTGTACCCCTCTGCTGCACCGTGTATACCCCCTATGCTGTATTTTGCCCCCCTGCCCTGTACTGTGTACCCCATGCTGTATTCTGCCCCCTACCCTATGCTGCACTGTGTGTGCCTCCTGCCCTGTACTGCACCACCTATGCTGCACTGTGTGTGCCCCCTAAGCTGCACTGTGTGTGCCCCCTGCCTTATACTGTACCCCCTATAATGCACTGTGCCCCCTATGCTGCACTGTGTGTGCCCCCTGCCTTATACTGTACCCCCTATAATGCACTGTGCCTCCTATTCCTCACTGTGTGTGTGGCTCCTGACCTGTACCCCCTATGCTGCACTTTGTGTGCCCCCTGCCTTATACTGTACCCCCTATAATGCACTGTGCCCCCTATGCTGCACTGTGTGTGCCCCCTGCCCAGTATTGTGCCCTCTATGCTGTACCCCTTGCCCTTTAGTGTGCCCCCTATGCTGCATTGTACCCCTACTCTGCACTGTGCGTCCCCCCTCTTGCCCTGTACTGTACCCCCTATACAATACTGTGCCCTGTACATTGCAGCCTCCCTTCTCTGTCTCTAGTGCTTGCCACTTGGCACTATCATGGCACACTTAGGCCGGTTTCACATCACGTTTTGCCATTCGTCTAATGCAGGGGTGGGCACTCCAGCTGGGCTTTGCACTCCAGCTGTTGTGAAACTACAACTCCCAGCATGCATTATTGCTCTTCTCATAACTCTCACAGAAATTAATGGAACATGCTGGGAATTGTGTTTCACAACAGCTGGAGTGCCGAAGGTTGCTGACCCCTGGTAATGTATACATAAAATGTATATGTTAACAGGTGACTCAGACTGACACCATCAAAAAAAATGATATGTTAATGTATACGTTTTTTTTTTTAACAGACTTTGCAGGATACAAAACCGTAGTGTGCTGCACTTTTGTATCCCATTTTCCAATGTATACATCAAACGGATGGCAAAAATGTGATGTGAACTCTCCCTTACATATGCACATATAGGATACATTTTGGGCAAAGAAATCTTTAATTCAGGCCTACACTGGTTCAGGCCGTATGAGATACACCATCTACATACAGGGGTTTTATTCAGGCATTTGAAATACAGCCATTTGAAATACAGCCATTTTGGGCAAAGAAATCTTTAATTCAGGCCTACACTGATTTAGGCCATGTGAGATACACACTCTACGTACAGGGGTTTGATTCAGCCATTTGAAATACAGGCATTTGAAATACAGCCATTTTGGGCAAAGAAATCTTTAATTCAGGCCTACACTGGTTCAGGCCGTGTGAGATACACACCCTACATACAGGGGTTTGATTCAGGCATTTGAAATACAGCCATTTGAAATACAGCCATTTTGGGCAAAGAAATCTTTAATCCAGGCCTACACTGATTCAGGCCGTGTGAGATACACCCTCTACATACAGGGGTTTGATTCAGGCATTTGAAATACAGCCATTTGAAATATAGCCATTTTGGGCAAATAAATCTTTAATTTAGGCCTACACTCATTCAGGCCGTGTGAGATACACCCGCTACATACAGGGGTTTGATTCAGGCATTTGAAATACAGCCATTTGAAATACAGCCATTTTGGGCAAAGAAATCTTTAATTCAGGCCTACACTGATTCAGGCCGCGTGAGATACACCCTCTACATACCGGGGATTGATTCAGGCATTTGAAATACAGCCATTTTGGGCAAAGAAATCTTTAATTCAGGCCTACACTGGATCAGGCCGTGTGAGATACACCCTCTACATACAGGGGTTTGATTCAGCCATTTGAAATACAGCCATTTTGGGTAAAGAAATCTTTAATTCAGGCCTACACTGGTTCAGGCCGTATGAGATACACCATCTACATACAGGGGTTTTATTCAGGCATTTGAAATACAGCCATTTTGGGCAAAAAAATCTTTAATTGAGGCCTAGTCTGGTTCAGGCCGTGTGCGATACACCCTTTACATACTGTCGTTCTATTCTACTTTTAATTAAACACCCATTTAGGGCAAGATCCTAAATTCAAAAAATATGAGGAGAGCGTCAAATAATGGACGTGGCCTAGGTCGTGGTGCTGCTGGTGGAGCTCCTGTTGCAGGGAGAGGACGTGGTCGATCTGTGCCAGCTACACGCACAAGTGAAACCCCTTCCTCAAATGCGAGTAGGCGACAAAACCTGCAGCGGTATTTGGTCGGGCCTAATGCTGCTCTACGAATGGTGAGGCCTGAACAAGTACAGGCGATAGTAGATTGGGTTGCTGACAGTGGATCCAGTTCCTTCACATTGTCTCCCACCCAGTCTCCTGCTGAAAGACCACAGTTCGCACCTGCAGCCGATGTCCATCAGTCTTTCACCTCACCCCCTTGCAAATTATCCAAGCAGTCTGAGCAGTCTCTTCTACTTTTTGATAACTCTGTTAGCAGGGTTTCCCAGGGCCATCTACCTAGCCCTGCCCCAGAAGTGGAAGAGATTAAGTGCACCGATGCCCAACCACTTATCTTTCAAGATGAGTACATGGGAGGACCATTGCAGCACGTCTCGGATGATGACGAAACACAGGTGCCAACTGCTGGGGCTTTCGAAAGAGTGCAGACCGACAAGGAAGGATTGGGTGAAGACTGGGTGGAAGATAATGTGGAGGACGATGAGGTCCTCCACCCCACATGGAATCAAGGTCATGCGAGTGACCTACGTAGTTCGGAGGAAGAGACGGTAGTCGCACAGAGCCACCAGCACAACAGAAGAGGGAGCAGGGTGGAAAAGCGGAGCGGCCGTCCTCTAGACAGTACGCCTGCTACTGCCCACCGCAGCAAGGGTCCGAGCAAGGGTCCGAGCACACCAAAGCCAGCTCCAAGGAGTTCGCTGGTGTGGCAGTTCTTCAGACAATGTGCTGATGACAAGACACAAGTGGTTTGCACGCTGTGCAATCAGAGCCTGAAGTGAGGCATATATGTTCTCAACCTGAGCACAACCTGCACGACCAGGCATTTAAGTGCAAAGCACGAGCTGCAGTGGAGTAGACACCTCAAAAACCAAGAAAGGTCTCTGGCTCCTCCTGCTTCCTCTTCTCCTGCAGTCTCGGCCTCTTCATCCACCTCTGGAGTGGCAGTGCCACCTGCCACCCCGCAAACAGAGGATCTGCCAGCAACACCAACACCTGGGTCATCAAGCATCTCCACAATGTACTACGGAAGCGAACAGCACCACTTCACCACCAATGACTGAGCCTCCATGCGAGACCTGTGTTCCTTGTTGCGCTGTTTCGAGTACTCCACCAAAAAAGCCAGTGCCGATAACGCCGTTCTCAGCGTTACTATCCCACTTCTATGCCTCCTTGAAAAAACGCTCCTGGCGATGATGGAAGAGGATGTGGCACAGGAGATGGAGGAGGAAGAGGGATCATTTTGTAGGGTTTCCGGCCAGTCATTTCCAAGTGGCTCCGAGGGTGGGTTCCTGCACCCACAAACCCAAGGTACACAATTGTCCAGCCAGGGCACAGTTCTGGAGGATGAGGAGGTGGAGGATGAGGAGGAGGAGATGGAGGAGGAGGAACCATGTTCACAGCAGAATGGCACCCAGACCAGCTCATGGCCATCACTGGTGCGTGGATGGGGGAATACAGAGGACACAGACGATACACCTCCCACAGAGGACAGCTTTTCGTTGCCTCTGGGCAGCCTGGCACACATGAGCGATTACATGCTGCAGTGTCTCCGCAATGACCGCCGAGTTGCCCACATTCTAACTTGTGCTGATTACTGGGTGGCCACGCTGCTGGATCCACGTTACAAGGACAACGTACCTTCCTTAATTCCGTCACTGGAGCGTGATCGTAAGATGAGCACGCTGGTAGACGCGCTGCTGCTGGCATTCCCACCTGACAGCGGGGGCACAGTGGAAGCACAAGGCGACGGCAGAGGAAGAGGTCGCCAACGCAGCTGGGGCACCGCCAGCACCTCAGAAGGCAGGGTTAGCATGGCCGAAATGTGGAAAAGCTTTGTTAGCACGCCTCAACAACCAGCACTACTAGCTGATATGGAACGTCTTAGCAGGAGGCAGCATTTCACCAACATGGTAGAGCAGTATGTGTGCACACGCCTACAGGTACTGAATGACGGGTCTGCCTCCTTCAACTTCTGGGTCTCCAAATTGGGCACATGGCCTGAGCTTGCCCTTTTAAAAAAAAAAAAAAAACTATAAAAAAATAAATAAATAAATAACTAAAAAAAAATTAAAAAAAATATATATATTTGGGTCATTACATTAACTGGCGGACTAGGAATGTGATCTACGCACTCCTCTGCGAATGTGGAAAAATATATATATTTTTTTATTGTGCAGCTGTGCGTTCCACCTGCCGATCATGTGACCTCCACACTTCCGGTTTCTGGTCATGGATTGTTTGATATGCCTCCACACTGCTCAGAACACTCTGCTGCACAGGTGAATGTAATTTTGCCCTATTTATTATCCTATATAAAGTGATACCCCAACACACAGCTCCTTACCCCTGAGGAAGCCGGATTGTTCCGGCGATACGCGTTGGGCGTTCTCTCACTCTTCCAGGTCCACTGCACCAGCAGGTTTATGTAGGTTTGACTCTCCAATTTAGACCTCATCATGGTCTGTCTGCATTTCTAGTGGTCTCACCTCATTTCATATTTGCTATATGTTTTGTATTGGATTTTTATATGCTGGTTTATAATGTATATGCCCATTCTGTGGCAACCCAGTGGACCTGCATGTGTCGGTTACATATATTATATTGCATACCGCACTTTGTTCTAATTGTATACACTTTTTAATGTGTATCTGTTGGTGTGTTTAATAAACTTTATATATATTTTTATATTGACTTATTGTCGGATGTGCATATATGGGGTGGTTCTTGTGACTCTCTCTTGGGTCTGGTGATATTGTTTGAAACTTTGAAAAGTTGTCACACATTTACGCTTTAATAATTTCTCCCATATTTCAACTCTATAATTTAAAATTTGAAAAAATGAATCCTCCCTTGGATGTGGTCTCTCTTTCTCACGCTCCATCTCTGGCCTGGAACCCTGATTCCCCGCCACCCGTGATCACCATGGTAGGCGCATAAAAGAACATCGAAAGTTGATAGAGAAGATATAAAATTGCATCGTGAACATCACGGGGACGTGCGACATGGTGGGGCAGTATGTGTGCACATGCCTACATGAACTGACTGACAGGGGTCAGCCCATGCAACTTCTGGCTCTCCAAATTGGACACATGGCCTGAGCTTGCCCTTTACCCCTTGGAGGTGCTGGCCTGCCCTGCAGCCAGTGTATTGTCTGAACGTGTGCTTAGCATGACTGGAGGGTGTTATCACAGGTTATATTTCCCAATTTCAAAAATAAAATTTAAAACCAAAAAGCAGTGTAAGCTACCTCCTCCACCGCCGCTTCCACCTACACCGCCACATCCACCGCCTCCTCAACCTCCTTCTCCATATGGAGCTCGTCCTCCTAGATCTAGATTATTATTTTTTTATTTTTACGTATTTTATGTTATTTAAAGTCATTTCTAGTGTTGATCACGAATATTCGAATTGTGAATTTTAATCGCGAATATCGGCACTTCGAGAATTCGCGAATATTTAGAATATCGCAAAATATATTCGTAATCGCGAATATTCAATTTTTAAAAAAAATAAAGTCCATGCAAATTTTTATGCGAACATTTTTCATGGGAATTTTATGCGAATTTTCGCTGTCAAGAAAATAATGCCTGGAGATCATGAATTCGCGAATATATGGCGAATATTTGACCAAATATTTGCGAAATATCGCGAATTCGTAATATTGTTCCTGCCGCTCATCACTAGTCATTTCCCTATCCACATTTGTTTGCAGAGCACTTGCCATGCTCTTAACCACATTTTGATGCCATTTGCATTTTTACAGCCATTTTAGTGCTCAAAAGTTAGGGTCCGGGATCAAGTTCGGGTCCCGAACTCGAACTTTTTTGTGAAGTTCGGCCGAACCGATTGAAGCCGAAAATCCAGGTGTCCGCTCAACTCTATTCCTGAACCATTTTCTGGTGACCGTAAAAAATGTCTTTCTTTCAAAGAAAACTGTAAGCTTTCTTTTAGGTTACACCCCTTGTCATCCGGCTCTGAGAGTCAACGATTAGGCATAGTTATCTCCCGACTACAGGGGGACCCCCAGGATTGGGCTTTTTCCTTGCCTTCCGATGCTAGTTATCTCAGTTCCGTTGAGGGGCTCTTTCAGGCTCTGGGAATTGTGTATGATGAACCTGACAGGGCCATGGTAGCTGAAACCGCTCTTTAAGCTTTGGTTCAGGGAGAACAACCTGCAGAGAAGTATTGCACTCAGTTCAGAAGATGGTGTGTCCCCTCTGGCTGGAATGAACCAGCCCTCAAAAGCCAGTTTAGGTCAGGCTTGTCCGAGAATCTTAAAGACCTATTAGTGATGACATTGGAGGAGACCATGACACTCGCTATTCGACTTGACAGACGTGTTAGGGAGAGACGGCAGGATCGTTTGCTTTTTCCCCAGGAGGCGGTCCAGCGAGAGGTCTGTCCTATGAGGAGAGCCGATATCTCTCTGAGGAACCCATGCAGGTCGGGATGACTCGTAGAGATCAGCATCGCGGACATGGGTCTTGTTTCTATTGTGGAGACTCAGACCATTGCATTACCAGTACTACAAGAAGCCTTCCTCCGTTACATCGACCAAGACGGGGAAGCCTAAGAACTAGGTATTTCCAAACGTGGTCAAGAGTAACATATTAGTACCTATTACTATCTCCATGGGTAATAACAAATGTTCTGGTAATGATTTTATCGACTCTGGTTCTGCTGCCAACTTTATTGATCATAAATTTGCACTAGGGTTGGGCATTCCGATTTTGACACTACCCACTTCCATCCACATCATGGCGATCGATTCCACCCCCCTAGTGGGTGGTACCGTGAAGTATCCTCTGAGGTATCCTTGACTGTGGGGGTGTGTCACTCCGAAATATGCTCCCTGTTAGTTCTAGAAAACTTACCAGTAGAGGTGGTACTAGGGTTGTCTTGGCTCCAGTTTCATAACCCCATTATAGACTGGACCAATGGAGAACTGGTGAAATGGGGGTTAAAATGCGACTTGTGCTTGTCTGTGGTGCAAGCTGGGGTCTCAGCAGAATCCGATACATTGCCTCTAGTCATAAAGGAATACATGGATGTGTTCTCCTCATCTGAATCCGAGAGTCTACTACCTCATAGGTCTTACGATTGTGCCATTAAATTGGTAGAGGGTGCCAGGTTTCCCAGGGGACGCATCTGTAATCTTTCTAGACCTGAACGCAAGGCCATGGAGGATTATGTCAAGGAGAGTCTCAGGAAGGGGCACATTAGGCCTTCGGTATCTCCCATGGGGGCGAGATTTTTCTTTGTCAAAAAGGATGGAGGCCTCAGACATTGTATTGATTATCGGGAATTAAATAAGATTACGATTAAGAATGAATACTTATTGATTCTCGATTTGCTTAATCAAGTACAGGGGGCATCCTGGTTCTCCAAAATTGATTTGAAGGGGGCATATAACTTAATTCGAATTAAGGAGGGAGACGAGTGGAAGACAGCTTTTAATACTCCAGATGGACACTTTGAATATCTTGTAATGCCTTTTGGACTCAGCAATGCGCCAGCGGTGTTTCAAAATTTTATGAATGATATTTTCAGAGAATTCTTGGGTAAATTTGTGATTGTTTACCTTGATGATGTCTTGATTTTTTCCCCTGATATTGAGAGTCATGTGTTTCATGTTAAACAAGTGTTGGAAATTTTGAGGAAGAATCAATTAGCTGCCAAACAGGAGAAATGTATTTTTGGGGTACAAGAGATATTATATCTCGGATATGTTCTCACTCCTCATGCTTTAAAATGGATCCTAGCAAGGTATTAGCAATTATGGATTGGGTAAGGCCATCGTCCTTAACTTCTTCAGGACACAGGGCGTACAGGTACGCCCTTATGTCCTGGTACCTAAGGACACAGGGCGTACCTGTACGCCCTGTGTATTTCTGATCACCACCTCGCGGCGGTTGGTGATCAGAGGCCGATGCCTGCTCAAATCATTGAGCAGGCACCACGGCTAAATGCGCGGGGGGGTCCCGTGATCCCCCCATGTCGGCGATCGCCACAAACCGCAGGTCTGAATTGCAGCTTTTACCTATTGCGGTGGCTGCGTGTGGCGGTGCAATCGGGTCCACATGCGGCTGTAGGGGAACCCGATGGCATGGAAGGCAGCGCAATGCCTTCCTTAGGCATCTGCACTGCCTTCCAGTGACGAGCCTGTGAGATCCAGCCCACTGGATCTCACAGGCCGGAAGCTGTATGAGTAATACACACAGTATTACTCATACAGCCAATGCATCCCAATACAGGAGTATTGGAATGCATTGTAAAGGATTAGACTCCCAAAAGTTCAAGTCCCAAAGTGGGACAAAAAATAAAGTGAAAAAAAGTTGAAAAAATGAAGTTTCCCCCCCCAAAATTTAAAGTTTCAAGTAAAAATAAACTAAAACGTAATTTTTCCCAAATAAAGTAAAAAAAAATTGGTAAAAAGTAGGGGGAAAAAAAAGTAGACATATTAGGTATCACTGCGTCCGTATCGACTGGCTCTATAAACATATCACATGAGCTAACCCATCAGATGAACACCGTAAAAAAAAAAAAAAAATACTGTGATAAATAAAAAAAGAAATTGTCATCTTACATCACAAAAAGTACAACAGCAAGCGATCAAAAAGGCGTTTGCCCACCAAAATAGTACCAATCTAACCGTCAACTTATCCCGCTAAAAATGAGCCCCTACCTGAGACAATCGATTAAAAAATAAAAAAACTATGGCTCAGAATATGGAGACACTAAAACATCATTTTTTGTGTTTTAAAAAAGCTGTTATTGTGTAAAACTTACATAAATAAAAAAGTATACATATTAGGTATTGCCGCGTCTGTATCGACCGGCTCTATAAAAATATTACATGATCTAACCCCTCAGATGAACACCGTAAAAAATGTAAAATAAAAACTGTGCTAAATAAACCATTTTTTGTCACCTTACATCACAAAAAGTGTAATAGCAAGCGATCAAAAAGTCACACACACCCCAAAATAGTGCCAATAAAACCGTCATCTCATCCCGCAAAAATCATACCCTACCCAAGGTAATCGCCCAAAAACTGAAAAAATTATGGCTCTCAGACTATGGAAACACAAAAACGTGATTTTTTTTGCTTCAAAAATGAAATCATTGTGTAAAACTTACATAAATAAAAAAAAAGTATACATATTAGGTATCGCCGCGTCCGTGACAACCTGGTCTATATATAATACCACATGATCTAACCTGTCAGATGAATGTTGTAAATAACAAAAAATAAAAACGGTGCCAAAACAGCTATTTCTTGTTATCTTGCCTCACAAAAAGTGTAATATAGAGCAACCAAAAATCATTTGTACCCTAAACTAGTACCAACAATACTGCCACCCTATCCCGTAGTTTCTAAAATGGGGCCACTTTTTTGGAGTTTCTACTCTAGGGGTGCATCAGGGGGCTTCAAATGGGACATGGTGTCAAAAAACCAGTCCAGCAAAATCTGCCTTCCAAAACCCGTATGGTATTCCTTTCCTTCTGCGCCCTGCCGTATGCCCGTGCAGCTGTTTACGACCACATATGGGGTGTTTCTGTAAACTACAGAATCAGGTCCATAAATATTGAGTTTGGTTTGGCTGTTAACCCTTGCTTTGTTACTGGGAAAAATGGATTAAAATGGAAAATTTGCCAAAAAATTGAAATTCTGAAATTTCATCTCTATTTGCCAATAACTCTTGTGGAACACCTAAAGGGTTAACCACGTTTGTAAAATCAGTTTTGAATACCTTGAGGGGTGTAGTTTCTTAGATGGGGGTCACTTTTATGGAGTTTCTACTCTAGGTGTGCATCAAGGGGGCTTCAAATGGGACATGGTGTCAAAAAAAACTATTCAGCAAAATTTGCCTTCCAAAAACCGTATGGCATTCCTTTCCTTCTGCGCCCTGCCGTGTGCCCGTACAGTAGTTTACGACCACATATGGGGTGTTTCTGTAAACTACAGAATCAGGGCCATAAATATTGAGTTTGGTTTGGCTGTTAACCCTTGCTTTGTAACTGGAAAAAAAATATTAAAAAGGAAAATCTGCCAAAAAAGTGAAATTTTGAAATTGTATCTCTATATTCCATTAATTCTTGTGGAGCACCTAAAGGGTTAACAAAGTTTGTAAAATCAGTTTTGAACACCTTGAGGGGTGTAGTTTATAGAATGGGGTCATTTTTGGGTGGTTTCTATTATGTAAGCCTCGCAAAGTGACTTCAGACCTGAACTGGTCCCTAAAAATTGGGTTTTTGAAAATTCTGAAAAATTTCAAGATTTGCTTCTAAACTTCTAAGCCTTGTAACATCCACAAAAAATAAAATATCATTCCCAAAATGATCCAAACATTAAGTAGACATATGGGGAATGTAAAGTAATAACTATTTTTGTAGGTATTACTATGTATTATAGAAGTAGAGAAATAGAAATTTGGAAATTTGCAATTTTTTACAAATTTTTGGTAAATTTTGTATTTTTTTATAAATAATTTATTTTTTTTACTTCATTTTACCAGTGTCATGAAGTACAATATGTGACGAAAAAACATTCTCAGAATGGCCTAGATAAGTCAAAGCGTTTTAAAGTTATCAGCACTTAAAGTGACACTGGTCAGATTTGCAAAAAATGGCCTGGTCCTTAAGGTGAAATAAGGCTGTGTCTTTAAGGAGTTAAAGGCTTTACAACGTTTTTTGGGGTTCGCTACTTATTACCGCGGATTTATAAAGAATTTTTCGGTAATTGCTAGACCCTTGACCGACCTAACCAAAAAAGGGGCGGACCTGGATAACTGGTCTGTTGAAGCTACTGAGGCATTTGAAACTCTTAAAAAGGCCTTCAGCTGCGCTCCTGTTTTGATTCAGCCAGATCAAGAGATACCTTTCATTCATTCATATCTCACAAGGCCCCTCTACTCTTACCAATTTAAGGCCTTGCGCCTTCTTTTCCAGAAAATTTTCTCTCACCGAGAGCAATTATGACGAGGGGAATCGGGAATTGCTAGCCATTAAATGGGCGTTTGAGGAGTGGAGGCATTTTCTTGAAGGGGCTAAACGTTGTGTCATCGTTGTCACTGATCACAAAAATCTAATGTTTCTTGAGTCTGCTTTTTTGACACGTTTTAATTTCTCCATCACTTTCAGGCCAGGAAGTAAGAACGTGAAGGCTGATGCCTTATCTCAGAGTTTTTGGTCGTTTCAGCCTACGGACGCACTGCCTGAAACCATACTGCCAGCTAATGTATTTTTAGCAGCCTTGTGCCAAGACCTTACGGCTCTTATTAAGGCCGAACAACATCTGACCCCGGCACCACTGACGTATCTATCACAAGGCAAGCAAGGCATTTGCCTAGGGCGGCACTTGCCAATGGGGCGGCAAAATGCCTTTTTGCCCCTTGTCCCATCCGTCTTATACGCCGGTATGCTCAGCCATTACCCCGCCGCGGTGGAGATAGAAACAAACTGCTTCTAAAGAGAGAAGCGTACTGGATCCACCGGCTGCAAACAGTGGAACCAAGAGGTCTCAATCGAGATTGCAATATTTCTGGCTTTATCTAGTGCTCGATCATGTTTACATAATACTTATATTTTGATTCATGTTTTATTTTCAGTGGACTTGAATCTCTACCGCTCTACATTGACTCCTATGGTCTATGGTATCTACATTGCAGAATCTGTATCGGCCTCCATGTGGGAGGAGCTTTACATCACATGACGTCAGTTCCGTTGTGGTCCTTTTAATGTATATAAGGCACAATGGTAGGAGTGTATTATACAGTCTGAAGAAAGCACGAGTGTGTGCTGAAACGCGTCACTATGTATGAATAAGTGACTGAATAAATCGCATTGAAAAATCCATCGCGAGTTCCGGTCTTACTTCTCTATAGTGTAAGATGAAGTCTCGAGAAAATCAGCAGCAGAAAAACACATCAAAACCCAACTCTTAGTTAGGCCTCTTGCACATGACCGTATGGCTTTTTCAGTATGTTGCGGTCCGCAAAAAACGGATCCGCAAAAAATACGTATGACGTCCATGTGCATTCTGTTTTTTGCAGAACGGAACAGTTGGCCCCTGATAGAACAGTACTATCCTTGACTGCTATGTGGGCAATAATAAGACATGCTCTCTTTCAACGGAACGGAAATATGGAAATAGAAGGCATATTGAGTACCTTCCATTTTTTTTGCGGATCTATTGAAATGAATGGTTCCGTATACGGAACGCAAAAAACATAACGGAAACGGAAAAAGAAAAACGTTTGTGTGCAAGAGGCCTTATAATATGGATTTGTTGCAGGCCTTTTTGCAAATCTGTTTTTCTCCTGTTTGGAAGTATTGTTTGTGTGTTTAAGGGCTCTTTCACACCTGCGTTATTGTCTTCCGGCATAGAGTTCCGTCGTCGGGGCTCTATGCCGGAAGAATCCTGATCAGGATTATCCTAATGCATTCTGAATGGAGAGTAATCCGTTCAGGATGCATCAGGATGTCTTCAGTTCCGGTACGGAACGTTTGTTGGCCGGAGAAAATACCGCAGCATGCTGCGCTTTTTGCTCCGGCCAAAAATCCGGAACACTTGCCGCAAGGCCGGATCCGGAATTAATGCCCATTGGAAGGCATTGATCCGGATCCGGCCTTAAGCTAAACGTCGTTTCGGCGCATTGCCGGACCCGACATTTAGCTTTTTCAGAGTGGTTACCATGGCTGCCGGGACGCTAAAGTCCTGACAGCCATGGTAAGTGTAGCGGGGAGCGGGGGAGCAGTGTACTTACCGTCCGTGCGGCTCCCCGGGCGCTCCAGAGTGACGTCAGGGCGCCCCAAGCGCATGGATCACGTGATCGCATGGATCACGTCATCCATGCGCATGGGGCGCTCTGACGTCATTCTGGAGCGCCCCGGGAGCCGCACGGACTGTAAGTATACCGCTCCCCCGCTCCCCGCTCCTACTATGGCAACCAGGACTTTAATAGCGTCCTGGGTGCCATAGTAACACTGAAAGCATTTGGAAGACGGTTCCGTCTTCAAATGCTTTCAGTACACTTGCGTTTTTCCGGATCCGGAGTGTAATTCCGGCAAGTGGAGTACACGCCGGATCCGGACAACGCAAGTGTGAAAGAGGCCTTAGATACTTATATTTTTTAGATAGATAGATGGATAGATAGATGAATGCATGGATGGATGGATAAATGGATAGATAAGATAAGATACTTAGACTTTTTAGATAGATAGATAGATAGATAGATAGATAGATAGATAGATAGATAGATAGATAGATAGACCCCTTTAAATTTATAATTCATATAATATTTTAACTAAAAATAACAAAAATGTTTTAGAAGGCATGCATGTTCCTTTAAAAATGACTTTTCGTCAGGCTTCACTTAATTCTTCCATGCAAATACTGTACGTCTATTGTATGATCTATGTAAATGTTATGCAGTTTCTATTTACACATTTAGAGATGCAGCTGGTATCTAGAGATGTGTGAAACTTTTCAACAAGATTGTATAACCAGCAGATGGACTCTTTCTGCTTATGAAACTTGTGTTAAAATGTCGACATATATAGATTTGCAAGAATTGAGACTTATTATTCACTTAAATATGATTTTAAAAAAATCTCAGTCAGTGGGGGTCATTTACTGAATGAGGGTTTTACTATAAAACTTGCTAGCAAAAAAACATAGCCAATTTATCAAATTTGTTGCATCTGTAATGTGTATACTCCGAAAACTAAAACCTACCCCTGCTAGAGGTGAGAAATAAAAAGAAAAAGACACAAAATGTTGTAAATGACTAGAGATGAGCGACCGAATCACATTTTTTCCTAAAATGGCTGCTGCACGTGTTAGGACATGGAGTAAGGAACTCGGGGAACGAGGCATTACCCACAATGCCATGCGTGCAGCCAATCAGCAGCCAGTCAGCCCTGTGATGTCACAGCCCTATAAATAGCCTCAGCCATCTTGGATTCAGCCATTTTCCAGTGTACTTACTGCAGGGAGAGACCTCAGCAGGCGCTAGGGACAGTGGTAGAAAAGACTTTAAAACGTATATTTTGCTGTATAGAAGTTCAGGGAAAGGATAGTGAGGAATCATTCCACAGTATTGAAGCAGACCAGGGTTCAGTAGGGGAGTTTACAGCCTGGGTAATAGGAACAACCCTTTTACACCTTGCTGCACTGACTGCGGATCCAAATTGCCATTATACAGCTCTGTTATTCCAGCAAACCGTTCTTGTTATTGGGGTGCAGGTGCTGTTTGATACAGCCATTAACAGGGTTCATTACAAGGAAATATTTATATGTCTTATTTGCCTCTGTGCAGTGCAGTTATATGTTCTAAAGCATTTTTTGGCTTGTATTAGAGGGAAAAAAGAGCTTTTTAGCCGTTGTGTGATGAAGTGAGAAAATTACAGCCCTTTTTGGAGTGTATTAGTGGCAAAAAAAATATTATTTGCCGTTCAGTGGTGCAGTTATATGTTCTAAATAGGGTGGCCAGACGTCCGGTTTTAGGCTGGACAGTCTGGTTTTCTGGCTCCCTGTCTTCCGTCCGGCGCAGGGCCTGGACGGACACAGGGATTTCCACCCTTGCAGTAGCTCACGCTCGGACAGCAGCACTGCACAGTCTGAGTGTGAGCTGCAGCAACTGACTGAGGCTTCTCTCAGCCCCAGTCAGTCATTAGAGCCGCAGACATGGCTCTCTGTGGCTGACTGAGAGGGAGAGAAGCACCCCAGCTGCCCCCAGCTGACCTTCCATTCAGAAACGTCTTCCCTCTCCTCCCCCCATCTTTTTACCGAACGGTGATGGGGTGTGGCTTCACGAAGATGGGGCATGGCCTCATGGAGGCAGGCGTGGTTTATCCGTTTGGGGGAGTGGCCGGTGAGGTCCGGCTTTCTGAGGGGAAGCCAGTGGCCACCGTAGTTCTAAAGCCCTTTTTGGTGTGTGTTAGTGCCCAAAAATATATATTATTTGCCATTCAGCTGTGCAGTTATATGTTATAAAGCACTTTTTGCGTTTATTAGTGTATTGCGTCTATTAAAAAGTATTTGTCATTGTGTAATGAAGTGAGAAAATTACAGCCCTTTTTGGCGTATATTAGTGGCAAAAATATATATATTTGCCGTTCAGTGGTGCAGTTATATGTTCTAAAGCCCTTTTTGGCGTGTATTAGTGGAAAAAAGTAAGAGCCTATTTGCCGTTCAGCAGTGCAGTTATATGTTCTAAAGCACTTTTTGGTGTGTATTAGTGGCAAAAAATATATATTATTTGCCATTCAGCGGTGCAGTTATATGTTCTAAAGTCTTTTGTGACGTGTATAAGTGGAAAAAAGTAAGGGCATAAGGGCCTATTTTCCGTTCAGTAGTGTAGTTATATGTTCTAAAGCCTTTTGTGGTGTGTATAAGTAAAAAAAAAAAAAAAGAAAGGGCATATTTGCCATTCAGCGGTGCAGTTATATGTTCTAAAGCCTTCTTTGGCGTGTACTAGTGGGAAAAAAAAGGGCTTATTAGCCATTGTGTGGTGAAATGAGAAAATTACAGACTTTTTTGGGGTGTTTTAATTTCCTGTTTATTTATTCATTTGATCTAACAGTATGTCAGACAGAGAAGTGCCAGGCCCTGCACAGGGGAGTGGCAGAGGCCTAAATGTTTCTGGCGCAGGCACAGGTCGCAGCAGAGTAAGGGGGCGTGGCAGCAGAAGTTGCAATTAGAGGCCTGAGCTCCCAGTGTCATCTAGCGGTCGTGTCTTGATCAGCAACCCAGGGGTTCTTGAATGGTTGACTCGGTCATCCACTTCGTCCCAAGTAACATCAAACACCCCCAGCCAAGAGCCAGTGGGTTCATCAGACACAACCCTTAGTTGGCATGGCCCAGGAGCAGGCCCTGTACCCTCACCTGTCCTCAAGTGCCTCTGTCCTTTTCTGTTCCCTCAGCCAGAGAAGCATTACACTGCATGCAGAATTATTAGGCAAATGAGTATTTTGACCACATCATCCTCTTTATGCATGTTGTCTTACTCCAAGCTGTATAGGCTCGAAAGCCTACTACCAATTAAGCATATTAGTTGATGTGCATCTCTGTAATGAGAAGGGGTGTGGTCTAATGACATCAACACCCTATATCAGGTGTGCATAATTATTAGGCAACTTCCTTTCCTTTGGCAAAATGGGTCAAGAGAAGGACTTGACAGGCTCAGAAAAGTCAAAAATAGTGAGATATCTTGCAGAGGGATGCAGCACTCTTAAAATTGCAAAGCTTCTGAAGCGTGATCATCGAACAATCAAGCGTTTCATTCAAAATAGTCAACAGGGTCGCAAGAAGCGTGTGGAAAAACCAAGGCGCAAAATAACTGCCCATGAACTGAGAAAAGTCAAGCGTGCAGCTGCCAAGAGGCCACTTGCCACCAGTTTGGCCATATTTCAGAGCTGCAACATCACTGGAGTGCCCAAAAGCACAAGGTGTGCAATACTCAGAGACATGGCCAAGGTAAGAAAGGCTGAAAGACGACCACCACTGAACAAGACACACAAGCTGAAACGTCAAGACTGGGCCAAGAAATATCTCAAGACTGATTTTTCTAAGGTTTTATGGACTGATGAAATGAGAGTGAGTCTTGATGGGCCAGATGGATGGGCCCGTGGCTGGATTGGTAAAGGGCAGAGAGCTCCAGTCCGACTCAGACGCCAGCAAGGTGGAGGTGGAGTATTGGTTTGGGCTGGTATCATCAAAGATGAGCTTGTGGGGCCTTTTCGGGTTAAGGATGGAGTCAAGCTCAACTCCCAGTCCTACTGCCAGTTTCTGGAAGACACCTTCTTCAAGCAGTGGTACAGGAAGAAGTCTGCATCCTTCAAGAAAAACATGATTTTCATGCAGGACAATGCTCCATCACACGCGTCCAAGTACTCCACAGCGTGGCTGGCAAGAAAGGGTATAAAAGAAGAAAATCTAATGACATGGCCTCCTTGTTCACCTGATCTGAACCCCATTGAGAACCTGTGGTCCATCATCAAATGTGAGATTTACAAGGAGGGAAAACAGTACACCTCTCTGAACAGTGTCTGGGAGGCTGTGGTTGCTGCTGCACGCAATGTTGATGGTGAACAGATCAAAACACTGACAGAATCCATGGATGGCAGGCTTTTGAGTGTCCTTGCAAAGAAGGGTCGCTATATTGGTCACTGATTTGTTTTTGTTTTGTTTTTGAATGTCAGAAATGTATATTTGTGAATGTTGAGATGTTATATTGGTTTCACTGGTAAAAATAAATAATTGAAATTGGTATATATTAGTTTTTTGTTAAGTTGCCTAATAATTATGCACAGTAATAGTCACCTGCACACACAGATATCCCCCTAAAATAGCTAAAACTAAAAACAAACTAAACACTACTTCCAAAAATATTCAGCTTTGATATTAATGAGTTTTTTGGGTTCATTGAGAACATGGTTGTTGTTCAATAATAAAATTAATCCTCAAAAATACAACTTGCCTAATAATTCTGCACTCCCTGTATATGCTGTGGGCTCAGCTCCACTATACAGTGAGGACGAGCTACTAGAGGACAGTCATCAGCTACTGGCCAGCCAAGATGTGGAGGAGACATTTGCCACTTCCTCCAGTAGATGGGCAAGTAGTTATGAGGAGAGTGGAATGGGAGCTGGTGTTGCGAGCGGACAGGTTCCTGACCCAGAGATCGTTGAGGAGGACATCAGTGATGTTCAGACAGTACTCGATGATGATGTAGCTGATCGCACTTGGGAGCCGGGTGAATTAGGGGCTTCAGCATCATCGGGAGAAGAGGGTGGCAGCTTGCCCGTAAGGCAGCGGCGGAGCCAGCAAGTCACTAGCGTGGCTGGGAGTTGAGGGTGGCAACAGTGGGAGGTCGGGAGCCAAACGTGCCTGGGGTAGACCACCCACTTCGCAGGAGCCTACCTGCCTGGAAAGTAGTGGTGCACAGGTTCACAGAAGCAGCTGAGGTAGCTGTCAGTCATTGCGGAGTGTTGGGGATAAAATCACCTACGCGTTGTAGCAGTTTTTTGTTAAGCCTCCGGAGGAGGTGAACATCGCCATTTGTAGAATCTGAGGGCAGAAGGTGAAGGGTGGCCAGGGTGCCAATGTTGGTGATAAGCGGCAGGGGCTATATTCGAATTTGCAATATTTCACGAATATTTGGGCTAATATTCATCATATATTCGCGAATTTAAGATTATTTTCTTGATTGCGAAAAATCGGCAATGTAATATTAGCATAATGCGTGCAAAATACAGGCGTGGGTCGTTTTTGCTACATTTTACAAGCTGCTAGAAGTTTCCTGAGACTGGAGAAAATGCACACGGCAGAACATTAAAAATAGATTTATATGCAGTTAGAATGCTCCAATATATTCGTGATTGCGCTAATCGGCACTAATGATGCGAATATTTTGGCGCAATACGTGAAACCACATTTTAGCTGGTCTTGGCATGAATGTATGGATTGGACAGCAGAACCTATCACACTACCTAACACTACTGAACTGCAGCATCTACACTATATCAGGATATAACTTACACTGACTATCTGTAATATATATATATATATATATATATATATATATATACAGTACAGACCAAAAGTTTGGACACACCTTCTCATTCAAAGAGTTTTCTTTATTTTCATGACTATGAAGGCATCAAAACTATGAATTAACACATGTGGAATTATATACATAACAAACAAGTGTGAAACAACTGAAAATATGTCATATTCTAGGTTCTTCAAAGTAGCCACCTTTTGCTTTGAATACTGCTTTGCACACTCTTGGCATTCTCTTGATGAGCTTCAAGAGGTAGTCCCCTGAAATGGTCTTCCAACAGTCTTGAAGGAGTTCCCAGAGATGCTTAGCACTTGTTGGCCCTTTTGCCTTCACTCTGCGGTCAAACTCACCCCAAACCATCTCGATTGGGTTCAGGTCCGGTGACTGCGGAGGCCAGGTCATCTGGCGCAGCAACCCATCACTCTCCTTCATGGTCAAATAGCCCTTACTTTCAAAGTTTTCCCAATTTTTCGGCTGACTGACTGACCTTCATTTCTTAAAGTAATGATGGGCACTCGTTTTTCCTTACTTAGCTGCTTTTTTCTTGCCATAATACCAATTCTAACAGTCTATTCAGTAGGACTATCAGCTGTGTATCCACCTGACTTCTCCTCAACGCAACTGATGGTCCCAACCCCATTTATAAGGCAAGAAATCCCACTTATTAAACCTGACAGGGCACACCTGTGAAGTGAAAACCATTTCAGGGGACTACCTCTTGAAGCTCATCAAGAGAATGCCAAGAGTGTGCAAAGCAGTAATTAAAGCAAAAGGTGGCTACTTTGAAGAACCTAGAATATGACATATTTTCAGTTGTTTCACACTTGTTTGTTATGTATATAATTCCACATGTGTTAATTCATAGTTTTGATGCCTTCATAGTCATGAAAATAAAGAAAACTCTTTGAATGAGAAGGTGTGTCCAAACTTTTGGTCTGTACTGTATATATATATATATATATATATATATTTAAAGCTATATCTAACTATCTAATGTAGTGTGGAAATCACAGAGCACAGCAATGACACTGCTGTCTATTAGTGATGAGCGGCAGGTGCCATATTTGATTTCGACGTAATTCGTGAATATTCGATAGAATATTCGTTTAATATTCGTCGAAATCGAATATTCGGCATTATTCTACTTATCGCGATTATTATGCGATTTAACTAATCGCGATTGCGATTTTAACTTAATGCTACTTTGTTATTGGTTTGATATCTAGAATTAGCGAAGATGACGAATATGAAGAATGTATTCGTCATATTCCTCAAAACGAAGATAACAAAGTATTCTACATCTTCGTTTTAGCTCCTTATTCGTCAACTTCGCTAATTCTAGCAATCAAATAGGAAGGTTGACTATAGAGACAGCAGTGTTTAATTCGCTATGCGATTATATTACTTCGCTTTTATTTATTTTTTTATAAATAGAATCATTATAATAATCAAGTATTTAACTATTAAATTTTTTATTTTAAAAGCAAAGTAATATAATCGCATAGGGAATTAAACACAGCTGTCTCTATAGTCAACCTTCCTATTTGATTGCTAGAATTAGCGAAGTTGACGAATAGGTAGCTAAAACGAAGATGTAGAATACTTCGTTATCTTCGTTTTGAGAAATATGACGAATATATTCGTCATATTCGCTAATTCTACCAAGCCAACCATAGTAAACCAGGTCCAAGTTGAAATAGCAATTCGATTAATTCAAGTTATAATAATCGAATTTCGATTTCAACTTGGACCTGGTTTACTATGGTTGGCTTGGTAGAATTAGCGAATATGACGAATGTATTCATCATATTCCTCAAAACGAAGATAACGAAGTATTCTCCATCTTCATTTTAGCTATCTATTCGTCAACTTCGCTAATTCTAGCAATCAAATAAGAAAGTTGACTATAGAGATAGCTAAGTATAGAGTAAGTATAGTGACAGCTGTTTTTAATTCGCTATGCGATTATATTATTTTTGTCTTTTTTTATAAATAGAATAATTATAATAAGTATTATAATTATTCTATTTAAAAAAAAAAAGCTGTAATATAATCGCATAGCGAATTAACCACTTCAGCCCCCAGTGCTTAAACACCCTGAAAGACCAGGCCACTTTTTACACTTCTGACCTACACTACTTTCACCATTTATTGCTCGGTCATGCAACTTACCACCCAAATGAATTTTACCTCCTTTTCTTCTCACTAATAGAGCTTTCATTTGGTGGTATTTCATTGCTGCTGACATTTTTACTTTTTTTGTTATTAATCGAAATTTAACGATTTTTTCGCAAAAAAATGACATTTTTCACTTTCAGTTGTAAAATTTTGCAAAAAAAACTACATCCATATATAAATTTTGCTCTAAATTTATTGTTCTACATGTCTTTGATAAAAAAAAAATGTTTGGGTAAAAGAAATGGTTTGGGTAAAAGTTATAGCGTTTACAAACTATGGTACAAAAATGTGAATTTCCGCTTTTTGAAGCAGCTCTGACTTTCTGAGCACCTGTCATGTTTCCTGAGGTTCTACAATGCCCAGACAGTACAAATACCCAACAAATGACCCCATTTCGGAAAGTACACACCCTAAGGTATTCACTGATGGGCATAGTGAGTTCATAGAACTTTTTATTTTTTGTCACAAGTTAGCGGAAAATGCTGATTTTTTATTTTTATTTTTTTTCTTACAAAGTCTCATATTCCACTAACTTGTGACAAAAAATAAAAAGTTCTATGAACTCACTATGCCCATCAGCGAATACCTTGGGTCTCTTCTTTCCAAAATGGGGTCACTTGTGGGGTAGTTATACTTCCCTGGCATTCTAGGGGCCCAAATGTGTGGTAAGGAGTTTGAAATCAAATTCTGTAAAAAATATGACGAGTGAAATCCGAAAGGTGCTCTTTGGAATATGGGCCCCTTTGCCCACCTAGGCTGCAAAAAAGTGTCACACATCTGGTATCTCCTTATTCAGTAGAAGTTGGGGAATGTGTTTTGGGGTGTCTTTTTACATATACCCATGCTGGGTGAGAGAAATATCTTGGCAAAAGACAACTTTTCCCATTTTTTTATACAAAGTTGGCATTTGACCAAGATATTTATCTCACCCAGCATGGGTATATGTAAAATGACACCCCAAAACACATTCCCCAACTTCTACTGAATACGGAGATACCAGATGTGTGACACTTTTTTGCAGCCTAGGTGGGCAAAGGGGCCCATATTCCAAAGAGCACCTTTCGGATTTCACTCGTCATTTTTTACAGAATTTGATTTCAAACTCCTTACCACACATTTGGGCCCCTAGAATGCCAGGGCAGTATAACTACCCCACAAGTGACCCCATTTTGGAAAGAAGAGACCCCAAGGTATTCGCTGATGGGCATGGCGAGTTCATGGAAGTTTTTATTTTTTGTCACAAGTTAGTGGAATATGAGACTTTGTATGAAAAAAAATAAAAATAAAAAATCATCATTTTCCACTAACTTGTGACAAAAAATAAAAAATTCTAGGAACTCGCCATGCCCCTCACGGAATACCTTGGGGTGTCTTCTTTCCAAAATAGGGTCACTTGTGGGGTAGTTATACTGCCCTGGCATTTTCCAGGGGCCCTAATGTGTGGTAAGTAGGTAAATGACCTGTGAAATCCGAAAGGTGCTCTTTGGAATGTGGGCCCCTTTGCCCACCTAGGCTGCAAAAAAGTGTCACACATCTGGTATCGCCGTACTCGGGAGAAGTTGGGGAATGTGTTTTATGGTGTCATTTTACATATACCCATGCTGGGTGAGAGAAATATCTTGGCAAAAGACAACTTTTCCCATTTTTTTATACAAAGTTGGCATTTGACCAAGATATTTATCTCACCCAGCATGGGTATATGTAAAATGACACCCCAAAACACATTCACCAACTTCTACTGAATACGGAGATACCACATGTGTGACACTTTTTTGCAGCCTAGGTGGGCAAAGGGGCCCAAATTCCTTTTAGGAGGGCATTTTTAGACATTTGGATACCAGACTTCTTCTCACGCTTTGGGGCCCCTAAAATGCCAGGGCAGTATAAATACCCCACATGTGACCCCATTTTGGAAAGAAGACACCCCAAGGTATTCAATGAGGGGCATGGCGAGTTCATAGAAAAAAAAATTTTTTGGCACAAGTTAGCGGAAATTGATTTTTTTTATTTTTTTCTCACAAAGTCTCCCTTTCCGCTAACTTGGGACAAAAATTTCAATCTTTCATGGACTCAATATGCCCCTCAGCGAATACCTTGGGGTGTCTTCTTTCCAAAATGGTGTTATTTGAAAGGTGTTTGTACTGCCCTGGCATTTGAGGGTCTCCGCAATCATTACATGTATGCCCAGCATTAGGAGTTTCTGCTATTCTCCTTATATTGAGCATACAGGTAATGAGATTTTTTTTTTCCGTTCAGCCGCTGGGCTGAAAGAAAAAAATGAACGGCACAGATTTCTTCATTCGCATCGATCAATGTGGATGAAAAAATCTCTGCCAAAAAAAGAAAAAGGAGGGGAAAGGCGTCTGCCAGGACATAGGAGCTCCGCCCAACATCCATGCCCACTTAGCTCGTATGCCCTGGCAAACCAGATTTCTCCATTCACATCAATCGATGTGGATGAATAAATCATTGCCGGGATTTTTTTTTTTTATATATATACAAAGTGTTTGCCAAAGTATATGAACACCGCCACCTCCTCAGCTCATATGCCTCGGCAAACGTATCTTTTACTGCAGAGGAGAAATCTCGTCTTGCAGCGCCGCTTACACCGACTTGCGTGTAATCTGACAGCAGCGCAATGCTTCTGTCCGAATGCACATCAGTGCTGCAGCTAGTCGATCGGTTGGTCCACCTGAAAGGTAAAAAAAACAAAACAAAAAAGAAAAAACCAGGCCGCAACGCAATAAATTTATTAACTGTTGAACAGAACATAGAAACTTTTTTTGAACTTTTTTAACTGAACGTTTAACTTTTTTACTTACCGGTATTTTTTTTTTTTGTTTAGTTTTTTTTTACCTTTATAGAACAAACCTCTCCTTCCCCATGGGACAATGTGCAAAGCGCAAATCGCCCAAAGATGTGGCGAAGTACGTTATGCACTTTATCCCAGGTGAAAGGAGAGGTTTGCAGCAGCTGTGAGTGAATGGGCTCTAATAGCCCTGTGTGCCTGTCCTGGTGAGATGTGATCCCTATGCTAGGTGTACCTGTGTGTGGTACTTCTGGAAACACTCTCCATAGCATAGGGCAGGGTGGTCAGCACAGTCAGGACAGAAATAGCGGGTGTCACGCCTTATTCCACTCCTGCTACAGACACGACATCTTTTTCGGGGTGACGGTTGGGTTGAGGTACCAGGAACGACACTGGGGAAATGTCGCTCGTGTAGACGGCTAACTACACTGGTGGATGGGGCCACGGAACCTCCTGGGTAAAGGAGGTTCTCGATGATCTCTTCCTGGAATTTGAGGAAGGATCCTGTTCTCCCAGCCTTACTGTAGAGAACAAAACTATTGTACAGCGCCAATTGAATCAAATATACAGACACCTTCTTATACCAGCGTCTGGTTCTGCGGGAAACTAAATACGGAGACAACATCTGGTCATTGAAGTCCACCCCTCCCATGAGCGCATTATAGTCGTGGACACAGAGGGGCTTTTCAATGACACGGGTTGCTCGCTCAATTTGGATTGTCGTGTCTGAGTGAATGGAGGAGAGCATGTAAACGTCACGCTTGTCTCTCCATTTCACCGCGAGCAGTTCTTCGTTACACAAGGCAGCCCTCTGCCCCCTTGCAAGACGGGTGGTTACAAGCCGTTGGGGGAAGCCCACGCGACTAGTTCGCGCGGTGCCACAGGCGCAAATCCGTTCTAGAAACAAATGCCTAAAGAGGGCCACACTTGTGTAGAAATTGTCCACATAAAGATGGTACCCCTTGCCGAATAAGGGTGACACCAAGTCCCAGACTGTCTTCCCACTGCTCCCCAGGTAGTCAGGGCAACCGACCGGCTCCAGGGTCTGATCTTTTCCCTCATAGGTCCGAAATTTGTGGGTATAGCCTGTGGCCCTTTCACAGAGCTTATACAATTTGACCCCATACCGGGCACGCTTGCTTGGGATGTATTGTTTGAAGCCAAGGCGCCCGGTAAAATGTATTAGGGACTCGTCTACGCAGATGTTTTGCTCAGGGGTATACAAATCTGCAAATTTCAGGTTGAAATGGTCTATGAGGGGCCGAATTTTGTGGAGCCGGTCAAAAGCAGGGTGGCCTCTGGGACGGGAGGTGGTGTTGTCGCTAAAATGCAGAAAACGGAGGATGGTCTCAAATCGTGTCCTGGACATAGCAGCAGAGAACATGGGCATGTGATGAATTGGGTGCGTTGACCAATATGACCGCAATTCATGCTTTTTTGTCAGGCCCATGTTGAGGAGAAGACCCAAAAAAATTTTAAGTTCGGAAACTTGGACTGGTTTCCACCGGAAAGGCTGGGCATAATAGCTTCCCGGGTTTGCGGTTATAAATTGTGTGGCATACTGGTTGGTCTCTGCCACGACTAAGTCCAAGAGCTCCGCAGTCAAGAACAGCTCAAAAAATCCCAGGGCCGAACCGATTTGAGCCGTCTCAACCCGAACTCCAGACTGGGCGGTGAAAGGGGGAACTACTGGTGCGGCTGAAGTTGGTGACTGCCAATCAGGATTTGCCAGCACCTCAGGGACTCTAGGGGCTCTACGGGCCTGTCTGTGCGGTGGCTCGCTACTTCACCAGGTTGTACTGCAGTGCTGGTACTAGGTCCAGGAAGGGCTGCGCTGCTGGTGTATGCCTCACCACGTGATCCGGCAGCGACAGCCCCACTCTGCTGCTCTTGAAGCGGATCCTGCGTAACCTGTGGTCTAGCGACATGGGGCCGGGTACGCCTGGTGCTGCCAGGGACCTCCACCTCCTCATCCGAACTTTGGGTCAGAGAGCCACTGCTTTCCACAGGTTCATATTCTGACCCGCTAGATTCGTCAGATGAGGGTTCCCACTCCTCATCCGACTGGGTCAGAATCCTGTAGGCCTCTTCAGAAGAATACCCCCTGTTTGACATTTTGGACTACTAAATTTAGGGGTATTCCCTGAGACTACCCAAGAAAAAAAGCAAACCTGTCTTACAAAGGGGAGGCTAGCGAAGTACCGGAGGCTGCTGCGGTTGATAAAAAAATTTTTTATCGCCGCAGTGCGTGTAAAATGAATGTGCAGTGATCAAAAAATATATATTTTTTGTCACTGCGGTGGGGCGGGCGTGGGTGAACGCACGTGTGGCCGACCGATCAGGCCTGATCGGGCAAACACTGCGTTTTGGGTGGAGGGCGAGCTAAGGTGACACTAATACTATTATAGATCTGACCGTGATCAGTTTTGATCACTTACAGATACTATAAAAGTACAAATGCTGATTAGCGATACGCTAAACAGCGAATAAAAGTGACTGCGGTGCGGTGGGGTGGGCGCTAACTGACGCTAACTACCTAACCAAGGGGCCTAAACTATCCCTAAAACCTAACAGCCAATACCAGTGAAAAAAAAAAGTGACAGTTCACACTGATCACTTTTTTCCTTTCACTAGTGATTGACAGGGGCGATCAAAGGGGTGATCAAAGGGTTAATTGGGGTGCAGGTGGGTGATCTGGGGCTAAGGTGTAGTGTTGGTGTACTCACAGTTCAGTCTGCTCCTGTGCTGGATCCAACCGACGAAAAGGACCAGCACAGGAGCAGACAAGCCATATAACAGATCATATTTACTAATATGATCTGTTATATGACTTTTGATTGGATTTTTTGAAAATCGCCAGCCTGCCAGCCAATGATCGTTGCTGGCAGGCTGGTGACGAAATACTTCTTTTAATTTTGCCGGCCCGCGATGCGCATGCGCGGGCCGGCTTTGAGCGAAATCTCGCGTCTCGAGAGATGACGCGTATATGCGTGACTCTGCGCAGCGCTGCCACCTCCAGAACGCGATCCTGCGTTAGGCGGTCCGGAGGTGGTTAAACACAGCTGTCACTATAGTCAACTTTCCTATTTGATTGCTAGAATTAGCGAAGTTGACGAATAGATAGCTAAAACGAAGATGGAGAATACTTTGTTATCTTCGTTTTGAGGAATATGACGAATACATTCGCCATATTCGCTAATTCTATCAAGCTAACCATAGTAAACCAGGTCCAAGTTGAAATCGCAATTCGATTATTATAACTTGTATTAATCGAATTGCGATTTCAACGTAATTCTCAAATCCGACAGTACATTCTAGTATGGAGAGACGTTCCCATGGTGATAGGGACGCTCCATGAGCACGCAAGTCGTCAGAAGCGGCAACGGGCACTGACTGGAGCTGCCAGGAAGTCAGGAATCCTAAGGACAGGTAAGAACAACTTTAGGGAAGTGGGAAATAAAAAAATATAACAATAAAAAAAAATAAAAAAAAATATTCGAAATATCGAATTTATAGCACCATATTCGAAATATTCGCGAATTAACGAAGTGACGATATTCGCAAAAAAAATTTGATATTCGAATATTCACTGTCTATCTCAGAACTCCATAAAACTGTGGAAAATGGCTGCTGGGGAGGTTCTTATATAGTAAGGGGTAGGCTACTTTCCTATTGGTTGCTAGGGATGTTGCTAAGCTCAGACAAAGACATTGCAGCCTTCTCATTGGCCCACAAGCAAGAAGGAAGGTTACTGCTGAAAAAAAATCTAGAATATTCGAAATTATGAATATATATCACCATATTCTAAATAGTCGCGAATTCTCTAAGTGCCGACATTCGCAAATAAAATTAGCGATTCAAATATTTGCGCCCAACACTAGTCAACATATGCAGCGTCACCATAAAGTGGCCTGAGAAAACCGTGGCTCCGATTTGGTGGTCCAGCCTGCCGCAGCAACCGCTGCATCACCCAGTGGCAAGTACCCAATTTCAGGCAGTCAAGGCTCCACCACCTCAGCCAAAGGTTGCTGTCTGTCCTTCCCATCATCTGCTGGTCCTGATGCTCCTGCTCCTCCTCCTACTCCTCATCAGTCATTCCATCAGCAATCGATCACCGAAGCGATTGTCAAGAGACAACAGTATGCGTGCACTCATCCAATGGAGCAGAAGCTGAATGTGCTCCTGGCCAAGTTGCTGGTGCTGCAGTCCCTCCCTTTCTAAGTGGTGGACTGCATCTTTAAAAGAACTGACGGCTTGTGCAGACCCGAGGTTGAGAGTCCCAAGCCGTCATTTATTTGCCAAAAAGACAGTACCAGCCCTGCACACTTATGTTTGAACAGAAGGTGGGCAAGTCCTTGAGACTGTCGGTGTCTGCCAAAGTGCACGGCAGCGCCGACATGTGGAGCTATAACTACAGTCAGGGACAATACATGTCCTTTACGGGGCACTGGGTGAGTGTGGTTCCTGCACAGCCACACTAGCAACTTGGCCAGGTGACACCACTTCTGCCTCCACGTTGCCACGCCTTTTGTCCAGCGACAATGTCTGCCTCTGTCTCCTCATCCTCCACCTTGTCCTCAGCCTCCACTGCAGGGACAATTCACAGTGCCCCTTCAGCATACCACATGTGCAGGGCATGGCGGTGTCACGCTGTTCTGCACCTTGTTTGTCTGGGTGAATGGAGTCACACAGGGGAGGAACTGCTCCATGTCCTCCATCAATAAATCTAATCCTGGCTTTCTCCACGACAGCTCAAAATTGGAACCATGGTGACCAACAACAGGAAGAACATGGTGTCGGTGATGCGTCAAGGAGTACTGAGCCATGCACCCTGCATGGCACATGTGTTCAATCTGGTTGTCAAGTCATCCATTCATCTGCAAGACATCCTAAAATTTGTCAGGAAACTTTGCATGCACTTCAGCCACTCGTTGTAACGGTCACGTACACACACACACACACACACAGGGGGGAGGATAGTGACCACTGCGCTCCACCCTCACCCCTGGCCCTGCCTACTTGCCTCACGAGTCCTGATGACAGGGGACAACTGGACGGCAGTCCCTAACTTAGTATACGTGCGGGAAGGACAGACAATACAAATAACGGATAGTGAACGGACCGGGTCAAAACCAAGAGGACAATGCAGTACATAGGGATAAGCAAAGAAAGGTCAGGAGAAGCCGGGGTCATAAATACCAGGAGAGTCGAGAAGTACCAAAGGAGTCCACAAAGAATAGTCAGGTGGAAGCCGAGGTCAATATACCAGGAAGGATGCGCAGTACAGGAGGAGCAGGCAAAGGATCGTCAGGGAACAGGATCAGGTAAGTACACAGGTATCCAACAACTGCCAGGAACCTAAATTAACAGGCAACCTGTGGCCAGCAGGCTGCCTGTATTTATAGTGGGGAGTGAGGGTCATGTGACGTGGCCAGCGTCATACGACCGACAGACCAACCAGTCGAGCGCCGAGGATCAGCTCGGCGCTCAAGGCAGACCTAGGAGCAGGGAGCCTCCCAGCTAGCAAAGCCGCCCTGGGAACGAGGTCAAACACAGATCCTCGCTCCCGAAGCTAAGCAGCAGGTCTGCGGCTGATGGGAGACCGAGTATGCCTTCGGCACCCCGTTACACTCGTACACAGCAAAGCACACCCTCCTTGAGCTGCAGCGGCTGAACGGCATCCCCCAACATGCAGTATATGATATGTGATGTTTCCACCCGTTGGAATTCCACCCTCCATATGTTGGGGCAACTATATTAACAGAGAAAGGCCATGAACTATTTCTTGATGATCCAAGCGGACAGGAGTACTCCCCTGTGTAACTTCGATGTCAGCCAGTGGCAGCTCATGCGCGACACCTGCCGTTTGCTCAGGCCCTTTCAGTAGGCCACGTTATTTGTCAGTCGCCAGAACTATGGGATGAACAACGTCATGCCACTGCTTCATGTCCTAGAACAGATACTAGTAAATCTGGCAGGTCAGGGGACTGGAGACATGGCGCCTAGATCGCCTAGATCTCATGGCCAAATGAGCTTTGTGGGGGCTTAACTGGAGGAGGACATTGGAGCATAAGAAATGTGTAGTGAAATGGGTGGCTTTTCTACACAGGTGACAGGAGAGGAGTAGCAAGAGCAGCCATAGGAGCTACAGGCGATGAGGCAGAGGACCCAGACACAAAGTGGCAGTATGCAGTGGAGATGGAGGCAGGGAGTCCCTACGAGTCATTTGCACAAATGGCCCAATCCATGCTTACTTGCTTGTGTAGTGACAGCCAAATTGTCACTATTCGGCTGAGGAATGACTTCTGGCTCTCCACCTTGTTGGACCCTAGCTACCGGTCCAAAATAGGGGCTTTTTTTACATCCGCTGAGAGGGAGGAAAAACTGAACTACTATAGAGACCTCCTATGTAGTCAGTTGGCTGCTGCCTATCTGTGCCATTGTCTATACTCTTGCAGGTCTGACCGGGGGGGGCCCTCTGCGCTCACATTCCTCTGCCATGGTTGCTTTGGCAGGGTGGGAGGTAGGAGCAGTTCCAGCTCCATCAGCAGCAACTTCAGTCTAGAGTCGTTGATGAGCAGCTTTCTTCACCTGCCTAGTAAAGAAATTTCTCACCAGCAACAGCTAGACCTGGAGCAGGACCTGAACCAGTAGGTGGTGACATACTTGGAGAGCACCCTGCCACCCCACATGGAAGAACCACTGGACTGTAGTGATGTCGCGAACATAAAATTTTCAGTTCGCGAACAGCGAACGCGAACTTCCGCAAATGTTCGCGAACTGGCGAACCGGGCGAACCGCCATAGACTTCAATAGACAGGCGAATTTTAAAACCCACAGGGACTCTTTCTGGCCACAATAGTGATGAGAAAGTTGTTTCAAGGGGTCTAACACCTGGACTGTGGCATGCCGGAGGGGGATCTATGGCAAAACTCCCATGGAAAATTACGTAGTGGACGCAGAGTCGGGTTTTAATCCATAAAGGGCATAAATCAACTAACATTCCTAAATTGTTTGGAATAACGTGCTTTAAAACATCCAGTGTGTGTATACGATCAGGTATGATGTTGGCACTGGCAGTGGGCACACTACAGTCAGTGGAAGAGGGCCTGACACACTGACTGGCAGCAGGCAAGCAACTGAATTTAGACTACTGTCTAAAAATTAAATGCCTTATTTATCGGCAAGCTACTGTGCCACCCGGTATCAGTGGTTGGCACTGGCAGTGGGCACACTACAGTCAGTGGAAGCGGGCCTGACACACACTGGCAGCAGGCAAGCAACTGAAATTACACTAAAGTGTAAAAATTAAATGCCTTATTTATCGACAAGCTACTGTGCCACCCGGTATCAGTGGTTGGCACTGGCAGTGGGCACACTACAGTCAGTGGAAGCGGGCCTGACACACACTGGCAGCAGGCAAGCAACTGAATTTAGACTACTGTCTAAAAATTAAATGCCTTATTTATCGGCAAGCTACTGTGCCACCCGGTATCAGTGGTTGGCACTGGCAGTGGGCACACTACAGTCAGTAGAAGCGGGCCTGACACACACTGGCAGCAGGCAAGCAACTGAAATTACACTAAAGTGTAAAAATTAAATGCCTTATTTATCGGCAAGCTACTGTGCCACCCGGTATGAGTGGTTGGCACTGGCAGTGGGCACACTACAGTCAGTGGAAGAGGGCCTGACACACTGACTGGCAGCAGGCAAGCAACTGAATTTAGACTACTGTCTAAAAATTAAATGCCTTATTTATCGGCAAGCTACTGTGCCACCCGGTATCAGTGGTTGGCACTGGCAGTGGGCACACTACAGTCAGTGGAAGCGGGCCTGACACACACTGGCAGCAGGCAAGCAACTGAAATTACACTAAAGTGTAAAAATTAAATGCCTTATTTATCGGCAAGCTACTGTGCCACCCGGTATGAGTGGTTGGCACTGGCAGTGGGCACACTACAGTCAGTGGAAGAGGGCCTGACACACACTGGCAGCAGGCAAGCAACTGAATTTAGACTACTGTCTAAAAATTAAATGCCTTATTTATCGGCAAGCTACTGTGCCACCCGGTATCAGTGGTTGGCACTGGCAGTGGGCACACTACAGTCAGTGGAAGCGGGCCTGACACACACTGGCAGCAGGCAAGCAACTGAATTTAGACTACTGTCTAAAAATTAAATGCCTTATTTATCGGCAAGCTACTGTGCCACCCGGTATCAGTGGTTGGCACTGGCAGTGGGCACACTACAGTCAGTTGAAGTCGGCCTGACACACACTAGCAGCAGGCAAGCAGCTGAAATTACACTAAAGTGTAAAAATTAAATGCCTTTTTTATGCAAAGTCCTGTGCCAGCCGGTATGAGTGGTGGGCACTGGCAGTGGGCACACTACAGTCAGTGGAAGTCAGCCTGACACACACTGGCAGGCAACTAACCTTAGATTAAAGTGTAAAAATTAAGTGCCTATTTTTTAAGCAAAGTCCTGTGCCACTCGGTATGACAGGGGTGGGCACTGGCAGTGGGCACACTACAGTCAGTTGAAGTCGGCCTGACACACACTAGCAGCAGGCAAGCAGCTGAAATTACACTAAAGTGTAAAAATTAAATGCCTTTTTTATGCAAAGTCCTGTGCCAGCCGGTATGAGTGGTGGGCACTGGCAGTGGGCACACTACAGTCAGTGGAAGTCAGCCTGACACACACTGGCAGGCAACTAACCTTAGATTAAAGTGTAAAAATTAAGTGCCTATTTTTTAAGCAAAGTCCTGTGCCACTCGGTATGACAGGGGTGGGCACTGGCAGTGGGCACACTACAGTCAGTTGAAGTCGGCCTGACACACACTAGCAGCCGGCAAGCAGCTGAAATTACATTAAAGTGTAAAAATTAAATGCCTTTTTTAAGCAAAGTCCTGTGCCAGCCGGTATGAGTGGTGGGCACTGGCAGTGGGCACACTACAGTCAGTGGAAGTCAGCCTGACACACACTGGCAGGCAACTAACCTTAGATTAAAGTGTAAAAATTAAGTGCCTATTTTTTAAGCAAAGTCCTGTGCCACTCGGGATGACAGGGGTGGGCACTGGCAGTGGGCACACTACAGTCAGTTGAAGTCGGCCTGACACACACTGGCAGGCAACTAACCTTAGATTAAAGTGTAAAAATGAAGTGCCTTTTTTTTAAGCAAAGTCCTGTGCCACACGGGATGACAGGGGTGGGCACTGGCAGTGGGCACACTACAGTCAGTTGAAGTCGGCCTGACACACACTAGCAGCAGGCAAGCAGCTGAAATTACACTAAAGTGTAAAAATTAAATGCCTTTTTTATGCAAAGTCCTGTGCCAGCCGGTATGAGTGGTGGGCACTGGCAGTGGGCACACTACAGTCAGTGGAAGTCAGCCTGACACACACTGGCAGGCAACTAACCTTAGATTAAAGTGTAAAAATTAAGTGCCTTTTTTTAAGCAAAGTCCTGTGCCACACGGAATGACAGGGGTGAGCACTGGCAGTGGGCACACTACAGTCTGTGGGCCTGCAGCTCCTCACACACAGGCAGGCCAGGCAACTGCAATATGTATATAAAGGAAAAAAAAAAAGCAGACTAATGTTGCAGCCCTAAAAAGGGCTTTTTGGGGTGCTGTCAGGACGCTGTCCTTACAGCAGAGATCAGATGAGTCTTTCAGGACTGGAGTGGACACTGAATTCACTAGCCTAGCTATCGATTTCCCAATTAAATCAGCAGCAGTTACAGTCTCCCTCCTCTCACTAAGACTGCAGCTTCAGAATGAATCTAAAATGGATGCTGTGCAGGAGGTGGGAGGGTCTGGGAGGGAGGGTATGCTGCTGATTGGCTGGAATGTGTCTGCTGACTGTGAGGTACAGGGTCAAAGTTTGCTCAATGATGATGTATAGGGGGCGGACCGAACATCGCATGTGTTCGCCCGGCAGAGGCGAACGCGAACAAGCTATGTTCGCCGGGAACTGTTCGCCGTCGGATAGTTCGGGCCATCTCTACTGGACTGCTGGGCAGCCAAACTGGATTTGTGGCCGCAACTGGCAGACTTTGCCCTCGAAAAGCTGTCCTGCCCAGCCAGTAGTGTGGCATCAGAGCTGGTGTTTAGAGCGGCTGGGGCCATAGTTACCCCAAGGAGAACTCGCCTGTCCACCCAAAATGTGGAGAGACTGACCTTTGTCAAGTTGAATCAGGTGTGGATCAGCCAGGATTTCCACCCACCAATTCCTGATGCATCAGACTAGATCATCCATGGTGCCACACCAACACTTTGACAAAAGAGACCGGTTGCTACCTGCCTCAGCTACTATTCTGATGCTGCCACCCGCCTGATGCCACACATCTGATGCCAAGCGCTCCTTTTTTCACCCACCATCTTCAGCTGGTACTGGTATTGCCACCCACCTCCCCACTCTGTCAAAGGGTCACTCTGTGGTCTCCTGATGCTGCTGCCACCTCTACACTATGTCACCATGCCACTCTGTGGTCTTCTGATGCTGCTACCACCTCCACACTATGTCACCTTGCCACTCTGTAGTCTCCTGATGATGCTGCCACCTCCACACTGTCATTGTGCCACCCTGTGGCCTCCTCCTGATGCTGCTGCTGCCGCTACCTACACACTGTCATTGTGCCACTCTGTGGCCTCCTGATGCTGCTGCTGCCGCTACCTAAACACTGTCATTGGGCCAGTCTGTGGTCTCCTCATGCTGCTTCCACCCAGGGTCGGTGCCAGGATTTTTGCCAACACAAGCGAAGCTATATTTTGGCGCCCCCCCCCTCACAGCTCACCTGGCCCTTGTCCCGTCTGCAGCAGCTGGCTTCTCCTCTGTGTGGTCCTGGTATCTTCTCTCTGCTTTAGCCCTATAAGAAGCCCCTAGGTTTTAGAGGAGGATAATAATAAAAAAATATTTTACACCTCAGGTCAGACCAGTAATCAGACCTCAGCTCACAGCCCCAATTAAACTCCCAATGTTAATCAGACCTCAGATCAGACCCCCAATGCCTCAGATCAGCCCCCATGTCAGCCATCAGCCCCCCATTGTCAGCCATCATGATCCCCCATGTCAGCCATCATGATCCCCCATGTCAGCCATCAGCGCAAATTAAAAATAAAAAAAAACTTACCTCTCCTGCTCCTGCACGCCGCCGCTCCTCACCACCAGCGCTCTCTCTCCTCTTCCTGGTTCTCGGCTGTCAGCTGTGAAGGCTGCGCACAGCGTGAGGTCACATGATACGCAGCCCTGCCCAGCAGACAGCAGAGTGAAGGACCAGGAAGCGGTGAGTACAGATCCTTCACAGCTTCCCGGTCCTCCGGTACTAATTAAGAGCTTCCAAAATGGAAGTGCTTCATTAGTATTCGCTCCATAAGACGCAGGGGTATTTTCCCCCACCGCATCTTATGGGGCGAAAAATATGGGGTATTTAAAAAAAAAAGTTTCAGGCAGCTGTTTGGTCTGCCTTATTAT
This sequence comes from Bufo bufo, assembly GCF_905171765.1. Classification (NCBI taxonomy): domain Eukaryota; kingdom Metazoa; phylum Chordata; class Amphibia; order Anura; family Bufonidae; genus Bufo; species Bufo bufo. The sequence goes on from NC_053390.1 coordinate 334,877,762, forward strand.
AGTGCTGGGCCTGCTTCCACCTTACCACTATGTAATAGGGCACTCTGGACTTCTCATGCTGTTGCCACCCTCCCCACTTCATGACTGGGCCACTATTTTGCCTTTCGGCCTAGCTGACATCATCATTTTTTTGACCCTTCTTCTGATCTGTCAGATGGAAGGAAAAATGAGACGCACAACGGATCCTGTCTATATAATAGCTGTAAGGCCTGCATGACATGGTCCCTATTTTGCATCAGAATTGGCTTATTATTTGGTAACCAAAAGCAGGAGTGGGTACAAAACACAGAAGACATGCAAATTGTCATGAACCAGCGGGTGCGAACCCACTGTGCCACGTGTCCTACCTTCTCTAAGGGCGTTGTCTAAGTGAACCTCTTGATCTTCACAGTACCCCTGATGGTGGGGATAGACTTTCCCGAGGGGAACACCAGGTCACTACCTCTTGAGGAGCATAGGCACACGAGGCAGCTGGTCCTGGTGCAAGAGGTACCTGAGAAAGGTTCCAGAGGTGCAGGACCAAAGGATGAGGAGAGGCGTAGTCATACAGACAAAAGGTCAGGGCAGGCAGCACAGGTACAGGTCAGGCAACAGGAGAGTCAAGGCAAGCAGGCAGGGATCTAACAGGTAGTAGAGTCCAGGAATACAGGTTTGAGTCAGGAACACAGGAACATAAGTGGAAATCAGTAACCTTAGCAGGACACAAGGACCTTGACGCTGAGGCATCTGGGAAGGGGGCTGAGCCACTTATATATGCAGAGGAGGGCTAGGATTGGTCAGCGAGGTCACACGACTTGACACATAAAGCCCAGGAAGTGACGCGCGCCGGCACTTAAGTAAGTGCTGCAAGAAACAAGCAGCAAGCATGCTGTGGCCAGAGCTGAGAGGAAACTGTGGAGTGGATCCCAGAACAACAGTACCTACAAAGACAGAGCCCTGGACTGCAGAGGTGAATGGGAAGCACTGGCCGCAGATCACTGCTGAATACGGCGCTCGGGACCGGCGGTAAGCAGGGGAACAGCGGCGCACAGCAGCCGCTGTTACACAAATATTCCATTCACGTGTCATCTCTGTTTTGGATCTACTACTGTTTTTTTTTTGGGCTTAAGCAATACTGATGAAAATGCAGACCGTTATTAACGCCACAGCGCATAGCGAGGGCGTTTTTGACTGCAGAGACAGAGATTGGGAGCTCGAGGGGTTAATCTACATGTCTTCTGCCTGGTTGATTTAGTTTGTCCCGCAGGGGGGTGTTTGTCCTGTTCTACCACCTCCTCTGGCTAAGTTATGCTGCCTCCCTCCTTCCTTCCCCCTCCTAGGGTTTTCCTGGTTGGTTCGGTCTGCCCCTCCCCTAGAGTGATTAAAAAGGAGGGCTTACCTTCTCCCCGCTCTTTTCTCCGGCACCTTCAAGCAGTTTCCCACCCTCCCGCCCTTGTTGTTATTGTTTGCTGACATTATTTTCTTTTACAGTTTCCGTTGTTAAGTCACAGCTGAGGTTGGTTTAAAAGAATATACTAAGAGGGAGGAGAAGGTGGACTTGCCCACTGGGGTGCAGTGGTGACATATCGCTTCTCACACTTCTGAAGTGGTTGTGGTGTTGGAAAGAAATCTGAGTTGAAAATGTTAAAGAAAAATAAGAGGTTAAATAAAGCTGTGACCGACCCTTATTCCAACAAAATCATGGTCTTGTGTGGTTTTTTTATTGGTGGGAAGACAAGGGGTTAAGGTTTGGGGGTGTTAGTTCTCTGCAGTCAGTGAAGGCGGATGCTCCACAGAAAGGATGTGTTAACGGCAGAATGCAGCATATTCAATTTGTACTGTTATTAAAGCAAATTTGCAGCTGATATTATATATATCTTATTGAAAGTTCACTGTTTGGAGATATAACAATTGTGTAATAATGGGGAGTGATACTGCCCTTGAGCTATACCAGGCTCAGACTACATGGCATAGGACTCATCATCCATCATCCAGGACATCAAATACATTGTTCCTTTGACTCATGCAAGTAACAGAGCTTTCTCCATACACTTAGGAAGCTCCTATTGTTTATTATATATAGTGGCTATTAGTGATGGACGGACATTGGCCAGGACGGTTCGCGAACGTGATGAAATGTTCGCGAACCGCAAGTTCGCGGAGGGCCCCATTCACTTTAATGGCAAGCGAACCTGAAAAACCTTCAGCTCATATTTGCAGCCACCAAATACTTAGTAGAAGTGTACAAATAGTCCCACAACATGGACAGTGACATACTAGAGAGGGATCAATGACAAAAATTCCAACAAAAAATATGTATCTTAATCAGGGGACATTTTTATGTGTCTTAAAGGGAAATTCTCTGAAATGTACCCTGTTGGAGCCTAGAAAAAATGCATTTTAGGCCACGGGAATATGGGCCTTAAACATTAGGCATTCACCTGACATAAAAGAAATTCTGATTATGTGGCTCGAGGTACATTATGCGGTCAATGGATAAAAATTTGACTGAAGGCCACTGGACTACAGGCCCCAAACATTAGACATTCACCGGACAGAAAATATCAAGTGATTCTGTGGCCGGAGGTATATTACACGGTCAATGGATATCAATTTTACTGCAGGCCAGTACAAATACAGGTCAAATACATATGTTTAAAAGAACTAAAAATATAAAATTTGATTAAAAACATGGCTAACAAAATCCCCCCTCTAGAAAAAACTCCTAATGATAATAGTTGAAATTCGATAACACGTGGTCGTCACTGGTGTTGATATCCTCCGAGGCCGCAACAATTATTAATTCACCGTACAGAAAAGAACACGTAAGTATGTGGCTTGAGGTAGATTACACAGTCATTGGATATCAATTTTTACAGCAGGCCAGTGTACTACAGGCCCCAAAAATTATGCATTTAGCATACATAAAAGAACAAGTAAGTAAGTATGTGGCTGGAGGTCTATTAGATGGTCAATGGATATAAATTTTACTGAAAGCCAGTTCAAATAGAGGTCAAAAACATATGTTTAAAAGAACTAAAAATATTAAATTGGATTAAAAAACATGGCTAACGAAATCCCCCCTCTTGAAAAAAACCCTAATGATAATAGTTGAAACACGTGGTCGTCACAGGTGTTGAATTCCTCCAAGGCCCAAAACATTAGGCATTCAACGGACAGAACAGGCCTTTTAAGCCGCTGTATTTACCTAAGACAGGGACCAATATTTGTTCTGGGTGGTTGCGGATATTTGTGGGCTGTCATGAGGAAATTCAATTGAACGTGGTCATCACAGGTGTTGAATTCCTCCAAGATCCATGCCTCATTCATTTTTAGAAACGTGAGGTAGTCCACATTGTCGTGAGCTAGACGAGTGTGCTTATCGGTCACGATCCCCCCTGCTGCACTGAACGTCCTTTCGGACAGGACACTGGACGAGGGGCAAGCCAAAAGTTCCATTGCAAATCGTGCCAGCTCTGGCCACAGATTAAGCCTGCACACCCAGCAGTCCAGAGGTTCCTCGTTTCTCAGAGCATCCACATCGGCCGTTAACCCGATGTAGTCGGACACCTGTCGGCAGGGCCGTCTTTGCCACAGGGCAAAAGGCGCAGCTGCCCCGGGCCCAGTTGCTCCTGGGGGCCCAAGTGAGCTCTGTTTCCCGGCTCCCATTCATTAGTGACTGCGTCGCTAGGTTAAAACATTCGGGGCCTGGGCCCCTGATGTTTTGTCCCAGGCTCCGACTGTCCTGCCTGCCAGACAGATACAACTGTATTGCCGTACACAGAACGGCAATACAATTGAATCTAATACACTGGGTGTAGAGGTGAAGGACCTGTGGTGACATCACAGGTCATGTGATCAGCAAAACAGGCTGTGATAGGATGACCTGGATGATGACACCATCATGTGATCAGTGCAGGATTGGACCGGAGTGAAGAGGGGAAGGAGCCTAATGCTGATGTCTGTATATGAGGACTGGAGAGGTAAGTGAAGGGACAGGGAGAGGCAGAGCAATGCTGGGAGTTGTAGTTATTTAACTAGGATGTATGTTAGGGCTGAAGGGAGGGATGTTATTGACATGGAACTGTGTGCTTGAGGTGGCTGGGGGAGGGAGTGATGTTATTTACATGGGACTGTATGTTGAAAGTGGATGGTGGGGGGAATGATGTTTATGTACATGGGACTTAATGTTTAGGCTACGTTCACACTTGCGTTTGGGGATCCGCTTGTGAGATCCGTTTCAAGGCTCTCACAAGCAGCCCCAAATGGATCAGTTTAACCCCAATGCATTCTGAATGGATGTGGATCCATTCAGAATGCATTCGTTCGGCTCCGTGCGGCCCCCCGTTCCGTTTTGGAGGCGGACCCCAAAATGCTGCAAGCAGTGTTTTTGTGTCCGCATGGCCTTGCGGAGCCAAACGGATCCGTCCTGACTTATAATGTAAGTAAATGGGGACGGATCCCTTTGCATTGACACAAAATGGTGCAATTGTAAACAGATCCGTCCCCCATTGACTTTCAATGTAAGTCAGGACGGATCCGTATTGGGACTTAGAAATTTAAATCTAATACAAACGAATCGGTCCTAAACTGAAGCATTCGCTTGTATTATCGGTGCGGATCCGTCCTGTACAAGTACAGGACAGATCCGCACGAACGCAAGTGTGAAAGTAGCCTTAGGGGGTGATGTTTACATGGGACTGTGCGTTGGAGGCGGCTGGGGAGGAGGTGATGTTATTTACATGGGACTGTATGGTGGAGGGAGGATTATAACTGCAGGGGGCACTGCAGATCCAGGGGACATTATAGGCGGTCTTATTACTACTGGGGGCTCTATAGGAGGGTCTTATAGATCTGCCTTATTTCTACTAAGCGCACTATGGGGGCCTTATTACTACTGAGGGGTCTGTAGGGAGCTTTATTACCACTGGGGGAACAATAGGGGGCCTTATTTCTACTGGGGGCTCTGTGAGGGTATTATTAATATGGGAGGGCTCTTCTAATAATGGGGGCATTGTTGAGGAGCATTATCACGGTTGGGGCAGTGTTACTAATGAGGGCATTCTAGAAGGGAATTACTATTGGTGGGACTATGAGGAGCACTATTGCTATGGGGGGCAGTAATGTTTCTTCAGGATAGTATTTGGGGGTATTGGGGGGGGGGCAGGGGCGTAACTAAAGGCTCATGGGCTCCGGTGCAAGAGTTCAGCTTGGGCCCCCCTTCCCTCAGTGCTTTGTGTGTCTTCTTATGCGGCACAAGTGTCTTTGGGCCCCTTCATGCTCCTGGGCCCGGTAGCGACTGCTACCTCTGCACCCCCTATAGCTACACCCCTGGGGGGGGGGCACATCAAGCAGCAGGATAACACTGTGGGGACACCAGTTGGGGATAATGATAGAATGTGAGGAAGCTAAGATGTCCGTGTGTCACACTCTGCAGGGACGAGGCGGCTGAGAGAAGTTGTCCAGACCGAGTGGAGAAGATGATGAGAGAGAAGATCTACAGAGAAGATAATGACAGAGAGGAGACGTCACCTGGGGGCCCTGGACGTGACAGGTGTGTCCTGCTGTATAGCAAGTACAGCAAAGTGCGGGGGGGGGGGGGCGGGATCCAGGGGGCCCAAGTAAATTCTTGCCCAGGGTCCAATCAATATTAAAGACGGCCCTGCCTGTCGGTCTAGGCGTTCCCTGAGGCTGGATCCGAGGGGCGGCTGTCGATGGGTTGGCTCCAAGAATGATATCATATCCAAAGTGGCCAACGCATTTTCAAACCCCCCTCTTCTTACATGCGCTGTTGGATTGGTACCTGCAACTGTTTCTCTGTGAGTGGAAATTACTCTACCAGCACCCGTAATAGCAGACAGAATGCAGCATTTCCCGAAGCAAAGCCTAGAAGTGTTGCATTCTGACAGGCCTTTGTGATGCTGGTAACATGTTCACCATTTTGTTTTTGTACCGGGGTCCAAGTACGTTGCCACCCACTACTGGTTCTTGCCCTTCATGATTTTTATACGGGGGTCCCTCTTCAAATACTGGAGCGTGAAGGCCCCTATTTGCACTAAACTAAACTGGAAGCGGTGGAGTGGCCTGGCTCCAGGATAATGTCGTCCTAGGTCTCCTCCCCCCAGCCACGGACAACACCAGGGATCCCAGAAAAGTTTAAAGCATGCTCTTTTTGCTCCTCCTCATCCTCCGCCCCGGCACCATCCTCCTCTGACTCCTCTTCATACTCCTGTTGACTTGTCTTAGATGGAGTAGCCCCCCCTGGTAATTCATCCAGCATTGCGACTTCCTCATCTTCCTGCTCCTCGATGGCTTGATCAATGACACAATGCAATGCACGCTCGAGAAAGAAGGTGTAAGGTATGATGTCACTGATGGCGTCCTGGCTGCGATGGACAAGTTTGGTGATCTCATGAAATGGCCGCAGAAGTCTGCATGTGTCGCGCATGAGAAGCCACTGGAGCGGTGAAAAAAATCAAGCTCCCAGAACCTGTCCTCCAGCAGAGTTCGTACAGGTAGTTGTCAACTGCACGTTTCTGCTGGAGCAGCATATCAAGCATATACAAGGTGGAGTTCTATCACGTCGGGCAGTCACAAATCAGACGTCTGACGAGCAGGTGGTGTCGCCGCTGAACGTCAGCAAGGTGAGCCATGGCCGTGTAAGATCTTCTAAAATTTTCCTGGCCTGCCGCAAGATGACCTGGCAACGAATCGCTGCACGACTAAGTTCAGGATGTGTGTCATGCACGGCACATGTGTCATTTTTCCCTGTTTCAGCACGCTCAGGAGATTGGCACCATTGTCGCACACCACTTTACCAACTGTCAAATTGAGCGGGGTTAGCAACTGATTGGCCTGTGACCGCAAAGCTGAAAGGAGTGCAGGACCAGTGTGGCTCTTGGCTTCCAGGCACACCAGCCGCATCACAGCATGGCAACATCTCACCTGGTACGTCGAATAGATTCTGGGGAGCTTGGGTGGCGCAGCTGAAGAGGCGGTAGCAGTGGAAAAGGAGGATTCAGCTGAGTAGGAGATGGAGGATGGAGTAGGAGGAGGAGAAGAGGCAGGAGGCAGGCCTGCATGCTATCCGTGGCGGTAACACCAAATCCACACAGGTGCCATGGGTTGCATGCTTGACGGCCGTCAGAAGGTTCAACCAGTAGGCAGCAAAAGTTATGTACCTTCCCTGCCTGCAGTTGCTAGGCTAGACCACGTGTCTGTGGTCAGATGTATCTTGGCACCTACAATGTGTGCCAGAGATACATTCAATTGCCGCTGAACGTAGCCATATAGCTCCGGGATGCCCTTCTGGGAGAAATATTTCCTTCTGGGGACCTTCCATTGCGGTGTGCCAAGGGCCACAAATTTTCTAAAGGCCTTGTCCACCAGTTTATATGGCAGTAGTTGGCGGGCTAGCAGTTCTAATAAGCCAGCGGTCAGCCGCTGGGCAAGAGGGTATCCGGCGTCATCATCTTTTTTCGCTCGAACATTTGGGCCACAGAAGCATGCCTTTTGCCAGATGAACGCGACAACGGCACGTTGGAAGGTGAAGTGGAGGACAAATGGGAGAGAGGAGAAGGAGAAGAGGCAGGACTTGGAGCACCAGGAATGTGTCATTGTGGGTTTTGATGGTGTTGTTCCCAGTGGGCTCGGTGATGGGAGGTCAGGGGCCTTCTTAAGGCGGTCGTCCCTAGGTGAGTGTTGGGCCTACCGCGACTTATGCGTTTACAGCACAGGCTGCAGATAGCTACACTATTGTCAGTAGCGGCCACGTTAAAAAAGCCCACACTGCGGAGCCATATGCCGGCATCCTGGGAGCGCCAGATCTGACCGTGCATGGAGGATGGCTCGTTCCAGATACATTAGCAGTCTGCTTTTTGCATCCTATGCACTGTAAGTACTGCCTGCTTCTCCTCCCTATTTGCTGCTCCGTCTCTCCCTCTGAACTCCCCTCCTCTTTTTCTCTTGTGGGCACCCACGTGATGTCCATAGACACGTTATTATCGTCCCCTTCACCACCACTGACATTAGAGATTTCGGAGTAGGAAGCAACAGCAGGGACCACCCTCCTTGGGCTGATCTGGGTACTGTCGTCAGACTGCTGGGTGGCGACCGTTGATATCTCCTCTTCCTGATGCCAAGAATGGCTGCGCATCGGTAAGGTCTTGTAATGGATGGGAAAATAATTCCTCTGACTCGAGCTGAGGGGATATGGTGGTGGTGGTGTCTTTGGGGGTTCACCTAGCAGAAAGTGAAGAGGGTGCAGATAGAGAGGATGAGGAGGGTACAAAAGTGGAACGCTGAGTGAGCCACTCAACCAAGTCTGATGCTTCTTTTGACGTAATCGCACGCACCTTCTGCAACTTCCCACTTAGGCTTCAGCCTGGTGCACCTGCCCGACCCCTACCACCCCTGCGAAATGGCCTGCCTCTTCCTCTGCCTATCATTTTCAAAATGACCCTGTGTCAAAAGTTCCTATAGAAGAGCAGTATTTTTGGAAGGAGGTATATCACACCCCTGCTTCAAATCAGTTTTTTTGGGGGGGCAACTGGTATATCACACCAGTAGAAATTATTTGCTCCAATAGTGTTTGTCACTCTGTGTAGCTGCGGTAATGCAGCAAAACCGCAAACAAATGCTGCACTACCTAAATGCACTATATAGAAAGCATATTATTGGTATATAACACCCCTGCTTCAATTAGGTTTCAATTAGCGTTTGTCACTCTGCGTAGCTGCAGTATCGCAGCAGAACCGCACACAACTGCTGCACAATACAAATGCATTATAATATACTTTCTAACATATAATATACTTTCTAAGTATATTACACCCCTCAAAAAGTCACACCTATCGATAGCACACCTATACCAGTCCTTAAAATGACTTTTGTGGCCCTATTAGCTAGCGTTTGGTGTCCCTAACAGTCTGTCCCTGCTCCACACAGCAACCTCTCTCTACACTGGCAAAAGACTGAATGTAAAATGGTGGCCAGATTGGGTTTATTTATAAGGTGAGGGTATGTCCATGTGCTGAAACGTCTCAATTGGCTGTCCTGTACCACCTGTAGTTGTGTCATGGGTCAAAGTTCTTCACAATGTAAAAGAATATGGCGCCGGCAGACATCACCATAGGGTCACCCGTTCGGCGAACCGCGAACGAGCAAAGTTCGCCGCAAAACGACCACCGGGCGAACTGCAAGGCCATCTCTAGTGACTTATAGATACCTTATGTATTGTCTTAAGGGTGCAGCTGGAGACACTATGATATGGTAGTGGCTGTATCTGGGCAAATTATTTTACACCATTTGCCCCAACTATCTGAGTAAGCATAGCTTGAATGTCATTTTTGTCGCCTGATGAACTGTGGAGGACTCCACAGTGAAAAACGCATCGGAACAAGTGATTTGTGACTTTGACAGCATTTTAATCTATCTAATTTAATGAATATATAGGAGCATATATCATTGGATATCAGTATGTGATTGTAGGGTTTACCTTTCATACTTAACCCCTTCAAGACAGAGACATTTTTCACCTCTGTGCAGAGGCCATTCTTTGCAAATCTGACATGTGTCACTTTATGTGGTAACAACTTTGGAGTGTTTTTACTTATCCAAGCCATTCTGTTTTCTCGTCACACATTGTACTTCATGACAGTGGTAAATTTGAGTCAATATACAGTACAGACCAAAAGTTTGGACACACCTTCTCATTCAAAGAGTTTTCTTTATTTTCATGACTATGAAAGCATCAAAACCATGAATTAACACATGTGGAATTATATACATAACAAACAAGTGTGAAACAACTGAAAATATGTCATATTCTAGGTTCTTCAAAGTAGCCACCTTTTGCTTTGATTACTGCTTTGCACACTCTTGGCATTCAGTTGATGAGCTTCAAGGAGGTAGTCCCCTGAAATGGTCTTCCAACAGCCTTGAAGGAGTTCCCAGAGATGCTTAGCACTTGTTGGCCCTTTTGCCTTCACTCTGCGGTCCAGCTCACCCCAAACCATCTCGATTGGGTTCAGGTCCGGTGACTGTGGAGGCCAGGTCATCTGGCGCAGCACCCCATCACTCTCCTTCATGGTCAAATAGCCCTTACTTTCAAAGTTTTCCCAATTTTTCGGCTGACTGGCTGACCTTTATTTCTTAAAGTAATGATGGCCACTCGTTTTTCTTTACTTAGCTGCTTTTTTCTTGCCATAATACAAATTCTAACAGTCTATTCAGTAGGACTATCAGCTGTGTATCCACCTGACTTCTCCTCAACGCAACTGATGGTCCCAACCCCATTTATAAGGCAAGAAATCCCACTTATTAAACCTGACAGGGCACACCTGTAAAGTGAAAACCATTTCAGGGGACTACCTCTTGAAGCTCATCAAGAGAATGCCAATAGTGTGCAAAGCAGTAATCAAAGCAAAAGGTGGCTACTTTGAAGAACCTAGAATATGACATATTTTCAGTTGTTTCACACTTGTTTGTTATGTATATAATTCCACATGTGTTAATTCATAGTTTTGATGTCTACAGTGTGAATCTACAATTTTCATAGTCATGAAAATAAAGAAAACTCTTTGAATGAGAAGGTGTGTCCAAACTTTTGGTCTGTACTGTATGTCACCCAAAATTTGGAAAAATTTGCAATTTTCAACATTTCTATACAGCCAGGTCCATAAATATTGGGACAGCGACACAATTCTAACATTTTTGCCAATATACACCACCACAATGGATTTGAAATGAAACGAATATGATACATCCAAATCAGGTGAACAGTGTAGGAATTACAACAGTTTGCATATGTGCCTCCCACTTGTTAAGGGATCAAAAGTAAAGGGACAACTGGCTTCTCAGCTGTTCCATGGCCAGGTGTGTGTTATTCCTTTATTATCCCAATTACAATGAGCAGATAAAAAGGTCCAGAGTTCATTTCAAGTGTGCTATTTTCATTTGGAATCTGTTGCTGTCAACTCTCAAGATGAGATCCAAAGAGCTGTCACTATCAGTGAACCAAGCCATCATTAGGCTGAAAAAACAAAACAAACCCATCAAAGAGATAGCAAAAACATAAGGCGTGGCCAAAACAACTGTTTGGAACATTCTTAAAAAGAAGGAACGCACCGGTGAGCTCAGCAACACCAAAAGACCCAGAAGACCACGGAAAACAACTGTGGTGGATGACCGAAGAAATCTTTCCCTGGTGAAGAAAACACCCTTCACAACAGTTGGCCAGATCAAGAACACTCTCCAGGAGGTAGGTGTATGTGTGTCAAAGTCAACAATCAAGAGAAGACTTCACCAGAGTGAATACAGAGGGTTCACCACAAGATGTAAACCATTGGTGAGCCTCAAAAACAGGAACGCCAGATTAGAGGTTGACAAACGACATCTAAAAAAGCCTTCACTGTTCTGGAACAACATCCTATGGACAGATGAGACCAAGATCAACTTGTTCCAGAGTGATGGGAAGAGAAGAGTATGGAGAAGAAAAGGAACTGCTCATGATCCTAAGCATACCACCTCATCAGTGAAGCATGGTGGTGGTAGTGTCATGGCGTGGGCATGTATGGCTGCCAATGGAACTGGTTCTCTTCTATTTATTGATGATGTGACTGCTGACAAAAGCAGTAGGATGAATTCTGAAGTGTTTCGGGCAATATTATCTGCTCATATTCAGCCAAATGCTTCAGAATTCATTGGACAGCGCTTCACAGTGCAGATGGACAATGACCCAAAGCATACTGCAAAAGCAACCAAAGAGTTTTTTTAAGGGAAAGAAGTGGAATGTTATTCAATGTCCAAGTCAATCACCTGACCTGAATCCGATTGAGCATGCATTTCACTTGCTGAAGACAAAACTGAAGAGAAAATGCCACAAGAACAAGCAGGAACTGAAGACAGTTGCAGTAGAGGCCTGGCAGAGCATCACCAGGGATGAAACCCAGCGTCTGGTGATGTCTATGCGTTCCAGACTTCAGGCTGTAATTGACTGCAAAGGATTTGCATCCAAGTTTTAAAAAGTGAAAGTCTGATTTATGATTATTATTCTGTCCCATTACTTTTAGTCCCTGAACAAGTGGGAGGCACATATGCAAACTGTTGTAATTCCTACACCGTTCACCTGATTTGGATGTAAATACCCTCAAATTAACGCTGACAGTCTGCAGTTAAAGCACATCTTGTTCGTTTCATTTCAAATCCATTGTGGTGGTGTATAGAGCCAAAAATGGTAGAATTGTGTTGATGTCCTAGTATTTTTGGACCTGACTGTATATCTGCTCTTTAAACAGATTGTGATACCTCATAAAATAGTTATTACTTTACATTTCCCTTATGTCTACTTAATGTTTGCATCCTTTTGTGAATGTTATAAAAAAAAATTAGGACATTAGAAGGCTTAAATTTTAGAAGCAATTTTTAAAATTTTTAAGAAAATTTACAAAAAAAAAACACTTTTTAAAGGACCAGTTCAGTTATGACGTCACTTTGTGGGGCTTACATAAAAGAAACCACTAATAAATGGTCACATTTTAGAAACGACATCCCCCAAGTTATTCAAAACTGATTTTACAAACTTTGTTAACCCTTTAGGTGTTCTACAAGAATTAGAAAATGGAGATGAAATTTCAAAATTTCACTTGTTTTGGCATTTTTCCCATTTTAAACCATTTTTTTCTGTAATACAGCAAGGGTTAACAGCCAAATAAAACTCAAAATCTATTACCCTGATTCTGCAGTTTACATAAACACCCAATATGTGACCGTAATCTGCTGTATGGACACACGGCAGGGCGCAGAAGGAAAGGAACGCCGTATGGTTTTTGGAGGGCAGATTTTAGTGTACTGTTTTTTAGACACCATGTCCCATTTGAAAACCGCCTGATGCACCCCTATAGTAAAAACTCCCAAAAAGTGACCCCATTCTGGAAACTAATGGATAAGGTGACAGCTTTGTTGGTACTATTTTGGGGTACATAAGATTTCTGATCATTCTAGGTTATGCCTTTTGCGAGGCAAGGTAAGCAAAGTTATGGCACAGTTTTTATTTTTTACAATGTTCACCTGACTGGTTAGATCATGTGTTATTTTTATAGAGCAAGTTGTTACAGGCATGACAATATCAAATATGTATACTTTTTTTTGCTTCATTTTTACATAATAAAGCCTTATTATTTTTTTATTACTTTGTGTCTCCATTTTCTGAAAGCCATATTTTTTTTTATTTTTCTGCCTTGTGTAAGGGCTAGTTTTTTTGCAGGAAGAGTAGTTGTTTTTTATTGGTACCATTTTTTGGGGACATATAATTTTTTGATCATTCAATATTACACATTATGGGGCAAGGTGACCAGAAATGTGGTTGTTTTGACACAGTTTTTATTTACATTTTTACAGAATTCACCTTAGGGGGTAGATCATGTGATATTTTTATAGAGCAGGTCATTACAGATGCAGTGATACCTAATATGTATACTTTAAAAAAAAAAGTTTTATACAATAAAAGCATTCTTGAAAAACAAAATGTTTGTGTCTCCATTTTCTGAAAGCCACATGTTTTTTTGGGGGGGCGATTGTCTTATGTAGCGGCTAATTTTTTGTGAGATGAGGTGATGTTTATATTGGTACTGTCTTGGGGTACATATGACTTTTTGATCGCTTGTTATTACACTTTTTGTGATGTAAGGTGACAAAAAATTGCTTTTTTGGCACAAGTTTAACTTTTTTTATGGCGTTCACCTGACAGGGTGGACTATTCGATATTTGTATAGAACCGGTTGTTATGGATGTGGCGATACCCAATATGTCTGTTTTTCTATTTTTTACAACTTTCTATGTGTTTATTAGGAGAAAGGGGCTTTTTTTTTCTTGAAATGTTATTTTTTTATTCTTTTTTTTACTTTTTATTTTTGTCTCACTGTGGGACTTCAACCTTTGAGGATCTGATCTCTACAATGCATTACAATACATCCTGTATTTTAATGCATTTCCTGTCAGCATTAGGCTACATGTACATGACTGTATGTGTTTTGCAGTCTTAAAAAAAAAACTGATGACGTCCGTATGGCATCCTTTTTTTTGCGAATCCATTGTAACAATGCCTATCCTTGGACAAGAATAGGACATGTACTATTCTTTTTACGGGGCTACGGAATGGAGTAACGGATGTGGACAGCACACAGAGTGCTGTCCGCATCTTTTGTGGCCCCATTGAAGTGTATGGATCCTCACTCGAGCCACAGAAAATGCGGCTTGGATGCGGAACCAAACCACGTTCGTGTGCAGGTAGGCTTACACTGACAGTTGCCTAGGAGACCCAGCCTAAAAGGGTCTTGTACTCCTAGGCTTCTGTAGAAAGCAAGCCCCAATGCCTGTGCAAGGCATCAGGTTGCCTTCTCAGCAGTCTGGTCCCCATCACTCCAGATCCCCGCAAACCCCCCGTATGCCGAGGTCAGCTTTGACCCCACCATACAAGGGATTAATCCACCAACATCGCTGTTTACAGAGATGCCAGCAGATACAGCAGGAGCCTGGCTGTCAGTCGACCTGACAGCCAGGTTCCTACACTAATTGGGCGCGCACCGTAGTAGTATATCATACAGATGTAGGTGAGTTAAAATTGACTCTGATAACTATGATAACACATGTTACAGTGTTTGTGCCATCTTGTGACAAAAGCTATTGAAATACATTGAAAGAATTATTTAATCTTTTTGTGCCAGGGACCAGGGAGCATGGTGGGTACAGAGCCAGCACAGAGAGCGCTGTATTCACTTCTTCCCGGTCCTACTGTACTAATGAGCACTTCCATTCTGAAAAGTGGCATGAAGGAGTAAATATTGCACATTTGGAGTAAATGTGCGACCTGTCCCCCATAATTCCTTATTTTTTAACAAAAATATATCATTGATTAATATCTGTGTGAAATTCTGTGCACATCTGTAGACATATTTCTTGCTATAGATTAACAAACTGGAAACTTAATTTCATGCTAATAAGCTTTGCTCTTTAGAGCTTGCTACACAGAAAATTTACTTTTGTATCATTTATAAAATAAAATTATAACTGCCTATTTTATTCTGATTACAAACATTTTAAATATCTCCACACCTAGGTATTTAACCCATAGGATACCAGAGCCATATATGTATGGCGCTAGGAACCGGGTCAATAATCCCAGCGCCGTACAGCTACGGCACGCTGATCGGGCGGGCACAGGAGCTGCGCTCGCCCGATCAGCTGCAGGGATCCAGCAGTCACTGATAGCCAAACCCCTGCTGTATGCGCCGGCATCGGTGAAAACAGTGTTGCCGACGCATTACCCTTGCACTGCCGTGGTCAGCGCTGACCGTGGCACGTGCAGTATCCTGACGGGTCCGCATGTCCATCGGGTTTCCGCGCTGCTGTGACGGGGACCCGATGGCTTGGACGGCACCCCGATGCCTTCCTTAGCCATCGTGGCTGCAATCCGGGTCAGCCTGTGAGATCCAGCCCCCTGGATCTCACAGGCAGGTAGGCTGCATTGGTAATACACTTACAGCCAATGCATTACAATACAAAAGTATTGTAATGAATTGTAAAGGGGATCAGACCCCCAAAAGTTGAAGTCCCAGAGTGGGACAAAAAAATAAAGTTAAAGAAGATGTAAGAAAATAGGGAAAAAGAGAAAAGTAGACATATTAGGTATCACAGCGTCCAAATCGACCAGCTTTATAAAAAATTAAATAAAATCACATGATCCACCCCGCCAGGTGATCCACCCTGCCAGTAAAAAAAAATGCTAAAACAGTCACCTTGCCTCACAAAAAGTGTAACACTAAGCGATCAAAAAGGCGTATTTAGCCCAAAATGCTACCAATCAAACCATCATCTCATCCCGCAAAAATGAGACCTACCTAAGACAATTGGCTGAATTTTTTTTTTTTAAATACGGCTCTCAGAAAATGGCCACACAAAAACTAGATGTTATTCTGTTCAAAAAGGCTTTCACTGTGTAAAATTTAACAAAAATAAAAATAGACACATTGGGTATCGCCGCATCCGTAACAACCTGCTCTATAAAAATATCACATGATATGGCCCCTCAGGTAAATGCTGTAAAAAAATTTTTATAAAAAATTATGCCAAAACAGACATTTTTGTCACCTTGCCTCACAATAAGTGTAACACCAAGTGATCAAAAAGTCTTATGTACCCCAAAATGGTACCAATCAAACCATCATCTCATCCCACAAAAAATGAGAACCTACCAAAGACAATCGCCGAAAAAATACAAAAAAGGCTCTCAGAACATAATAACACAAAAACAAGATTTTATTCTGTTCAAAAATGTTTTCACTGTGTAAAACTTAAAAATGAAAAATGATAGACATATTAGGTATCACCGCATCCGTAACAACCTGCTCTATAAAAATATCATATTAAATTCCCCCTCAGGTGAATGCTATAAAAAAAAGCCAAAACAGCCTTTTTTTTCACCAATACCAAGCGATCAAAAAGTCTTATATACCCAAAAATGGTACCAAACAGTCATCTCATCCCACAAAAAAATTTGACTCTACCTAAGACAATCTCCCAAAAAATAAAAAAAAATCTGGCTCTCAGCAAATGGCAATACATAAACAAGATTTTATTCTGTTCAAAAAGGCTTTCACTGTGTAAAATATAAAAATATCACATTATATGCCCCCTCATGTGAATGCTGTAAAAAAAATATAATTTTAAAAGTATGCCAAAACAGCTATTTTTGTCACCTTGCCTCACAAAAAGTGTAATACCAAACAATCAAAAAGTTTTATGTACCCCAAAATAGTACCAATAAAAATGATCCCCCACATAAGACAAATTAGACAATCACTTAAAAAAAACAAAAAAAACAATGGCACCCGTAAACCAATCTAACAAAATCTGCACTGTAAAAGACATATGGCACTCCTTCCGTTCTGAGTCCTGCCATGTGCCCCCACAGCAGCTTTTTTCCACCACATATGGGGTGTTGCTGTATTCAGGAGAAAATAGGTAGCAAATTATGGGGTGCTTTTTCTCATGTTATCCCTTGTGAAAATAAAAAATCTGGTGCTAAAGCAACATTTTATTGGAAGAAATGAAACTTTTCATTTTCACGGCCAAGTGTTTCCAAATTCCATAAAACACTTAGGGGGTCAAAGTGCTCAGTACTGCCCTTAATATATTCTTTAAGGGGCGTAGTTTCCAAAATGGGGTCACTTTTTGAGTGTTTCCACTGTAGAGGTACGTCAGGGTCTCTTCAAATACAAAATGGTGCCTAAAAAGCATTCTAGCAAAATCTGCCTCTAAAATCCATATGGCACTCCTTTTCTTCTGACCACTGTCACATGCCTATAGAGCAGTTTACCGCCACATATGGAGTATTTCTGTAAACTGCAGAATCAGAGTAGAATATATTGAGGTTTATTTTGCTGTTAACATTTGCTGTGTTGCAAGAAAACATTGATTAACATAAAAAAAAAAAAATCGATAAAAAAATGTGACATTTTGAAATTTCACCTTCATTTTCCTTTAATTGTTATGGAACACACAAAGTTTCTAACATCAGTTTTGAATAATTTGAGGGGTGTAGTTTCTAAAATTGGGTCATTTAAGGGTGGTTTTCATTACGTAAGCCCCTTAAAATCCCTTTATAACTAAATTGGTGCTCAAAAAAATGTTTTAGAAAATTTTGTTGAAAATTTGAAAAATTGCTTCTAAACTTCTAAACCTTCTAACATCCCAAAAAAATTAAATTACATTTACAAAATGATGCCATCATAAAGTAGACATATGGGGTATCACTTTCTCTTTTAAAAGCAGAGAAATAGAAATGTAGAAAATTGCAAATTTTTGCAAATTTTTTATTTTTTCATAAATAAAGGTGAAATATATTGACTCAAATTTATGACTGTCATGAAGTACAATGTGTCACGAGAAAACAATCTCAGAATGGCTTGGATAAGTAAAAGAGTTCCAAAGTTGTTACCACATAAAGTGACACATATCAGATTTGCAAAAATCGGCCTGGGATTTAAGGTGAAAAGTGGTTCGGTACTGAAGGGGTTAATATGTAAGTATTATATGAATAAGGTGTAAAATTAACCATTAGTGTTGATCGAGCACCATAGTGCTCGGGCCGAACACATCGGTATGCTTGGGTGCATCTTGGACTGCCAGGTCGCTGCTGGGACCAATGTTGTCCGAGAAGTACACCACTTTTACAGACTGACAATAATGAGCACAAAACCTGAAGATAAAATCGATTTTAGAGGAAAAATTGTTATGAAATATTCTTTCCTATATATTTGCTTGTATATAAAGCGCAAGTGCTGCCAAAAATTACAAGGAAGAGGCACATAAAGGAGGGCCTCATTCACATTGAGTCCTACATTGATAAATCCTATGCACTAAGTGAAAGGGTTGCCAAAAGTTACCAGGAACGGCACTACAATACACCCTTTGTTACACATAAAGGAGGGCATCATACACAGCACAATTTGGGTTGTGCATAGATTACCATAGCCGAGGCATGGTTATATAATCAACCATAGTGCACCTGAAGTGGATCTCTTAGTGACCGTCTCCACACCTGAGTGGTATCACGGATCGTGGTCCTTCTTGTGTCACCTCGATCTGCCACAGGAATTGCGGCTACACTCTGGTCACTTTGATTTTTTTATATACATGTAGTTAGTAGGTTTCCTTTCCTCTATAATTTTTGTATATTTAATAAAGTATTAGTTTTCTCTAATCCTCATAACGTTCCTAACTACAATGATATTATTTATTGATGGTGGAACGTCTAACCTATATTAGCTTGCCAGTGATTTGCACATAAAGGAGGGCCTCATTCACATTGAGTCCTACACTCATAAAGCCTATGCACTAAGTGAAAGGGTTGCCAAAAGTTACAAGGAACCGGCACTACAATACACCCTTTGTTACACATAAAGGAGGGCATCATACACAGCCTTGAAAAATTATGATTGATGGCATGCTGGTGACCCTCAAAACATTTGGAGCAAGGGCTTGCTGATCTGACCATCTAAAACATTATGTGCGAGGGCCTGCTGCCGCTTTGGTGATTCTAGATAACCTGGAGCCGATTGCACGTCCCCGTGATGACGACGATCCATTCGGATGTCTGCCCTATCAACTTTCGATGTTATTTTTTTCAGCCCAAACTATGTAGACCATGGATAACGGGGGAATCATTCCGGAGAGGGAGCCTGAGAAACAGCTACAGCTACCAAATCCAAGCAAGGCAGCATGCGCGCAAATTACCTATTAGGTATAATTAGGTGAGGGCCTCCAGGTGAGCTGACCCTGTAAAAGATTTTAGGTGCGGGCCTGTAGGTGAGCTAACCCTGTAAAAGATTTGAGGTGCAGGCCTGCTGGTTAGCTGACCCTATAAACAATTTTTTGTGCAGGCCTGCTGCTGAGCTGAACCTCTAAAAGGTTGTAGGTGAGGGCCTGCTAGTGAGCTGACCTTGTAAAACATTATATGCAAGGACCTGCTGGCGAGCTGACCCGCTAAAAAATTATATGCGAGGGTCTGCTGGTGAGCTGACCCTGTAAAACATTATATGCGAAGGGCATATATGCGAGGACATTATATGCGACGAATAAGCATGTGTTGATATGATGGAAGAGAAGAAGGAGGAGGACAAAAAAGAAGATTCAACCATATACCCTTGTTTGTGATGGAAGGGGTGCATGGGAATACAGTGTATTCAGTACATTATAAATAACACATTTAAAGTGCCTTTATGTTCAGCCGCTTTCCTCTGGTGGAGTCGAGAAGTTAGGGTCAATCCAGCCCTTGTTAATTTTTAAAAGAGTCAACCTGTCAGTATTTTCAGTTGACAGGCGGAAATGCTTATCTGTTATAATGCCACCAGCAGCACTAAATATCCACTCAGACAAAACGCTGGTGGCAGGGCAGGCCAGCACCTCCAAGACAGTTCATGCAACTTTTCCAGCTTAGACACCAAGTAGTTATAAGGCACTGAGGGATCATTGAGGATGCTGACATGGTCTGCTATGTACTTCTTCACCATCTTCCAAAACCTTTCCCTCCTTGTGACACTAGGCCGCACATCAGGGTGAGGATGCTGGCAGGGTGTCATGAAACAGTACCAGGCTCTGGAGAGTGTTGCCCTGCCTCTGTTGGAACTGCTATGTGTTTCCCTTGTCTCCCCTTCTCGGTTGGCCAAGGAACTTTGGACTCTGCCACCAGCATTGTCAGATGCAAATTCTTTGAGCAATTTTTCAACAAGGATCTTCTGGTATTGCTCCGTTTTGCTCGTCCTCCCCACCAGAGGAATGAGAGATGAGAAGTTCTCTTTGTAGGGGGGTCAAGAAGGGTGAACAACCAGTAATCCGTGTTGTCTAAAATGCGTATAAAGCGTGGAAGGAGAGAAAGTCAATAATCAGAAAGTGGGTAATCTAAAATTTAATATTTATTAGTAATGCAGATAAAAAATAGGTTCCAAAATAAAGTGTGCTGTAGACAAACCTTGGGATAGAAATAATGTATAAACACTAGGACCACCTAAGCGTCTATCCCAAATGAAAATTGACAAAAAATACACAAATATAGTGCACGGCGGCACCAGTAAACGTTTTGTCCTACCGGTACCGCGGAACAGGATGCGGATCGATCACCACCGTCGTCAGACCTTCGATAAAGGTTTCTCCAAAACAAGAGTTTGAAGAAAAAATATGAACATCAGGCAGTGATGCACATGTGTGCAGGGTCCCTGTTAAGGCCCTATGGCTAGCTAGGAGATAGATCCCTAATACTAAATGTAGGTAGCAGCCTCACCACAGGGCACTCGTCCTGACAAGGACGACCCCGTCCGGAACCTGTCCCTAGAATGAATAAACTATGTGTCCCTAAAAGAAAAAAGAACTCCCTACACGCATGTTTCACTGCCTAAAAAAACTAATTAAAAGGCAATTCATCAGGGGAGAGATGAGGGAAGACGTACTAGGGATAGGTATAAGATGGACACTAATCCCTAGAGACCAGCCTAACAAAATATGTCAGCCAGTGATGGGGGTAACCAGATGGTGGATACCTCCTTGGGCGGTCTCTGTAGATAACGAGACTATGGTGCATGCAGTGACATGATATAGGAGAAGCTGCACATGGGACGCCAACCTGTCTGGCGTTTACACCATGTTTAAATATTCACCTCGCTGCCGCCTCCGCCGCCCACGATGTAGCAGGGCCAATGGGCGCATCCGTGCGCTCGCACGTCGGCGCCGCGCATGCGCTCACCGCAGAGTCAGAAGCGAGGTTTGAAACGCAAGGAAATGCCATAGATACCGGCTCTCTCCTGCGCATGCGCGGCATTGTATGTTCTCACGATGCCGCGGCTGTCAGCTGTTTGACAGCAATACTATAGACAGAGGCTAATGGCAGTTGTCTATTGGTGATGCGGAGAGGCAGAATGCTCGGAAATCGTCCTGTCAGCACCGCATCAAAGCCCACAATCAGGCCATCAGTAAGAGGCAGTATTTAGGCAGTCCAGTCGGGTACAGACTAGACATAAAATCACTGGATTATGGCAAAGACAGACACTATGATGTGAAGGCCAATAGATATATCTTGGCACCAAATATTGTAAATAGAGTAGAAAGAGTAACATGAGTGGGTATAAACAAGCTTGATACAGCCCTAAACAGTGACTGCACCAATATTAAGGTGGGGGCACAGCTGAATCTTTCACAAAAAACAGCTGTAATTCAGCTGCTCGTTTAGGCCAGTTGGTGCGACTGTTCGCAAAAGGAAGATCCAGCGGGCTTCACGCTGTAAGAGGATCTTATCCCAGTCTCCTCCCCGTTTGGGGGGGGCGACTGCTTCAATACCACTAACTCTAATGGCACGTATATCACCTTTGTGAAAGTCGCACACATGTCTGGCCACAGCTGTATCTCGTCTTTTGTCAATATCAAGGAGATGTTCTCCTATTCGCCTACGTAATTCACGTTTGGTCTTTCCAATGTACTCTTTTTCACAGATGCATGTGATTTTATATATCACACCTGCTGTTCTACAAGAGATAAAATCCTTGATATCAAATGTGCGCCTGAGATTGCTACTGAAGAAGGTCTTTCCAGTAGCAATACTGTTACAGGCCACACAGCCACTACACCTAAAGCTGCCTACCGGTCGACGACTAAGCCAGGTGTCCGGGGCAACCGGTGGCGCAAGGTGGCTGTGTACCAACATGTCCTTGAGGCTCTTGCCTCGTCTAAATGTGACCTGGGGGTAATCAAACAAGACATCACTCACGTCAGGGTCCATCAAGAGAATGGGCCAATGGCGTTCGAGGATTTCTCTTGACTTCTTGGCGGAGCCATCAAATGTGGTTATAAACCTGATTTTCTTGTCCGTCTCCTGCTTCTTTTTGGGGACTAACAGTGTGTCTCTATTAATGTGGGCTGCTCTCTGGAACGCCTTCTTCAAGACACAGTCAGGATAACCCCTGGCCAAGAATGTCTGTCTGAGGTCAGCCGCCTGCGTCTTGAATTCATGTTCTTCCGAACAGTTCCTCCGCAGGCGCAGGTACTGCCCATAGGGAATACCTCGCTTTAGGGGCATGGGATGGCTGCTCTGCCAGTGGAGGACTGAATTAGTCGCTGTGGATTTGCGGTAAATACTTGTAGAAAGCTCCCCCCCACTCTTTTTAGATATACACACATCAAGAAAAGGTAGTGTATGGTTGTCAATCTCATACGTAAAACGCAGGCCGATGGAATTATTGTTAAGGGACTCTACAAAAAGCTTAAAGGCTGCATGGCTAGCATTCCAAATTATGAGGATGTCGTCGATGTACCGGGCCCACAGGGTAATGGGATCGGTCATCGACTCACCCTCACCAAAGACGGTAGTGGCCTCCCACCAGCCCAGGAGCAGGTTGGCGTACGACGGAGCACAAGAACAACCCATCGCCGTGCCCCTGAGCTGGTGGTAGAGGCGACCGTCAAACATGAAAAAATTGTGCGTTAGTAGAAACCTGAGCAGCTGGAGGACCAGCTCATTATGAGCTGCAAACTGCTGTCCCCGCATACTCAGGTAATAACCAACAGCTCTCAAGCCCGCCTCGTGTGGTATCGAGGAGTATAAAGCCTCGACATCAACACTAGCGAGGCAGGAATGATCATCTATACATACTCCATCGACCCGCTTCAACAAATCCGTAGTGTCACGGGTGAAGGACGGGAGGGCGATCACAAAGGGCATCAGTATCCGATCAATATAGATCCCTATGTTTTGTCCCAGGCTCCCGATGCCGGCCACGATCGGTCTCCCTTTGAGTGGTTTAAGTCCTTTATGGACTTTAGGGAGGCTATAGAACGTGGCCGCCACCGGGTGCGAGGATACTTGAACTCAAATTCTTCATGAGAGATGAGCCGGTTAGTTTTAGCTGCAGACAAGATATCTCTTAACTCCACCAAATATGGAGCCGTGGGATTCGAAGTCAGAGTTTGATAACTACTCCTATCTTTCAGAATTTGTTCGCACATGGACTGATAACTAGGTCTGTTCATAATAACGGTGTTTCCACCTTTGTCTGATGGCTTTATAACTATAGTATCGTCCTCTCTCAATGATTTGATGGCCCTCTGTTCCTCTACGGAGCAGTTCTTAAATCTCTGTGGATTCTGAAGTTGCATGATGTCTGCAGTAACTAGTTGTAAGAAGACATCCAAACAAGATATGTCTCCTGCTGGTGGCATTTTATTGCTCTTGTTACGCAAGGGAGTGAATGGACCTAGTCCCTCAAAAATTTGTACATCAGTTGATATACTATGCAGTAATTCTACATCTGGCAATAGATCTGTAGGAATCCCCAAAAGTTGACTCTTCTTCCTATCTGTCAATTTAAATTGTTTGTGCCAACGGAGCTTCCGTATAAATAAGTGTAGATCTTTCACCCACGTGAACGCATCATGCTGGCGAGTTGGAACAAAGGAGAGTCCCTTAGACAACACCGCCATTTCGCTTTTAGAGAGGGTATGGTTGGACAGATTGATTACCTCTGGGCCGACTGATCTCGGTTGTTTGGACGATTCCTCAGGTGATAATTGACACCCTGATCTAAAAAACCACCGTGGTTTACTCCACTGGTCCCTCTGCCTCTACCTCTACCCTTCCCCTTTTTGTTAAACTTTTGTTTGTTTCTGCCGGGGTTACTACCTGATTCTCTGTCACTATCAGACAGTTCTGTTTCAGTAGTGGAGACTTCAGAGACAATTTCTTTAGTAGGTGGCACCTCCCTCAGAACCAAATAGGCTTTATTTTCTTTAAATTCAGCTAAATCTTTATTGAATTGCCTATGTTTGCGTTCACGCAGATAGTATTGATACTTCTCAACGGTAGTCTGAAGCTGCTTTTCTTTATTAGGAAAGTCCGGTTCACTAGAGAAAGTCTTAGTGACCTCCACTTGTGCCTTTAATTTCTCAGCCAAGTTAGTGAGGTTAATTCTTTCCTCCTCCAATAATAATGTCATTAGTTGGAGTGAACTTTTAGTAGCCAGTTGCTCCCAACGAGTATTGAACCCCGGGCTTCTCTGTCTGTATACAGGTGTGACTGAAATACGGAGCCCGCGGGGTACAATACCGTGTTTGATGTAGTTATCAAGGCTCTGTACCTCCCACCAACTTGATAGATGTTCTTTATAGAGTCGGTTAAGCTCCTTAAAGGCAACTTTGAAAGAGGGTATACACTTTTTCTGTAGATATGATTTGTCTGAGAAAACCTCTTTAGCCTCCTCTAACCAAGTGTCTGTATTAATACCACTGTCCAGAAATCCTGCCATACCGATTATGAATATAATGAACAAAGTGTACTGACATAGGAGGTCACAATGATAGAAATTGGCACTCCAGATTACCAAGTGAAAAGGGCAATAATCAGAAAGTGGGTAATCTAAAATTTAATATTTATTAGTAATGCAGATGAAAATAGGTTCCAAAATAAAGTGTGCTGTAGACAAACCTTGGGATAGAAATAATGTATAAACACTAGGACCACCTAAGCGTCTATCCCAAATGAAAATTGACAAAAAATACACAAATATAGTGCACGGCGGCATCAGTAAACGTTTTGTCCTACCGGTACCGCGGAACAGGATGCGGATCGATCACCACCGTCGTCAGACCTTCGATAAAGGTTTCTCCAAAACAAGAGTTTGAAGAAAAAATATGAACATCAGGCAGTGACGTGCGAGCGCACGGATGCGCCCATTGGCCCTGCTACATCGTGGGCGGCGGAGGCGGCAGCGAGGTGAATATTTAAACATGGTGTAAACGCCAGACAGGTTGGCGTCCCATGTGCAGCTTCTCCTATATCATGTCACTGCATGCACCATAGTCTCCTTATCTACAGAGACCGCCCAAGGAGGTATCCACCATCTGGTTACCCCCATCACTGGCTGACATATTTTGTTAGGCTGGTCTCTAGGGATTAGTGTCCATCTTATACCTATCCCTAGTACGTCTTCCCTCATCTCTCCCCTGATGAATTGCCTTTTAATTAGTTTTTTTAGGCAGTGAAACATGCGTGTAGGGAGTTCTTTTTTCTTTTAGGGACACATAGTTTATTCATTCTAGGGACAGGTTCCGGACGGGGTCGTCCTTGTCAGGACGAGTGCCCTGTGGTGAGGCTGCTACCTACATTTAGTATTAGGGATATATCTCCTAGCTAGCCATAGGGCCTTAACAGGGACCCTGCACACATGTGCATCACTGCCTGATGTTCATATTTTTTCTTCAAACTCTTGTTTTGGAGAAACCTTTATCGAAGGTCTGACGACGGTGGTGATCGATCCGCATCCTGTTCCGCGGTACCGGTAGGACAAAACGTTTACTGGTGCCGCCGTGCACTATATTTGTGTATTTTTTGTCAATTTTCATTTGGGATAGACGCTTAGGTGGTCCTAGTGTTTATACATTATTTCTATCCCAAGGTTTGTCTACAGCACACTTTATTTTGGAACCTATTTTTTATCTGCATTACTAATAAATATTAAATTTTAGATTACCCACTTTCTGATTATTGCCCTTTTCACTTGGTAATCTGGAGTGCCAATTTCTATCATTGTGACCTCCTATGTCAGTACACTTTGTTCATTATATTCATAATCGGTATGGCAGGATTTCTGGACAGTGGTATTAATACAGACACTTGGTTAGAGGAGGCTAAAGAGGTTTTCTCAGACAAATCATATCTACAGAAAAAGTGTATACCCTCTTTCAAAGTTGCCTTTAAGGAGCTTAACCGACTCTATAAAGAACATCTATCAAGTTGGTGGGAGGTACAGAGCCTTGATAACTACATCAAACACGGTATTGTACCCCGCGGGCTCCGTATTTCAGTCACACCTGTATACAGACAGAGAAGCCCGGGGTTCAATACTCGTTGGGAGCAACTGGCTACTAAAAGTTCACTCCAACTAATGACATTATTATTGGAGGAGGAAAGAATTAACCTCACTAACTTGGCTGAGAAATTAAAGGCACAAGTGGAGGTCACTAAGACTTTCTCTAGTGAACCGGACTTTCCTAATAAAGAAAAGCAGCTTCAGACTACCGTTGAGAAGTATCAATACTATCTGCGTGAACGCAAACATAGGCAATTCAATAAAGATTTAGCTGAATTTAAAGAAAATAAAGCCTATTTGGTTCTGAGGGAGGTGCCACCTACTAAAGAAATTGTCTCTGAAGTCTCCACTACTGAAACAGAACTGTCTGATAGTGACAGAGAATCAGGTGGTAACCCCGGCAGAAACAAACAAAAGTTTAACAAAAAGGGGAAGGGTAGAGATAGAGGCAGAGGGACCAGTGGAGTAAACCACGGTGGTTTTTTAGATCAGGGTGTCAATTATCACCTGAGGAATCGTCCAAACAACCGAG
The DNA here is from genome assembly GCF_905171765.1 of Bufo bufo. Taxonomy (NCBI): domain Eukaryota; kingdom Metazoa; phylum Chordata; class Amphibia; order Anura; family Bufonidae; genus Bufo; species Bufo bufo. The sequence goes on from NC_053390.1 coordinate 334,904,678, forward strand.
ATCAGTCGGCCCAGAGGTAATCAATCTGTCCAACCATACCCTCTCTAAAAGCGAAATGGCGGTGTTGTCTAAGGGACTCTCCTTTGTTCCAACTCGCCAGCATGATGCGTTCACGTGGGTGAAAGATCTACACTTATTTATACGGAAGCTCCGTTGGCACAAACAATTTAAATTGACAGATAGGAAGAAGAGTCAACTTTTGGGGATTCCTACAGATCTATTGCCAGATGTAGAATTACTGCATAGTATATCAACTGATGTACAAATTTTTGAGGGACTAGGTCCATTCACTCCCTTGCGTAACAAGAGCAATAAAATGCCACCAGCAGGAGACATATCTTGTTTGGATGTCTTCTTACAACTAGTTACTGCAGACATCATGCAACTTCAGAATCCACAGAGATTTAAGAACTGCTCCGTAGAGGAACAGAGGGCCATCAAATCATTGAGAGAGGACGATACTATAGTTATAAAGCCATCAGACAAAGGTGGAAACACCGTTATTATGAACAGACCTAGTTATCAGTCCATGTGCGAACAAATTCTGAAAGATAGGAGTAGTTATCAAACTCTGACTTCGAATCCCACGGCTCCATATTTGGTGGAGTTAAGAGATATCTTGTCTGCAGCTAAAACTAACCGGCTCATCTCTCATGAAGAATTTGAGTTCAAGTATCCTCGGCACCCGGTGGCGGCCACGTTCTATAGCCTCCCTAAAGTCCATAAAGGACTTAAACCACTCAAAGGGAGACCGATCGTGGCCGGCATCGGGAGCCTGGGACAAAACATAGGGATCTATATTGATCGGATACTGATGCCCTTTGTGATCGCCCTCCCGTCCTTCACCCGTGACACTACGGATTTGTTGAAGCGGGTCGATGGAGTATGTATAGATGATCATTCCTGCCTCGCTAGTGTTGATGTCGAGGCTTTATACTCCTCGATACCACACGAGGCGGGCTTGAGAGCTGTTGGTTATTACCTGAGTATGCGGGGACAGCAGTTTGCAGCTCATAATGAGCTGGTCCTCCAGCTGCTCAGGTTTCTACTAACGCACAATTTTTTCATGTTTGACGGTCGCCTCTACCACCAGCTCAGGGGCACGGCGATGGGTTGTTCTTGTGCTCCGTCGTACGCCAACCTGCTCCTGGGCTGGTGGGAGGCCACTACCGTCTTTGGTGAGGGTGAGTCGATGACCGGGCCCATTACCCTGTGGGCCCGGTACATCGACGACATCCTCATAATTTGGAATGCTAGCCATGCAGCCTTTAAGCTTTTTGTAGAGTCCCTTAACAATAATTCCATCGGCCTGCGTTTTACGTATGAGATTGACAACCATACACTACCTTTTCTTGATGTGTGTATATCTAAAAAGAGTGGGGGGGAGCTTTCTACAAGTATTTACCGCAAATCCACAGCGACTAATTCAGTCCTCCACTGGCAGAGCAGCCATCCCATGCCCCTAAAGCGAGGTATTCCCTATGGGCAGTACCTGCGCCTGCGGAGGAACTGTTCGGAAGAACATGAATTCAAGACGCAGGCGGCTGACCTCAGACAGACATTCTTGGCCAGGGGTTATCCTGACTGTGTCTTGAAGAAGGCGTTCCAGAGAGCAGCCCACATTAATAGAGACACACTGTTAGTCCCCAAAAAGAAGCAGGAGACGGACAAGAAAATCAGGTTTATAACCACATTTGATGGCTCCGCCAAGAAGTCAAGAGAAATCCTCGAACGCCATTGGCCCATTCTCTTGATGGACCCTGACGTGAGTGATGTCTTGTTTGATTACCCCCAGGTCACATTTAGACGAGGCAAGAGCCTCAAGGACATGTTGGTACACAGCCACCTTGCGCCACCGGTTGCCCCGGACACCTGGCTTAGTCGTCGACCGGTAGGCAGCTTTAGGTGTAGTGGCTGTGTGGCCTGTAACAGTATTGCTACTGGAAAGACCTTCTTCAGTAGCAATCTCAGGCGCACATTTGATATCAAGGATTTTATCTCTTGTAGAACAGCAGGTGTGATATATAAAATCACATGCATCTGTGAAAAAGAGTACATTGGAAAGACCAAACGTGAATTACGTAGGCGAATAGGAGAACATCTCCTTGATATTGACAAAAGACGAGATACAGCTGTGGCCAGACATGTGTGCGACTTTCACAAAGGTGATATACGTGCCATTAGAGTTAGTGGTATTGAAGCAGTCGCCCCCCCCAAACGGGGAGGAGACTGGGATAAGATCCTCTTACAGCGTGAAGCCCGCTGGATCTTCCTTTTGCGAACAGTCGCACCAACTGGCCTAAACGAGCAGCTGAATTACAGCTGTTTTTTGTGAAAGATTCAGCTGTGCCCCCACCTTAATATTGGTGCAGTCACTGTTTAGGGCTGTATCAAGCTTGTTTATACCCACTCATGTTACTCTTTCTACTCTATTTACAATATTTAATGCCAAGATATATCTATTGGCCTTCACATCATAGTGTCTGTCTTTGCCATAATCCAGTGATTTTATGTCTAGTCTGTACCCGACTGGACTGCCTAAATACTGCCTCTTACTGATGGCCCGATTGTGGGCTTTGATGCGGTGCTGACAGGACGATTTCCGAGCATTCTGCCTCTCCGCATCACCAATAGACAACTGCCATTAGCCTCTGTCTATAGTATTGCTGTCAAACAGCTGACAGCCGCGGCATCGTGAGAACATACGATGCCACGTATGCGCAGGAGAGAGCCGGTATCTATTGCATTTCCTTGCGTTTCAAACCTCGCTTCTGACTCTGCGGTGAGCGCATGCGCGGCGCCGACGTGCGAGCGCACGGATGCGCCCATTGGCCCTGCTACATCGTGGGCGGCGGAGGCGGCAGCGAGGTGAATATTTAAACATGGTGTAAACACCAGACAGGTTGGCGTCCCATGTGCAGCTTCTCCTATATCATGTCACTGCATGCACCATAGTCTCCTTATCTACAGAGACCGCCCAAGGAGGTATCCACCATCTGGTTACCCCCATCTCTGGCTGACATATTTTGTTAGGCTGGTCTCTAGGGATTAGTGTCCATCTTATACCTATCCCTAGTACGTCTTCCCTCATCTCTCCCCTGATGAATTGCCTTTTAATTAGTTTTTTTAGGCAGTGAAACATGCGTGTAGGGAGTTCTTTTTTCTTTTAGGGACACAAAGTTTATTCATTCTAGGGACAGGTTCCGGACGGGGTCGTCCTTGTCAGGACGAGTGCCCTGTGGTGAGGCTGCTACCTACATTTAGTATTAGGGATATATCTCCTAGCTAGCCATAGGGCCTTAACAGGGACCCTGCACACATGTGCATCACTGCCTGATGTTCATATTTTTTCTTCAAACTCTTGTTTTGGAGAAACCTTTATCGAAGGTCTGACGACGGTGGTGATCGATCCGCATCCTGTTCCGCGGTACCGGTAGGACAAAACGTTTACTGGTGCCGCCGTGCACTATATTTGTGTATTTTTTGTCAATTTTCATTTGGGATAGACGCTTAGGTGGTCCTAGTGTTTATACATTATTTCTATCCCAAGGTTTGTCTACAGCACACTTTATTTTGGAACCTATTTTTTATCTGCATTACTAATAAATATTAAATTTTAGATTACCCACTTTCTGATTATTGCCCTTTTCACTTGGTAATCTGGAGTGCCAATTTCTATCATTGTGACCTCCTATGTCAGTACACTTTGTTCAGGAGAGAAAGTCAGCCTAACATGAAGTCAGCCATGTGTGCCAGATAACCAACAGGCAATAATTCGCTGTCATCATCAGGAGGATGACTGTCCATCTCTGCATCCTCTTCCTCCTCTTCTGCTCACCCACGCTGAACAAATAGAATTAAACTTCCATGGGTACTACCCACTGTAGCGGAGGCAACCGTCACCTACTCCTCCTCCTCTTCATCGTCCAATTTGTGCTGAGAAGACGAACTAAGGGTGGTCTGGCTATCACCCTGCGCAATGTCTTCCCCCATTTCCACATGTAAAGCGTCGTCCTTAATTGTGAGCAGTGAGTGTTTGAGTAGACACAGAAGTGGGATGGTTACGCTGATAATAGCTTTATCGCCGCTTACCATCTGTGTTGATTCCTCAAAGTTTCTTAAAACCTTACTGAGGTCAGACATCCATGCCCACTCCTCACTTGCGAATAGCGGTAGCTGACCGGAAAGGCAACGACCATGTTGCAGCTGGTATTTCACTACTGCCCTCTGCTGCTCACAACAGCTGGTGAGCTGGCAATCTCAAGCGCTGCTGCAGAGTTGAAAGACCGGCTCAAGTTGTTGATGACTTGCGGAAATGTGCACACACGCGGCACACCTCCACTAGTAGCTCAGGCAAATTGGGGTAGCTTTTAAGAAACCGCTGAACCACTACATTTAAGACGTAGGCTAGGCATGGGATGTGTGTGAGCTTGCCGGGCTCCAAAGCCGCCACCAAGTTATGGCCATTATCACACACAACCATGTTTGGTTGTAGGTTGAGTGGCGAGAGCCACAGCTCAGTCTGGTATCTTATCCTCTAACACAGCTCTGCGGCGGTGTGCTGTTTGTCACCTAAGCATATAAGCTTCAGCACGGCCTGTTGCCGCTTCCCCACTGCAGTGCTACACTGCTTCCAGCTACTGACTGATGACTGACTGGTGCCGCACACAGATAAATTGGAGGTGGAAGTGGAGGAGAAGGCAGAGGAGGAGAAGTGGGGTTTGGAGCCACTAACGTAGGTGCTGGCGGAAACCCTGATCAACGTAGGGTCTACAATCCTTTGCGTCGGTAGCACCTGTGCCATCCCGGGGTACGACTCGCTCCCGACCTCCACAACATTAACACAGTGTTCCTTCAGGGAATTGTAGCGTCCCTGCCCGAATGCACTTGTTTATGTGTCTGTGGTTAAGTGAACCTTCCCGGTAACTGTGTTTGTTAGGGCACACATTGAAAAATAGTAGCGGCTAGGGACTGCGTAACGCGGGACGACCGCCGACATCAGGCTGCAGAAGGCCTCAGTGTATACAAGCCTAAATGGCAACATGACAGGGCCAGTAATTTGGAAAGCTGTGAATTTAGTGCTATGGCCTGTGGGTGGGTGGCTGTGTATTTTCGCTTGCATTCAAAGGCCTGGGGTAAGGACATTTGGATGCTGCGCTGGGAGACGGAAGTGGATGTGGTGGCTGATGGTGCTTGCGAAGGTGCAGCTGCAGGGTGGGAGGCATCCGGTCCTGTGGAATTAGCCAGCACGTAACATACGGGAAGAGGAGGCAGTGGTGTGACCCTCAGATACAGATTGTGGACCCAGGCATTCGTTCCACTTATTACAGTGCTTGGATGCCATGTGGCGGATCATGATGGTGGTGGTGAGGTTGCTAGTGTTCACGCCCGACTCATTTTCGTATGGCACAGGTTGCAAACTACTATTATTTTGTCGTCCGCCAGTTCCTCAAAAAAGCACCATACTGAGGAACATCTACCCTTTGGCAAGCGAGATTTCCGCAAGGCGGTGCTCCGTGGAACAGTTTCGGGCTTGTTTTGTGTGGCCCGCCTTCTCCCTTTTGGCACCCCACTGCCTCTTCAAGCCTGTTGCGGTGCTGCAGATCCCTCCCCCTCTGTACTGCTTTCCTCGCACGGCTTTCCACCTTTCCAGGTTGGGCCAGTGTCCTCATCATCCACCACCTCCTCTTCCACTTCCTCACTTATCCTCCCGATTTGTTGAACCAAACCACAAACTCAGTGATTGACATCTGTGTCTCATCCTCTTCATCACCCTCTTGAGATAGTAATTGCGGTTGCTCATTGGCAACTGTCTCATCATCATCCACCTCATTAAACACTAATTGCCGTTCCCCACCGTCATGTTCTTGTGACTGTGGATGCTCAAGAGGTTGGGAATCAGGGCACAAGATCTTATGTCCCTTTTCAAGCGTGTTTGGCAAGAGGGCCAAATCAAGTAATGGCGATGAATGAGGTCCCCTGAATATCCGAGTGTGGGATCACTTGTTTGGCCAGACTGTACATGGTGGGAGGAAGGAGGATCAGGGTGAGGATTGTGTTGACCAGATTCCTGGCTACTGAGACTGGACTAGGTGGAAGACAGGGTGGTGCTTAACCGACTGGAAGCATTATCTGCTGTAATCCAACCGACCACCTGGTCGCACTGTTCTGACTTCAAGAGTGGTGTCCTGTGCTGCCCTGCAAACTGGGACATGAAGCTAGATATCGTGGATTAATGTTTTTCTTGTGCTGCTGCTTACAAGGACTTTTGGGTCTCTGAAATGTTTTTGTACAAAATAAAAAATATTAATTTTCACTCCCTACACTCTGTCCCTTCCTATGCTTAGCTCTCCCTGACTACGAATGAGCCGCTATATAACACCCTATAACGCGTTTCGGCCTGCCAATCACTGTAATGCCAGTAGCCAACACGGCTACTGGCATTACAGTGAGGGCAGTACTCACCTGAATGTTTATTGGCTGCTTAGCAGCCAAGAAACGCGTGGGGAGGAGACTCGAGCATAGCGTTTGAGCACATGCGGTACTCGGCCAAGTACCGCCATGTGCCGAGCATAGAGATGCTCGAGCCGAACAGGTGTTCGGCCGAGCATACTCGATCATCATTACTAACCGTTAATGTTATTTGGGTGCCCACTTTGTTTAAAAGATAAGCAATTTTATAATGCAATTATTCTCAAATTTGAATGAATAAGCTGTGTATTCTGACTGTTATTTGGGTGCCCACCTTGTTTATTAGTTAAACAATTCTATTACGCCTTTATTCTCAAATTGCGGTGAATAAGCTGTGTGATCTAACCTTTATTTGGGTGCCCACCTAATTTAATAGATAAGCAATTCTGTTATGTTTTTATTCTCAAATTTGTGTAAATAGGCTGTGTGACCCAATTGTTTTTTGGGTGCCCACATTTTTTATTAGATAAGCAATTCTAATATGCTTTTATTCTCAAATTGGGGTGAATAAACTATGTAATCTAACCTTTATTTGGGTGCCCAGCTTGTTTAATAGATAAGAAATTCTATTATGTCTTAATTCTCAAATTAGGGTAAATAAGCTGTGTAATCTAACCGTTATTTGGGTGCCCACCTTGTTTAATAGATAAGCAATTTTATCACGCCTTGATTCTCAAGTTGGGGTGAAAAACAGTGTAATATAACCGCTAGAGTCTTGTCCACCTGATTTCTTAAATAAGCAATGCCATTATGCCTTGAGTCTCATATTGGGGTGAACTATCTGTGCAATATAACTGCTAGAGTCTTGTCCACCTGATTTCGTAGATAAGCAATTCCATCAGGCTTTGATTCTCATTAGGGATGAGCAAATCGATGATTTGTATAATACTTCGTTTGAATACTGTATTGGATGGAGCGAGCGCTCTGTACATTAGAATGTATTGGCTCAGATGAGCCGCACTCATTACCATATTTTTCGCCCTACAAGACACACCCGGGCCATAAGACGCACCTAGGTTTTAGAGGAGAATAAAAGAAAAAAATATTTTCCATTACACCTCAGGTCAGACCAGCAATCAGACCCCCAATGTTAATCAGACCTCAGTTTACAGCCCCAATCAGACCCCCAATGTCAATCAGACCTCAGATCAGACCCCCCAATGCCTCAGATCAACCCCCCAACCTTCAGCCATCTATCAGCCCCTATATGTCAGCCATCAGCCCTCATATGTCAGACATCATCCCCCATATATCATCCCCTATATGTCAGCCATCATCCCCCAGCGCAAATAAAATAAATAAAAAATCCTGCTCCTGGATGCCACTGCTCCTCACCATCGCGATACTCTTCATCTTGCTGTTGGCTGTGTATCGCGGCTCACAGTGTGAGGTCACAGCCGAGCCGAGGACCAGGAAGCGGTGAGTACAGAGCCTTCATCGCTTCCCAGTCCTCCGATACTAATGAAGCGCTTCCACTTTAGGGGGAAAAAAAGTGTCTTATGGGGCGAAAAATACGGTACTTTGTGAAGTCTCGCGAGACTTCGCATAATAAGTTCATAAATTAATTTCTACTGTAAAAAACTATTTCCCGAACTCAGGTTCGGTTTCAAGGTACCACTGTTTTTCACCCCAACTTGAGAATCAAGGTGTGACAAAATTGCTTATCTATTGAACAAGGTGGGCACCCAAATAACTGTTAGATTATACAGCTTATCAACCCCAATTTGAGAATATAGGCATAATAGAATTGCTTATCTATTAAACAAGGTGGGCACCCAAATAACGATTAGATTACACAGCTTATTCACCCCAATTTGAGAATAAAGTGGTACCTTGGAACCGAATCCGAGTTTGGGAAATGTTTTTTTACAGTAGAAATTAATTTATGAAGTTATGCGAAGTCTCGCGAGACATCGCGAAGTAATAACTTCAGCTCATCTGAGCCAATACACTCTACTACTGTACGGAGCGCTCGCTCCGTACAGTATTCAATCGAAGTATTACGAGAATCGACTTTGGATGTTTAATCCTAAATTGATTCGGTCATCCCTAATTCTCATATTAGTTTGAATTAACAGTGTAATAACCGTTAGAGCCTTGTCCACCTAATTTCATAGTTAAGCAATTCCATTAGGCCTTGATTCTTATATTGGGGTGAATTAACAGTGTAATATAACCATTATTTTACATATACAGTTATTGTTGCCATACATTATGTTCAATAAAGAGGTGTCAGGGCCCTCCAAAGGAACTGACAGTGGTAAAAATGTTGCTTGAGCCAACAGAAGTAGCAGTAGAAGAAGGGGTAGTAGTAGCAGCAGCAGCAACAGGCCAGAACTGCCAGTGTCATCTAGCGGTCATGTTTTGACGACCAATATCGCTGTCCTGGAATGGTTGACTTAGTCTTCAACATCAGCTCAACTGGCATCAGACACCCCCAGTCAGGAGTCGGTGGGTTCCTCTGACACCACACTTAGTTGGCATGGCCCAGGAGCAAGCTCTGTGACCTTACCTGTCCTGAACCTGCCTTTCCATTTTTGCTCCATTGCAAGTAACGCTGATGAGAGTCACGTGAGAACAGGTGTTGAGAGCGGTCAGGGATGCCGCCATAAGACTGGTGAGGGTGACATAAGTGACGAGCAGACATTGGTGGATGATGATTTAGCTAATCTCACGTAGGGGCGAGGGTGGGAGATGCCCCGTGAGACAGCAGCAGGGTGGCAACCTGCCGATGTGGAAGCAGTGTGAGATCTAGAGCCAAACGTCTCCAGGGTAGACCGTCTGCTACTCAGGAGCCTATCTGTTTGGAAACAACTAGCGGTGCATGGCTTCATAGACTCTTCATGGCTTCAAATCTTCAAGACGTCTTGAAAAGGCCAGAAAACTGTGCATGCACTTCAGCCACTCTTACCCTGCAAAACACACCCTCCTTGAGAATGGTGTTCCCCAACATCACCTCATATGCAACGTTTCCACATGTTTGAACTCCACCCTACACATGTTGGACTGACTATATGAGCAGAGGAAAGCCAGGAATGATTTTTTGATGATGCAGGTGGACAGGGTTACTCCCCTGTTTAACTTTGACGTTAGCCAGTCGCAGCTCATGCATGACACCTGCCATTTGCTCAGGCCCTTCCAGGAGGCCACTTTATTTGTCAGTCGCCAGGACCACGGATAAGTGATGTCATTCCACCCTTTCACGTTCTAGAGCAGATGCTGAAAAATCTGGCTGGCCAGGGGCACTAGACGTGGCGACTACATTTCACGGACACCTGAGCCCTGTGGGGGCTGAAGTGGTGGAGGAGAAGGACATTAACACCCAGGAATTGTATACAGAAATAGGTGATTTATCTGGCCAAGCAACAGGAGAAGAGCAGGAGGAGCACGAGGAGCTGGAGGGTGATGAGGAAGACCAGGCAGATATACCCGACACACTGTGGCAGTATGCAGTGGAGTTGGAGGCAGGGAGGGATGAATACTGGCTCTCCACCATGTTAGACCCTTGTTACCAGGCCAAAGCGGGGGTCTTTTTTTTACACCTGCTTAGAGGGATGAAAAACTCAACTATTATCAAGACATCCTATGTAGTGGGTTGGTCGCTGCCTATGTGTGCAATCGCCCATCCTCACCAAGGTCTGACTGGGGGGACCCCTTGCACTCATGCTCCACTGCCATAACTGCTGGAGGGGGGTGGGTGGCAGGTGCAGCATCAGCTCCATCAGCAGCAACTTAAATCTGAAGTCTCTAATGTGCACTTTTATTCACCCGCCTACTGAAGAAACCACTTAGCAGCTGCATCAGCAGGACATGGAGCAGAACCTAAACCAGCAGGTGGTGGAATTCTTGTACTGTGCCCTGTCATCCCAGATCCAAGATCCCCTGGACTACTGGGCAGCCAAACTTGATTTGTAACCTCAACTGGCCGAGTTTGCCCATGGCAAGCTTTCCTGCCCAGCCATTAGTGTGGCATCAGAGCGGGTGTTTAGTGCAGTGGGGGGACATAGTTACCCTAAGGAGAACTTGCCTTTCAACAGGAAAGGTTGAGAGATTAACCTTTCTATAGATGAATCTGGCGTAGATCAGCCAGGATTTCCACACACCAGTGCCTGGTGCATCAGACTAGATTATTCTGGCAGTAATGTTCTTACTGCAGTGTGCTGTCACACCAGAACATTGTGAAAAATGGCCTATTACTTCTGGCCACGTGATTCAGCCACTATTCTAATGCTGCCACCCACCTGATTCCACACAACTGCTGCTTCTACTGCCATATTCTCTTACTGTCACTCACCATCTGTGCTGTTACTGCAACAGCTGTTGCCCCTGACCTCCCCACTTTGTAATTGGGCCACTTTGTTGACTCCTTATGCTGTTGCCATGCTCAGCACTCTGTGACTGGGCCACAATTTTGACACCTCATGCTGTTGCCATCCTAACCACTATGTGACTAGGCCACTTTGTTGACTCCTTATGCTGTTGCCATGCTTAGCACTCTGTGACTGGGCCACAATTTTGACACCTCATGCTGTTGCCATCCTAACCACTCTGTGACTAGGCCACTATGTTGACTCCTCATGCTGTTGCCACCCCCACCTCTATGTGATTGGGCCACTGTGTTGACTCCTCATTCTGTTGCCACCCTCACCATTCTGTGACTGGGCCACTAGCGTCCCTGTTTGGCCTTGTTGACATCATCGTTTATATACCCTTCTTATGATAGGCCAGAAGAACCGAAAAATGAAAAACACAACGGATCCTGTCTTTGGAGTATTTATAAGACCTCTATAACACGGTCAGTATTTTGAATCAGGTTTTGATAATGATTTGGAAGCCAAAAGCTGGAGTGGGTCCAAAACACAGAAGACATGAAATATTTCCATCACATGTTTCTATCTCTGTTTTGGGCCCACTCCTATTTTGTCTTGCCAAAACTGATCAAATACTGATGCAAAAAAATGGACAAAATTCTGACCGTGTGATAGAGGTCCTTTGGACTTCTTTCCTGTCTGAATAAAACCAATTTCAGAGGCAATTGGCCAAAACGCGGTCAGTATTTTGTATAATTTGCATCAGGATTTGATCATGGTTTGGAAGCCAAAAGCAGAAGTGGATCCAAAACACAGAAGACATGAAAATATCCACATCAGGTGTCATCTTTGTTTTGGACCCACTCCTGTTTTTCTTGGCCTTACCAATACTGATCAATTACTAACCAAATACTGACCGCATGAAGGCGGATGCTCAAAAGACAGGATACATTTTTTGGGGTTTGTTCTTCTGATGGATCAGAAGAAGGGAAAAATAAACAGTGACGTCAACACAAACTTACTGCTGACACCCTCTCCACTCTGTCATGGGCCCGCTACTTGAATCAGCGTGTAATAGAACAGATTCTCTAGCAATCCATATGGAATCAGCAGATGATGTAAAAGGAGTGCGCTCTTTCACTCTATTGTAGAATCTTGGCCACTGCATGGTTAAGTACATTATACCTGACACCAACATTGACCTGTAAGTCTGAGTTCAAACTTCAGTTATTTGGTGAATTTTTTTTTGTAAATTCTTTATTTTCGAAGAATTTTCATAATAAGTAACAACAGTGTTTAGTACAACAAAGATACATATCTCCTTGGTCAAAGTTATACATAGTAACATACAAAGGTAATTTTAGCATCTCGTTTTAAGCCACAATTTTCAGTTACAGGCAATGCATATTTGGCAATTATTCTTGTGAGTGTAAGAATCCACTTTAATACACACAAACCCGAAATATGTATAATGATAATATGTATAATCTGAGAAGCTTGGATATAAAGTCACTAATCTCATAAGAAATTTCTCGGTGTGAGACCAAAGTATATATGCACCATACATTCAAATATATATGGAATCATAAGTAAAAGTAAAGTAAAACATAAACGTGAACATGGGTCAGTATATATCTACTAAGATCTTCCTATATAGGAATCATTAGTATATATAAATATTCCTTTGAAAGGATATGTTATAGTATAGGTTATAAGTCAATTTGTTTGACAAATATTAGGTACAAATTTCCTTTTTATGAAAATCCAGCCAAGGTTGCCATATTGACAGGAAGGTTTTTCTGCATCCCCTATCCCATCCCACCAATTCTTCCATTAGACAGACTTGGTGGACTCTATCTATCCATTCTTTTAGGGTAGGGGGTTCTACGTCCCTCCATCTGGTGGGTATAATATATTTTGCAGCTGCAATTAAATATGTTATTAGGCAATTACTTTTGGGCTTAAAATCCTCTGTGGTTTCCAAAGCAAAACCAGTTCTGGTGTAAGGGATAAGGACTTCTTACATATTTTGTTAATTGTGTCTTCAACACTTTTCCAAAACCCTTTAATTTTATCACATCGCCACCAGATGTAGGACATAGTTCCTGATTCCACTGTACACCTCCAACATTCATCAGTGGGTATAATTCTAATGCTATAAAGAAAATTGGGAGTTCTGTACCATCTTGAAATAATCTTATATGAATTTTCCTGTAAGCGAACACACTTTGAAAAACCATGTGAGTGTCTGAGAATAAAATTAATATCCTCATCAGATAGGGAAATCTTAAGTTCTTTTTCCCACATGCGGAGGAAATAAGGTCGGGTATGGGATATATCCGATATTAATTTAGAGTATAGTTGAGACAATATCTTGGGTCGGGGGTGAGAGAGTAAGGAATAGTTTTCAATCCAGGTTGGGTCTGGAAGAGTTGTAAAAAGTTTCTTGAATTTTTTACATGTGAGAGTGATATCCATATCAACAAGGCTTGACCGAGTGTGTCTAGGTATGTGCTTTAGAGTGTTCTGAAGAAATTCAGATATGTCTGTGGCTTTACTTAGTTCAGAAACTTTAATATTAGAAAGGCTAGTCCAAGCTTTATGAATTCCATCTATTCTGGGATTAAGATAAGCCGGTAGCACCGAAATGGGGGCTAATGGGGACAATATGTTAGTCGAGAGATTTAAGTCACAGGATTTTCCACAGTACTGTAGCATACAGCGTGTGATATCACTAAGTATTTTATTTTTACTAAGTGTAGGGGTTTTGACCCATAAAAGATGTATATTTTCTTCTCCTAACAAAGCCTTTTCTAAGTCAGCGTACAGAGCATTGTTATTAAATCTAACTAGATCTATCCACCTTTCTAGCTGAATGGCATGCAGGTAAGTTTTAATATCTGGTAGTGATAAACCGCCATTATTTGGTGAGTTTTTGACTCGTAACTGACTAAATAAGTGAAGTGTATACTAAGTCTAAGAGTGACACATGTCACCTGCCTGTCATACTGACTTACAGTATTAGTTTCACTACCACAATGTTTGCTAAACTTTGCTAATCTGTAGTTACAGATAACATCAAATCAATACCTTACTACAGTACTGTTCTAGATTCATCTGGTGACTGACATTCTTGCTGTCTGACTATAGATTACAATTATCTATAGAAAAATGGGGAACCGCACTCTGTTTTAGAGGTAGTATCACCGGTGCCGATCAAGGGCTACTTAAGCCGTATCCAAGTAATAAGAATTTGAGGCACTCAGTCCGTAGGTTATGCAATTCAAATAATTTTTTTATTATTATTATTTTTCATGTTTTCTGCACCATCCATATGCCCGTGAAAAATAAGGAACAGATTATTTCTGACCAGACGTTTCGGTCACGGTGGACCTTCATCAGTGGTCATGTTATCTGGAATATACATATTGAAGTGTTTTACATATACATGGAATGCAGAGCATGAAGTCACAAAATAAATAAAGTAACATAGAACAAAAAATAAATAAATTAAATTACAAGCAAAATTTCATAGTGTTGTCACAGCAGAGTGAACACTGTCCAGGGGTTGGTAAAAACATCTGAGCGTGCGTAATCATGAAAAATTCAGATATTTATAACAATCAAATGGTTAGTAAAACATGATTATCTAGGCTGGAGGAAGTATAGAAGGGGCAATAGATAGAGGGGGGGAAAAAGGACATAATTCTATTGGGATTTGAGGCATGATTGTATAAATTGCTGTCATCTGAATTAATGTCACAGGAAACGCAGGTAGGGGAGGTGTCCAGGGAGTACATAAATAAATAAATAAAGCCCATGGGAGATATGTCCAATATCTCCCATGGGCTTTATTTATTTATGTACTCCCTGGACACCTCCCCTACCTGCGTTTCCTGTGACATTAATTCAGATGACAGCAATTTATACAATCATGCCTCAAATCCCAATAGAATTATGTCCTTTTTCCCCCCCTCTATCTATTGCCCCTTCTATACTTCCTCCAGCCTAGATAATCATGTTTTACTAACCATTTGATTGTTATAAATATATGAATTTTTCATGATTACGCACGCTCAGATGTTTTTACCAACCCCTGGACAGTGTTCACTCTGCTGCGACAACACTATGAAATTTTGCTTGTAATTTAATTTATTTATTTTTTGTTCTATGTTACTTTATTTATTTTGTGACTTCATGCTCTGCATTCCATGTATATGTAAAACACTTCAATATGTATATTCCAGATAACATGACCACTGATGAAGGTCCACCGTGACCGAAACGTCTGGTCAGAAATAATCTGTTATTCCTTATTTTTCACGGGCATATGGATGGTGCAGAAAACATGAAAAATAATAATAATAAAAAAATTATTTGAATTGCATAACCTACGGACTGAGTGCCTCAAATTCTTATTACTATAGATTACAATTATTGTTGAGCGAATCGAAGTATCCACTATGGACTTCGATCCAAATTTCAGAGAAAATTCGATTCGCGGCAAAGCCAAATTTCCTCGTGCTTCGTGGTAGCAAATCAATTTTTTCCTGAAATGGCAGTAAAAAATTTTAAAAAAACATACTCACCTCATCCATTTGAGCTTGAAGAGGCTGCCGTGGCCATCTTGCTTAAAAATCCCACGCAAAATCTCAGGCACTGTGATGTATGGCGTCACCAAGTCAGCCAGCGTGATGACGACATCACACATTACGCAAACTTTTGCGCTAGATCTTTCAGCAAAATGGCCGCAGCAGCCTCTTCTCGCCCAAATGTATAAGGTAAGTACTTTTTTTTTTAAATGATTAACCCTTGAAAAGCCTTCATATTAATCTCAGATTCCACGATCAGCGATGAAAACGGCATCTGAGGAGTCCAATGACGGGGGCGGCACAATCACCGTCTCCAATCATTGCGTCCGCTATTTAAAAAGAAATGCGCTTCTCATCCAAAAGCAATTTTTTTTGTAAAACTTGCCGAAGTGGCCAAATCGAATTTTTAAGAACTTCAATCATCTCTAGTTACAAAAATAGACTGAAGGGATCTAAAGGCTAGTCATCTTAGCAAATGAGAGGATTGCACTAGCTTTCAGTCTGTGGCTCTGGCTTTCAGTCTGAATATACAGGTGGAGAATCAAGGCTATTATTTCCTACATTTTTGTTGAAGTCCAGTAAAGTAAAGGAATGTTGCTGTCTTTTGTGGTGGTGCTAAAGATATATACTCTTGAATTTTCTGTTGGGAAAGGGACAATGACTAATACTATCTGTCTTTAAGTTTGTTCCCTCATTGGTAACTCTGTGCTGTTGAAATATATGTATTTACCAAATCTGAAGTAAAAGTATAGGAAAACCCCTACAATATCAAAGTAAATTATATTCATTTATGTTATAAAAATGCAATGGACTATAAGTATGCCCCTTTTCATCTATTGTTATAAATATATATATATTATTTCTTATCTGAAATTCAAATGGAAATAGTGTGTGATGGGTAAAAATTATATTTTGGATTAAGAAAATAGGGTCAATTGTAAATCTAGGAAGCATTTGAACTTGGTTGGCAATATCATTTTCATAACTAATTATCATGGTACTCTGGGGAATTTGGCTAATTAGTAATTTGCTGCTTAGAAGCCCCAAAAATGTTATTTTCACACTATAGTAACCATAAAAAAAATGAAAGACTGAAGCCAGACAGTAATGAGGCAGACTGAAAGCAAGAGGTTTAGTGATAAAATTTCATTTTGTGATTTTGATTGCCCAATTTAATCCAGTTTAAAAACTGAATGAATTAATCCACATTATTATGGTTTTTAAGTTTTAAAAATAAATACTGAATGAATACAAAAAGTGACATCATACGCGTTTAACGCAATAGACCAAATGTGAAATTGGATAAAATTAATCTACTACAAAAAGTTAAATATTACATATTCTTCATGTTGAACTTGTATTTTATAGTCACTTTTAAGTGTACAAACTAAAAATAGTTATTTAAGAACTGCCCACCATAGATTTATGACTGGCAGTGGTGGCACTCTTGTACACTCATTGACAAAAAAAAAAAAAGTAAAATATGCCACTTCTAAAAACTGTGCCTACCCTGCTGTTTTTGCTGCAGCGTTATCATCTCTAAACTATATGTGCATTATCAAATTAAAATGTTAAATAATGGAGAGTAGAAGTACAAAATTAATTATAGTGAAACATTGTATTTGTGATTATTACAAAAAATAGTTGGAAGTATTGCCCCAAACGTGTCCCATTTTGAACAGCATGTCATACAGACTCCAAATTAAAAACACCATAAACTCCTAAATTATGCCTTTTAGCTTTATTCCTATCTAACTTCAACTTCAAAGCTTTATATTTTTACACAAAAACAGTTGCTAACTTTACTGGCAACAGTCAGAACTAGGGATGAGCAAACCCAGACTGTAATGTTCGGGTTCGTAACAAACATTACAGTGTCCGGGCACCCGAACCCGAATACAGACTTTGCAGCGAAAGTCTGTGTTCGGTGTTTAGATGAATAATAAAGCCAATCAACAAGCTTTTAAACTATGGGCACTTTGAAGCCAATGCATTCATTCCTAGTATCGGCATGGCTATGAATGGCTGGCACAGCACATGAATGCATAAATACCGGATCACATGCATAAATACCGGATGCATGCATAAATACCGGATCACATGTTGCACCGCCATTCTTCTCTAACTAGTGCAGGGACAGGACGCTGCAGCAGTGAGGGACAGTGTTAGGCTTTTGATGTGGCTGATAACTCTGTGGGTGACCTATAGGCATTTTTTGTGGGTGCAATACAACTCCTTTGCACCAGTGACACAGAAATACAATACTTAATTCGGCTGTTAATTCTGTTGGTGACCAATAGCCATTTTTTGGGGTGCAATACAAATCCTTTGCATCCGTCACACTATAATAGTATAGTTAATCAGTCTGTTAACCCCTTCAGGACTGGGGGATTTTTCATTTTTGCATTTTCGTTTTTCACTCCCCGCCTTCCCATAGTCCTAACTTTTTTATTTTTCCATTTGCATAGCCTTATGAGGGCTTATTTTTGGCAGGACAAGTTGTACTTTCTAATGGCACAATTCACGGTTCCATACCATGTAGTTGGGAGCACGAAAAAAATCCAAATGGAGTAGAATTGTGAAAAAAACGCTATTACTGATAAAGGTTTCTATTACCTTCATTCTCTAGGTCAGGACGGTTACAACGATACCACACTTGTATAATTTTTCTTGCGTTTTAATACTGAAAAAAAAAAAAAGAAACCTTTTACGAAAAAAAATTTTTTTAACCATATTCTGACCCCTATAACTTATTTGTAGTTATGTGTACGGGGCTGTGTAAGGGCTAATTTTTTGCGGGACGATCTGTTATTTTTTTAATGATACCAATTTGAAGTGTGTGTGACTTTTTGATCACTTTTTATAAAAAAAATTATTGAGTAGTTGAAGTGACAAAAAATGGCAAATTGCCGGTTTTCATTTTTTTTACCGTTACACCACTTGCCATATGCCATTAATATTGTTATATTTTAATAGTATGGGCATTTTCACACACGGCAATGCCCATGATGTTTATTTTTTTATTGGTTAAGTATTTTCATTTTAAGGAAAGGGGGGTGAATTAAACTTCGATTTTTTAAATTTATTTTATATTTGTAAAAAACTTTTTTTTACACTTTTTTTTAAGTCACCTTGGGTGACATTAACTGGCAATCATTAGATTGCCCATTGTGTTCATTGATGTCTATATAGACATCATTGAACACTTCATTTGCACTATACCAATACAATGCTGCCACCTAGTGGCCTGTATTGGTATATTCCTGAAATGGTCACAAAGCCTCAAGCAGGCTTAGGGTTATTTAAGCAATGTAAAAGTTTCCCCGATCTCAGTCGAAAAGAAGCACGCGACTTCCGCTTCCGGTCTTATCAGATGCCGTGGTCACATTTGACCACGGCATTTGATTGTTAAAATGTATGCATTCAGCCTTATGGCTGATCGCATACATGTGCTGCGGGTCTCTGTACATATATGGAGGATGTCCTTAAAGGGTTAATTCTGTCGGTGACATAAATCCATTTTTTGGGTTGCAAAACACCTCCTTTGCATCCATCACACTGTAATAGAATAGCTAATCAGTGTGTTCATTCTGTCGGTGACAAACCCATTTTTGGGTTGAGATTTATCTTCTTTGCATCTGTGACACGGATATACTGTACAATAGTTGCTCTGTCTGTCAATTCTGTCTGTGACATAAACCGATTTTTTGGGGTGAGATACACTGGATATAGACGTTCTGCGTCATTTTGTAGGCCTGAATAACGCTGTACAAATGGTGAGGCCAGGACATTTAGAGGCAGTATTAGATTGGATGCCTGACAGGGCCTCCAGTTCCTTCACATTGTCTGCCACCCAGTCCCCTACTGAAAGGTCAGAGTTGGCACCGGCGGCCCATGGGCATCTGTCTTCCACCTCAACCCCTTGCACATCAGCCAAGCAGTCTGAGCCCCAAGTCATTTTGATGACTCTGCTGGTGGGGGTTCCTTGGGTCATCCACCTAGCCCTGCCCCAGAAATGAAAGATTGAGATTGAGTGCACAGATGCCCAACCATTTATGTTTGAGGATGACAGCGTGGGAGGACCACCGCAGCATGTCTGATGATGATGACGAAACACAGATGTCAACTGTTGTGGCTTTCTGCAGTGTGCAGACCAGCAAGGAGGGCGGGGGTGAGGAGTGGGTTGAAGGTGATGTAGAGGAAGATGAGGTCCTAGTCCCCACATGGAATTAAGGTAATCTGAGTGACGTGTGCCGTTCGGAGGATGAAGCGGTGGTCACGCAGCTCCAGCCGCACAGCAAAGGAGGAAGCAGGGTGCAAAACTGCAGCGGCCGGCCCTAGCCAGTACGCCTGCTATACTGCCCAACACTCCGAGGAGCGGAGCACACCAAAGCCAGCTCGGAGGAGTTCCCTAGCATTTCAGTTCTTCAGGCAATATGTTGATGACAAGACACGGATGGTTTGCACGCAGTGCAGTCAGAGCCTGAAGCGAGGCATAAATGTTCTAAACCTGAGCACCACCTGCATGACCATACATCTAAATGCAAAGCACGAGCTGCAGTGGAGTAGACACCTGAAAAACCACGAAAGATCTGAGGCTTCTCCTGCTTCCTTTTCTGCTATGGCCTCTTCCTGCCCCCTTTGGAGCAACAGGGCCACCTGGCACCTCGCAAAAAGAGGATGTGACAGCACCACCACCACCAGCAGCAGCAGCAGTGTCAACAAGCATCTTCACACTGTTCCATGGAAGCGTTTAGCTGTCAATCCCCCAAACCCTGGAGAGAAAGAGGAAGTACTTCCTAGTTTTAAAACCTTAATGACGGTGGCTGTCCCACAGTACATGGTTCCCAACTACCACTACTTTCTAAGCAGGCCATCCCTGCCCTGCACGAACAAGTTGTGGACAAAATCAAGTGTGTGCTGTGCAACGCCATTTGTGGCAAGGTCCACATAACCACTGATACGTGGACCAAGAAGCATGGTCAGGAATGCTATATCTCAGAGGCAGAAAGCAGAAAACGGTATGGCGCATGTCCTACTGCCACCGAGGATTGCTGGACGTTTCTCAGTGCCTCCTGTTGCCTCCTCCTCCACTTCCTCCTTGACTGTCTCCTCAACCACCTCTTCCTCTGGTCAGCATAACACCTGCAGCACCAACTTCAGCACAGCCAGGGGGAAACGACAGCAGGCTGTTCTGAAACTCTTCTGTTTGGGGGGAAAACCTCACAGTGCACAGGGGCTGTGGACAGGCATTGAAGAACAGACTGATGAGTGGTTGGTGCTGCTGAGCCTCAAGCCCGGCCTTGTGGTGTGCAATAATGGGGGAAATCTCATAGCAGCTCTGGGGCTAGCCAGTTTAATGCACATCCCTTGCCTGGTGCATGTTCTGAATTTGGTGGTGCAGAGTTTCCTGAAAAATTACCGAGATGTCAGAGTTGCTGGAAAAAGTGTGGGACATCTGTGTGCGCCTTCCCACTTCTATGCCTCCTTGAAAAAATGCTTTGGGCGATAATGGATGAGGATGCGGCACAGGAGGAAGAAGAGGAGGAACCGGGATCATTCCCCTGGTTATCAGGCCAGTCATTTACACGTGGCTCAGAGGGTGGCTTCCTGCACCAACAGCGGCCAGGTACACAACTGTCCATCCAGGACACAGTTTTGGAGGATGAAGAGGATGATAATGAGAAGGAGGAGGAACCAAATTCACAACAGGGTGGCACTTAAATCAGCTCAGACTGGGGAGATACAGAGGACACAGACAATACACCTCCCACCGAGGACAGCTTGTAGAGAAGTATAGCGGCCAAACCCCAAAAATGGCTATAGGTAACATGCATAATTAACAGACAAATAAAAAAAATAAAAATAAACAAACATAAAAACAGCATTGGCTACCTCCTCCACCTACACCCCCACGTCCACACTCAACTTCCTACTCCACTTAGACCTCCGACTCCTGGTTCAAGATTATTATTTTGTATTTTTATGTATTCTATGTTATTTTAAGTATTTTCCATATCCACATTTGTTTATAGAGCAATTGTCCTGCTCTTACCCCCATTTTGCTTCCTTTTGCAGCCCTCTAGTCCTTTCATGACTATTTTTCAGCTATTTTTCAGCACCAAAGTTCGGGTCCCCATTGACTTTTATGGGGTTCAGGGTCAAGTTGGAGTACCTAAACCAAACTTTGAACCATATTTTGGCCGAACCCGTTGAACCCGAACATCCACGCTCATCCCTAGTCAGGACCTCCTACTATTGCATATTGGATCATGAACTCAAAACAAATATATAAATATGAAGAGATATACCCATTGGGAGAGCAGAACACATGAACTCATTAGTTTATTGTGGATACCTTAGGCTTACTTCATGAAGCTACAGTGGCGGAAATAATTATTTGACCCCTCACTGATTTTGTAAGTTTGTCCAATGACAAAGAAATGAAAAGTCTCAGAACAGTATCATTTCAATGGTAGGTTTATTGTAACAGTGGCAGATAGCACATCAAAAGGAAAATCGAAAAAATAACTTTAAATAAAAGATAGCAACTGATTTGCATTTCATTGAGTGAAATAAGTATTTGAACCCTCTAACAAAAAAAGACTTAATACTTGGTGGAAAAACCCTTGTTTGCAAGCACAGAGGTCAAACGTTTCTTGTAATTGATGACCAAGTTTGCGCACATTTTAGGAGGAATGTTGGTCCACTCCTCTTTGCAGATCATCTCTAAATCCCTAAGGTTTCGAGGCTGTCTCTGTGCAACTCTGAGCTTGAGCTCCCTCCATAGGTTTTCGATTGGATTAAGGTCCGGAGACTGACTAGGCCACTCCATGACCTTAATGTGCTTCTTCTTGAGCCACTCCTTTGTTGCCTTTGCTGTATGTTTTGGGTCATTGTCGTGCTGGAACACCCATCCACGACCCATTTTCAGTTTCCTGGCAGAGGGAAGGAGGTTGTCGCTCAGGATTTCACGATACATGGCTCCGTCCATTTTCCCGTTTATGCGAATAAGTTGTCCTGTGCCCTTAGCAGAAAAACACCCCCAAAGCAAAATGTTTCCACCCCCATGCTTGACGGTGGGGACGGTGTTTTGGGGGTCATAGGCAGCATTTTTCTTCCTCCAAACACAGAGAGTTGAGTTAATGCCAAAGAGCTCTATTTTGGTCTCATCAGACCACAGCACCTTCTCCCAGTCACTCTCTGAATCATTCAGGTGTTCATTGGCAAACTTCAGACGGGCCTGCACATGTGCCTTCCTGAGCAGGGGGACCTTGCGAGCCCTGCAGGATTTTAATCCATTGCGGTGTAATGTGTTTCCAATGGTTTTCTTGGTGACTGTGGTCCCTGCTAATTTGAGGTCATTAACTAACTCCTCCCGTGTAGTTCTAGGATGCTTTTTCACCTTTCTCAGAACCATTGACACCCCACGAGGTGAGATCTTGCGTGGAGCCCCAGAGCGAGGTCGATTGATGGTCATTTTGTGCTCCTTCCATTTTCGAACAATCGCACCAACAGTTGTCACCTTCTCTCCCAGCTTCTTGCTAATGGTTTTGTAGCCCATTCCAGCCTTGTGCAGGTCTACAATTTTGTCTCTGACATCCTTGGACAGCTCTTTGGTCTTTCCCATGTTGGAGAGTTTGGAGTCTGCTTGATTGATTGATTCTGTGGACAGGTGTCTTTTATACAGGTGACTAGTTAAGACAGGTGTCCTTAATGAGGGTGACTAATTGAGTAGAAGTGTCTAACCACTCTGTGGGAGCCAGAACTCTTAATGGTTGGTAGGGGTTCAAATACTTATTTCACTCAATGAAATGCAAATCAGTTGCTATCTTTTATTTAAAGTTATTTTTTCGATTTTCCTTTTGATGTGCTATCTGCCACTGTTACAATAAACCTACCATTGAAATGATACTGTTCTGAGACTTTTCATTTCTTTGTCATTGGACAAACTTACAAAATCAGTGAGGGGTCAAATAATTATTTCCGCCACTGTATGAAATAATGTCAATATCCGACCATTAAGATGTATAGACTTTGCTGTTAGTATGGTAAGAATATTATATAGACGTATGGCGAAGCTTCCACTCCCAATCATATATACCCCCTTCCACCGTTAACACATTTAAGTCTGTTAATTACTGCAATATCTTATCACAATATGTTATGTAATAATTACATGTTCACATCAATGCAATTTTGTATATTGAAAACAAATAAAGAAAAGTGTTAAAACAGACACAAAAAAAATCAAAAAATTCACAGCAGTGAAAAAAAAAATGACAACAACAATATTAAACTGGAATGTGCTAAAACAGCTAAATTGTTACTGGTTTTGAAGGACCAAAAGGCCCACCAATATATCCCATGTGTATGAGCAATTTAATTCTATGCATGCAAAAACAGTGCCTTGTTTTTCACCAGCCTAAGGCCTCATGCACACGACCGTTGTGTGCATCCGTGGCCGTTGTGCCGTTTTCCGTTTTTTTTCGCGGACCCATTGACTTTCAATGGGTCCGTGGAAAAATCGGAAAATGCACCGTTTTGCAGCCGCATCCGTGATCCGTGTTTCCTGGCCGTGAAAAAAATATGACCTGTCCTATTTTTTTCACGGCCAACGGTTCACGGACCCATTCAAGTCAATGGGTCCGTGAAAGAACACGGATGCACACAAGATTGGCATCCGTGTCCGTGATCCGTGGCCGTAGTTTAGTTTTTATACAGACGGATCCGAAGATCCGTCTGCATAAAGCTTTTTCAAAGCTGAGTTTTCACTTCGTGAAAACTCAGAACCGACAGTATATTCTAACACAGAAGCGTTCCCATGGTGATGGGGACGCTTCTAGTTAGAATACACTACAAACTGTGTACAAGACTGCCCCCTGCTGCCTGGCAGCACCCGATCTCTTACAGGGGGCCGTGATCAGCACAATTAACCCCTTCAGGTGCGGCACCTGAAAGGGTTAATTGTACTATCATATCCCCCTGTAAGAGATCAGGGCTGCCAGGCAGCAGGGGGCAGACCCTCCCCAGTTTGAATATCATTGGTGGCACAGTGCGGCCCCCCCCTCCCTCTATTGTAATAATTCGTTGGTGGCACAGTGTGCGCCCCCCCCCCCCCTCCCTCCCTCCATTGTAATAATTCGTTGGTGGCACAGTGTGCGCCCCCCCCCCTTCCTCCCTCTATTGTAATAAATCGTTGGTGGCACAGTGTGCGCCCCCCCTTGCCCCCCCCCCCCCCCTCCCTCTATAGCATTAACAACGTTGGTGGCCAGTGTGCGGCCTCCCATCTCCCCCCCCATCATTGGTGGCAGCGGAGTTCCGATCGGAGTCCCAGTTTAATCGCTGGGGCTCCGATCGGTAACCATGGCAACCAGGACGCTACTACAGTCCTCGTTGCCATGGTTACTTAGCAATAGTACAATAGTTGAAGAGTCATACTTACCTGCTGCTGCGATGTTCTTGTCCGGCCGGGAGCTCCACCTACTGGTAAGTGACAGTGACAGGTCTGTGCGGCGCATTGCTAAATGAACCGTCACTTACCAGTAGGAGGAGCTCCCGACCGGACACGAACATCACAGCTCCCAGGTAAGTATGAATCTTGTACTATTGCTAGTAACCCGCTGCCACCAATGATCGGGGGGGGGGGCGCAAGATGGGAGGCCGCACACTGGCCACCAATGTTGTTAATGCTATAGAGGGAGGGGGGCCAATAATTGCCACCAACGATTTATTACAATAGAGGGAGGAAGGGGGGGGGGGGCGCACACTGTGCCACCAACGAATTATTACAATAGAGGGAGGAAGGGGGGGGGGGCGGGGGGGGGCACACTGTGCCACCAACGAATTATTACAATGGAGGGAGGAAGGGGGGGGGGGGCCGCACTGGCCACCAATGATATTCAAACTGGGGAGGGGGGGGGTCTGCCCCCTGCTGCCTGGCAGCCCTGATCTCTTACAGGGGGATATGATAGTACAATTAACCCCTTCAGGTGCGGCACCTGAGGGGTTAATTGTGCTGATCACGGCCCCCTGTAAGAGATCGGATGCTGCTAGGCAGCAGGGGGCAGTCATGTACACAGTTTGTAGTATATTCTAACTAGAAGCGTCCCCATCACCATGGGAACGCCTCTGTGTTAGAATATACTGTCGGAAATGAGGTTTCACGATCTAACTCATATCCGACAGTATATTCTAACATAGAGGCGTTCCCATGGTGATGGGGACGCTTCAAGTTAAAATATACCATCGGATTGGAGAAAACTCCGCTCTGATGGTATAAAGGGGACTCCGGACTTTACATTGAAAGTCAATGGGGACGGATCCGTTTGAAATGGCACCATATTGTGTCAACGTCAAACGGATCCGTCCCCATTGACTTGCATTGTAATTCAGGACGGATCCGTTTGGCTCCGCACGGCCAGGCGGACACCAAAATGACTTTTTTTTTCATGTCCGTGGATCCGCCAAAAATCAAGGAAGACCCACGGACGAAAAAACGGTCACGGATCACGGACCTACGGACCCTGTTTTTGCGGACCGTGAAAAAAAACGTTCGTGTGCATGAGGCCTTACTGTAACAAAATACATGATACATTAACCCCTTCTACCCTGGGCCAGTTTTCCCCTTCCTCACCAGGGCATTTTTACAAATCTGACGTGTCACTTTATGTGGTAATAATTTTGGAACACTTTCACTTTCCAAACCATTCTGAAATAATTTTATCGTGACATATTGTACGTAAATTTCAGTCGATATATTTCACCTTTATTTATAAAAAAAAAATCTAAAATTTACCAAAAATTTGGAAGATCTGCAAATTCACTAAGAATCTGATTTAATTGGGACTGGAGAACTAGACACCTAACTCTGGTACATAACTGAACAGAGAAGATTATGTTGCAAACAGTGACATCTATTGGCCAGAATATGCAGATTACTCTTCTGTTCACTTCCAGCATCTGCTTTGTGCTTTGAGCAGCTAGTGTTTTCATTTTTTCCTACTCATTTCCATGCACTGCTTATCTTAATGGCGGTTTAGGAATCTGAGCTTTCTTTTAATGTTTGTCTATCAGTAAAACTCTCCTGTCACCTTGGATGAATGTGAAAAGGACAACGATTACAATCTGGAAAGAGTGATAATTATCTTCCATGCTGAAGATACCAGGCATTGCATTAAGTGAGTCATTCACTGTAATACTAAAACACAAAAAGCAATTTAAAAGACATTTTGCTTCAGTATTTACATACAGGCCATTACAACACTTCACTTTCCTCATGAAACAGTTATATTGTTCAATGACATTTGTGGGGTCACAATGAAGATTTATTCAATAAGCTGCATTTAAAGATATATTAATATGAAAATTGCTCAAGCGTCACATTCCATGGATGTAGCTTTTATTGGTGATTAATCGTTTGCAGCATCTAGTTACTTTTATACTGAACATAAGATATACTCCTCAATACTGAAATTACAATACTAAGGAGGACAAGTCTTAAGTTATACAAATCATGGAAGTGACAGGTGTTACAAAAATTTTAAGCACCTAGCTCCAGTCTGTGGCATGAAGGAAGGGCACAAAAGACAGATTAAAAGCTAAGTTTTTTTGCAACATGAAACCTCAAAAACCGCATCCAGTTGCATGGGATGACTGCATGATGCCATCTGTTTGCCGATATATCAGTTGTCACCACTTGTCACAAACTGAGAGGGGCAGAATCAGTGAACTGAGAGACCTTGATTTATCACTTTGGCAAATCACCATGCGCCTAGGCCGATATGTCGTGTTCAACGTTGTGTGTCTCGGTAGTTGGAATGACAGCAAGTGATGCGCAAATCTCTGCATGTGTAGTGATCCATTCTGTACTGCAAGTGAAATTGGATGCCACACCTCAATCCTAGGGTGGCAAACAGTGTCTAAACAAAGCTTCAGAAGGCATTTGCACAACATTGGACTACAAGCCAGACTTCTAGCAACATTGACCTCATGCCACTGCTCTCAAAGGCTATCATAATGTACAGCAAAATGACAATAGAGTCTAGAATGGAGGTCTGTCCTCTTCTGCAATGAGTCCTGCTATTGGATGCAATGATAGCTGGAGATTGGTCTGGAGACCAGGTGGGCAATATTATTAAGAGGCCTTCGCCAGGGAATATTACACCAGTTCTACTCCTGAGACTATGGTGTGGGGTAGCATAAAATACAGTAGCTAGACCCCTCTAGTTTTCAGGTATACTAACAGCTCAGTGTTACCTTGATTTGGTCATGGAACCAGTGGTACAGTCATTCCTTTGAAGTGTCCCAGTAGCTGTTTTTCAACAGTACAAGCCAGGCTACATGTTGCTAATGTGAGCAGCCTATGTGGCTTAAATGTGCTACCCTGGTCTAAATTGTCTCCAGACTTGTCTACCATTGAGCATATCCGGAGCATCATTGGTTGGCAATTTCAAAGGGAGCTGATTGTCATGACCAAGTGCATTCAGCATGACAGAACATTCCTCCAACCATTAATAAACTTATTTATAGCAATGCCAAAGGCATGTAAGTGCGTGTTTTTCCACTATAAAACTATAAAAAAGTGTAAAAAAATAAATTATGTTTTTAAAAATATAACAGAATACAAATCACCCCACATTCTCCAAAATAAAAAAAATATAAAAATATCCTAGTACTGTTAGTACCATCCATGCTATTAAAAGGTTCAAATATGAATTCCATACAGCAAACGGAAAAAAAAAAGTCAAAATAGCCTATTCGCATTTTTTTGTCACTTCACCTTCCACAAAAAATTTAATAAAAAGTGAGCAAAAAGTCTTACACACCCCCAAATGGTATCAATCAAAAGTGAAGATTGCCCCACAAAAAAAAAAAAAAAAAAAAAGAGCTTTTCACACAGCTCCATATACATAATTACAAAATAGTTATAGCGGTCAGAATATGACGTCGAAAAAAAAAGAAGCTTTTTTCAAGGTTTATTTTTTATCTTTTCTATATTAAAATAGAATTATCGCTGAAATTGTACTGACCTGAAGAATTAAACTAATAGGTCAGTTTTAATGCATATGGAACATTATAAAAACAAAATGCACAAAACTGTTGCGGAATTGTGTTTTTTTTTCCAACTTCACACCATTTGGAATTTCTTTCCAGCTCCCCACTACATCATATGCAATATCAAATGGTGGCATTAGAAAGTGCAACTTAGCCTTATGAGGGCTTGTTTATTGCAGGACATGTGAATGGATAAATAAATAAAAGTTATGGCCCCAGAAAGGCAGGAAGTGAAAAACGAAAATGAAAAATAAAAATCACTGGGCCTGAAATGGTTAAATCAATCCCACAATAAAAATAAAATAAACTTAATAGGCATTGCAGTGCCCCAAACCGTCCAAGATATTAAAATATTAATATTTTTATCCCGTACAGTGAATGCCAAAATGGAAAAAAAAAACAAAATCAAAATGGACAATTCTCCATTTTTTGTTGCTTCACTTCCCCCAAAAAAGTGATAAAAAAATCACACACTCTAAAATGGTATAATTTTAAACTACTGATCACCCTGCAAAAATTAAGACCCCACAAAACTCCAGAGATGTAACTATATTAAACTTATTGGGGTCAGAATATGAAATAAAAAAAAATTCACCAGATTTTTTTTTTTCCCAGTATTAAAAACACAAGAAACACTATATAAATGTGATATTTTTGTAATCGTTCTTACCTGGTGAATGAAGGTAACAGGTCAGTTTTACTAGATGGGGAACGTTGTAGAAACAAAACCCAAAAATCTGTAGTGAATCTGTGTTTTGTTTTTTTAATTCCACCCCATTAGGAATTTTTTCCAGCTTCCCACTACAATATTAAATAGTGCCATTATAAAGCACAAGTTGTCCCACAAGAAACAAGCCTGATGCATCTATGTGAATGGAAAAATATAGAAGATTTGGCTCCAGGAGGGCAGGGAGTGAAAAACTAAAATGCAAAAACGGAAAATTTTAATTCATCAAGCTACAAACTATACACTTCTCCAAAACAGCAGGTCTTATGGGGTGTTCTCCATATGCGGTGGTTGGGACCTACCTAAAATCGTCAATGAAAGGAAAATTGGTACACTGGCAACAAAGTCAAGAATGCCACTGATGTATGTGAGGAGTGAATGCTCTTCCATTCGGTCCAGTTCAACAAAGGAACGACTGTAGCACTATTTGATGTAAATGTTAATGCTGGCTTTGATTTAGCTTAACCCCTTAGGGACCCATGACGTATCGGTACGGCATGGTTCCCGAGTCCTTAAGGACCCACGACGTACCAGTACGTCATGTGTCGTTCCGATCACCGCCGCCCGGCAGGCGGTGATCGGAACAAGGTGCCTGCTCAAATCATTGAGCAGGCACTACGGCTAAATGCGTGGGGGGGTCCCGTGACCCCCCCCCCCCGTGTCGGCGATCGCCGCAAACCGCAGGTCGATTCAGACCTGCGGTTTGCGGCTTTTACCTGGTGCGGCGGCGGTGGTCGGCGATGCCATCGGGTCCCCATGCGGCTGTAGGGGGGACCCGATGGCATGGAAGGCAGCGCGATGCCTAAGGAAGGCATCGCGCTGCCTTCCGGTGAAGAGCCTGTGGAATGCAGCCCCCTGGATCTCACAGGCCGGAAGCTGTATGAGTAATACACACTGTATTGCTCATACAGCCAATGCATTCCAATACAGAAGTATTGGAATGCATTGTAAAGGATTAGACCCCCAAAAGTTCAAGTCGGAAAGTGGGACAAAAAAAAAAAGTGAAAAACAAAAAATTAAAAAATAAATTTTCCCCCCAAAAATTAAAAGTTTCAAGTAAAAATAAACAAAAACGTAATTTTCCCCAAATAAAGTTAAAAAAAATTGGTAAAAAATAGGGGGAAAAAAAGTATATATATTAGGTTAAAAAAAATCCACAGAAAAAACTAAGATAAAAACATCCTGCACGATATGATATACAAATGTGCGGATGTCCCTGGCCATATTATTGAAGAAAACCACAGAAATAAGATAATAATGCCTGCCTACCAAGCGCCAAGGTGGTCTCAGGTCAGACGGGTCCTACACTAAACCTACCTAAGCCATTGGGCTTCTATGTTCAGGAGCACAGACGCCGCACATATGGTGTGCTGCTCCTAGTCACCTCCATGTGCATCAAGCAACCAATGGGAGGAGGAGCCAGCACACCTATATGTACCACCTAATCAAGGCACTCTATTGGATAGGAAGGGCAAAAGTAAAGAGGAATACTACTCCCAAGACAAAATAGGTGCACATTCACACTTGAAGGTGCCACTCCCTCAAGCAAATACTACATAGACAAAAAAAAATCCACAGAAAAAACTAAGATAAAAACATCCCGCACGATATGATATACAAAATGTGCGGATGTCCCTGGCCATATTATTGAAGAAATAATATGGCCAGGGACATCCGCACTTTTGTATATCATATCGTGCAGGATGTTTTTATCTTAGTTTTTTCTGTGGATTTTTTTTTGTCTATGTAGTATTTGCTTGAGGGAAAAGCACCTTCAAGTGTGAATGCGCACCTATTTTAGATGTGTTTTGATCAAAATATATTGACTAAGTGTCTCAGATATTATCATATCAGAGTGAGGACTTTGTCCATATATAATGCTTGCATCTACTTTACTAAGTGCATTATTATCTTATTTCTGTGGTTTTCTATACATATTAGGTATAGCCGCATCCATATCGACCGGCTCTATAAACCATCACATGACCTAACCCCTCAGATGAACACCGTAAAAAATAAAAACTGTGCTAAATAAACGATTTTTTTGTCACCTTACATCAAAAAAAGTACAACAGCAAGCGATCAAAAAGGCGTTTGCCAACCAAAATAGTACCAATCTAACCGTCACCTCATCCCGCAAAAAATGAGCCCCTACCTGAGACAATCGCCCAAAAAATAAAAAAAACTATGGCTCAGAATATGGAGACACTAAAACATAATTTTTGTTTTAAAAAAGCTGTTATTGTGTAAAACTTACATAAATAAATAAAAAAAGTATACATATTAGGTATCGCCGCGTCCGTATCGACCGGCTCTATAAAAATATCACATGACCTAACCCCTCATATGAACACGGTAAAAAATGTAAAATAAAAACTGTGCTAAATAAACCATTTTTTGTCACCTTACATCACAAAAAGTGTAATAGCAAGCGATTAAAAAGTCACACGCACCCCAAAATAGTGCCAATAAAACCATCATTTCATCCCGCAAAAATCATACCCTACCCAAGGTAATCGCCCAAAAACTGAAAAATTTATGGCTCTCAGACTATGGAAACACTAAAACATGATTTTTTTTGCTTCAAAAAAGAAATCATTGTGTAAAACTTACATAAATAAAAAAAAGTATACATATTAGGTATCGCCGCATCCGTGACAACCTGGT
Organism: Bufo bufo; assembly: GCF_905171765.1. Classification (NCBI taxonomy): domain Eukaryota; kingdom Metazoa; phylum Chordata; class Amphibia; order Anura; family Bufonidae; genus Bufo; species Bufo bufo. The sequence continues at coordinate 334,936,501 of NC_053390.1, forward strand.
CTATAAAAATATCACATGATCTAACCTGTCAGATGAATGTTGTAAATAACAAAAAATAAAAACGGTGCCAAAACAGCTATTTCTTGTTATCTTGCCTCACAAAAAGTGTAATATAGAGCAACCAAAAATCATTTGCACCCTAAACTAGTACCAACAATACTGCCACCCTAGTTTCTAAAATGGGGCCACTTTTTTGGAGTTTCTACTCTAGGGGTGCATCAGGGGGGCTTCAAATGGGACATGGTGTAAAAAAAAACAGTTCAGCAAAATTTGCCTTCCAAAAACCTTATGGCATTCCTTTCCTTCTGGGCCCTGCTGTGTGCCAGTACAGTAGTTTACGACCAAATATGGGGTGTTTCTGTAAACTACAGAATCAGGGCCATAAATATTGAGTTTGGTTTGGCTGTTAACCCTTGCTTTGTAACTGGAAAAAAAATATTAAAATGGAAAATCTGCCAAAAAAGGGAAATTTTGAAATTGTATCTCTATTTTCCATTAATTCTTGTGGAACACCTAAAGGGTTAACAAAGTTTGTAAAATCAGTTTTGAATACCTTGAGGGGTGTAGTTTATAGAATAGGGTCATTTTTGGGTGGTTTCTATCATGTGAGCCTCGCAAAGTGACTTCAGACCTGAACTGGTCCCTAAAAATTGGGTTTTTGAACATTTCTAAAATATTTCAAGATTTGCTTCTAAACTTCTAAGCCTTGTAACATCCCCAAAAAATAAAATATCATTCCCAAAATGATCCAAACATGAAGTAGACATATGGGGAATGTAAAGTAATAACTATTTTTGGAGGTATTACTATGTATTATAGAAGTAGAGAAATTGAAACTTGAAAAATGATTTTTTTTTACTTCATTTTACCAGTGTCATGAAGTACAATATGTGACGAAAAAACAATCTCAGAATGGCCTGGATGATCAAAGCGTTTTAAAGTTATCAGCACTTAAAGTGACACTGGTCAGATTTGCAAAAAATGGCCAAGTCCAGAAGGTGAAATAGGGCTGAGTCCTTAAGGGGTTAAAGGGGTTGTCTCACTTCAGCAAGTGGCATTTATCATGTAGATAAAGTTAATACAAGGCACTAACTACTGCATTGTTATTATCCACGTTGCCTCCTTGGCTGGCTGGATTTATTTTTCCATCACATTATAAACTGCTCATTTCCATGGTTGCTGAAATGACACAAACCCTTTAAGGAGTGAATCGATTCGTAATGAACTGGGTTGATTACAAATCTCACAAAAACATGTCCGCCAAACGAACCAAAAGCTTTTCAAGTTCACTTTGGACAAATCCAGTAAAATATCGCACAGCACCATTTTACTGCCCATGTTGACGGACAAAACGATGAGGGAGGAAGAAGAAGGATGCTTACATGACCCTAGGAGGAAACTGGGGAAGGCTTTCCCTGATTGGCTCAGAGGCTATTTTTCTTGCTTTGCTACAGTACCTCACAAAAATGAGTACACCCTCAAATTTTTGTAAGTATTTTATTATATCTTTTCATGGGATAACACTGAACATATGATACTTTGATATAATGTAAAGTATGTATGCCCTCAAACTAACTTAAGACACAGCCATTAATGTCTAAACCACTGGAAACAAAAGTGAGTACACTCCTAAGTGGAAATGGCCAAATTGTGCCCAAAGTGTAAATATTTTGCGGTGCCACAATTATTTTACAGCATGACTGTAGGCAAGACAATTGTCTTTGTATCCCTCACCTGGATGTCGCCACACACACTTGACACCATGTGAACCAAATAAGTTTATCTTGGTCTCAGACCACATGACATGGTTCCAGTAATCCATGTCCTTAGTCTGCTTGTCTTCAGCAAACTGTTTGCGGGCTTTTCTGTGCATTATCTTTAGAAGAGGCTTCCTTCCGTATGGTCGGAGCACTGAAAGGCTGACCCCCCACCCCTTTAACATCTGCAGCAATGCTGGCAGCACTCATACATCTATTTTGAAAAGACAACCTCTGGATTTGATGCTGAGCATGTGCACTCAACTTCTTTGGTCAACCATGGTGAGGCCTGTTCTGAATGGAACCTGTCTTGTTAAACCGCTCTATGGTCTTGGCCAATGTGCTACAGCCCAGTTTCAGGGTGTTGGCAATCTTCTTATAGCCTAGGCCATTCTTATGTAGAGCAACAATTAATTTTTTCAGATCCTCAGAGAGTTTTTTTTTTTTTTTCCATGAGGTGCCATGATGTACTTCCAGTGACCAGAATGAGAGATTGAGTGATAACATCAAGTTTATTCACAACTGAGACCGTGTAACACTAATGAGCTACATGACACCGTGGAGGGCAAATGGCTAATTGGGCACAATTTGGATATTTTTACTTAGGGGTGTACTCACTTTTGTTGCTGGCAGTTTAGACATTAATGACTCTGTGTTGAGTTATTTTGAGGGCACATCAAATTTACACTGTTATACAAGCTGTACACTGACTACTTTATATTGTATCAAAGTGTCATGTCATATTACAAAAATGTAAATTGTGTACTCAATTTTGTTAGATACTGTACAAAAGCCTGTTTAAAAGGCAGGAAAGCATCTCTGTCAATCCACTGTGTGAAAATAATGCAGTGTTCCTTGCTGTTTACCTACATGCCCTGCATCAGCAGTATACTACCAGCTCATTCTTTTTCACTTCAATGGGACAGCGCCTTTCTATTGACCTGAGGATACATGGTGTCATAGGCTCCATGTTATCATACCAATTAAACAACTTATATCTTATTAAATAAGAACAACAACATCATTAGATAATTCAAATATTTATTAATAATTGTATTTTGTATTTGGTAGTATATGGCCGAGGTGCTAACATGTTACCATAAGTATTAACAACCAATATAACTAAATCAAATAATACCAAACAAATTATTAAACAGTCTCCTCATTTATGAGCGACTTAACCCCATTCGATAGCAACGCAACAATTATTTAGAAGGGGAGGGGGGAGGGATTTCAGCTGTGTTGTACTTACGTGAATGCACACCTGACGGTATTTTCTTCTTTTAAAGGTGTCATCCATTGCAGCCGTTGGAAAGACCTCCAATCAAGATGCTCCTCTTTGTCTCCTGCCCTTTCCAGAGGTTTCCTGGGAAATACCAAAGTCACCTTATACAGGTAAGCAGGTTAACTTTGTATATTCATGTGCCATGACACCATGGCTCCCATTTTGCATACACAATTTGGTTCGCTCCATTAAGAAAAGACAGACAACACCTTCAGCAACTGTTTTTAACTATTTTGGATCAACTTCAGACAAAGATACCTCCAAAGTAACCTTCAACTGAAAATAAGACAAGTATAAGCAAGATATTGCTGCATTTGTGGGAGGGGAGGCTGATTACAAGGCTAATTATACACACCTGTGGGCCCAGGCTGGCTGATTACTAGGCTAATTATACACACCTGTGGGCCCAGGCTGGCTGATTACTAGGCTATTTATAGGCACCTGTGAGCCCAGGCTGACGCCGATTCAGCTGATTTCACTACCTCTGGTTCAGCTCTAGGATACAGCAGCATGGTGTGGAGGCTCCTTATGGCTGGGCGACGGCAGAATGTCTCAGGAGCGCGTTGGTATTCATGGTAGGATCGGAGTTGTTTGCACGGGACCCACGCTGCGGTCCGCCACATGTAGCGCTCTGGGATGAAGCAGAGTTTGGGCGCTAATGGTCGAACGATGGTTGTTTGTATTGTTTGTCTGGCTATTCAGAGGCCTGGTGGGGCCATTGCATACAGTTATTGGGGTAGCATGTGCTTAGAGTAGGTATGGTTGTATGTTTTCTGATACCTGGTTTACATGCAGGGCACGTGTCTGCAGGGGGCTCAAGCTATGCACGCTGTGTTTAAGTGATGGTAAATGTGGATCAATGGTTGATTTAAAAAAATAAAAAATTAAAATAAAATGCAGCAGCATCGTGCGGAGGCTCGTTCACGCCTGGGCAGCGGCAGAAAGTGTCAGGCGAGGGCTGGTGTTCACGGTAGAATCAGACTTGTTTGCACGAGACCCACATTGCGGTCTGCGACTTGTCATACGCTGGGACGAAGCAGAGTTGGGCGCTAATGGTCAAATGACTGTTGTTAGTATATTTTGTCTGGCTGTTTAGGGGCTTGTTGGGGGCTATTGCATATTGTTATTGGGCTAAGCATGTGCCTAGATTAGGTATGGTCACATGTTTTCTGATACCTGTTACATACGGGACGCGTGTCTCCAAGCTACGCACGCTGTGTTTAAGTGATGGCATTTTATTCATTTAGTTGTTGGAAGGGTCATGTATCAATGGTCGTAAAAAAAAAAAAAAAAAACTGCAGCATTCTGTGGCAGCTGGTTCAAGTCTGGGTAATCAGCAAAAGGCGCCATGTGAATGCTGGCGCTCACGGTTGGATCGAACTTGCTGCACAGGACTCACACTGCGGTCCGCGATTTGCAGTGTTCTGGGACGAAGGGGGTTGGGCGCTAATAGTCGGATGATGGTGGTTTGGATTGTTGCCCGGCCGTTTCTATAAACATTATTTTATGGGCAAGCATGTGTCAGCGGTTCCGTGCTATGTTTATAGGTACACTATGTGTCAATTAATTGGCGTTTTATCAGGGTTTATGTTTCAACCACGTTTGTTTTTCTTAGGCCAACACGAGGTGGTGTTGTGGTGACCATCGATATAAAAAAAATATATATATAAAAAATATATATATATATACTGTATAATAAAAACACTCCTGCAGCATCATGTGGAGGTTCGTTCGTGCCTGTGCCAGGCGAGTGCTGGCATTCACGGTGGGATCGGACTTGGTTACACGGTCCGTGACTTGTGGCGCTCTGGGGCAAAGGGGGTTGGGCGCTAATGGTCGAATGATTGTGGTTAGGATTGTTACCTTTAAAGCTACGTCCGTGTGTCTGCATTTACATTTTGTCCTATACACCATTCACTACTAGAGCTGCGTTCATACGTCCGCTGTTGCATTACATTAATACTCTGCTCACTTTCAGATTGCATTCATACGGCTGCTTTATACCATGATCTTCATGCTCGTACTCAGAGCTGTGCCCATACCATGTTTTAGGCACCACTCACAATCAGAGCTGCATTCACCCACTTGTTCTTACATTATGTGTTATACTCTGCTTCCACTTAAAGCTGCATTTCTTTTCATTGCTACATAATGGTTACTCAGTATTCTTACTCTGGCAATCAGCACACCGCTCTGATACTGCTCTTCCGATAAACATAGCTGCTTTCTTTTCAGGCTTACGTTTCTCTCCTCGGTGGTTTGTTACATTCCATAGATCTACCTTTTCTGTTCACTTTGAAAAAAAAATAAAAAAAATTTGTGGTGTTCTTTAGTCCTGCTATGCATTTACTTAGACTAGTCTCCTTTACTTCTGGTTCGCATTCACTCAGATTGGTCTCCTGCCCCAGTTAACCAAATAGCTCCCTAGCGGACAGTGGGCCAATAGGAGTAAGTTCCTACTATGTTTTCACAGTTGTTCATTCGTTTGTCACGACAAGGGTCTTCTCTTAGCGAACTGCAATGCCTCTGGCTCTTGTTTTTCTCCCATCTGTTTCAATTTCGCGGTTGGTTAAATGTTTCGTTTATGCACGTGGTTCGGATCACTAATGTCTATGCATTTTCCATTAGGTCTGGCTCACTTTTTAATTACTTATCATCACTGTAAGTTCATCCAGTTCAGTCTCTTGGCTTCGGGGGGCCTCATGGCTCATGGCCCCCGATGACCGTTCTTCATGTTCGTTAGGTGTACAATATGGTTGTAGGCTGGTTAGCGTCCTAGGTTTATTGTCGGAGAGGGTCATGGTTATGCGAGTCCACAAGTCATACTGATGCTGCATAAGTGGTTTATATTTAAAAAAATAAAAATAATAAATCCGCCATTAGAGTCGCTCACGCATGGCTTCTCCGTTTAAGTTTTACACACAGGACTCTGCCATTAGTCTCTCACGCATGGCTTCTCTGTTTTAGTTTTACACATATGGCTACGCCATTAGAGTCCCTCACGCATGGCTCAGCCATTAGAGTCTCCCGCGCATGGCTTCTCCGTTTAAATTTTACACACATAACTCTGCCATTCGAGGCCAGCTGCGTGGTCCCACCACAAGTAGGTTCCATGTCTTTTTCTGCCTTCAGACCCGCTCGCATGGCTCGGTCATCTGTGGCTCATCTGTGGCTCGCAATGCAATTTTTCTTGTGGTGGCTCGCACGCGTGGCTTGTGCCATTAGAGCCTCACTCACATTATTGTTTTTCTCAGACTTTTATTTTCTAGGTTGTTGGGTCTAAAAGAAAAAATCATTGTTTTCTTTATAAGCAGTCATCCCAAGCCTGCCTTTGCGGACATCACCTTCTCCCAGGCATGCTTACTTCATCTACAAACTCGGGATGAGGATGTTGGTGTCCGGCCTAAGTCCTGGGTATCGGTCTGTCTTCCAGTAGGAGGTACAGTAATAAGGCGGACTTTACGAAGTCTGTCACGTCTACAGACACGACAAATCCTATCACGACTACAGGCGCAGCATATATAGTTTATCACGACCTTAAGCTTATTTCCTGTCACAACTGCAGCTATGGTGTGTACGTTCTGTCCTTATTACAGGCAACATTAGCTCGTTAATCGAAATAGCCATGTATTCCTGTTTATGGTTCCCCAGGCCTGGTGGGTTTACACATTACGCTTAATCTACTACTAGAGTGAGACGGCATACGCCATGTTCTAACTTTTGGGTCCTTTATATATAAAAAAATAAATAAAAATAAAATAAAAAGTGTGGCCTCGGGAATAAGTAGAGGTGAAGTATTTTGCCACCAGGAACAGTTGGTGTCCGATCAGGGCCCTTGGCGAATGGTTGGAGTTCATTTAGGCCCTTCCAACAGATTCACCATTGTTTGTTTCAGTCTGCAGCTCTCAGGATTCAGACCTTCTCGTAATATGTTCATATGTTGTTAGTCAACATAGGAGTAAATTGTTTCTGGTTACCGGCCACTCTTTCAATCACATCAGCATTAGCCACCTCCAAGAACGATGTGCCGGTGCACATGACAAAGAGGTAAGGTAGGTGGAAGTCACTGTGATATATACGGTATATTCCGCACCGTGAAAGGTCTTTTGCGTTCAAAAGTGGGTGTCGTAACGGTATGTATATATTTACTCTAAACTAAGGTCTGCTCTCTTTGGCCCCTTTAGGCTGCCCTACCACAGCAGTTACGGTATAACTCTACTGCTTGTTGTAGATAGGGTTAGATAGGTTAGGGTCACCTTTCTGATAGCCGATCCGACCACAAGTATAAGCAAGATATTGCTGCATTTGTGGGAGGGGAGGCTGATTACAAGGCTATTCATACGTACCTGTGGGCCCAGGCTGGCTGACGCCGATTCAGCTGATTTCACCCATCCACACCATCTTACAGTCACTACACATTAGGGTGGCCCCCCTTTAGGCTGCGCTACCACAGCAGTTATGGCCTAACTCTAATGCTTGTTGTAGATAGGGTTAGATAGGTTAGGTTAACCTTTCTAATAGCCGATCCGACCACAAAATAATTAAAACACTCCACAAAGCTTACACCTCTCTCAGTCAAACATGGAAGCCAGTTCTCTTTCTAGAAAGACAAGAGAACCATGAATGTCTCGAGAGACTTATTTGACTTGTCTTGTGGGTACTCTTTGGGAGATGAAAAAATAAGCACGAGTATTGTATGCCAGGCGACACTGCTCTTAGTTTCTAGGAAGAATATATGCAAATCAAATTCAGCTGCCATGAGAAAAAATTTGCATTATTTTCTGTTTTGGAAGAAAAGCTAATTTGAATATACCTTTCACAGAAAGCATCATACAACCCTGAAGGAGAGACAGAACCCAGTTCGGGCAGACTTTGGGAAACTGGAATCTTATATTTGATATGCCTTGTTTTAATCGACTCTTGTAAGTAGAATAAATCCGTCTTTTAGCCCAAAGTGATGTGCTTGCGGTGCTTTACTATCTTGCTCCTTGATTCCTGATATTACAGGTTGATCGGATGTGAAAAAATTGTGGAGCTGCACCGCACCAGGACATAGTAGCAGTGTTTGGCGACATAAGAAAGATTAATTGGCGTAAGGATGTGGCACCTGAGTTAATTTTTGTTTGTGGATTCCAGGAGAGCAGCACAGTCCCTTAATTTTATTTTGCTTGCTTAGTGTGAATTGAACCCACTTCACAAAGGACTAGCAGCGCTCATAGTAAGAGCTATAACCCAAGTTTTTTCTCCATTGATTAAAGGGATTGTACAGGACCATAACAATGTTTCTTTCCCTAAAATTCTTGCACCTCTCCTACTGAATATAACAGTGTACCTGCCTACTTATTCTGAGTCCTCTCTTCAATCTTGCTTCTCCCTCTGGGGACCGTTGTTTACAACCCAAACGTCCAGGTTGTGAGCATATTTTAGCTGAAACCACAACACTTCGCATAGTGCTTTGCACTGTCAGTGCAGACAGAACTCTAAATGCCCAGTAAACCCTGCCCTCAGCCAAAAAATTCTGCCCGCTATACCTTCATTCATCCCCTGCTGCCTCCCACACTGACCGTCTTAGTAGTGGCATTGAGTGCAGGCAGGCTCACACATGAGCTTTGTTACAAAAAAAAAAGCAGTGGTTGGAGGAGGAGCACATGCCCTGTTAGTGAATACCAGGCATCCTCAAACTGCGGCCCTCCAGCTGTTGTAAAACTTCAACTCCCACAATGCCCTGCTGTAGGCTGATACCTGTAGGCTGTTCGGGCATGCTGGGAGTTGTAGTTTTGCAACAGCTGGAGGGCCGCAGTTTGAGGATGCCTGGTGAATACAGTCATCCAGCCCATTCTACATTCAAATGGGACTGATGTCATAACCATTAGATTGGGGAGTCTGGCAGAGGGCATCATGGAAGGCCTGGTTGTGTTGTCTGAGGAAATTCACAATTCAAAGAAGTGACCGTTTTCTCTGGAAATGTGGATGAATAAGCAGCACAAGTACATTAGTAGTTAGCAGGTCCTGGAAGATGTGGTAATAATGTTATTTCATTTTACATGGTTATATAGGGCCAACATCCTCATTCCTTTACAGACAGTATCAGGGGAAAGGAGAAGTTTATTCCCACACAACCCTTTTACGTCTAATTATGTTTGGCATAAATCATAGCATTCTGCGGTAGGAACATCATACCAATAGAATGCTATTGGGGTGTGTCGTGATTATGGAATTGGGACGTCCAGTTCCCTCAAGAACTGGATGGCTTGCCATTATTTAAAGTATTATAAATACTACAATTTACCAGAAAATTGTTATAGACAGTGCCAGAATAAAGTAACTTGTGCCATATCTGTGGAAATACACAATTAATTAGTTACTGCTATAATTGCACATAACCTTCATATTATACAAAGAGAGATCATTGTTCCTAAATTAATCCAGAAAGAAGGGAAAGCAGCAGTTTAAGCAGGGTCAGTTACTTTTACTATAGTTGATATGAGTGAAAGTCTACCCTTGAATATAATTTAGTTTTTGTTATCTGGATCGGTTCACACTTCCTTAACCTCTTCCTGACCTATGACTAAAATGTACATCCTTGTCAGGGGATAGTGTCCATTCTAAAACACACATTGTCTTCATACAGATTTTGCGGGTGCTGTAAGTGCATCCCTTGATGCCGCAGCCCTGTTCCTGTTGCCAGGGCCAGGATCTAAGATAATGCTGATTCTGGCAGTTTGACCCCTATGATGCATTCAATAGCAATCATTAATGACATCTGAGTGGTTAGACAGAAAGAGATGGCTAGTATTGCTTTTTATCATATTGGTGATTAGTTCCACTAGTCAGACTGAAAGACAAAGTAAAAAAAGTGAAATAAAATGCTTATGAATATTAATTTTAAAAAAAATCCTATTTTCCCATTAAAAACAGTTTGCTCGTTCATCAGGTAATCTGCGGCAGTATAAGCCAGATCATTGCCAATGAGCTTTCATACAAAATTATTGCTAGTGATGATCTTCAAGATTATCTGCCAGTGTAATATAAACTTAAGACAATGGCAGAATTGATGGGGTCTTTTTTTTTTATCTCGCCACCCAAACAATAGAATAAACAGCATTCAAAAAGTCTTTTGAATCCCAAAATGAAAATGAAAACCTCAACACCAGCAAAAAACAAGCCCCTACAGAACTCTATTGATGAAAAAATAAAAAAAAAGTTCTTGCTCATAAAATATAGTAGCACAAAAACAAAAGATTATATTCAAAAGGTTCTTATTGTGCTAATAGGATAAATATAATAAACTATAGAAATTTAGTATCACCATAATCATACTGAACTGCAAAATGCAGTTAACATGTCATTGACATCACATGAACATCGTAAAAATGCAAGCCAAAAAAAATAAAAAATTTAAAGAATTGCTATTTTTGCATCCTTATCCTCCCAAAACGGATAAGTTAATAAATGATATGTAACCCAAAATGGCGCCATTGAAGAAAACAACTCATCCCACAAAAACAAGCCCTCATACAGCATTGTATTATTGACAGAAAAATAAAAAAGTTATGGCTCTTGCCACCAATAATAAATGTGTTCAAATAACAAAAGAAGTCATACTTACCTTTTTTCTGCCTCTCCCAGTATCGTGCCCCATTCCTGCAAAGATGATGTCAATTTCCTGGCTGCAACGCTGACATCCCAAATACACCCGTTTTCCATGCAGCCAGTTCCTGTACGGTACATGAACTGCAGCCATTAATTAGTTGCAGAGGTGATATGCTGTACACAGGACATCAATACTGCACCCAGGAAAATAAACACCAGTGTGGAGGACCAGAGAATGGCACAGTAATGGCAGTGGAGGAAAAAGCTGGAAAAATGTTAATAGAATCGGGACTATCGACAGGTTGATAAGGGGTTAATATATTGTTAAATAGGCTAGAGCTATGTTTGTCTCATATAGAGCTTCAATGTCCTTGAACAAACACAGATTTAGAAAATAAGGTGTAAGTGATCGCTCTTTCTCAGGGGGTCACAATCACAGACAACAAGATTTAATGTCCAAACTGGTGCTTTACTTTGGCACTTCAGCACCCACGTGTGCTGTACGTATTCACACATCAGTGTTTTAGCACGGTCCGTGGGTCCGTGTTTTTAGCACGGATGCATGTCCTATCTTGGTCCATGTTCCAGGATCCCTCACACCCATTATAGTCTATGGGTCCATAAAAACCACGGATGCAACACGGATGCAAGGAGAGAAACCACCTGGATCTGTGCTGTATGGAGTTGCATTTTTTTAACGACATGACCCACCTATTTCTCTCTTTGTTCCTCCAAATCCAGTCCAGCAGAGCCCGATTTGTCACCACTGTAAACCTTTCACTGTCTGCTCCTTACCATTCACTATCTGATACATCAGACACACCTGCCTCGACCCAAAATTCTTTACTATAATCTGGGGTCCCGAGCGATAGCTTACCAATACCACCTGGTTTATTCTCTGTATTATGTGTCTTACCAACTTTATTGCAAGACATTTCCAAATCACCTACATTTTTACCCACAGGGGGAGCTTCCTACCCGATCACAGCCTGCAAAGGAAATGGGGTGTCATCATCATCACATATTTCACATGACCCCACATTTTCATTATGCATTTCACATAACTTAACATATTCATTCTGCACCCCATCTGTACCATTATTTAAAGGGACAGGTACAGGTTCTGCAGGAGTTTTGTCACTTGCTGCAGAAGTGTCTCCTCTTCCCCACAACTCCCAAAATAACGGGAAGTCACGGCCCAATATTACATCATATGTGAGCCTCTTGTCTACCCTGACATCACAGATCACAGTTCCAGCCTGAGTCACCAATTTGACACGGGCCATGGGGTAAACCTTGGTATCTCCGCGAACACACAGCACATTTATGTTTGTCCAGCACATAATCTTTCATGAACTATAGTTACCAGACTACCAGAGTCCAAAAGGGCATTGACTGAATAGTCATTTACCACCACAGGACATATCTGCGGCTCAGTCTCTGGCTCTGGTATAGTCACACAAAAAGATTCTGCAAACAGTAACTGTCGCTGACTAGTGTTACACTCCATGGGCTCTGAGGTAAGAGGGCAATAAGCAGCCATATGTCCCCACTCCTGGCACCTCCAGCACTGGGGTACCCCTGGTTTCCCATGCGGGAAAACCTTTCTAGGACCAGATTGCCCCTGGGATTCACGATCAGTCTTTTGCCCATGCCCAAACTTCAGAGCCTTGATCCCTCTTGTATTTTCCCACGCGCTTTAACCAGCTGTAACTCTCTTACCCACGGATGTCATGGATCTGGCACTTCTGGAATTTTCTGGCACTGTAGGAACATCATGGAGGTAATCCTTAGTCATTAGGAACCTTTCCACCAAGTTGACCAGCTGGTAAGCAGATTTGGGATCTCCATGTCCAACCCAGCGTTGCAGCTCCTCAGGGAGGGCCCTGAAGTAATGGTCGACCACCACCTTCTCTATGATCTCCGCCGGTGTTGATGACCCTGGCTCCAGCCATTTTCTCACCAAATGGACCAGATCAAATATCTGAGACCTGGCCTACTTTTCTAGACTGTAGTTCTAGTTGTGGACCCTCCGGGCACCTACCGCTGGGGTGACTCCAAGGCGAGCAAAGATCTCCAACTTTAACTTGCTATAGTCCCAGACATCCTGCTCCCTAAGGTCATAGTATGCTTTTTGGGATTCCCCTGTTAAAAATGGTGCATTCACCTCTGCCCACTCTGCAGCTGGGAGTCTCTCTCTTTCTGCAACTCTCTCAAACACGGTGAGGTAGGCCTTAATGTCATCATCAGGTGTCATCTTTTGCAAGGCCCTCTGCACAACCCGCCTCACATTATCAGTGCCTGGGGGACCCCCCTCTGCTCATTGGGGTTGAGTCACAGCAGTCTCTCTATGTGCAGCAATCTGCTCTATCAACAAACAATTAGTTTCCTGCTGCTGTGCTATGGCCTGTTGTTGCTGTGCATTAGCCTGTTGGACATATAAGGCTTCTTCGTGTCTCTTTCTATCCTCAACAAAGTAAAAATGCAGCAGCTTTATCAATAAATTGGGTTTCCGGACATTTAAATGTCCAACTCAGTTTCATGTAAGATAGCAACAGTCTCTGGATTAACAGCATTCAGCAGCACCTGCTTTTCTTGTCATGCCGTTGCCCCTAGCAAGAATTGTTGTGCCCTTTTTGCATGGACACTGCCTGCATCCTCCACCAATTGTAAGGGATCAAAGTCACGATCAGTGTGGGGGGGAAACTCCACACTGAACACAGGAGGGAAGGGGAACAGTAACTGGGCCTGGAAACTAGGGAAGAAACAGGTCACCTCCTAGACAACCCTAATCCGGGCCCTGACTACCTATCAATATGAATAGACCTTGAAGGTAGGAATATTCATATGCAGGACTCCTAGGCCCTGATTTCCCTATAATGACCTGGAATAGGTTTCCTCCCCAGATGGACAAATAGAAGTCTCTGTCTCAGGCCCATGGAATATAACAAATACAAACAAATGCAACACTTAACTTCTGTAGAGATGGAAGAACAGGAACACCAGAGACAAAATCACACTAGCTCAACCAAAACCAAATGAAGCTATCTACCGTATAGTCAGAAGGGTGGGGTCAGACTATAAAGGGTATAAGTATCGACTGCTGAGCAACAGCAGAGAAAAGGGAAGTGGTCATTAACCCTATCAACACTGAATCAAGAGAAATCAAGGAGGCTGTTAGATTCCTCCACGCTCAGCCAATCTCCTTGATTTCCTGACATCAGTCACCTGAGAGACTGTGACATTCGCAGGGGGTCGCAATCACAGACTTCTTCGCAGACAAGATTTAATGTCCAAACTGGTGCTTTATTTTGGCACTTCAGCACCTACACAAACATAAGCATCAAAAAATAAACACCTGCCCGTCTGGGCTCTAACTCATACATGGTAGTTTTTCCTGACTCACCTCTAAACACAGGTTATACACAGGGTCTCAGGCTCTAAACCTCTCGGTAGGGTCACTACCTCTCCCCAGTTATACACAGAGGGTTGTCTTATCCCTCCTTGATTATAGCCCAGCTGACCTCACCTGTGATCTCCTCAGCTAAAGGGAATACCTGTAGTGGACTAGGCGTGTGGACTGAGAGACTCCCACTACCAACCTGTCTCACAGTCCAAAGAAATCCAGCCCATACAACTTTAAACAAAACAATCTCCAGCAAGCTATGCCTTGCTGAAGCAGCACTATTTCTAGATTGCAGTTATCTCACCCAGCTAAACTGAACCACCGGGTGAAATACACACCCCCACCATACCTTTACCGTGCACTTTATCACAAAGGTTAGGGAATTACTGCATATTGTTATACAATTAACTCAATAATAATACTTAACAGAATGTATGTGGTGGCTTACCTGTCGTGATATCTGGAATAAGGTGCTCTGTTTTTACCCCAAAAAAACTTTAAAAGATATCTATTTGTAAATATTTAACACACACTCTACCATTTGGAGCTGCATTAAAAAACTAAATATGTTTAATTAAAAGTAAACTTCAATACAAATAAAACTGCGAATACAGGTATCCTTGATAGAATAATTCATCACCCCTAATAATTTATCAAAGAGTTCATCAATCCTGATACATGCAGTACAACATTTCATATAAAAACTCATAAAATATATAAAAGAAAGAAGGAAATGTAAATGTATAGTCTGAGATAGTTCAGTTTCCTAATTAATAGCCTTTCTATTGTTCCATGATTTTGTCTGAGTAAAAGCAAAAGTTCATATTGTCACTTGTTACTGTCTATTATGATATCTTGTTCCATTGGGATATATAACATATACTATAACATTCACCAACTGAAACGAGAAAAGTAGGAGTGCTCCGAGGAAATACAGACTAGGAGTTGCTCCCTTACCGGTGTGATGCGCGATTGCGGATCCGATCATGTGATTAGTCACGTGACTTTGTTACTCCATGTGACGGATCACATGGTATATGACGTAGCCGGCTGCATCACTGATTCATGACGAAATCCCGTATGTATCTGGAAGCGGGAATAGGTGACCCAATAGCTGATAGGCTGCGAATATTACACTCACCCATTGGTTGATTTTGTGATGGAGGGGTATATAGGAGAGAATGATTGGCCATGTTATGCCCCGTGAGGAAGCGCATAGTGAAACGATGTCGGGCGGACGCTCCAGACTGGGTCAGTAACTTTTTTCTTAGCATCATTACACTTTGGGTGTGCACAGGTACATCACCGGCCCTCACGCCTCAGTGTTGAGCGGTGAAATGCAATATATGGACGCATGTTTGCTACAATGAGCCCTATGTGATGATGATGCTACTTGATATTATACTAGTCTCTTGATGTCTGGAGCCTATTTTTACTGACACACTCCAGTGTTCTCATGTCTGCTGCTTTATGTATTTTATAATATAATTATTGTGTTGTTTTATGTGAATTTCTAATAAAGTATTAAAGTTTACAATATTTACTTGCGTGGTAGCTTTTTTAGCGTTATAGGAGGTGTTTTTCTTTAATTTAGCCGTCTTCTCTTTTTGTTTTAATTGCTTCTGTGGCTGTGTGTCTCGGTATTGCTTTTTCAGAAAATCTTCCTAGATTGCAGTTAGTTCATTCCCAGATGCGTTTTTGGAGCTTACACGCATCTTCATCAGTGGCATAAACAATGCAATCTGTCCTTTTAAACACTTTCTCCATAAGTGGAGTCGATACTTGGAAAGCCTGAACTAGATTGTAACTTTCATGTCTAAATATGTTAATCCACAACTATCCTTTATATGGTGTTTTTCTTAAAACAAATAACTATTAAAAGTGAGAATGTGGATATCACAGGCAAATTCCTTTTTACCACATTTTTTTTAACATGTTATACATTCAAATCAAGTAATACATGTTCATATATGGGATCACTCAAGAATATCTGGAATGGATTAGTGCTTTGAACATGTTAATGCATAACTATAGTATTTGTCTTTTATGTACATCAATGCTAGATGATATGAGTTTGTAATATATATAATAGAATAAAAAACATGTGCGTTTTTAATGTGTTTAGTGCGTTTTTATTATAAATGTATTTTTGTTTTCATTCTTGTTGTTTTTTCAATATTAGGATGCTAATTGCTCACACTTTTTATTTCAGGTGTAGAAATTCAAATGAAATGTTCCTTCATTCTACAGATGAAAGGGGGTGGCGGCTCACATGGTGTGCTGTCCGCATCTTTTACGGCCCCATAGAAATGAATGGGTTCACACCCGTTCCACAAAATTGCGGAACGGATGCGGACTCATTCATACGGTCATGTGAATGTAGCCTAACTTCGGCGCATCCTCTACCAGTTCTAACTGTAAGACCGCTTCCTAGCTGTCTTACATTTAGACTATTTTCTATGCCTAAAACAGGCATAGAAAATGCTAAATGAGAGGTGCCTCCTGGTCAGTCCCCTTCCCCACCCACGCTAAGCCCACTTTTTTAGACCTTACGTGAGTAGGGAGAAGACGTAGATTGCAGCACAAATGACCTTTCTGCTGCAATCTGTGCCAGAAATAAGCCTAATTTAGGCTTATTTCTCTTTGATAAATGACCCCATAATCTATAATTTTACATTTGTGCTCCATCCATGGACATCATGCACACAGATTTTCCTTTTCAGTAATTATAATACATGTTGACATGACAACTTCAGTCTGTGTAATGAAAAATCGGACACAAAGAAGAATTTAATATTCATGCTGTCTTTTTCTCTGCAGAGCATCGGGATTATATATTTTTTTTACTTTGTTTGGAGGATGCAAAATACAATCTGCCAAAAAATTTCTACACCTCCAAACCATATAATTATAGCCTGTAAAACTCTGCAGTGCTGACAGTGCTGAGCTATTGACTCTTGACATTCTCTAAAGAGTCTAATTATCTTTTCACTTACAACCTTTTTCATCCCTGTCAAATTCTCTTCTTTGTTTGTGGAGAAAAGTTACAACAATAAAACTTTTCTAGAACATATCAGTATGCCCTAATGGAAAATTATTAGTCCTGCAGCTTGTATATGTTGATATCAACACACACTAATGTACAAGCATGAGAGCACACAGATACATACAGTACACATGCTCACGACTCATGACTTACCAATAACAGGGCAGACAAGATTCATTGAAACAGTCCTGGAGGAATGCCTCCCACATCTGCATTGATAGAAAGGGTTGATCGTAGGCGGCATTCTCTGGTGCCACTCATTGCAATTGACTGGATGCTGATTCCCTGCTCAATAGCAAGTAAGCACACTTCCCAACTTTTAAATCCCCAAAATCGAACATTGAAGCTCCCCCTGAAATGCCCCCAGTATAACGCATAGAAACCAATTTAAAGACTGGTTCCCAGCAATGTCTTGCCAAGATTTGGACAGAGAACATGTATTTAATAAGTAGAATAGACAGTATTTTGCTATGGTGGGTAGCACAATAGTATTTGTAGATCTGTTTTAGTATTATTACTGTGGCACTACTATTTGCCCTTTACTGCTGTATGGACACTACAGTATGTAATAATGTGCCATAGAGTGCTGAAATGCATGGTGCCAAAAGCTAACATCAAATTGTTCAACTAACACTATCTTACAGCACTCAAATAAGGCACTAAAATACTGTGACCAAAAACTGCACTTTATTTTTTACACTTTTTCTTTTAAATATTTCCTTTAAAGTAGCAGACTGTCATTTTAACCCCTCAGTGATCAAGCCTGTTTGGGCCTTAACAACCAAGCCAGATTTTGGAAATCTGGCATGTCACTTTAGCAGAGAATAACTATGCAAAGGTTTTGCACAAGTAATTCTGACAATGTTCTGTTCGTCATATTGCACTTTACTTGGGTGGTAAAATTTAACCAATATGATTTGCGTATATTTATTTAAAAAAGCACAAAAATCAATCAAAATATTTTTTTTACTATTTCCAACTGCAATATTTCACACATTTGCAGTACATAAATACTATTCAATATTTGCTTCAGAAATATATTTCCACATCTTTATTTTATTTTGGCTTCACTTTTGAAAATCATTATTATTTTTTTATGTAGGAAACTTACCATTTTAACATTAATTTAAATTGTTTTAAGTACATATTTTTTTCCTGAATCACTCAAGTATGCAGGAGCTTATAAGTGCCAGAATAACAACCCCCCCCCCCCCCAAAAAAAAAATTTAAATAAAAAAATTACCCCTGATTGAAAACTTGACACAGTTTTTTTAAATTAATGCTGAGCAGGTAAAACTTGACACAGTTTTTTTTAAATTAATGCTGAGCAGGTAAAAAAAATATATATTTTTTTTACACAAAAGTGTCATTTTAAAGATACTTTTTTTTGAAAATGAAGCAGTACACCCCAGAATGTATAGCACATGAAAATGAAGCAGTACACCCCAGAATGTATCACCCCATTTCTCCTGACTTCAGCAATATCCCCATTGGATTTAAGAACAAAAAATTTTCATACTTGTTATGGCATTGAGCTGCCTAAACAATAGAAACCCCCCCCCCATAAATGACCCCATGTTGATAACTAGACCCCTTAAGGTGTTCATCCAGGGATGTAGTGAATTTTTTGACAACCCTTTTTTTTTTAAAGAAAATGGTGCTAAGGAGGTGAAAAAAAATGTATACATTTTTCACACAAATATGTCATTTTAAAGCCAGTTTTTTTGTACAGAACACATGAAAATAAAGGAGTAAACACCAAATTGCATTACCCCATTTCTCCTGTCTTCAAAAATATCCCTATTGTGGTCCTAATCTTATGTATTAAAATACTGGAGGGTCCAAATATAAAGGAACATCCAGTGGCTTTCAGAATACAAAGTGGAGATGTTTCTGGCTCTTTTGCACACTTGTAATGGCGTTGAGCTGTCAAAATGATAGAAAACCCCCAGAAAGAACCCCATTTTAAAAAACTAGACCCTTTAAAGCAGGCATGCTCAGCCCTCCAGCTTTTGTAAAACTACAACTCCCGCAATGCCGTGCTGTAGGCTGTTCGGGCATGCTGGGAGTTGTAGTTTTGCAACAGCTGGAGGGCCGCAGGTTGAGCATGCCTGCTTTAAAGCAGGCATCTAGTGGTGTAGTAAGCATGCTGAGTGCAAAATTATTATAGGACGAAATAATGGGTATATATGGTTTTCTTAAAATGTTTAATACGTTTTAACACAAAATGGGAGAAAAAATATTTTTAAATGGGTATGTTTAGACCTCCCTTATCTCTAGGCAGGGTCAACTTCGAGAAAGCTATGCAGGGTTTCTTCCCTGACCACAGTAGGTTATAAACACAGATTGGAGCTCCTTGACATCGAAGTATTTTAAGAGCATTGTAATCGTCTGGAGGGGATATAGCAGTTTGGGGAAACATACCATTTTTAATAAGTGGCTTCTGCCCGTCAGTGACAGTGGGAGGTTCTGCCATCTTTTGAGATCTTTTACAATTGTTTTAAATAGGGGAAGATAGTTCAGATTATAAAGGGAGGTAGCTGATTTCCCTATTTTGATGCCCAGGTATGAATATAAGAGTCGCTTACTGAGATTCGTTTACAAGTTTCTGGGAGCATGGCTTTCACACTTGAAGTTGTCAGTGGCAATAACACACATTTATTTATGTTTATATTGAAGCCCGAGACTGGCCCGAAGGAGTCCAGGAGTTGCAATACCCCCTCAAGATCCTCCATCGGATCTGCCATAAATAGTAACAGATCATCGGCAAAAAGTGATGTATGGATTTCTTGATTGCCTATCTTGATTCCCTTAAAGATATCTCCTCCCTCCAGCATGCGAGCCAAAGGCTCTAGGGCCAGATTGAATAGGAGAGGGGATAGCGGGCACCCTTGAGGGGTTCCCCTACAGAGTGGAAAAGGGGACGATAGAAAACCTGGGATCGCAATTCGAGCTTCGGGAGCAGTATATAGAGCTGATACAAATGTTCTAAATGCATCGGAGAATCGCATACTGTCCAGGATCTCCCCCAACCAATCCTATCTGACGTTATCAAATGCTTTCTCCGCATCTATCGCCATCAGAGTCGGCGACGGAGAATTGCACATCTTCCATTGTACTGTGTCCAACACAGAACTTTCCGTATGTTAGATACTGCGGATCTGCCCTTGATGAACCCAGATTGGGATGGGGACACCAAATCTGGCATGATATAAGAAAGCCTATCAGTAGAGGTGAGCGAACACCTGGATGTTCGGGTTCGAGAAGTTCGGCCGAACTTCCCGTAAATGTTCGGGTTCGAGAAGTTCGGCCGAACTTCCCGGAAATGTTCGGGTTCGGGATCCGAACCCGACCCGAACTTCGCCCCGAACCCGAACCACATTGAAGTCAATGGGGACCCAAACTTTTCGGCACTAAAAAGGCTGTAAAACAGGCCAGGAAAGGGCTAGAGGGCTGCAAAAGGCAGCAACATGTAGGTAAATCCCCTGCAAACAAATGTGGATAGGGAAATGAATCAAAATAAAAATAAAATAAATAAAAATTAACCAATATCAATTAGAGAGAGGTCCCATAGCAGAGAATCAGGCTTCATGTCAGCAGAGAATCAGTCTTCATGTCATAGCAGAGAATCAGGCTTCACGTCACCCAAAACTGGAACAGTCCATTGTCAGATATTTAGGCCCTGGCACCCAGAAAGAGGAGAGAGGTCCCATAGCAGAGATTCAGGCTTCATGTCATAGCAGAGAATCATGCTTCACGTCACCCAAAACTGGAACAGTCCATTGTCAGATATTTAGGCCCCGGCACCCAGAAAGAGGAGAGAGGTCCTATAGCAGAGATTCAGGCTTCATGTCATAGCAGAGAATCATGCTTCACGTCACCCAAAACTGGAACAGTCCATTGTCAGATATTTTGGCCCCAGCACCCAGACAGAGGAGAGAGGTCCCATAGCAGAGATTCAGGCTTCATGTCATAGCAGAAAATCATGCTTCACGTCACCCAACACTGGAACAGGCCACTGTCAGATATTTTTAGGCCCCCGGCACCCAGACAGAGGAGAGGTTCATTCAACTTTGGGTTGCCCCGCAATATAATAGTAAAATAAAAATAGGATTGAATGAGGAAGTGCCCTGGAGTACAATAATATATGGTTAAGGGGAGGTAGTTAATATCTAATCTGCACAAGGGATGGACAGGTCCTGTGGGATCCATGCCTGGTTCATTTTTATGAACGTCAGCTTGTCCACATTGGCTGTAGACAGGCGGCTGCGTTTGTCTGTAATGACGCCCCCTGCCGTGCTTAATACACGTTCAGACAAAACGCTGGCCGCCGGGCAGGCCAGCACCTCCAAGGCATAAAAGGCTAGCTCTGGCCACGTGGACAATTTGGAGACCCAGAAGTTGAATGGGGCCGAACCATCAGTCAGTAAGTGGAGGGGTGTGCACACGTACTGTTCCACTATGTTAGTGAAATGTTGCCTCCTGCTAACACGTTCCGTATCAGGTGTTGGTGCAGCTAGCTGTGGCGTGTTGACAAAACGTTTCCACATCTCTGCCATGCTAACCCTGCCCTCAGAGGGGCTGGCCGTGACACAGCTGCGTTGGCGACCTCTTGCTCCTCCTCTGCCTTTGCCTTTGGCTTCCACTTGTTTCCCTGTGACATTTGGGAATGCTCTCAGTAGCGCGTCTACCAATGTGCGCTTGTACTGTCGCATCTTCCTATCATGCTCCAGTGCAGGAAGTAAGGTGGGCACATTGTCTTTGTATCGGGGATCCAGCAGGGTGGCAACCCAGTAGTCCGCACACGTTAAAATGTGGGCAACTCTGCTGTCGTTGCGCAGGCACTGCAGCATGTATTTGCTCATGTGTGCCAGGCTGCCCAGAGGTAAGGACAAGCTGTCCTCTGTGGGAGGCGTATCGTCATCGCCCTGCGTTTCCCCCCAGCCACGCACCAGTGATGGGCCCGAGCTGCGTTGGGTGCCACCCCGCTGTGAACATGCTTCATCCTCCTCCACCTCCTCCTCATCCTCGTCCTCCTCCTCCAGTAGTGGGCCCTGGCTGGCCACATTTGTACCTGGCCTCTGCTGTTGCAAAAAACCTCCATCTGAGTCACTTCGAAGAGACTGGCCTGAAAGTGCTAAAAATGACCCCTCTTCCTCCTCCTCCTCCTCCTCCTGGGCCACCTCCTCTTCCATCATCGCCCTAAGTGTTTCCTCATAGAAGTGGTATTGTAACGCTGATAACGGCGTCATCGCCACTGGCCATGTTGGTGGAGTACTCGAAACAGCGCAACAGGGCACACAGGTCTCGCATGGAGGCCCAGTCATTGGTGGTGAAGTGGTGCTGCTCCGCAGTGCGACTGACCCGTGCGTGCTGCAGCTTAAACTCCACTATGGCCTGCTGCTGCTTGCACAGTCTGTCCAGCATGTGCAAGGTGGAGTTCCACCTGGTGGGCACGTCGCATATGAGGCGGTGAGCGGGAAGGCCGAAGTTACGCTGTAGCGCAGACAGGCGAGCAGCGGCAGGATGTGAACGGCGGAAGCGCGCACAGATGGCCCGCACTTTATGCAGCAGCTCTGACATGTCGGGGTAGTTGTGAATGAACTTCTGCACCACCAAATTCAGCACATGCGCCAGGCAAGGGATGTGCGTCAAACCGGCTAGTCCCAGAGCTGAAATGAGATTTCGCCCATTATCGCACACCACCAGGCCAGGCTTGAGGCTCACCGGCAGCAACCACTCGTCGGTCTGTTGTTCTATACCCTGCCACAACTCCTGTGCGGTGTGGGGCCTGTCCCCCAAACATATGAGTTTCAGAATGGCCTGCTGACGTTTACCCCGGGCTGTGCTGAAGTTGGTGGTGAAGGTGTGTGGCTGACTGGATGAGCAGGTGGAAGAAGAGGAGGAGGAAGCAGAGTAGGAGGAGGAGGCAACAGGAGGCAAAGAATGTTGCCCTGCGATCCTTGGCGGCGGAAGGACGTGCGCCAAACAGCTCTTCGCCTGGGGCCCAGCCGCCTCTACATTTACCCAGTGTGCAGTTAGGGAGATATAGCGTCCCTGGCCGTGCTTACTGGTCCACGTATCTGTGGTTAGGTGGACCTTGCCACAGATGGCGTTGCGCAGTGCACGCTTGATTTTATCAGATACTTGGTTGTGCAGGGAAGGCACGGCTCTCTTGGAGAAGTAGTGGCGGCTGGGAACAACATACTGTGGGACAGCAAGCGACATGAGCTGTTTGAAGCTGTCTGTGTCCACCAGCCTGAATGACAGCATTTCATAGGCCAGTAGTTTAGAAATGCTGGCATTCAGGACCAGGGATTGAGGGTGGCTAGGTGGGAATTTACGCTTTCTCTCAAATGTTTGTGAGATGGAGAGCTGAACGCTGCCGTGTGACATGGTTGGGATGCTTGGTAAATGGAGGTGGTGGTGGTGTTGGTGGTACATCCTCTGTTTGCTGGGCGGCAGGTGCCAAAGTTCCTCCAGAGGCGGAGGAAGAGGCCGAGGAGGCAGCAGCAGAAGAGGTAGCAGGGGGAGCCTGAGTGACTTCCTTGCTTTTAAGGTGTTTACTCCACTGCAGTTCATGCTTTGCATGCAGGTGCCTGGTCATGCAGGTTGTGCTAAGGTTCAGAACATTAATGCCTCGCTTCAGGCTCTGATGGCACAGCGTGCAAACCACTCGGGTCTTGTCGTCAGCACATTGTTTGAAGAACTGCCACGCCAGGGAACTCCTTGAAGCTGCCTTTGGGGTGCTGGGTCCCAGATGGCGGTGGCCAATAGCAGACGGACTCTCTTGGCGGCGGGTGTTCTGCTTTTGCCCACTGCTCCCTCTTTTGCTACGCTGTTGGCTCGGTCTAACCACTGCCTCTTCCTCCGAATTCTGAAAGTCAGTGGCACGACCTTCATTCCATGTGGGGTCTAGGACTTCATCGTCCCCTGCATCGTCTTCCACCCAGTCTTCCTCCCTGACCTCCTGTTCAGTCTGCACACTGCAGAAAGACGCAGCAGTTGGCACCTGTGTTTCGTCATCATCAGAGACGTGCTGAGGTGGTATTCCCATGTCCTCATCATTAGGAAACATAAGTGGTTGTGCGTTAGTGCATTCTATCTCTTCCACCCCTGCCAGCAGAGTCTTCAAACAGCATAAGAGACTGCTGCATAGCTTGAGGCTCAGACAGTTTCCCTGATATGCATGGGGGTGATGTGACAGACTGATGGGCTTGGTTTTCATGCGCCATCTGTGCGCTTTCTGCAGAAGACTGGGTGGGAGATAATGTGAACGTGCTGTATCCACTGTCGGCCACCCAATTGACTAATGCCTGTACCTGCTCAGGCCTTACCATCCCTAGAACGGCATTGGGCCCCACCAAATATCGCTGTAAATTCTGCTGGCTACTGGGACCTGAGGTAGTTGGTTCACTAGGCAGTGTGGCTGTGGCAGAACGGCCACGTCCTCTCCCAGCACCAGAGCGTCCACTAACACCACCACGACCATGTCCGCGTCCGCGTCCCTTTCTAGATGTTTTCCTCATTGTTACCGTTCACCACAATAAGAAAAATATTATTTGGCCCAATATATTGAATTCAAATTCAGGCCTTTTTTTACAGGCACCTAACACTACCTGGCTATCTATTTAGGTACCGTATTACACTAATACAGGCACAACAGTAACGACAGATTTAGCTGAATATAAATTGTAGGCCTATTATTTAGGCGCTGGGTGACAGAATTAGACTTGGAAATGCACGGTAGCATGTGAAGTTATTGAGAATGACCCTATCCGCACCTTCAATCTAATATACCCTTTTATGGATAGATTTAAAGTAGGCCTGATACAGCAGAAAAAAATTATTTAGGGAATTGCTAAGTTGGGAATTGTATTCAACCCAGAACAAAAACTGTGCTTTGGCGGACACTAAATGAATTGACCAGCCTCAGCAATAAACACAGATTTAGCTGAATATAAATTTTAGGCCTATTATTTAGGCGCTGGGTGACAGGTATACGTTTACGGACAGAATTAAACTTGGAATTGCACGGTAGCGTGTGAAGTTATTGAGGATGACACTATCCGCACCTTAAATCTAATATACCCTTTTATGGATCGATTTAAACTTGGCCTGATACAGCAGAAAAAAATTATTTTGGGAATTGTATTCAACCCAGAACAAAAACTGTGCTTTGGCGGACACTAAATGAATTGACCAGCCTCAGCAATAAACACAGATTTAGCTGAATATAAATTTTAGGCCTATTATTTAGGCGCTGGGTGACAGGTATACGTTTACGGACAGAATTAAACTTGGAAATGCACGGTAGCGTGTGAAGTTATTGAGGATGACACTATCCGCACCTTAAATCTAATATACCCTTTTATGGATCGATTTAAACTTGGCCTGATACAGCAGAAAAAAATTATTTAGGGAATTGCTAAGTTGGGAATTGTATTCAACCCAAAACAAAAACTGTGCTTCGGCAGACAGCAGACAGTATTACAATTGGCTAGCCACAGCTGAAACACCAGATTTAGGGTACTGCTATTTTGGCAATTGTATTTTACCCCTCAATAAAATAGCAAGCACAGCCAAGCCCCTGATGTAGGATATAGCAAAAAAATTAACCACACTATTGATGGTTAAATGGACTTGGTGGCAGCTTGTGCTGGTGCACCACAAGACACAAAATGGCCGCCGATCACCCAAGAAAAAAGTGACATAAAAACGCTTTGGGCAGCCTAAAAACAGTGAGCAATTGAATAGCAGCAGTTCAATGATCCACAGCTGTAGATCAATCACTGAATTAAGTGTTTTTGCAGAGTTAATCACTGTCTAATCTGGCCCTAACAGCAGCTGCAACCTCTCCCTACACTGATCAGAGCAGAGTGACGTGCGGCGATATGTGACTCCAGCTTAAATAGAGGCTGGGTCACATGCTGCACTGGCCAATCACAGCCATGCCAATAGTAGGCATGGCTGTGATGGCCTCTTGGGGCAAGTAGTATGACGCTTGTTGATTGGCTGCTTTGCAGCCTTTCAAAAAGCGCCAAGAAAGCGCCGAACACCGAACCTGAACCCGGACTTTTACGAAAATGTATATACAGTTCGGGTTTGCTCATCCCTACCTATCAGCTATCATTTTAGCCACTAGCTTGAGGTCCATGTTAATCAACGATATTGGGCGATATGAAGAAGGCTGTAGTACATCTTTTCCTGGTTTGGGGATTAATTTTATGTATGCTAGGTTATCCGTTGCAGATAGGGGAGTGCCTGTTAGTAGACCATTAAACACCGCAGCTAGCGGACTTTTAAGTTCCTCATTGTAGAATTCGCCAGTATACCCGTCTGGGCCTTGAGCCTTGTGTAAATGTAAGTTTTTAATGGCTGTGATTATCTCGTCCTCAGAGATTGGGGAGTTTAAGGATTTGAGTTGGCTCTCGGTGGGTGACGGGAGAGACACACATTGTGACAAGAATGTCGACATGGGTGTCGGAGGCTCAGGATTTTTATATAGTGACTTATAGTAATCTCCCAAAAGAGACGCAATTTCGTCAGGTTTATTATCTACCGTTGCATGAGCGTCGGCCAATCTCAGGATATGGTGTTGCCGTCTAGAATTTCTTATTAGGATGGCTAATAATCTACCTGACTTATTGCCGCCTCTGAAAAATTTGGCCTCTAGACTGGACATGTCCAGCTGCATTTTCCGCTTATACCACAGTTCATACTTCCGCTTCGCCGACTGCCAAACCTTTTTTGTCTGTTCAGTCAGTAGATTTTGGTGTGTCATGTAGGCTTTTTGTAAGGAAAGACTTAATTCCTATAATTGCTGGGCTACCTTTTTTTATTTAGTCCCCTCATATAGGCCATAATCCTGCCTCTGAGTACAGCTTTGGCAGTATCCCAGTACAGGGAGGGGTTACCAATACTCGAAGCATTATACCCTTTAAATTCCAGGTACCAGCCTCGGAGAGTATCCCTAAAGTTATCATTATTGTATAGATGGGAGGGGAATCGCCAAATAATATTCTGACCTTTTGGTTGTATGTCCAGGAGGGTGATGGATATGGGGCTGTGATCAGATATTATAATGTTGTGTATTTGAGGATCAATCACTCTAGATTTCAGGGAGTCTGTTATCAGGAAATAATCGATTCTAGACAAGGAATCGTGTGATGGAGAATAAAATGTATAATCTCTGTTATCAGGGTTCATAAGTCGACAAACATCAGTTAGGGCAGTGTCCTGGAGAAACGGTTCCAGGACCCTATCATGAGTGTGTGGTAGACATGAGCGTGGGTCAGGTCTCTTTCTGTCCTCGACAGTGTTGACTACCGTATTAAAGTCACCACCCATGATCCGCGCTGGCACTGGATCCCTGCTTAGTCTGACTGCTAAGTCTGTAAAAAATTGTTTGTTATCCCCATTAGGTCCGTATGTATTATAAATGCTAATCTCGCCTGCATCTGTGTTTAAATGTAGGGAGCACCACCGCCCGTTGTCATCCGATTCCGTCCCAAGGATGTCATATGCTAGGTTTTTGTGTAGGAGTATCAGTACTCCCGCCTTATGCTTAACTGCTGGTGACCCTTTCACTTTCCCCACCCATAGTTTCTCCATCCTATGAAAGTCGTCTACTAATAGATGGGTCTCCTGTAACATGGCTACGTCAGCTCGGAGGAGTTTTAGGTGTCTCAAAATCTTATTGCGCTTTTGCAGGGAGCGCAACCCCTTAACATTCCACGATATAATCTTCATAACAGTGCATTGAAAAATAACATATCTCTGATATGATCAATTGCAGACACCTGACATTTTCTCAAACATTTTCGATACCCCCC
Organism: Bufo bufo; assembly: GCF_905171765.1. Taxonomy (NCBI): domain Eukaryota; kingdom Metazoa; phylum Chordata; class Amphibia; order Anura; family Bufonidae; genus Bufo; species Bufo bufo. The sequence goes on from NC_053390.1 coordinate 334,964,423, forward strand.
CTCCTAATCCCTAAACTGTGAGAACAAACAACCTTGAACTCTAACATAGAAAGAGCGAGGAGCGCCAAATAGTATATCAGAGGCCTCCTCATAGCTCTTGCTGACTTCACTTTTTTCCTCATGTGAGATCAAACCCAGTAGCTTCTCTTATGCACCGCTCCCCGACACTAAAAGAGAACTGTAAGGCAAGACATCTTAGGATATGTAAACTGTCCTACTCCTCTCAGTGTCTATTGAAATGTTAATGGATGGCTACAAAACCCCAATACCAAGTTGGGAAGCTCCCCTCCCCACCCTCCTCAAAGAAAGCCACAATACACAACTGTATAGTCACCACTAGTAGCCCTTGGTTACGTCAACGGCAGCCGGGATATCCTTATTTGTAAGCGATGAGTTCCTCAGCGGACCCTACCATGCATTCCCACCTGCTCCTGACCGTCCAAAGAGTCTATTGCAACGCAAACTCCCATTTGTGGACCTGGAGAAGACCTTTCTGAAGCATTCTTGTTCTGCGTTCGCTGACCGCCAACTCTGGGCCCGTGGTTCCCTTCCATCTCGACCGCCGTCTCTTCAGTTGAAGTATATAGCGTACTGGAGCCATCAGGCTTGAAGACCTTCAAGGTGGCCGGGTAAAGTAGGGCAAATCTGATATTATTGCGATGAAGTTGGGTGCACAAAGGTGAGAAGGCCTTGCACTTCTTAGTAACTTCCGCAAGGTAGTCTCCGAAGATAAGGATCTTTATCCCCCTCAGCATAACAGGTTCCTTATGGGCTTTAAACGCTTTAAGAACAGCTTCTTTGTCTGTGTAGTCCAGGTATCACATAATCACTTGCCTCGGTCTACTCGACTGGCGATCTTTGGCGGGTTGAGCAGGTCCCACTCTGTGCACGTCTTCCACCTTACACTGGAGCTCTATTCCCAGGACACGTGGCAACTCCTGTTCGCAAATGGACAATAAGTCCCCTTGTGGTATGGATTCCTGTGGGCCCACCACTCTCAAGTTATTATGCCTGGACCTATTTTCTAGGTCCTCCAGCTTTTCCCACAAACATTTGTTGTCAGCCTGGGCTACTTGCAGTTTATGGAGGATCGATTTTGTGGTGTCCTCAATCACTTGTATTTGGCTTTCCGCCTCTACCAGACGAGCATCATGCTGCTGCATTGCTTCTTGTAGCTGTTGCATTACATTTGTGATCGAGGCAGCCAGAGTTTCCCGCAGGTCTGGTGCTAATTGTGAAGCCACAGTTCTTTGTAATCAATCATATGTGGCTGCAGGTCCATCATCTTTTCCCCCGGTAAGTCTGGGGCATATGCAGGAGGTGCCGCGTTCTCCTCCAGCTCCTGTGTGTTGGGTGCCATGATGAGAGGGGCCGGCTCGTCTCGCTGCGCTGGGGAAGCTGCTTTGCCTCTTGTTTTCTTGCCCATGCTGATAATAAATCGGTCCATGTACGGATGGAGTAGAGTTAACACTCCTGTTTCCTGAGATTTCTGAGTTGTGTTATCTAAGAGTACTTTCACACTAGCGTTTTTCTTTTCCGGCATAGAGTTCCATCACAGGGGCTCTATACCGGAAAAGAATTGATCAGGCATATCCCCATGCATTCTGAATGGAGAGTAATCCATTCAGGATGCATCAGGATGTCTTCAGTTCAGTCGTTTTGACTGATCAGGCAAAAGATAAAACCGTAGCATGCTACGGTTTTATCTCCGGCCCAAAAAACTGAAGACATGCCTGAATGCCAGATCCGGCATTTTTTCCCATAGGTATGTATTAGTTCCGGATCCAGCATTCAAAATACCGGAATGCCGGATCCGTCCTTCCGGCCTGCGCATGCGCAGACCGGTAAAAATATGAAAAAAGATACAAGACGGATCCGTCTGTCCGCATGACAAGCGGAGAGATGGATCCGTCCTTGCAATGCATTTGTGAGACGGATCCTAATCTAAGAAAACACCTACAATTGCTTTTAAACGGCTTTTGTCTCAAGATAACGCGATGAGTTAAGAAATTTGAGTTAAGAGCTGGAGTGCTAACCCTGCTACATCTGTACTAAGGCTGGACTTATGATTAGTGATGAGCGGCAGGTGCCATATTCGATTTCGACGAAATTCGCGAATATTCGATAGAATATTCGTTTTATATTCGTCGAAATCGAATATTCGTCATTATTCTTGTTATCGCGATTAATATGCGATTTAAATAATCGCGTATTGCGATTTTAACTTAAAGGCTACTCTTCTATTGAAATAGCAATGCGATTAATTCAAGTTATAATAATCGAATTTCGATTTTAACTTAGCACTGCTATATTCCATATTCATTAATTCTAGCTTAATATGGAATATAGCAGTGCTAAGTTAAAATCGAAATTCGATTATTATAACTTTAAATTTTTTTTTTTTATTGTTAGATTTTTTTCTTTCCCACTTCCCTAAAGTTGTTCTTACCTGTCCTTTGGATTCCTGGCTTCCTGGCTGCTCCAGTCAGTGCCCGTTGCCGCTTCTGCCGACTTCCGTGCTCATGGAGCGTCCCCATCACCATGGGAACGTCTCCATATACTAGAATGTACTGTCGGATTTGAGAATTACGTGAAAAATCGCAATTCGATTATTTCAAGTTATAATAATCGAATTTCGATTTTAACTTAGCACTGCTATATTTAATTCTAGCCTAATATAGAATATAGCAGTGCTAAGTTAAAATCGAAATTCGATTATTATAACTTGAATTAATCGAATTGCGATTTCAACTTGAACCTGGTTTACTATGGTTGGCTTGGTAGAATTAGCGAATATGACGAATGTATTCGTCATATTCCACAAAACGAATATAACGAATGTATTCGTCATATTCCACAAAACGAAGATAACGAAATATTCTGCATCTTCGTTTTAGCTACCTATTCGCCAACTTCGCTAATTCTAGCAATCATATAGGAAAGTTGACTATAGAGACAGCTAAGTTTAATTCGCTATGCGATTATATTTCTTTGCTTTTTTTTATAAATAGAATAATTATAATAATTATCAGGTATTATAATTATTCTATTTTTTTTTTTTAAAAAGCAGTCATATAATCGCATAGCGAATTAAACTTAGCTGTCTCTATAGTAAACTTTCCTATATGATTGCTAGAATTAGCGTCATATTCGCTTATTCTACCAAGCCAACCATAGTAAACCAGGTCCAAGTTGAAATCGCAATTCGATTAATTCAAGTTATAATAATCGAATTTCGATTTTAACTTAGCACTGCTATATTTAATTAGTTAAAATCGAAATTCGATTATTATAACTTGAAATAATCGAATTGCGATTTTTCACGTAATTCTCAAATCCGACAGTACATTCTAGTATATGGAGACGTTCCCATGGTGATGGGGACGCTCCATGAGCACGGAAGTCGGCAGAAGCGGCAACGGGCACTGACTGGAGCAGCCAGGAAGCCAGGAATCCAAAGGACAGGTAAGAACAACTTTAGGGAAGTGGGAAAGAAAAAAATATAACAATAAAAAAAAAAATAATAATAATAATATTCGAAATATCGAATTTATATCACTATATTCGAAATATTCGCGAATTAGCGAAGTGCCGATATTCCCGAAAAAAAATCGATATTCGAATATTCGCGCTCAACACTACTTATGATGAGTCTTCGATTCTCGGTTCTCGATGAGGCACAGGCAATATGATCGGTTTAGTGTTCTGCTGCCGCGGAGCTCTTACGCCACACTTCTTCACATGTCGGCGCAGGAACCGGAAGTCTGAGCGTTGGTTTTCACGCATTATTTCTGCATTATGTGAGAATCGCAGCATATTCTATATTATGCATTTTTCACACAGCCCTGGCCCCATAGAAGTGAATGAGGCTTCAGGGAAATATGCATTGCATCTGAATGTAATCCGAATGCAGTCCGGGTGCAATGCGTTTTTCACTGATGGTTGCTAGGAGATGTTGTTTTTAAGTCTTCAGTTTTTTTCACGTGCGTGAAAAACGCATCAAAACTGATTGCACCCACACAGAAAAAAATTAAACAGTGAATATAAATGCAGACAAAACTGACTGAACTTGCTTGCAAAATAGTGCAAGTTTCACTGAACGCACCCTGAACGCATCCGGACCTAATCCGTATTGTTCGTGTGAAAGAGGCCTAAAGATTTAAATTTTTCACTGTATCGGACTAATTTTGTGATTTTATGATCCGGAGAATCATAAGGAGAATTTTCAAAGATTTCCTATTTTTTTCAGGAGAAAAAAACATGCTGTTATGAATTCACCCACATTTATAATTATTATATTTTTTCACATATGCTGAGAAAAGTATATCTGTATTAAATTAGCATTTTGGAGTGTTTTATAACTATGGCTCATTAATTTAAAAGTGTTGCAAAAGGAAACAACATGTCATTGTTTGATGAGTGGAACCGCTGCATAATTTGCAAGATATTTTAGACCTAATTAGATAAATGATCCATGTTTTTGGCACAACACAATTGATGATATCAGTGTATAAATGGAAATGTAGTTGAGAGAAACAAGATTTCAAGTCAGAATGTTTCATTCAATAATATTGTGAGATAATTGTGTTAATGTACTTTAAAGTTCGCTAAATGTGATTATAAATGAATGACAATGGAAGCCATTGCTGAACATATATAGTTCTGAGTCGCTTACGCCAATCTGAAAATAGGATTTTTAGTATAGGCTCACACCTGGAATTTTTTTAAACCTTCACCTTTTTTTATTAAACGGAATCTGTCAACATCAACCTCCGTATCCAGCTGTTTGTTTATCTTTTGTTCATTCGAGGCTCTGTTCCTGAGTTATGATATCTGTCAACATCCTTAGGGTAATCTTAGAGAGCCATAAGCACCATAAGATAGTCTTTTAGCATAAAGATTCTAGGTTTGGAGGATTGATCCCCATTAGAGATGAGCGAAGTATTCAAAAGTTTGATTTGACTGCTTCGACATATTTTACAAAAGAAATTTGCTTTGTGATGAATTACTTCATCAGGAAGTGCATTTTTTTGGAAGTAGTGGGTGCAATGACAGGGAGCTGCAATTAGGCTGCTCCCCTTCATTGTACCCCTCAGATGCCGCGTTCATACTTGATCGCTGCATCTGATATACATGACTGTGTAAAATAAAATAATTTAAAAAAAAAACATAATTACTTGATCCATTTGCTCGCGATGGTCCGGCTACCGCCATCTTGCTTGAAGATCTGCCGCTAAATCTTGTGCGGCCCAAGATAAAGTCTTCACGACAGCTGGCGTGGTGATGTCATACGTCATCTTACACAGGATTTTGGCCAAGATCTTCAAGCAAGATGGCGCTACCATGAAGCACAACAAAATTTGGCTTTGCGACGAATCAAATTTATCCTGAAATTCTGATTGAATTTTCGCTTACCACTAGTCCCCGTACGTCACTGAGGAGCTATAGTTCTCAGATCTCATCGCTTTCAACATATTGCCTATTCTTGTTGTAGGAAACAAGGCAGACTTTGAATTATCTTTAGTTCTTCATCACTGGATGAGAAAGAATCTGCTTCAAAAATCTTTCTCTGATGGTACTGAAAAGAAAGGATTCTCTCCTCTCCATCTTATATACAAGTAGTTAATAAGGTTGAAAAAAATTATACACATACTGTATATCCACCATCACGTTGACTGGCTTAATACATTAATGCAACAACAACAAATTACAGTAATACAACAAATTGGGTCAAAGTGACCATGTTGGCGCAGCTGGTGTCAAAATAAAGCTGATCACAACTGTAGGTCTATCAAGTTCAACCTATGGGGTGTTCATCCAGAGTAAGGCCAATGAATGGATGCCAATTGTCGATATTAGGGGATTATTCTTGAGGCTGGATTTTCTTCTCAAACTCTACAACACTGCTGTAGCTTCTGTTTAGGATGCTGGTTGCAATCAAATTCTGCTTCTTAGTTAGCTAGGTGTATGTACATGTGAGCTGACTGAGTGGGGGAGGTGGAAATCAGGTCACCTGAAGGCACTATTTTAGACTTGGGCAGCCTGACTGGATGTGTTTTGACAGATTTGTTCACAAAGCTCCATATTGCCACCATTTAGAGTAAATTGTGGCTTAGTCAGGATATTGACTCTTTAGGAAAAAAGTCCAAATTCAGCCTAAAAAAAATAAAACACTCAAAGTACACTCAGCCTAAGAGAGCGCTTCAGGAAGTAGAACACAAGATTCCAGAGGGCAACTAAAGATGTATTCTAAACTTTATATGGTAGCTATCACCAAAGCTACATAGTAGCTATATCCAGCTATCACTGCTGGATTTTAGTATTGATTGAGCAATAAAATATAGTCTGTTATCTAAGTTACAATTATAGACAAGCACAATCTAATTAAACTAATAGCACACAAACAGTTGTACCATTTATGTCTTTTATTTGAGCAGATTGAGTAAACATCCACAGTACAGGGAGAAAAAGTGAGTTGACCTCTTTGTTAAAAGGGGCTGCCCTATAATTGCCCAAAATAAAAGGTGATGTTATAACTACCCCTTTCTCCAGCACTTTTCTCTAGTCTGTACCATTTTTTATTTTAGGTAAGTTTGGGGGGACTTGTCCGAGTTTGTCCGAAAACTTCACCGTAAAAACCGCATGCATTTTTTACCTGATATTTGCTGTGGTTTTACAATGCAGCGTTTGGTTTTTACAGATAAATCTCATACATTTAAAATGTTCACCATGTTCCTGTTCCATGTTAACATGAAGCCAACATTATGGGACAGGGATGGCCAACCTGCAGCTCTCCAGCTGTTGCAAAACTACAACTTCCAGCATGCCCAGACAGCCTACAGCTATCAGCCTAAAGCAGGGCATGGTGGGAATTGTAGTTTTACAACAGCTGGAGAGCCGCAGGTTGGCCATGCCTGCTATGGGATCTTTTTACTAGTGTTGATCGAGCATGCTCGGCCGAACACCTGTTCAACTTGAGCATCTCGATGCTCGGCACATGGCAGTACTCGGCCGAATACCGCATGTGCTCCAGCACCATGCTCGAGTCTTCTCCCCGCACGTTTCTTGGCTTCTACGCAGCCAATAAACGTGCAGGTAAGTGCTGCCCTCACTGTTATGCCAGTAGCCACGTTGGCTACTGGCATTACAGTGATTGGCTGGCCGAAACGCGTCATCGGGTGCTATGTAGCACCCGATGACGCATGTTCGGCTCAATCGTAGTCAGGGAGAGCTGAGCATAGGAAGGGACAGAGAGTGTAGGGAGTGTAATTGAATATTTTTTTTTTATAAAAATATTTCAGAGACCCAAAAGTCCTTGTAAGGACTATTGTGTGTGACAGCAGCAATATATGTTTGTAGCGCAACCTGCGCTAAATTGCTCAGTGTTAGGGAGAGCTGTGCATAGGAAGGGACAGACAGTGTAGGGAGTGTAATAGGAAGATTTTTATACAAAAAACTTTTCAGAGACCCGAAAGTCCTTTTAAGAAATATTGTGTGCGACAGCAGCAATATATATTTTTAGCGCATCCTCCTAATAGGCCGCTGCGGACAGTTAAATTTTTCGCACCACATCTCCTGTGTAAAGTGTGCGCATCCCTAAAATATCGGTGACCTCCAGTGTACTTTTTCCATAGACGGTGTCAGCTGCGGACAGTTAAATTATCCGCGCCACATCTCCTGTTTAAAGTGTGCGCATCCCTAAAATATCAGTGACATCCAGTGTACTTTTTCCGTAGATGGTGTCCACTGCGGACAGTTAAATTATTTGCGTCACATCTCCTGTGTAAAGTGTGCGCATCACTAAAATATCAATGACATCCAGTGTACTTTTTTCGTAGACGGTGTCACACTTTCAAGCATATATCACATATAAATTAAGAATGCGAGCAGTAAGGGATAGGGAAGTGGCCGTGATGCTGATAATGCACGCAGAGGCTGTGGCCCTAGGCGCGGAGAAACTGTGCCAGCTGCCAGAGCACAAGAAAAACTATCATCCACGATACCTAGCTTCATGTCCCAGTTTTCCAGGTGGCGCAGGACAACGCTTGCAGAGTCAGCCCAGTGCGACCAGGTGGTCGGTTGGATTGCAGCAGATAATGCTTCCAGTTGGTTAAGCACCACCCTGTCTTCCACCAAGTCCAGTCTCAGTAGCCAGGAGTCTGGTCAACACAATCCTCACCCTGATCCTCCTTCCTCCCACCATGTACAGTCTGTCCAAACAAGTGATCCCACACTCGGATATTCCGAGGACCTCTTTTCATCGCCATTACTTGATTTGGTCCTCTTGCCAAGCACGCTTGAAGAGGGACATGAGTTCTTGTGCCCTGATTCCCAACCTCTTGAGAATCCACAGTCACAAGAACTTGACGGTGGGAATGGCCATTACTGTTTAATGAGGTGGATGATGATCAGACACAGTTGCCAATGAGTCAACCACAATTACTGTCTCAAAAGGTTGATAAAGAGGATGAGACACAGTTGTCAATCACTGAGGTTGTGGTTAGGCCTCTTTCACACTTGCGTTGTCCGGATCCGGCGTGTACTCCACTTGCCGGAATTACACGCCGGATCCGGAAAAACGCAAGTGTACTGAAAGCATTTATCCGTCTTCAAAATGTTTTCAGTGTTACTATGGCAGCCAGGACGCTATTAAAATCCTGGTTGCCATAGTAGGAGCGGGGAGCGGGGGAGCGGTATACTTACAGTCCGTGCGGCTCCCGGGGCGCTCCAGAATGACATCAGAGCGCCCCATGCACATGGATGACGTGCCATGCGATAACGTGATCCATGCGCTTGGGGCGCCCTGACGTCACTCTGGAGCGCCCCGGGAGCTGCACGGACGGTAAGTATGCTGCTCCCCCGCTCCCCACTACACTTTACCATGGCTGCCAGGACTTTAGCGTCCCGGCAGCCATGGTAACCATTCAGAAAAGCTAAACGTCGGATGCGGCAATGCGCCGAAACGATGTTTAGCTTAAGGCCGGATCCGGATCAATGCCTTTCAATGGGCATTAATTCCGGATCCGGCCTTGCGGCAAGTCTTCAGGATTTTTGGCCGGAGAAAAAAGCGCAGCATGCTGCGGTATTTTCTCCGGCCAAAAAACGTTCAGTTCCGGAACTGAAGACATCCTGATGCATCCTGAACGGATTTCACTCCATTCAGAATGCATTAGGATAAAACTGATCAGGATTCTTCCGGCATAGAGCCCCGACGACGGAACTCTATGCCGGAAGAAAAGAACGCAGGTGTGAAAGAGCCCTTAGGTCAACAAATCAGGAGGATTAGACGGTCAATGGATATCAATTTTACTGCAGGCGAGTGGACTACAGGCCCCAAAAATTATTCATTCACTGGACAGAAAACATCAAGTGATTATGTGGCTGGAGGTATGTTAGACGTTCATTGGATATCAATTTTACTGCAGGCCAGTAGACTACAGGCCCCAAAAATTATGCATTCACAGTACATAAAAGATCAATTGATTATGTGGCCAGAGGTATATTAGATGGTTAATGGATATCAATTTTACTGCAGGCCAGTGGACTACAGGCCCCAAAAATTATTCATTCACTGGACAGAAAACATCAAGTGATTATGTGGCTGTAGGTATATTAGACGGCCATTAGATATCAATTTTACTGAAGACCAGTACAATTACATGTCAAATACTGTACATATGTTTAAAAGAACAAAAAATATAAAATTGGATTAAAAAAACAACAAATGATAATAGTTGAAATTCACCGGACATAAAACGCCTTTTATGCCGCTTTATTTACAGTACATAAGACAGGGACCATTATTTGTTCAGTGTGGTGGCGGATATGTGTGGCTAGCATGAGGAAATTCAATTAAATGTGGTCATCACAGATGTTAAATTTCCTCCGAGATCGATGCCTCATTCATTTTTAGAAATGTGAGGTAGTCCAGCTAGACGAGTGCGCTTATCAATCACGATACAACCTGCTGCGCTAAACGTCCTTTCGGACAGGACACTCGACGAGGGGCAAGCCGACAGTTCCATGGTGAATTGTCCCAGCTCTGGCCAGAGGTCAAGCCTTCACACCCAGTAGTCAAGGGGTTCCTCGCTTCTCAGAGCTTCCACATCGGCCGTTAACCCGATGTAGTCGGACAACTGTCAGTCTATTCGTTCCCTGAGCTTGGATTCAGAGGGAGGCTGTCGATGGGTTGGCTTCAAGAATGATCTCATATCCGAAGTAACCATCACATCTTCAAACCGACCTCTTCTTGCATAGGATTGGTACTCGCAACTGTTTCTCTGTGGGTGGACATTCCTCTGCCAGCACCCGCAACAGCAGAATGCAACATCTCTCGAAGCAAGGCCTGGAAATGCTGCATTCTGACAGCCCTCTGTAATGCTGGTAACATGTCTGCCATTTTGTGTTTGTACCGGGGGTCTAAGTACGTTGCCACTCACTACTTTTCCTTGCCCTTTATGCTTTTTATATGGGGGTCCCTATTCAAACACTGGAGCATGAAGGCCCCCATTTGCAATAAATTGGAAGTGGTGGAGCGGCCAGGCTCCTGCTCATTGCCCAGGAGAATGTGGTCCTCGGTCTCCTCCCCCCATCCACGGACAACACCAGGGATCCCAGAAAAGTTTAAAGCCTGCTATTATTGCTCCTCCTACTCCTCCCAGGCACCATCCACCTATGACTCTTATTCAGACTCCTGCTGACTTGTCTCAGATGGAGTAGCCCCCCTGGGAATTAATTCAGCATTGCAACTTCCTCATCTTCCTGCTCCTCGATGGCTTGATCAATGACACGAAGCAATGCACGCTCCAGAAAGAAGGCGTAAGGTACAATGTCACTGATGGCGTCCTGGCTGCGACTGACCAGTTTTGTATCTCATCAAATGGGCTCAGAAGTCTGCATGCGTCGCACATGAGCAGCCACTGGCACTGTGAAAAAAAATCAAGCTCCCAGAACCTGTCCTGCCGCAAAGTTCGTACAGGTAGTCGTTAACAGCACGTTTCTTCTGGAGCAGACTCTCAAGCATATACAAGGTGGAGTTCCAATGCTTTGGGCAGTCACAAATTAGATGCCTGACGGGCAAGTGGTGTTGCCGCTGAACATCAGCAAGGTGAACCATGGCCGTGTAAGATCTTCTAAAATGGCCAGAGATTTTCCTGGCCTGCCGTAAGAGGTCCTGGACCCTGGGGTATTTGGCAACGAATCGCTGCACGACTCCTCCCCCCATGGCACGTGTGTCATTTTGACCTGTTTTAGCGCGATTAACGCAACGACGACACGGTGGAAGGTGGAGTGGAGGACAAATGGGAGGAGAGAGGAGAAGAAGAAGAGGCAGGACGTGGAGCGCCGAGAGCGTGGCTTTGTGGGTTCTGACAGCGTTGCTCCTACTGGGTGATGGGAGGCAAGGTGCCTTCTTAAGGCGGTCATCCCTAGGTGAGTGTTGGGCTTACTGAAACTTATGCGTTGACAGCCAAGGTTGCAGATGGCAACACTATTGTCAGCAGCTGACACGTTAAAATAAGCCCACACTGCAGAGCCATGTGCTGGCATCCTGGGAGCGCCAGATGTGACAAAGGATGGTGGATGGCTCGCTCCAGGTACATTTGCAGTCTGCTTTTTGCCTCCTGTGCACTGTGAGTTCTGCCTGCTTCTCTTCACTATCTGCTGCTTCATCTCTCCCTCTGAACTCCCCTCCTCTTCATCTCTTGTGGGCACCCATGTGACATCCTTCGACACGTCATCATCGTCACCTTCACCACCACTGACATTAGAGATCTAGGAGTAGGCAGCAACAGTGGGGACCACCCTCCTTGGAATGATCTGGGTGGCGGCCGTTTCTACCTCCTCTTCCTCATCCGATGCCAAGAATGGCTGCGCATCAGTAAGGTCTGGGAGTGAATATGAAAATAATTCCTCTGACTGGAGTGGAGGGGCTATGGTGATGGTGGTGGTGTCTTTGGGGGTGCATACAGCAGAGAGTAAGGAGGGTGCAGATACAGAGAATGAGGAGGGTGCAGAAGCGGAAGGCTGAGTGAGCCACTCAACCAACTCTGGTGCGTCTTTTGACGTAATCGCACGCTCCTTCTCCCACTTCCCACTTAGGCTCTGGCCTGGTGCACCTGCCCGACCCCTACCACCCCTGTGGAATTGCCTGCCTCTTTATCTGCCTATCATTTTCAAAATGACCCTGTGACAAAGTCCCTATAAAAGAGCAGTATTTGTGGAAGCAGGTATACAGAACTGCTTAATGAGTATTTGCTTGAAGCAGGTATATCAATCCCCTTAATCAGTTTTATTTGGGGCCAACTGGTATATCACACCAGTTGCAATTAGTTGTTCTAATAGTGTTGGTCCCTCTGTATAGCTGCGGTATCTCAGCAGAACCGCACACAAATGCTGCACAATACAAATGCACTATATAGAAATTATATTATAAGTATATCACACCCCTGCCTCAATAATTTTTTGGGAGGGGCAACTGGTATATCACACCAGTTGCAATTAGTTGTTTTAATAGCGTTTGTCCCTCTGTATAGCTGCGGTATCTCAGCAGAACCGCACACAAATGCTGCACAATACAAAAGCACTTTATAGGAAGTACTGTATATTATAGGTATATCCCACCGCTGCCTCAATCAGATTTTTTTGGGGGCAACTGGTATATCACACCAGTTGCAATTAATTGCTTCAATAGCGTTGCCTGAGCTACTGGTGAAGGTGCACCGCATGTGTGCACATTTCCGCGAGCGCAGCAGCACTTGAAATTTCCAGCTCACCTGCTGTTGTGCGACGTGAGCACGTGCTGGAACTCCACGTTCCACATGTTGGCCAGGCTTTGTGAGGAGCAGAGGGCAGTAGTGGAATACCAGCTGCAACATGGTTGTTGCCTTTCCAGTTAGCTTACACTATTCACAAGCGAGGAGTGGGCTTGGATGTCTGACCTCTGTGAGGTTTTAAGAAACTTTGAGGAATCAAACACAGATGGTGAGCGGCGATAACGCTATTATCACTGTAACCATCCCACTTCTGTGTCTACTCAAACGCTCTCTGCTCACAACTAAGGACGACATTTTGCATCTGGAAGAGGTGGAAATGGGGGAAGACATTACACAGGGTGATAGCCAGACCACCCTCAGTTCTTTTTCTCAGCGCGAATTGGACGATGAAGAGGAGGAGGAGCAGGAGATGGTTGCCTACGCTACAGAGGGTAGTACCCATGGAAGTTTAATTCCATCTGTTCAGCGTGGGTGAGCAGAAGAGGAGGAAGAGGATGAGGAGATTGAGAGTGATCCTCTTGATGACGACAGCGAAGTATTGCCTGTTGGTACTCTGGCACACATGGCTGACTTTATGTTAGGCTGCCTTTCACGTGACCCGCGCATTATACGCATTTTAGACAACACGGATTACTGGGTGTTCACCCTTATCAACCCCCGCTACAAAAATAACTTCTCATCTCTCATTCCTCTGGTGGAGAGGATGAGCAAAACGGTGCAATACCAGAAGATCCTTGTTAAAAAATTGCTCCAAAAATTTCCATCTGACAAAGCAGAGTCTAACCGAGGAGGGGAGACAAGGGAAAACACACAGCAGTTTCAACAGAGCCAGGGCAACACTCTCCAAAGCCTGGGACAGTTTCATGACACCCCGCCAGCACCCTCACCCTGATGCCTGGCCTAGTTTCACAAGGAGGAAAACATTTTGGAAGATGGTGAAATGGTGAAGTAGTACATAGCAGACTGTGTGTCAGCGTCCTTAATGATCCCTCAGTGCCTTACAACTACTGGGTGTCCAAGCTGGACACGTGGTATGAACTGGCGCTCTACACCTTGGAGGTGCAGGCCTGCTCTGCCGCCAGCATTATGTCTGAGCGGGTATTTAGTGCTGCTGGTGGCATTATAACAGATAAGATTTTAACCTGTCAACTGAAAATGCTGACAGGTTGACTCTTATAAAAATGAACAAGGCCTGGATTGACCATGACTTCTCGATTCCACCAGAGAAAAGCTGATAAACATTAGAGATGTCCCGAACTTTTCGCCGGCGAACAGTTCCCGGCGAACATCGCTTGTTCACGTTCGCCGCAGCGGGCGAACATATGCGATGTTCGGTCCGCCCCCTATACGTCATCATTGAGCAAACTTTGACCCTGTACCTCACAGTCAGCAGACACATTCCAGCCAATCAGCATACCCTCCCTCCCAGACCCTCCCACCTTCTCTAAAAAAGCAAGGACGGCATCCATCTTAGATTCATTCTGAAGCTGCAGTGTTAGTTAGAGCAGGGAGAGTGCTGCTGATGCTGAATTAATAGGGAAATCGTTAGCTAGGCCAGTGTTCTGTGTCCACTCCAGTCCTCAAAGACTCATCTGCTGTAAGGACAGCGTCCTGAAAGCACCCCAAAAAGCCCTTTTTAGGGCTGGTGCATCAGTCTGCTTTTATTTAATTTTTTCTATATATATATTGCAGTTGCCTGCCCGTGTGTGAGAAGCCACAGGCCCACAGATTGTACTGTGTGCACACCACTCATATAGGGTGGCACAGTACCTTGCAGATAAAAAAGTAATTTAATTTTTCCTCTGTAATATAATTGCAGTTGTCTGCCAGTAAGTGTCAGGCCCACAGACTGTACTGTGCCCACTGCCCACCACTCATATAGGGTGGCACAGTACCTTGCAGATAAAAGTCATTTCATTTTTTCTCTGTAATATAATTGCAGTTGCCTGCCAGTGTGTGTCAGGCCCACAGACTGTACTGTGCCCACTGCCCACCACTCATATAGGGTGGCACAGTACCTTGCAGATAAAAGTCATTTCATTTTTTCTCTGTAATATAATTGCAGTTGCCTGACAGTGTGTGTCAGGCCCACAGACTGTACTGTGCCCACTGCCCACCACTCATATAGGGTGGCACAGCACCTTGCTGTTAAAAAATTCATTACATTTTTCCTCTGTAATATAATTGCAGTTGCCTGCCAGTGAGTGTCAGGCCCACAGACTGTACTGTGCCCACTGCCCACCACTCATATAGGGTGGCACAGCACCTTGCAGATAATGACCTTCAATGAGATCAGTGAGGACGAGGAACGGGACATGAGTAGCTCGGCTTCCAACCTTGTGCAAATGGGGTCTTTCATGCTGTCATGCCTGTTGAGGGACCCTCGTATAAAAAGGCTGAAGGAGAACGACCTGCACTGGGTGGCCACGCTACTAGACCCCCGGTATAAGCAGAAAGTGGCTGAAATGTTACCGAATTACCAGAAGTCGGAAAGGATGCAGCAGTTCCAAAACAAGTTAAAAAGTATGCTTTACACAACGTATAAGGGTGATGTCACAGCACAACGGGAATCTAACAGGTGAAAGTAATCCTCCTCCTACCACGACCACGCCGGCAAGGACAGGACGCTTTACAGACGTGTTGTTGATGGAGGACATGCGGAGCTTTTTAAGTCCTACGCATCGCCACAGCCCTTCGGGGTCCACCCTCAGAAAACGACTCGACCGACAGGTAGCAGACTACCTCGCCTTAACTGCAGATATCGACACTCTGAGGAGCGATGAACAACTTGACTACTGGGTGTGCAGGCTTGGCCTGTGGCCTGAGCTATCCCAATTTGTGATAGAACTTCTGGCCTGCCCCGCTTCAAGTGTCCTGTCAGAAAGGACCTTCAGCGCAGCAGGAGGTATTGTCACTGAGAAGAGAAGTTGCCTAGGTCAAAAAAGTCTAGATTACCTCACCTTTATTAAGATGAATGAGGCATGGATCCCGAAGGGACTGACAGTGGGGGATGCATTTGACTAAAAAAGGTGACTAAAAAAGGCCTGATGAGATGCCTTGGGCTAAAAATGGTCCCCATGCTGCTGTATTTAATCTCTGCATGCCAGATGACTTGCATGACTTCTCCGCCACCAACTAGGGTTCAAGCCGCAATGTTTCAGTACACATCGGCTGCAACAATACCAAATTTTTCAGGCATGTGTACATGCCTAATTTTTCTGGCCTATGGTGCTGCACTGTGGCTGCAAAATCAAAACAAAAAAAAAGGCACATACATGTGTCAATTCCCCTTCGTGATCGTTACCTTGTTGTGGTGAAGGGGCTTGCATATCACAATGAAGCGATCACCTCTATGAGTGTGTTGGCAATGTTGGCACACCCCAGATGATAAGGTCGTTGCTTCATTGTGAACAGACCAAAAGCGATCGGCTGGATAATTTTTCATAGAAAAACCATTAATTTTCTTTGTGATCATCTAAGGTGATCATTAAAGCCTACTAGGCCAACAATGGGCCCACACTGCAGAATCATTGTTTTCTGGGTCACTTAACTGTCACTGAACTACCTCAGCACGACCATAGGCTTTCAAAAACCGTCATCGCCTGCAATCTCCCGAACGTGCGCACGAGCACAGTCATCACTACACCCAGGGCCGTCTTTTATATTGATTGGACACTGGGCAAAAATTTACTTGGGCCCCCTGGATCCCGCCTTCCCACACCTTAGCAGGCAATTATGCCCTCCATCACAACACACACACATCTGGTAGATTACAGTAAATGACTGTAAATACTTCCAGTTCTGAAGACTCCAGCGGCTCAGGATCAGTGCTCTGGGCAGCTGGGCTCAGGCTGGAAGTGCGCACCGCTCTGCAGGAAGGAGACCAGGGCTCGGCTCACCCTAGTGTTACAGTGCACCCCTGCACCCCACAGTATGCAGTATAGCACCATATAGTATACAGCAACCCACAGTATGCAGTATAGCACCCTATAGTATACAGCACCACACAGTATGCAGTATAGCACCCCACACTATACAGTACCCTAGAGTATATAGTAGAGCAGTATAGCAGCCCACAGTATACAGCACCCCACAGTATACAACACCTCACAGTATACAGTAGAGCAGTATAGCACCTCACCGTATACAGCACCCCAAACTATACACGATACAGCACCCCACACTATACAGCCCCCCACACTATACAGTACAGCAGTATAGAACTCCACAATATACAGCACCCACAGTATACAGTATACAGCCCCCCACAATATACAGTACAGCAGTATAGCACTCCACAATATACAGTATACAGCCCCCCCACAGTATACAGCCCCCCACAGTATACAGTACAGCAGTATAGCATTCCACAATATACAGTATACAGCCCCCCACACTATACAGCCCCCCACAGTATACAGGCCCCCACACTATACAGGCCCCCACACTATATAGCCCCCCACAGTATACAGGCCACCACAGTATACAGGCCCCCACACTATACAGGCCCCCACAGTATACAGGCCCCCACACTATACAGCCCCCCACAGTATACAGGCCCCCACACTATACAGGCCCCCACACTATACAGCCCCCCACAGTATACAGGCCCCCACACTATACAGCCCCCCACAGTATACAGCCCCCCACAGTATACAGGCCCCCACACTATACAGCACCCCACTATGCAGTAGTTTACAGTATATTAGCATAACAGCCCCTGTCACCTTTTTCTGAAGTAATCTTCACAAAAAAAGCTCCACAGTTAAGGCAATCTTCTGTCACAACACTCCTGGTAGGACCTTGATGACCTCATAGCCATGTGACCAGTAATATTGCTATGTTACTGGTCACATGGTGATGATGTCATTTAAGGTCCTAGAGAATCACAGCTCTCACAGTACGCTGCCTGGAGTGCCGGCAGGCATGGCATGGCAGCACCCCCTGTGTAGCTGACAGCCTGACACCAAGGGCAGTGGCTAGCAGGGCTCAAGAGGCAGCTGCCTTGGGCCCCCCAGGAGCAACTGGGCCCGGGGCAGCTGCCCCTTTTGCCCCTTGGTAAAGACGGCCCTGAGTACACCAAGGTTGACGCATAGAGGAATAAAATTTATGTCATGAGTGTGTCAACTATTGACAACTCTTTGCGGTTGTTTGCGGTGCGTTAAACAGGGAGTTTGGTCTGTCAGAGTTTGGTCTGTCACTGTGAAGCGGGCGTAACCCTTACACTACCTGATCGATACAACATCATACCTGATCGTATACACACACTGTCAGGTGATTTATGCCCTTTATGGATTAAAACCCGACTCTGCGTCAACTACGTAATTTTCCATGTGAGTTTTGCCATGGATCCCCCTCCGGCATGCCACAGTCCAGGTGTTAGTCCCCTTGAAACAACTTTTCCATCACTATTGTGGCCAGAAAGAGTCCCTGTGGGTTTTAAAAGTCGCCTGACTATTAAAGTCAACATTTGCGTAAATTCACGTTCGCCATTCGCGAACAGAAAATTTTAGGTTCGCGATATCTCTAATGAACATAAAGGCACTTTAAATGTGTTGTTTATAATGTACTAAATACACTGTATTCCCATGCACCCCTTCCACCACAAACAAGGGTATATGGTTGAATCTTCCTTTTCTCATCCTCCTTCTCCTCTTCCATCATATCAACACATGCTTATTTGTCGCATATATGCCCTTTGCATATAATGTTTTACAGGGTCAGCTCTCCAGCAGGTCTTCACCTACAATCATTTACAGGGTCAGCTTACCAGCAGGCACGCACCTAAAATATTTTCCAGGGTCAGCTCACCTGCAGGCCCTCACCTAATTATACCTACTGTAATAGGTAATTTGCACACATGCTGCCTTGCTTGGACGTGGTAGCCGTAGCTGTTTCTCAGGCTCCCTCTCCGGAATTGAACCATGATTCCCCCGTTACCCATGGTCTACATGGTTTGGGCTGAAAATAAAATCGAAAGTTAATAGGGCAGACATCCGAATGGATCGTCGCCGTCAAGGGGACGTGCGATCGGCCCCAGGTTATCTAGAGTCACTAAAGCGGCAGCAGGCCCTCACACATAATGTTTTTTAGATAGTCAGATCAGCAGGCCCTTGCTCCAAATAATTTTGAGGGTCACCAGCAGGCCATCAATCATAATTTTTCAAGGCTGTGCATGATGCCCTCCTTCATGTGTAACAAAGGGTGTATTGGAGTGCCAGTTCCTTGTAATTTTTGGCAGCCCTTTCACTTAGCTCATAGGCTTTATGAGTGTAGAAGACCCACTACCTGAACAATTCTACCACAATGTGAATGAGGCCCTCCTTTATGTGATATACAGGTTGTATCGGAGTGCCTCTTCCTTGGAACACTTGCACTTCATATACAAGTAAATATAAAGGAAAGAATGTTTTCTAACTATTTTTCCTCTAAAATCGATTTTATCTTCGGTTTTGTGCGTATCAGTGTCAGGCCTCTTTCACACGACAGTATGTCTTTTTCAGTGTTTTGCGGTCCGTTTTTAACGGATCCGTTGTTCCGTTTTTTGTTTCCGTTGTGTTTCCGTTTCCGTTCCGTTTGTCCGTTCCGTTTTTCCGTATGGCAAATACAGTATACAGTAATTTCATAGAAAAAATTGGGCTGGGCATAACATTTTCAATAGATGGATCCGCAAAAAACGGAACGGATACGGAAGACATACGGATGCACTTCCGTATGCATTCCGTTTTTTTGCGGACCCATAGACTTTAAGGAGCCACGGAACGTGATTTGCGGCCAAATATAGGACATGTTCTATGTTAAAACGGAACGGAAAAACGGAAATACGGAAATACGGAAACGGAATGCATACGGAGTACATTCCGTTTTTTTTGCGGAACCATTGAAATCAATGGTTCCGTATACGGACCGTATACGGACCGCAAAAAACGGCCCGCAAAACAGAAAAAAAAAAACGGCCGTGTGAAAGAGGCCTCAGTCTGTAAAAGTGGTAGTCCAAGATACATCCAGACATCCTCCCCACGCTGTTACCGAACCATTTTGGTGGTGTTTCCATCAATTTCTGACCTTTTCCTATGAACCAGGCACCCTACCCTCTTCAGAGCAGGGGGTGCCTGGTTTAATGCTCAAGTTCTCCCATTGACTTTCATTATGTTCGGGTGCTTGGTAGAGCACCCAAGCATCCCGATGTGTTTGGCCAGAGCATCCGAGCACTTTGGTGCTCGATCAACACTACTTTTTACATCAGAATTACAGACAGAACATGCAGCACACTGCCAATGGGTGTTGGTATTATATTATTAAGTGTATTATATTTTATTATACAGCAGAGGTCCACAATCAGTTGGTCAGGAGACACTTGTGACAGTCTTGGGTCATCATCATATATACTGGCAATTTACATTATTGCAATTCTATCTTAATCACCAACGAGTGCCAAGTTGGATGGCATAGCACTATTTCAAATTTCCCACTGTAATTTCTATGATCACGTTTACAATTTTATATATATTTTTTATCTCAACATTAGAGTTGAGCGAACACCTGGATGTTCGGGTTTGAGAAGTTCGGCCGAACTTCCCTGAAATGTTCGGGTTCGGGATCCGAACCCGATCCGAACTTCGTCCCGAACCCGAACCCCATTGAAGTCAATGGGGACCCGAACTTTTCGGCACTAAAAAGGCTGTAAAACAGCCCAGGAAAGAGCTAGAGGGCTGCAAAAGGCAGCAACATGTAGGTAAATCCCCTGCAAACAAATGTGGATAGGGAAATGAATTTAAAAAAAAAAAAAAAAAAAAAAATGACCCAATATCAATTGGACAGAGGTCCCATAGCAGAGAATCTGGTTTCACGTCAGCAGAGAATCAGTCTCTTCATGCCATAGCAAAGAATCTGGCTTCATGTCAGCACAGAATCAGTCTCTTCATGCCATAGCAGAGAATCTGGCTTCATGTCAGCACAGAATCTGTCTTCATGTCATAGCAGAGAATCAGGCTTCACGTCACCCACCACTGGAACAGGCCACTGTCACACATTTAGGCCCCGGCACCCAGACAGAGGAGAGCGGTCCGGTAACAGAGAATCTGGCCTTATGTCAGCGCAGAATCTGTCTTCATGTCATAGCAGAGAATCAAGCTTCACGTCACCCACCACTGGAACAGGCCACTGTCACACATTTAGGCCCAGGCACCAAGTCAGAGGAGAGAGGTCCCGTAACAGAGAATCTGGCTTGATGTCAGCACAGAATCTGTCTTCATGTCATAGCAGAGAATCAGGCTTCATGTCACCCACCACTGGAACAGGCCACTGTCACACATTTAGGCCCAGGCACCCAGGCAGAGGAGAGAGGTCCCGTAACAGAGAATCTGGCATTATGTCAGCGCAGAATCAGTCTTCATGTCATAGCAGAGAATCAGGCTTCACGTCACCCACCACTGGAACAGGCCACTGTCACACATTTAGGCCCCGGCACCCAGACAGAGGAGAGCGGTCCCGTAACAGAGAATCTGGCATTATGTCAGCGCAGAATCTGTATTCATGTCATAGCAGAGAATCAGGCTTCACGTCACCCACCACTGGAACAGGCCACTGTCACACATTTAGGCCCAGGCACCCAGGCAGAGGAGAGAGGTCCCGTAACAGAGAATCTGGCCTGATGTCAGCACAGAATCTGTCTTCATGTCATAGCAGAGAATCAGGCTTCATGTCACCCACCACTGGAACAAGCCACTGTCACACATTTAGGCCCAGGCACCAAGTCAGAGGAGAGAGGTCCCGTAACAGAGAATCTGGCTTGATGTCAGCACAGAATCTGTCTTCATGTCATAGCAGAGAATCAGGCTTCATGTCACCCACCACTGGAACAGGCCACTGTCACACATTTAGGCCCAGGCACCCAGGCAGAGGAGAGAGGTCCCGTAACAGAGAATCTGGCCTTATGTCAGCGCAGAATCAGTCTTCATGTCATAGCAGAGAATCAGGCTTCACGTCACCCACCACTGGAACAGGCCACTGTCACACATTTAGGCCCAGGCACCAAGTCAGAGGAGAGAGGTCCCGTAACAGAGAATCTGGCTTGATGTCAGCACAGAATCTGTCTTCATGTCATAGCAGAGAATCAGGCTTCATGTCACCCACCACTGGAACAGGCCACTGTCACACATTTAGGCCCAGGCACCCAGGCAGAGGAGAGAGGTCCCGTAACAGAGAATCTGGCCTTATGTCAGCGCAGAATCAGTCTTCATGTCATAGCAGAGAATCAGGCTTCACGTCACCCACCACTGGAACAGGCCACTGTCACACATTTAGGCCCCGGCACCCAGACAGAGGAGAGCGGTCCCGTAACAGAGAATCTGGCATTATGTCAGCGCAGAATCTGTATTCATGTCATAGCAGAGAATCAGGCTTCACGTCACCCACCACTGGAACAGGCCACTGTCACACATTTAGGCCCAGGCACCCAGGCAGAGGAGAGAGGTCCCGTAACAGAGAATCTGGCCTAATGTCAGCACAGAATCTGTCTTCATGTCATAGCAGAGAATCAGGCTTCATGTCACCCACCACTGGAACAAGCCACTGTCACACATTTAGGCCCAGGCACCAAGTCAGAGGAGAGAGGTCCCGTAACAGAGAATCTGGCTTGATGTCAGCACAGAATCTGTCTTCATGTCATAGCAGAGAATCAGGCTTCATGTCACCCACCACTGGAACAGGCCACTGTCACACATTTAGGCCCAGGCACCCAGGCAGAGGAGAGAGGTCCCGTAACAGAGAATCTGGCCTTATGTCAGCGCAGAATCAGTCTTCATGTCATAGCAGAGAATCAGGCTTCACGTCACCCACCACTGGAACAGGCCACTGTCACACATTTAGGCCCCGGCACCCAGACAGAGGAGAGCGGTCCCGTAACAGAGAATCTGGCATTATGTCAGCGCAGAATCTGTATTCATGTCATAGCAGAGAATCAGGCTTCACGTCACCCACCACTGGAACAGGCCACTGTCACACATTTAGGCCCAGGCACCCAGGCAGAGGAGAGAGGTCCCGTAACAGAGAATCTGGCCTGATGTCAGCACAGAATCTGTCTTCATGTCATAGCAGAGAATCAGGCTTCACGTCACCCACCACTGGAACAAGCCACTGTCACATATTTAGGCCCCGGCACCCAGACAGAGGAGAGAGGTCCCGTAACAGAGAATCTGGCATTATGTCAGCGCAGAATCTGTATTCATGTCATAGCAGAGAATCAGGCTTCACGTCACCCACCACTGGAACAGGCCACTGTCACATATTTAGGCCCAGGCACCCAGGCAGAGGAGAGCGGTCCCGTAACAGAGAATCTGGCCTTATGTCAGCGCAGAATCTGTATTCATGTCATAGCAGAGAATCAGGCTTCACGTCACCCACCACTGGAACAGGCCACTGTCACACATTTAGGCCCAGGTACCCAGGCAGAGGAGAGAGGTCCCGTAACAGAGAATCTGGCCTTATGTCAGCGCAGAATCTGTCTTCATGTCATAGCAGAGAATCAGGCTTCACGTCACCCACCACTGGAACAGGCCACTGTCACACATTTAGGCCCCGGCACCCAGACAGAGGAGAGCGGTCCCGTAACAGAGAATCTGGCCTTATGTCAGCGCAGAATCTGTATTCATGTCATAGCAGAGAATCAGGCTTCACGTCACCCACCACTGGAACAGGCCACTGTCACACATTTAGGCCCAGGTACCCAGGCAGAGGAGAGAGGTCCCGTAACAGAGAATCTGGCCTGATGTCAGCGCAGAATCTGTCTTCATGTCATAGCAGAGAATCAGGCTTCACGTCACCCACCACTGGAACAGGCCACTGTCACACATTTAGGCCCAGGCACCCAGGCAGAGGAGAGAGGTCCCGTAACAGAGAATCTGGCCTGATGTCAGCACAGAATCTGTCTTCATGTCATAGCAGAGAATAAGGCTTCACGTCACCCACCACTGGAACAGGCCACTGTCACATATTTAGGCCCAGGCACCCAGGCAGAGGAGAGAGGTCGCGTAACAGAGAATCTGGCTTCATGTCAGCACAGAATAAGTCTTCATGTCATAGCAGAGAATCAGGCTTCACGTCACCCACCACTGGAACAGGCCACTGTCACACATTTAGGCCCCAGCACCCAGACAGAGGAGAGGTTCATTCAACTTTGGGTTGCCCCGCAATATAATGGTAAAATGAAATTAAAAATAGTATTGAATGAGGAAGTGCCCTGGAGTAGAATAATATATTGTTAAGGGGAGGTAGTTAATATCTAATCTGCACAAGGGATGAACAGGTCCTGTGGGATCCATGCCTGGTTCATTTTTATGAACGTCAGCTTGTCCACATTGGCTGTAGACAGGTGGCTGCGTTTGTCTGTAATGACACCCCCTGCCATGCTGAATACACGTTCAGACAAAACGCTGGCCGCCGGGCAGGCCAGCACCTCCAAGGCATAAAAGGCTAGCTCTGGCCACGTGGACAATTTGGAGACCCAGAAGTTGAATGGGGCCGAACCATCAGTCAGTACGTGGAGGGGTGTGCACAGGTACTGTTCCACCATGTTAGTGAAATGTTGCCTCCTGCTAACACGTTCCGAATCAGGTGGTGGTGCACTTAGCTGTGGCGTGGTGACAAAACTTTTCCACATCTCTGCCATGCTAACCCTGCCCTCAGAGGAGCTGGCCGTGACACAGCTGCGTTGGCGACCTCTTGCTCCTCCTCTGCCTTCGCCTTGGGCTTCCACTTGTTCCCCTGTGACATTTTGGAATGCTCTCAGTAGCGGGTCTACCAACGTGCGTTTGTACTCGGGCATCTTCCTATCACGCTCCAGTGTAGGAAGTAAGGTGGGCACATTGTCTTTGTACCGGGGATCCAGCAAGGTGGCAACCCAGTAGTCCGCACACGTTAAAATGTGGGCAACTCTGCTGTCGTTGCGCAGGCACTGCAGCATGTAGTCGCTCATGTGTGCCAGGCTGCCCAGAGGTAAGGACAAGCTGTCCTCTGTGGGAGGCGTATCGTCATCGTCCTGTGTTTCCCCCCAGCCACGCACCAGTGATGGGCCCGAGCTGCTTTGGGTGCCACCCCGCTGTGAACATGCTTCATCCTCATCCTCCTCCACCTCCTCCTCATCCTCGTCCTCCTCGTCCTCCAGTAGTGGGCCCTGTCTGGCCACATTTGTACCTGGCCTCTGGTGTTGCAAAAAACCTCCCTCTGAGTCACTTTGAAGAGACTGGCCTGAAAGTGCTAAAAATGACCCCTCTTCCTCCTCTTCCTCCTGGGCCACCTCTTCCATCATCGCCCTAAGTGTTTTCTCAAGGAGACATAGAAGTGGTATTGTAACGCTGATAACGGCGTCATCGCCACTGGCCATGTTGGTGGAGTACTCGAAACAGCGCAACAGGGCACACAGGTCTCGCATGGAGGCCCAGTCATTGGTGGTGAAGTGTGTCTGATCCGCAGTGCGACTGACCCGCGCGTGCTACAGCTGAAACTCCACTATGGCCTGTTGCTGCTCGCACAGTCTGTCCAGCATATGCAAGGTGGAGTTCCACCCGGTGGGTACGTCGCATATGAGGCGGTGAGCGGGAAGGCCGAAGTTACGCTGTAGCGCAGACAGCCGAGCGGCAGCAGGATGAGAACGCCGGAAGCGCGAACAGACGGCCCGCACTTTATGCAGCAGCTCTGACATGTCGGGGTAGTTGCGAATGAACTTCTGCACCACCAAATTCAGCACATGCGCCAGGCAAGGGATGTGCGTCAAACCGGCTAGTCCCAGAGCTGCAACAAGATTTCGCCCATTATCGCACACCACCAGGCCGGGCTTGAGGCTCACCGGCAGCAACCACTCATCGGTCTGTTGTTCTATACCCCGCCACAACTCCTGTGCGGTGTGGGGCCTGTCCCCCAAACATATGAGTTTCAGAACGGCCTGCTGACGTTTACCCCGGGCTGTGCTGAAGTTGGTGGTGAAGGTGTGTGGCTGACTGGATGAGCAGGTGGAAGAAGAGGAGGAGGAGGAGGAAGCTGAGTAGGAGGAGGAGGAGACAGGAGGCAAAGAATGTTGCCCTGCGATCCTTGGCGGCGGAAGGACGTGCGCCAAACAGCTCTCCGCCTGGGGCCCAGCCGCCACTACATTTACCCAGTGTGCAGTTAGGGAGATATAGCGTCCCTGGCCGTGCTTACTGGTCCACGTATCTGTGGTTAGGTGGACCTTGCCACAGATGGCGTTGCGCAGTGCACACTTGATTTTATCGGACACTTGGTTGTGCAGGGAAGGCACTGCTCTCTTGGAGAAGTAGTGGCGGCTGGGAACAACATACTGTGGGACAGCAAGTGACATGAGCTGTTTGAAGCTGTGTGTGTTCACCAGCCTAAATGACAGCATTTCATAGGCCAGTAGTTTAGAAATGCTGGCATTCAGGGCCAGGGATCGAGGGTGGCTAGGTGGGAATTTACGCTTTCTCTCAAATGTTTGTGAGATGGAGAGCTGAACGCTGCCGTGTGACATGGTTGAGATGCTTGGTGACGCAGGTGGTGGTGTTGGTGGTACATCCCATGTTTGCTGGGCGGCAGGTGCCAACGTTCCTCCAGAGGCAGAGGAAGAGGCCGAGGCGGCGGCAGCAGCAGCAGAAGAGGCCGAGGCAGCAGCAGAAGAGGCCGAGGCGGCAGCAGCAGAAGGGGCAGCAGGGGGAGCCTGAGTGACTTCCTTGTTTTTAAGGTGTTTACTCCACTGCAGTTCATGC
This sequence comes from Bufo bufo, assembly GCF_905171765.1. Classification (NCBI taxonomy): domain Eukaryota; kingdom Metazoa; phylum Chordata; class Amphibia; order Anura; family Bufonidae; genus Bufo; species Bufo bufo. The sequence goes on from NC_053390.1 coordinate 334,990,950, forward strand.
TTTGCATGCAGGTGTCTGGTCATGCAGGTTGTGCTAAGGTTCAGAACGTTAATGCCTCGCTTCAGGCTCTGATGGCACAGCGTGCAAACCACTCGGGTCTTGTCGTCAGCACATTGTTTGAAGAAGTGCCATGCCAGGGAACTCCTTGAAGCTGCCTTTGGGGTGCTCGGTCCCAGATGGCGGCGGTCAGTAGCAGGCGAAGTCTCTTGGCGGCGGGTGTTCTGATTTTGCCCACTGCTCCCTCTTTTGCTACGCTGTTGGCTCGGTCTCACCACTGCCTCTTCCTCCGAACTGTGAAAGTCAGTGGCACGACCTTCATTCCATGTGGGGTCTAGGACCTCATCGTCCCCTGCATCGTCTTCCACCCAGTCTTGACCCCTGACCTCCTGTTCAGTCTGCACACTGCAGAAAGAAGCAGCAGTTGGCATCTGTGTTTCGTCATCATCAGAGACGTGTTGAGGTGGTATTCCCATGTCCTCATCATCAGGAAAAATAAGTGGTTGTGCGTTAGTGCATTCTATCTTTTCCACCCCTGGGGAAGGGCTAGGTGGATGCCCTTGGGAAACCCTGGCAGCAGAGTCTTCAAACAGCATAAGAGACTGCTGCATAACTTGAGGCTCAGACAGTTTCCCTGATATGCATGGGGGTGATGTGACAGACCGATGGGCTTGGTTTTCATGCGCCATCTGTGAGCTTTCTGCAGAAGACTGGGTGGGAGATAATGTGAACGTGCTGGATCTACTGTCGGCCACCCAATTGACTAATGCCTGCACCTGCTCAGGCCTTACCATCCTTAGAACGGCATTGGGCCCCACCAAATATCGCTGTAAATTCTGCTGGCTACTGGGACCTGAGGTAGTTGGTTCACTAGGACGTGTGCCTGTGGCAGAACGGCCACGTCCTCTCCCAGCACCAGAGGGTACACTAACACCACCACGACCATGTCCACGTCCGCGTCCCTTATTAGATGTTTTCCTCATTGTTCCCGTTCACAACAATTTTGAGAATGGCAAATTTGGGAATGCTTTTTCAACCCAGAACAAAAAGTCTGCTTTTACGGTCACTACAAATAACTTGACCAGCTAAAACTGTGCAGATTTGGTTGAATAGAGATGTGAGACCTGGTTTTTTTTGCGCTGTGCGACAGTTATAGGTTTAATCACAGAATGACACTTCTATCAGCACGCTAGCGTGTGTCTTAGGTTTTTCTGAATCACACTATCAATACCTTCAATGTAAGATTTTCTTTTTGGGATAGATTTCAAGTAGGCCTCAAATACCACAAACTAGTTATTTTCAGAATGGCAAATTTGGGAATGCTTTTTCAACCCAGAACAAAAAGTCTGCTTTTACGGTCACTACAAATAACTTGACCAGCTAAAACTGTGCAGATTTGGTTGAATAGAGATGTGAGACCTGTTTTTTTTTTGCGCTGTGTGACAGTTATAGCTTTAATCACAGAATGACACTTCTATCAGCACGCTAGCGTGTGTCTTAGGTTTTTCTGAATCACACTATCAATACCTTCAATGTAAGATTTTCTTTTTGGGATAGATTTCAAGTAGGCCTCAAATACCACAAAATAGTAATTTTGAGAATGGCAAATTTGGGAATGCTTTTTCAACCCAGAACAAAAAGTCTGCTTTTACGGTCACTACAAATAACTTGACCAGCTAAAACTGTCCAGATTTGGTTGAATAGAGATGTGAGACCTGTTTTTTTTTTGCGCTGTGTGACAGTTATAGGTTTAATCACAGAATGACACTTCTATCAGCACGCTAGCGTGTGTCTTAGGTTTTTATGAATCACACTATCAATACCTTAAATGTAAGATTTTCTTTTTGGAATAGATTTCAAGTAGGCCTCAAATACCACAAACTAGTTATTTTCAGAATGGCAAATTTGGGAATGCTTTTTCAACCCAGAACAAAAAGTCTGCTTTTACGGTCACTACAAATAACTTGACCAGCTAAAACTGTGCAGATTTGGTTGAATAGAAATGTCAGGTCTATTTTTTAGGCGCTGGGTGACAGGCTCAACTTGCCCCTGATGTAATATATGGCCAAAAAATAACCACACTGTTGATGGTTAAATGCACTTGGGTGACACAGGCTCAGCCAGCACCAGATGTAGTATACGGCCAAAAAATAACCAGACTGTTGATGGTTAAATGCACTTCTTTGACACAGGCTCAGCCTGCAGCTAATGTAGTATATGGCCAAAAAATAACCAGACTGTTGATGGTTAAATGCACTTCGGTGACACAGGCTCAGCCTGCAGCTGATGTAGGATATAGCACAAAATAACCACACTATCGATGGTTAAATACACTTGGTGATAGCTCGTGCTGGCGCACCACAAGTCACAAAATGGCCGCCGATCACCCCAGAAAAAAAGTGATCTAAAAACGCTCTGGGCAGCCTCAAAAAAGTGAGCAAGTCAATAATAGCACTTCAATGATCCAAAGCTGCAGATCGATCACAGAATGAAGTCTTTTGGAGGAGTTAATCTGCCTAATCTCGCCCTAACGTCGCAGCTGCAACCTCTCCCTATACTGATCATAGCAGAGTGACGTGCGGCGCTACGTGACTCCAGCTTAAATAGAGGCTAGGTCACATGGTGCACTGGCCAATCACAGCCATGCCAATAGTAGGCATGGCTGTGATGGCCTCTTGGGGCAAGTAGTATGATGCTTGTTGATTGGCTGCTTTGCAGCCTTTCAAAAAGCGCCAAGAAAGCGCCGAACACCGAACCCGAACCCAGACTTTTACGAAAATGTTCGGGTTCGGGTCCGTGTCACGGACACCCCAAAATTCGGTACGAACCCGAACTACACAGTTCGGGTTCGCTCATCCCTACTCAACATTTAAAATTTCTCTCCTACATTTTTAAGTTGACAGTTGCTCGTGATCATCCCTGAAGGTTGAATGCAGCTCACAAGGTACAAAAGGTTAGGGACTTCTTTTCTATAGGCAGCAGTCTACAATAGATTATCATCTGTGACATGTGAAGAGCACTGATATATAAACCACTAATCTGGATATAATTATTTAACCCCTTAAGGACTCGGCCCTATTTCACCTTACTGTCACGAGGGTATCAAGAGCCACGTCTGACTCCGTTATACCCGGGGTCAGGAGGTGGCAGCGCGCTCTATATCTAAAGATCACGTTGTTTCTTAGTGATTTTTTCTGTGTTTGCCTTGCTATCCTTTTTGTCTCAATCAGGGATCCGTAGCTTCTCCTCCTCAGCTGTTTCTTGTCTGCCACTCCCAACCTCCTTATATTCTCCCCTCACACTGCTCTAGTTGCCAGTTATAGAGCTTCCTGCCTGGACATCTATACTGACCCACTGGAGTTGTGAATCCTGGTTGTCGTTCCAGAGTGCTACCCTCCGAATCCCTGTTGGGCTTCTTGTTGTCTCCTGTTGTCGCCCACCTGGAATTATATGTTGAGTTTGTATTGTCTGTCCTTCCCTTGGTGTTTTCCTTTAGAGCTAGTGGTGCGGACTAGTGTTCCCACCGCCCTGTTCACTATCTAGGGCTCAGCTTAGGGAAAGCCAGGGCTTTAGGCACATGATCGGCGTACGGGTGAGGAACCCGTCTAGGGACGTCAGGGCAGCCAGGTGCCAGCCGCTAGGTGAGTCAGGGGTCACCACCTTTCCTCTCACTTGGGCAGGGCCTTCCTTGTTCCCTCCCTCTGCGTCACGTATGTGATAGTCACGCCGACCGTGATACTTACGGACTGATAACTTGATAACTTGTGCTGATAACTTTAAAACGCTTTGACTTATCCAGGCCATTCTGAGAGAGTTTTTTCGTTACATATTGTACTTCATGACACTGGTAAAATGAAGTAAAAAAATTTCTTTTTTATTTATAAAAAAATACCAAATTTACAAAAAATTTGTAAAAAATTGCAAATTTCCAAGTTTCAATTTCTCTACTTCTATAATACATAGTAATACCTCCAAAAATAGTTATTACTTTATATTCCCCATATGTCTACTTTATGTTTGGATCATTTTGAGACTGATATTTTATTTTTTGGGGATGTTACAAGGCTTAGAAGTATAGAAGCAAATCTTGAAATTTTTCAGAAATTTTTAAAAACCCAATTTTTAGGGACCAGTTCAGATCTGAAGTCACTTTGCGAGGCTTACATAATAGAAACCACCCAAAAATGACCCCATTCTATAAACTACCCCCCTCAAGGTATTTAAAACTGATTTTACAAACTTTGTTAACCCTTTAGATGTTCCACAAGAATTAATGGAAAATAGAGATACAATTTCCAAATTTCCCTTTTTGGCAGATTTTTCCATTTTAATAATTTTTTTCCAGTTACAAGGCAAGGGTTAACAGCCAAACCAAACTCAATATTTATGGCCCTGATTCTGTAGTTTACAGAAACACCCCATATGTGGTCGTAAACTACTGTACGGGCACACGGCAGGGGGCGCAGAAGGAAAGGAATGCCATACGGTTTTTGGAAGGCAGATTTTGCTGGACTGTTTTTTTTTACACCATGTCCCATTTGAAGCCCCCCTGATGCACCCCTAGAGTAGAAACTCCATAAAAGTGACCCCATCTAAAAAACTACACCGCTCAAGGTATTCAAAACTGATTTTACAAACGTCGTTAACCCTTTAGGTGTTCCACAAGAATTCATGGAAAATAGAGATACAATTTCAAAATTTCACTTTTTTGGCAGATTTTCCATTTTAATAATTTTTTTCCAATTACAAAGCAAGGGTTAACAGCCAAACCAAACTCAATATTTATGGCCCTGATTCTGTAGTTTACAGAAACACCCCATATGTGGTCGTAAACTACTGTACGGGCACACGGCAGGGCGCAGAAGGAAAGGAATGCCATACGGTTTTTGGAAGGCAGAGTTTGCTGGACTGTTTTTTTTTGACACAATATCACATTTGAAGCCCCCCTGATGCACCCCAAGAGTAGAAACTTCAAAAAAGTGGCCCCATTTTAGAAACTATAGTATAGGGTGGCAGTATTGTTGGTTCTAGTTTAGGGTACATATGATTTTTGGTTGCTCTATATTATACTTTTTGTGAGGCAAGATAACAAGAAATAGCTGTTTTGGCACCGTTTTTATTTTTTGTTATTTACGACATTTATCTGACAGGTTAGATCATGTGATATTTTTATAGACCAGGTTGTCACGGATGCGGCGATACCTAATATGTATACTTTTTTTTTATTTATGTAAGTTTTACACAATGATTTCATTTTTGAAGCAAAAAAAAATCATGTTTTAGTGTTTCCATAGTCTGAGAGACATAATTTTTTCAGTTTTTGGGCGATTACCTTGGGTAGGGTATAATTTTTGGGGATGAGATGACCGTTTTATTGGCACTATTTTGGGTTGCGTGTGACTTTTTGATCGCTTGCTATTTCACTTTGTGTGGTGTAAGGTGACAAAAAATGGTTTTTATTTTAATTTTTTTAAGGTGTTCATCTGAGGGGTTAGGTCATGTGATATTTTTATATAGCCGGTCGATACGAACGCGGCGATACCAAATATGTATACTTTTTTTTTATTTATATAAGTTTTACACAACAGCTTTTTTAAAACAAAAAAAATTATGTTTTATTGTCTCCATATTCTGAGCTATAGTTTTTTTTTCTTTTTTGGGCGATTGTCTCAGGTAGGGGCTCATTTTTTGCAGGATGAGGTGTCGGTTAGATTGGTACTATTTTGGTGGGCAAACGCCTTTTTGATCGCTTGCTGTTGTACTTTTTGTGATGTAAGGTGACAAAAAAATGGTTTATTTAGCACAGTTTTTATTTTTTATTTTTACGGTGTTCATCTGAGGGGTTAGATCATGTGATATGTTTATAGAGCCGGTCGATACGGACGCGGCGATACCTAATATGTATACTTTTTATTTTTCCCTATTATTTTAACTATATTTGGGGAAAATGACTTTTTTGTTTATTTTTACTTGAAACAAAATTTTGGGGGGGGGAAACTTTATTTTTTCAACATTTTTTTTCACTTTATTTTTTGTCCCACTTTGGGACTTGATCTTTTGGGGATCTAATTCTTTACAATGCATTCCAATACTTCCAATCCGCAATGTACTTTTAAACTTAGGGCGTACCGGTATGTCCTGAGTCCTTAAGGACTCGGCAAACATGGTGTACCGGTACATCCTAAGTCCTTAACGGGTTAATTATATTACTTTTAAGTATTTAAAGTTCTTAAAGTTAGAATCCATACAGTGAATGTCGAAATAAAATTAATAACTTTGTTGGTGTAGTAGGCATGTCCCCCGTTTTTGGTGGTCTTGCATATAAAAGACGTGTGCCGGCTGTGCCAGTATTGCAGACCGCAGTTTACAAGGACCGACCTGAATGGGTTAGCAGTCTGGAAGATACGGAGTGGAGGGACGGAACGGAAGGCCACAGAAGCACTACGGAGAGTTTATATAGCATTTTGGTCTGTGTCTCTGCTCCGCAAAAAAAAATAGAACATGCTAAATTTTTTTGCAGTGCTGAGGTAACGCGGACCGATTCAAGTTTAATGGCACTGCATCCGTCAGCGCTGGCAACACAGGCGGTGCCCGTGCATTGGGAATCGAAATGCATAGTAAGGGTGGCACACATTTGTGTGCATGAGCCCTTAAAATGCTGACATTTTGGTATGCAAAGTACTAGTCTTTATAATTACTGTTTAAACAAAGAGATTTTTATTTTCATCCAACGTCATTTGTCTCATCTAGAATCTAAGACTGTCTCTTTTATCCTCTAGCTTGTATGCTATAGTTTAGAAAATTTAGCTAATAAAGCATAAACCCAACCTCGCATGCCTGTATTTCTTCAGATGACACCTCTGACATCTGGTAAGTGCAGAAAATGTATTTTGCAATCTCCAAACTATCATTAAGGTCTTGACTTCAGAAGCTATGGGAAATAGTGTATGCTTTTGTACAATATAATTACTGCTCAGATGATGTTTCAACACATGTGGGAGGGAGGAAAAGACATTGCTGTCTGTTTTATTCTTAATAGAAAAAAATACAGTTCTTTAACCCTTTGTTAACAACATTGTTTCATACATTGGTCTTAGAGCTTGTTCACATCAGCATTATGTTTACTGTTTCTCTGGAAGTGGATCCACTAAGCGAATTGAATGATGGATATGAATGGAACATCTTTTATTTCTATCAGCCATTCATTGACTTCAGTGTTTAAAAAAATGGAAGCTGTTTTCCATTACGTTTCTGTTCTGTTTCTGTTATTTTTTGTGGAGTACTTTTTCTATCGTCAACAAAAGCTGCAACCTTATGGAACAGACTGAGCCTAAATAATGCTCAAAATAACTAATTCAAACACATGGGTGTTAAAATGGGTCAATTTTTTTTCCCATTAGTCTCTGTTCTTCTCATGAAACAAAAATACGAAAACACAATATTGATGTGAAGCCTGCAAATAGTTTTCAGAAGACAAGCAAACTAAGGACATGGATTACTGGAACCATGTCATGTGGTCTGATGAGACCAAGATAAACCTATTTGGACAGGTGAGGAGTAGAAAGACAAGTGTGTTTTGCCTACAGTTAAGCATTGCGGTGGAAGTGTTATGGTTTGGGGCTGCATGAGTGCTGCCGGCTGTGGGAGCTACAGGTCATTGAGGGAACTATGAATGCAAACATGTACTGTGACGTACTGAAGCAGAGCATTAACCCCTCCCTTCGGAAACTGGGCCGCAGGGCAGTATTCCAACATAACAACCGCAAACACACCTCCAAGACGACCACTGCCTTGCTAAAGAAACTGAAGGTAAAGGTGCTGGACTGGCCATGCACGTCTTCAGACCTAAACCCTTTTGAGCATCTGTGGGGCATCCTCAAACAAAAAGTGGAGGAGTGCAAAGTCTCCGACATCCACCAGCTTTGTGATGTTGTCATGGAGGAGTGGAAGAGGATTCCAGTGGCAACCTGTGAAGCTCTAGTGGACTCTATGCCCAAGAGAGTTAATGCAGTGCTGAAAAATAATAGTGGCCACACAAAATATTGACACTTTGGGCACAATTTGGCCATTTTCACTCACTGTACTCACTTTTGTTGCCAGCGATTTAGATATTAATGGCTGATTGTTAAGTTATTTTGAGGGCACACCAAATTTACCCTGTTATACAAGCTGTATACTGACTACTTTACATTGTATCAACGTGTCATATCTTCAGTGTTGTCCCATGAAAAGATATAATAAAATATTTACAAAACTGTGAGGGGTGGACTCACTTTTGTTAGATATTGCATGTTCCTTTTTTAACAATGAAGTCTGTGTATAATGGATGCCCATGGATGCCCTTCCCTTGGCATATGTTTGTATATGTTTTTAACGTATGTGCTAATCAGTTAATAGAAACATGATTCATCAGATTCCACCTTTCTTTTTGACAGCTCTTTTGGAAAATGAAAGGTGGAATCTGATTGGTTGCTATAAGCAGCTAAGCCAGTTCTACTTTACACCAGTTTGATAAATCTCCCCCTAAGTGCTTTTAAAAATATTGTTGCATCTTTGCCTCTATGTGTACTACAAATTAAATCTGTGCCAGGTTCTGGTAATAAGCGTAGCTCATATATAAACAAATAAACCCAATAAGACCCACCCGACATTTAAAAAGTGCTGTGAGTGGTGTAAAACCCCAAAAAGTTACAAGATTCTTTTGACTATTTGATGTCATAATAAGTTGACCATGATAAATTCCACCCTTTTTCTTCTAAAAGTCTAATATTTAACACAATGTTCGCTTTTTACCCCTATCTCCTCATAGATTGCAAGATCTTGCGAGCAGGGTCCTCATTTGTCTTGTTGTAATTATTGACTTATCTGTTGCTATGGTATTTATGACTGTTTGTACATGAACCCCTGAACTATGAAATGCTGCGGAATATGTTGGCGCTTTATAAATAAAGATTATTATTATTATTATTATTATGACTTAGACATTGATGGTTTCCTCCAGATACGTTGTCAATATCAGATTGGTTAGGGTCCAAAACCCGACCCCCCACTGATCAGCTCTTTTGAGTTACCAGTGGTGCCTAAAAATATACAGTGAACATAGCCAGAAGCACAAAGTTCTGTCCGCTTGTAGAGGACATGCCGGGTTACCACAGATCAGGCCTCACAGAATAGAATAGAAGCTGAGCTGCAGTATGCCAGCATTGAAAACGACTTACTGGACACCGCACTCCATTCACTGTATAGTTTCAGCACCAGCAACTCCCCGAAACAACTAATTTGAAACCTTAACCCCTTAGTGACCACCAATATATCTTTTTTACGGAAGTCTCTAAGCTGGGCCACCACTTTTTAATGGTGACCCAGTCCAAGCGCTGCATGGGTCTCAGCTCTCACATGAGAGCCGCGCTCCTGCTTAAACAGCCCAGACTGGCAGGAGTGTGTGCCCGGCGCATGTAAAGCGCTGACAGAGGGAGAGGACTCCCTCTGTCTCCAATAGGCTCCCTACCAATGCGATCATGGGGTGCCGATAATGCGTGTAAATGCTGGCTAGGGTCTGATGTAAGCCCCAAACTAGTCTTGAGTAGTTTCTAGCAGGTTGTGCCTCTCTGGCGCAGCCTGTTGGTCAATGTCAGTATAGCACTGACATTAAAATGCAATGCACTATGGGAATAGTGCATTGTATTTTAAGATCAATCAAAATGTTGTCTGTTATAGTGCCCTTGTGGGACTATTAAGTGGTAAACAAAAGCAAAAAAAAAAAAATTAAATAAACAAATTCCAGTAAAAAAAGCTTTTTATCCACCGAAAATGCGCTTTTCAATGAAAAAAAATTGAAAAAAAAATCTCCCCAATTTGTTTGGTATCTCCATGTCCGTAATGACCCACAGTGCATAAATGTCATGCAATTCATTATCCCCTATAGTGAACGCCATTAAAAAAAATGTAAAAAGAAATGACAGAATTGCTCATTTATACTCAGTTGACACTGAAAAAACTTAATAATGAAAAAGTGTACTCCAAATTGATACCAATGAAAACTACAAGTCATCTCACAAAAATGAAGCCCTCACACAACTCCATAAAAAGAAAAAGAAAAAAGTTATGGGTCTTGGGAAGCGACAATGCAAAAAGATTTTATTTAACAAAAGTAGTAAAACAGGGGGAAAAAAACATGTATTTGGTATCGCTGCAATTGTACTGATCCAGAGAATAAAGATATGTTATTTACACTGGAAAATGAATGTCATTAAATTTATAACGCAAAAACTGTTTTTTGCTGTTTTTCCCATCTACCTCCCAGAAAGAGTTAATAAAACTTAATCAGAAAGTTATGTGTACCACAAAATTACACCATTAAAAACTACAACTTGTCTATCAAAAAACAAGCCCTCATACAGTTATATATACAGAAAAATAAAAAAGTTATAGCTCTTGGAATGCGACGATGAACAAAAGAAGAAAAACGCTTGGTCAGTAAGGACCAAAACAGGCTGGTCACTAAGGGGTTAAGCAGTAGCTTGTGGAAGCAGGGCTTGAAAAACACTTATCAGACATTAATAGCAAATCAATGTATAAATCTCTTAAAAGGGCATATTGCAGGGAGATGTCATAACTTACTGCATTTTGGGTGGTTGGGGGGTACAACCACTGTCCTTTTTTCATGACAGAGACACACTCATGACAGAGTGCCTTTCATAGAACTGCAGCACTGAATCATTCAAGTGAATGAGGATGAAATACAGTTCTCGCACAGTACCAGTTTGAAAGTTATATAATATAGAGAAAAATATAAGAGGCCAATGTGCTACACTGTGGTTATTATCCTACAAGGAGTGTGGTCGAACCCTTTAGTAAGCTATTTCACATACTGGAAATGTAATTTACCATGGTAGAAAACCCCTTTACTGTTATTTAACTTAGAGGGGTTCTCCGGGAATTAATAAAATAAAATTGCTGAAAATAGCTAAATATGACTTTAAGATAAATACATTCCTGAATAGCATTTATTATTGATAACGGCTTGTTTACTCTAGGGGGTAATCATCGGAAAATAAAATGGCTGCTGCCCTATTAGCACATTCAAAATCTGCCCTATTCTCAAAAAAGGACATGTTACTTCAAAGCAGTGAACTAACCAGCTGTCTCAGGTCTTCTCACTGCTTATGAATTATGATCCTACACACAACTGATAACATATCTGATAATAACTTAAGCTCTGTGTGAAGAAAGGAACAAAGTGAAAGAGCAATGAGGACAGACTGGTGGGGGATGTGGTAATGTCCCAGAGTTCACACAAGCGATTCTGCTCATTAGCCATATCCTCCACCAGTTCATGCTCCCTACACTTTCTCACTTTTTTCCTTCCTACACAGGATCATAATTCATGGCAGGCAGAAGAGTTAGATGACCTGAAACAGCTCTATAGCTCCTTGCTCTGAAGTAACCTGTTACATTGTAAGACTAGGGGGGATTTTGTATGTGCTAATAGGGAAGTGGCCATTTTATTTCCTCTGATGATTGCCCACTAGAGAAAACAAGCCACTATAACTAATAAGCAATATTTGTGTTTATATTAAAGTAATTAGGTATTTTCGGTAATTTTATTTTATTAGTTCCTGTAGAACTAAATTAATATTCAGTGATGTTGCATTAAAGCATATGTGCCATGTGTGTACATGAGGAAAATCACTATACCTGGCCATTATTTGACATATACTGCATTTTCTTAGTTTTGAACTTTGCATGCACATCTATAGTTGTTAACTTTCCGTTAGCTAGTTGATGGAGACTAGCTGCTATTATGTCTCCCATAGACTACACATGGAGAAAGCAGGAGATACTGCTCCCTAGCTCTCTCTTTCTCTCTCTCACTATCTCACTCTGAATCACTCAGTAGGACCATATGAGATATCATATGCCCAAAACTGAAAAGCAAAATACAGTAAACTTTCAGAATTTCTTTACTTTGTCTCTTTGACCATTATTTATATTTCCAGAGACACTGGGTGATAGATATGTGTACCGTAAATGATTATGTGACTACAAACTTCTATGAATTTTCCAATTATTCTCTACAAATTGAACTATAAAGATGGATTTACAAATAACTGGTAAAACAGATTTAGAAAAATGACTTATTTCCAAATATGATAAATAAAAACAGATTAACTGTCAGAAAAATATACTAATGTTCTTAAATGTCTGCATTAAAATGTATTCAGCAAACAAAGCTTTCTGGATCTAGCTCTTTTGCATTTGTTTAAATTGAAGCTCAATGTGTGAGATACATTTAAAAAGAAAATTATATAATGCAGAACTTGTCATCATCTTTCTTAATTTATTTCCTTGAAATGACAGATTTATAAGCGGTAGATCTGCCTCTCCAATGTCTGGATAACACAGTAGCTATGGAAACAGGTGTTAAAGTGCTATGAATTTCAAGTTACAGCAATACACTGTACATCACGTCCTCTCCTGACACGTTATTTTATATGCTGACCAATGCTGTAGCATTAATCTGACTGATTTGTACAGCTTTATAATGTAACTTGTCCTAGAGAAAAGGAACATTATTCATGGAGTGCATACTTTATGTGTGGATTATCTGACTTATAATGTATTTTGCCATTTAAATTACCAAAGCAATGATGTCAAATATTTAAGGCCTTTGTGGGATACACCTGAACATTATTTGTTATAATAATGAATTTTTTCAGATTATGTGTTTGTTACATTGCATAATAATTATAGACCCATGACCCTATTTAGCATACATTTTTTTAATTTCAGCTATAAGTTACTGTTGTCATTTTTATTAATAATAGTTGATGGCTGTATTTTAATAAAAATACATGTTTGCAGACAATAAGCTTCATGCTATTTATAAAGACCTTAATAAAACTTGCAAAACTAAGCCCAGAGAAGTTGTTACATACTATTTCCATTGATAACTCTTATAGGCACAACTCAACTCTTATACATTTCCTGTTGCTGGGCTGCATTAAATTATAGATATGAGTAGTGTTGTACCTGTCCATTAGTTACATAGTAACATAGTTTATAAGGCTGAAAAAAAAGATATCTGTCCATCCATTTCAGCCTGTTATCCTGCAAAGGTGATCTAGAGGAAGGGAAGAAACCCTCAAGAGGTCAAAGACAGTTTTCCTCATTTTAGGGGGAAAAATCCTTTCCCGACTCCAATCTGGCAATCAGAATAACTCTGTGGATCACCACCCTATCTCTAGTAACTATAACCTGTAATATTATTACACTCCAGAAATACATCCAAACCTCCAAAATCGAGTTCACCATCACCACCTCCTCAGGCAGAGAGTTCCATAGTCTCACTGCTCTTACCGTAAAGAATCCTCTTCTATGTTTGTGTACAAACCTTCTTTCCTCCAGACGCAGAGGATGTTCCCTCGTCACAGTCACAGTCCTGGGGATATATAGGTCATTGGAGAGATCTCTGTAATGACCCGTCATATATTGTTTATTTCTGTTATACAATGCTAACATAGTAACATAGTTTATGAGGCTGAAAAAAACCACAGGTCCATCCAGTTCAGCTTGTTAGCCTGTAAGTCGATCCAGAGGAAGGCAAAAAAAAACTCTGAAGTAGAAGCCAATTTTCCTCATTTTAGCAGAAAAAAATCATTCCTTACTCCAATCAGGCAATCAGAATAACTCCCTGGATCAATGACCCTTCTCCAGAAATCTAATAACTGTAAACTGTAATATTTATACACTCCAGAAATGCATCCAGACCCCTCTTGAACTCTTTTAGTGAGTTCACCCTCACCACCTCTTCTGGCAGAAAGTCTCACTGCTCTTACCGTAAAGAATCCTTTTCTATGTTTGTGTACAAACCTTCTTTCCTCCAGAAACAGAGGATGTCCCCTCGTCACAGTCACAGTCATAGGGTTAAATGTATATGGGAGAGATCTCTGTACTGACCCCTGATATATTTATACATAGTTATTAGATCTCCCCTTAGTTGTATTTTTTCCAAAGTGAATAACCCCAATTTTGATAATCTTTCAGGGTACTGTAGTCCACTAATTCCAGTTATTACTTTAGTTGCCCTCCTCTGAACCGTCTCTAGCTCAGCTATGTCTGCCTTGCACTTTATGCTTATTATCATTCTTTATCTTTCATATTGACCATATATAACAAAGGCTTAATTCTGTATCACATTCAGTTCTTATGCTATTATACAAAATTTGCATTTATTATGTATTCCGGTACCTAGATCAATTTATTGTACATCTATTCTTGTTTCATGTATACATTATGTAAAACTGAACTTTTGGTATTAATTATGTATTCTATAGTGGTGCGCACCACCTATGTATTATGTCCGTGGAGATACTCAGGCTATATGATAAGATGTGTTTTCCGTTTTATGTATACAATGTGTTTACCCTTCTCCTCTTCTGTGATGCGTGCGCGCGTTGCTTTGGCACCGCCCCCGGCGCCTCTCGCCTGTGCGTCCTTACGCCACCATCGTCCGATCATGTGACCTTTGTCACGAGGTGTGGGTGTGTCGGCGGGACGCCGGCCGGGAGGCAGCTGGGCGCGGCTTGACTACAGCCTCGCGTGCCATTTGACATCCACAGCTGAGGACAGGTATGGTTATTCAACCTTCTATTGGTTGAGAGAGCTCTTAAATACACAATTCACAGTGATGGCGTTACCCCCAGACGAAGGCACGCCGAAACACGCGTTGGGGTAGTGCCACCCTGGTCTTTTTCCAGGTAAGTCTCTGTCTTCTTTTCAGCCACACATCATTCAATACAGTTTTTTTTTACCTATACCTGGTTCCTATTGTGGTTTGCTGTTTATTCCTTTTTTGCACTTGCACCACAAACCTTGCCATGTGGCCCCTTTTTTGACTGTTGTCTTACCTGTGTACTGTATCCACCATACTTTTCCTTGGTCATTGGTTGGTCATTGTACCATGCATTTTCCATTGATCTACATATTCATCTTTATCATTGACATGTGTGCCAGCCCAGGGTGGCGTTTTTCATCTGCTCCCACTCACTTTTTAATGGCAAATTATTCATATGTACATTTTTTTATTATGTCATAATTTAATAAAATAAATTTTTTACTTTTCTGGTACCATGAGCTCCGCTTTCGTGTTTCTTCGTTTATCCTACTTGGGAGCTAGTACCGAGTTATAACTACCGGTGCCCTTAGTGGTTACACTAGGTGGACACTGCTTTCCACCTACCATCTGGACACCCCTGGTCTCTTTTTCGTTTTCCTACCTTGTTCACAGGAGCCCAGAACTGTACACAGTACTCCATGTGTGGTCTGACTAATGATCTGTAAAGTGTCAGGACTATGTTCTCATCACAGACATCTATGCCCCTTTTGATACACCCCATAATCTTATTGGCCTTGGCAGCAACTACCTGACACTGGTTTCTAGAGTTTAGTTTGCTGTCCGCTAAAATTTCTAGTTCCTTTTCCATGTACTGTAAGTGTTACCCAGTGTTTTACCATTTAGTATGTACTGGTGACTTGTATTATTCCTTCCTGTGTGTATAAGTGTTGAACCTCATCTGCCACTTCTCTGCCCAAGCTTCCAATCTATTCAGATCCATCTGTAGCTGTATACTGTCCTCTTTCACAGTTAAGTGTGGTCCGCAAAAACTGATATTTTACTGTGCAAGCCTACTACAAGATGATTAAAAAAAATATTGGAGAATAGGGTTCAATACTGACCCTTGTAGTACCCCACAGGTGACGGTGACCCAATCTGAATGTGTACTGTTAATACTACAATACAATTTAGACTAGCACATTCAGAATCACAAAAGGAAGCAGGAAGCAAACAAAAAAAGGTATGGCAGCACAACATTTCACATACAAACAATAAAACTGAGAAATAAGGATCATTCTAACTTAAAGTGGTATTATACCTACTATATATGAAAAAAATAGAAGCTCTTTGCTCACATTTTTGATCAAACGTGTGTCGGACCCATCTACCAGGAATGAAGGTGGCTTCTGCAGATGGGTCACTAACACTAACAGAACTGCCTCTCCTGGGCTTGACTAAGCCTACAATATTCAGGGCAGTGTACTGCTAATAAGCAGCTTCTATTTTCTTTTACTGAGCCAATTATTTACCCTTGTATACACATTTCCCCCAGTCTAAGCATTTTCATTTTATGTGGCACTGTATCAAATGCTTTGGAGAAGTCAAAATATATGACATCCAACAACTTAACCTGGTCTAGTCTAGAACTTGCCTCCTCATAGAAACTGATTAAATTTGTTTGGTATGACCAATCCCTCATAAAGCCATGCTGATACAGTATTAACTGTTTATTTCATTGAGTGACTCCAAGATAACATCTCTTGAAACCCTCAAACAGTTCACCCGCGACAGATGTCACACTTACTGACTTATAGTTTCACGCCTATGTTTTTGTCCCCTTTTTGAATAGTGGCACCAGATTTGCTATGTGCCAATTCTGTAGATTTCTCCCTGTCATTATAGAGTCCTTAAATATCATAAATAAGGGTCTGTCTATGATGTTACTTAATTCTCTTAGCATAAAGGTGTGTATGCTGTTTGTAGCCGGTGCTTTGTCTTCTTTTTTACTATCTTTTTATGACGACGCTCCACTTCTTCCTGGGTCAGACAAGTCACTTTTAATGGGAAATTTACTTTTACATTCTGCATTTTATCAGACAGTTCATTCTCCTCAGTGATTTCAGTGGAGAATTAAAAAAAAAAAAAAAAATAGATTTCGTTCTCCTCATTGCTCTCTACAACTCCTCCATCATCACTCTGTCAAGACGTTCAGGTTTAAACTTTTCACCATTTATATTATTGAAGTACATTTTAGGATTAGTTTTACTTTCTTTGGCAATGAGCCTCTTTGTCTCCAGCTTGACTGCTTTTATTTGTCTTTTATACAGGTGAAACTCGAAAAATTAGAATATCGTGCAAAGTTCATTTATTTCAGTAATGCAACTTAAAAGGTGAAACTAACATATTAGATAGACTCATTACATGCAAAGTGAGATATTTCAAGCCTTTATTTGTTATAATTTGGATGATTATGGCTTACAACTTATGAAAAGTCACAATTTTGAGGTACCTTTTGCTCAGGGGATATGGATTATTAGCTGACTAGTGTGTGACACTGTAAAGGGGGACTATTAATCACCAATATTTATGCAAATATCGGTAATTAATATTCATAAATAGGAGGAGCCATTTAGTGATAACTCCGCCCATTTATGCCTTTATATAATAATAACAATACCTTCGCTATGCTTTACACTAATCACTATGCTAGCTGCATGCGCCTTACTAACTAACTTTCGCCAATAACTACACGTTACACAGATAGTTCCAAGTAACACAGTATTTATTACTTACAATACACTACGCACGCAATACACTAACAATACAGCACTAAATATACAATCCTAAACTACACTACACATTCCCAATTCCACCCATCAACTAACTATACAGTTCACACATACAAGTAATATTAACAACCCACCCATCTAGTCCTATACTATCCCTATGGGGTACGCCGAGGGTTAACGGTGGCCTTACAGAGGTGTAAGCCGACCACAAACACAAAGGGTTAACAATGGGGATAATATCAGAACTATACAGCAATGCAGGGGTTAAATACCCTGCAAGTGTACAGTGAGGGGGAGGGGTGGCAGGGTTTCAGGGGTTACCAGCACACATGGACCAGGGTAAACCAGGGGTTATCAGGGGTTACCAGCACACAGGGACCAGGGTAAACCAGGGGTTATCAGGAAATGCAGGGGTGGGGGTAACCCAGGGGTTAATCAGGGGAGGTGGTGCTGTAGGGGGTCAGGATAGTGGTAGGGATCGTTGGTGGGATAGGGGATACTCAGCAGGGCAGGGTAAAGGGTTAGCAGGGGAATGCTCAACAGAGAACAGAGCACTGTAACGCTCTGTTCTGTCAGCAGAGCAGGGGTTAAGGACAGCAGCAATGCTGCTGGAGTTACAGTAAGGGGGGGGGGGTTGTGGCAGGGCAGGGGTTTGCCACCAGGGGTTAATCAGGATGGGCACTAGGGACTCAGGGGCCAGAATGTAGGGGATAGGGTATGGATCCGGGGTTAAGGGTATGGAAGGGTTAAATTAGGGGTAGCGTACTCAAGGTTTTGTTGCTCGTTTGCCAGGGGTTAACAACCCGCCTCTTATCGGGGGGGGGGGGTGGGGGAGATGTCGGCAGGGTCCCTCTTCCTGAGCGCTCTCCTTCAAGGTGGGTGTAAGGGCTGCAGGGGTCGGGTCCGGTCCGGCGGAGTGCAGGATGTGCTGCCCTTTTAGGTGGGGGGGGTCCCGATCCTCTCTCTCGGAGCGCAAGACGCGCTCCTCCACGTGGGGGCCCAGGACCCTAACTGCGGAGTGCCGGGGCCGCCAGATATTTTATCCCCGGCGGCCCGCAGTCATGCGCACCAGGGGGCACGTGCGCGCCCATCCAAGCCACGAGGGCCGGCGCAGCGATTATGACGTCACTGCGCCGGCCCGCGTGCTCCACATCGGGGACGCGCTTCTGGAAGACAGGGCGGGAGAATCCTTTGATCTCCCGCCTGCTGCACCTTAGCATTCCGGACAGTGCGATAATAGAAGGAGGAGAGGCTTCTCCCTTCTTCTATCATGCGTAATTATCTCCAGCGGCGGCTGGGATAATTACAACAAAGGGCTCAGATTTCTGTTGAATCTGAGATCTTTGTATCCATCAGGATGACCGGACCCTTGTCCGGTCATTCTGATGCAATTAGCCAGATTGCATCGGTGCGAATGCTTGGGGCACATTCACACCGATGCACCTGGTTTCAGGTGTAGGAGGGGGGGAATATATATATAATATACATGCGTATGGATGCTTGGGGCACATCCATACACATGTAAACATTAATATTAGGGACATATCTAGAGGGGGCACATTATTATATAAGGGGGCACAAGCCCCTACATTATAAGGGGGCACAAGCCCCTACATTATAAGGGGGCACAAGTCCCTACATTATAAGGGGGCACAAGTCCCTACATTATAAGGGGGCACAAGCCCCTACATTATAAGGGGGCACATATTTCCCACAGGGGCCACCATGAGCCCCTGGGGATCACCATGGGCAGACGTGCGCAGATGCTGGGCACATCTGCGCACATCGTCCCATGATGCTGTGGTTAATGTATGCACATATATACCATACATGCCCGCACGTGTTTGCAGGCATGCATGGATATATGCATACGTCTCAACCGTTCCTCAACAGACACTTTGAGCCTAGATGTCACGGATGATGTTGCAGATAGCTGGAAGTTATGGATAAACATCCGACTGGCTTGATCCCAAACTAAGGAGCATAAAGGTAACCCCTATAAAACCCTAAGAGCTCACCCTGACTGCTAAGCACATACAAGGGTCTCAGAGGTAGACGATTGCATGCCCTCGTACCTAGACTGTGTGACACCTGAAAACCCTATAATAGTGAGGGGACATGACCACCGGCTCCCTGCACTTAATACGGAGGGAGTCAGGGTCACCTAGAATTAAGCCAGCAAGGAAACACAATACATGAAAGAACTTATCTGAACAAGCAGCAACAGAAGTCTCCAGCAGTGATCACTACAATCCAGGAAGTAGTATAAACCGCAAAGTGAGGCAGTATGGGAGGGAATATAAAGGGAGGCAATTAGTGTAAATAGGTGACAGCTGGGAGAAGGAAAGGAGACGACAAGGTGAAACCAAAACAAAGAACATCATGCAAGAGGTAGAGAAGAACGTCTGCAAGACCTTCTCAGAGAGCTGGCGGTGACAGTACCCCTCCCTCTACGGGTGAACTTCGGACACTCAGAGCCCACCTTCTCAGGATGAGACCTATGGAAAGCCCTGATGAAACGAGTGCCCTTAATGTCCGCCCCTGGGACCCACATCCTCTCCTCAGGACCATAACCCTCCCAATGAACGAGGTACTGAGATAACCGCGATAATGCGAGAATCCACAATCCTAGAAAATCTGAAATTCAAAATTACATCAAACAACAAACGGAGGAGGAGGAAAAAAGAGGAGGGTACAGTGGGTTGGACATAAGGTTTTAATAGGGACCTGTGAAAAACATTATGGATCTTCCAAGTCTGAGGAAGATCAAGACGGAGGCAACGGGATTGATGACGGACAAGATCTTGTAAGGCCCAATAAACTTAGGACCCAACTTCCAGGAGGGAACCTTCAGTTCGATATTCTTTGTAGGCAACCACACCAGATCACCCACATTCAGGTCCGGACCAGGCACACGTCTCTTATCCGCCACACGCTTATATCTCTCACTCATCCTCTGAAGATTACCCTGAATCTTTTGCCAAATAAATGACAAAGACGAGGAAAATCTCTCCTCATCAGGTAAACCAGAAGACCCCTCTCCAGAAAATGTCCCAAACTGCGGATGAAACCCATATGCACCAAAAAATAGTGACTTATCAGAGGACTCCTGGCAATGGTTATTTAAAGCAAACTCATCAAGGGACAAAAAAGAACACCAATCCTCCTGATTCTCTGCCACAAAACAGCGTAGATATGTCTCCAGATTCTGATTGACACGTTCGGTCTGACCATTCGACTGCGGGTGAAAAGCAGAAGAGAACGACAACCGAACCCCCAAGCGAGAACAGAAGGCCTTCCAGAATCTGGAAACAAATTGCGTGCCCCTATCAGAAACGATGTCAGAAGGAATGCCATGTAATTTGACAATGTGATCAACAAATGCTTGCGCCAGCGTCTTAGCATTGGGTAACCCAGGAAAGGGAATGAAATGCGCCATTTTGCTAAAACGGTCCACTACTACCAGAATCACAGTCTTCCCCGAGGAACGAGGCAGGTCCGTAATGAAATTCATGGACAGATGCGTCAAAGGACGGGAAGGAATGGGTAACGGGAGGAGAGAACCCGATGGCCGTGAATGAGGAACCTTGGCACGAGCGCAGGTCTCGCAGGCTGCCACAAAACCCTCAACTGTCTTACGAAGAGCCGGCCACCAGAATCTCCGAGCAATGAGATCCACTGTGGCTCTACTCCCTGGGTGCCCAGCAAGGACAGTATCATGGTGCTCCTTAAAAACCTTGTGTCGTAAAGCGAGAGGCACAAACAACCTCCCAGGAGGACAAAGATCAGGAGCCTCTGCCTGGGCTGCCAGAACCTCTGCCTCCAAATCAGGATAAAGAGCAGAGACGACCACCCCTTCAGCCAAAATTGGACCCGGGTCTTCAAAGTTCCCCCCTCCCGGAAAACAATGTGACAGGGCATCAGCCTTCACATTTTTAACCCCAGGGCAGAACGTGACAACAAAATTAAACCTAGAAAAGAATAAAGACCATCTGGCCTGTCTCGGGTTCAGACGCTTGGCTGATTCCAAGTAGGCAAGATTCTTATGGTCTGTAAACACGGTAATAGGGTGTCTGGCTCCCTCTAGCCAATGGCGCCGTTCCTCAAAAGCTAATTTGATGGCCAACAACTCCCTATCTCCCACATTGTAATTTCTCTCTGCGGAGGAGAGTTTCCTTGAGGAAAAGGCACACGGTCGCCATTTGGCAGGAGAGGGACCCTGAGATAAGACCGCACCCACACCCACCTCAGAAGCGTCCACCTCAACAATGAAAGGTAGAGAGACATCAGGTTGTACCAAAATGGGAGCAGAAGCAAAATTCTGTTTAATACTAGAAAAGGCCATAAGCGCATCTACCGACCAGGAGGAAAAATCTACCCTCTTTTTAGTCATATCAGTGAGTGGCTTAACAACAGAGGAATAATTTAAAATGAACTTTCTGTAATAATTGGCAAAACCCAAAAACCGCATCAGCGCCTTCTGATTCTCAGGAAGCTCTCAATCAAGCACAGCGCGGATCTTCTCAGGGTCCATGCGAAAACCAGAAGCGGAGAGAAGAAAACCCAGAAATTGAATCTCCGGTAACCGCAAACACACATTTTTCCAGTTTAGCGTACAATTTATTCTCCCGCAAAATGAGCAAGACCTGACGTAGGTGGTCACTATGAGTTTTGAAATCAGGAGAAAAAATCTAAATGTCATCTAGATACACCAGTACAAATTTCCCCATTAAATGATAAAAAATGCTGTTCACAAAATGTTGGAAGATGGCCGGAGCATTCATCAAACCAAAAGGCATAACCAAATTCTCGAAATGACCCTCAGGGGTATTGAAGGCCGTCTTCCATTCGTCCCCTTCCCTGACCCTGACTAAGTTGTATGCCCCTCTTAAATCCAACTTAGAAAAGACTTTAGCCCCAACAATCTGGTTAAACAGGTCCGGGATCAGAGGAAGCGGATATGGGTCACGAATAGTGATACAGTTCAGCTCCCTGAAATCCAGACAAGGTCTTAAAGAACCATCTTTTTTCTTAACAAAAAAAAACCCAGCGGCAACAGGTGACTTCGAGCGTCGGATATGTCCCTTTCTCAGGCTCTCAGAGTGTCATGGTCTTACCTGCTTGCTGCTCTCCTTCGTTTGACATGTGCTGGCGGCCATCTTGGTTTCTGGGTTTCTTGTAGCCTTCCACCCTGCGGCTCCTCCTTCCCCTGGGAGGAGCTGGATGCCTAGCTCATATATATAGGAGGTCTGTGGCTTCAGTTCCTTGCTTGGTCCTCTTGTGTTCACATGCTTCTAAGACTGCTGCTGCTTCTGGTTCCTGATCCTGGCTTCGTCTGACTACCCTGCTGGTTCCTGATCCTGGCTTCGTCTGACTACCCTGCTGGTTCCTGATCCTGGCTTCGTCTGACTACCCTGCTGGTTCCTGATCCTGGCTTCGTCTGACTACCCTTCTGGTTCCTGACCTCTGGCTTCGCAAAGACTCTGCTCGTGTCACCATCCGTTTGGACTTTTGCTTTACAGCTTATTTTCAATAAAGCCTTCTTATTTTCACTTATCTCTTGTTGTACGTCTGGTTCATGGTTCCGTGACATTAGGACCAAGCCATGAATTCTGACGGTACAGGGCCATCCTCGCTACCCACGCTGGTTGCCAGACTTGATCAGCAGGATCACCTGTTGGGTCGGTTCGCTGTGGCGTTGCAAACCCTGCTTGAACGCACGGCTCATTTCGCTCCCGTTGCCGATGGGTCGGTTGTCGCTCCTGGGCTCGCTCCTACTGCCGCTCCGGTTGTTGCGCCAGAGTCTACCCCGACACCTGTTGTTGCGCCTGCGGTGTTTCGGGGTATGACCGGTTCTGCCCCTCTTCCACAGCGCATTGGGGGAGAGCCAACTCAGTGCCGAGGTTTCCTTAACCAGGTGGGCATTTATTTCGAGTTGCTGCCACATGCCTTTCCTACTGAGAGATCAAAGGTGGGCTTCTTGATCTCGCTGCTCTCGGACAAGGCCTTGGCCTGGGCCAGCCCTTTATGGGAGAACAACAATCCGGTGGTTGCCGAGTTTTCCGGTTTTGTTGCTTCTCTTCGGAAGGTATTCGATGTGCCGGCTCGTGCTGCCTCTGCTGCGAAGCTCCTTATGTCCATCAGACAGGGTTCACGATCCGTAGCTGAATACGCCATTGAGTTTCGTACCCTGGCAGCAGAGGTGGGCTGGAATAATGAGGCTCTGGTCGCTGCTTTCTCTCATGGTCTCTCGGATGCCTTGAAGGATGAGGTTGCAGCTAAGGACCTACCAGTTGAGCTCGAGTCTCTTATTTCTTTCCTGATTTTGATTGACACCAGACTCAGGGAGAGACCTTCCTTTAAGGAGAACCTGCGGAGGTCTTCTAACAGATTGGTGCCTACGTTTGCTGTCCCACCCGTGCCTCCCTCTCCTCCCACGCCTCCCGGGGATGACTTGTCTGGGGGTGAACCCATGCAGCTGGGGTTTGCTCGCCTGTCCGAGGGGGAGAGGGCACTCCGGAGACGCGAGGGCCGATGCATGTACTGTGGTCTCGGTGGGCATTTTCGGTTGGCATGTCCGAACCGTCCGGGAAACGCTCGTACCCTGAGATCCTGTCGGGGGCAGATCTTGGGTGGAGTCTCCTCGTCCCCGGTTTCCCGTGTTGACAAACCACTGATCACTGTTGTCCTCTCCTGGGTCGGGGGCTCGGTGACGACCCAGGCGTTGGTGGACTCTGGTGCTGGTGGTTTGTTCATTGATAGTGTGTTCGCTGCCGCCAATTCCATTCCTCTGCAGGCTCGAGGTTCCCCACTGGCTCTTGAGGCGATAGACGGCAGACCCCTTCTGCCGCCCACACGTGACTCATGAGACCCTTCCAGTGGGGATAGCCATTGGTGCCGTTCACAGAGAGTCGGTCTGCCTCCAGGTTATTTCGTCTCCACACTACTCGGTGGTCTTGGGGTACCCCTGGCTCCAGAAGCATAATCCGACTTTCGATTGGAGATCGGTCGAGATCCTCTCGTGGTCACCGCAGTGTGGGGCTAGTTGCATCCATGGGTCTGTCAAGTTGCTGTGTACTTCCTCGGACTCTCTGTTGCCTCCTGAATACGAGGAGTACCGGGATGTATTCGATAAGGTGCGCGCGGTTGCCCTACCTCCGCACCGCCCATACGATTGTGCCATAGAGTTACAATCTGGTGCCATTCCTCCTCGTGGCAAAGTCTATCCACTGTCGGTAGCGGAGAATGAGGCCATGGAGGAGTACGTGAGGGAGGCGCTTTCACGCGGACACATTCGCAAATCTTCGTCCCCGGCAGGGGCTGGATTTTTCTTTGTGAAAAAGAAGGGCGGTGAGT
The DNA here is from genome assembly GCF_905171765.1 of Bufo bufo. Taxonomy (NCBI): domain Eukaryota; kingdom Metazoa; phylum Chordata; class Amphibia; order Anura; family Bufonidae; genus Bufo; species Bufo bufo. The sequence goes on from NC_053390.1 coordinate 335,015,709, forward strand.
TGAGGCCTTGCATCGATTACAGGGGTCTCAATCGCATCACGATCAAGAACGCTTACCCGATACCCTTGAATTCCGAGCTGTTCGATCGCCTTAAAGGGGCCACGGTCTTTACCAAACTCGACCTGAGGGCGGCATATAACCTGGTAAGGATCAAGGCGGGCGATGAGTGGAAGACCGCGTTTAACACCAGGACCGGTCATTACGAATCCTTGGTTATGCCCTTTGGGTTGTGCAATGCGCCCGCAGTCTTTCAGGAATTCATCAACGATGTTTTCCGTGACCTGTTTTCAGCAGTGTGTGGTAGTCTATTTGGATGACATCTTGGTATATTCTGAATCCATGGAGGCCCACATTCTGGATTTCATGACGAGTGTTGCAACGGTTACGAGAGAACAAGCTGTTCGGTAAGCTTGAGAAATGCGAATTTCACCGATCCCAGGTAACCTTCTTAGGTTACATCATTTCCGCTGAGGGGTTCTCCATGGATCCTGAGAAGGTTTCGGCTGTCTTACAGTGGCCCCAGCCCAGTGGTCTTCGTTCCCTGCAGCGCTTTTTGGGCTTCGCCAATTATTATCGGAAGTTCATCAGGGACTTTTCCATGCTGGCCAAGCCTCTCACGGATCTGACCAGGAAGGGCAGTAATTCCCAGGTCTGGCCGCTCGAGGCCATCCGAGCTTTTGAGGCCCTAAAGTCCGCCTTTGTGTCGGCTCCGATTCTGTCGCATCCCAACCCTGGGTTGCCCTTTGTCCTCGAGGTGGACGCGTCTGAGACGGGAGTAGGCGCCCTTCTGTCTCAGCGTAGAACACCAGAGGGTCCTCTGCTTCCTTGTGGGTTTTACTCCCGGAAACTGTCTTCCGCGGAGTGCAACTATCAGATTGGTGACAGGGGAGTTATTGGCCATCGTGCAGGCCCTTAAAGAATGGAGGCACTTGCTCGAGGGTTCGGTGGTTCCGGTTCTCATCCTGACGGACCACAAGAATCTGACCTACCTTTCTGAGGCCAAGAGATTGACACCACGTCAGGCCAGATGGGCTCTGTTCTTGTCTCGTTTTAATTACGTGGTCTCCTACCTACCCGGTTCCAAGAACATCAGGGCGGATGCCTTATCACGGCAGTACTCCGAGCTGTCCAGGGAGGAGTCGATTCCGACTTCGGTCATACCTCCGAATCAGATCCTGGCCGCCATTCGCACCAGCCTGACCTCTCCCCTGGGTGAGCAGATTTTGGCGGCTCAATCTGGTGCTCCCTCTGGGAGACCCAACGGCAGATGTTTTGTGCCTGAGGAGTTGCGCACTCGGTTGTTGCGAACCTACCATAACTCCAAGACCGCGGGGCATCCTGGAAAGAATCAGCTGTCCTGGGCTGTTTCACGTCTGTTCTGGTGGCCTTCCCTACGTTCCGACATCGCCGCATATGTAGCGGCATGCTCCGTTTGTGCCCAGAGTAAGTCCCCTCGGCACCTTCCGTTGGGCCTTCTGCAACCCATAGCCACCGGGGAGCGTCCATGGTCACACCTGGGGATGGATTTCATTGTGGACCTCCCTGCATCCCGAGGCCATACGGTCATTCTCATGATTGTGGATCGGTTTTCCAAAATGTGCCACTGTGTTCCTCTCAAGAAGTTACCCTCTGCACAAGAGTTGGCCACGATTTTTGCCAGGGAGGTCTTCCGGTTGCACGGTTTGCCTAAGGAGATTGTGTCGGATCGGGGGGAGTCAGTTTGTGTCCAGGTTCTGGCGCGCCTTTTGCTCCCAGTTGGGGATTCATCTCTCCTTCTCCTCGGCCTACCACCCTCAGTCCAATGGGGCCGCAGAACGATCCAATCAGGCCTTGGAGCAATTCCTTCGTTGCTATGTCTCCGATCACCAAGACAATTGGGTTGACCTCCTGCCTTGGGCTGAGTTTGCCAGGAACACGGCGGTGAACTCTTCCTCTGGGACGTCTCCCTTCATGGCCAATTATGGGTTCCAACCTGCCGTGTTACCGGAGGTATTCTCTCCCCAGGATATTCCGGCTGTGGAGGATCACCTTTCCGTCTTACGTGCTTCTTGGGTACAGATCCAGAAGTCCCTTGAGGTCTCTGCGCAGCGCCAGAGACTCCAGGCTGATCGCAGACGAGCGCCTGCTCCTTCCTACCAGGTCGGAGACCGTGTATGGTTGTCCACCCGCAACCTCAACCTTCGAGTGCCCACTCCCAAGCTGGCGCCTCGCTTTGTTGGTCCCTTCCGAGTGCTTCGCAAGGTAAACCCGGTAGCCTATGCCCTTGCGCTTCCTCCTGGCATGCGGATCTCCAACGTGTTTCATGTCTCCCTGTTGAAGCCACTGGTGTGTAATCGTTTTACTTCCTCGGTTCCTCGGCCTCGTCCGGTCCAAGTGGGCAATCGTGAGGAATATGAGGTGAGCAATATCCTGGACTCACGCCTGGTCCGCGGTCGGTTGCAGTTTTTGGTCCATTGGCGTGGTTATGGTCCAGAGGAGCGTTCCTGGGTTCCCTCCGCAGATGTCCATGCTCCTGCCTTGCTCCGAGCCTTCCACGCACGCTTCCCTCAGAAACCGTTTTGTGCTCCGCGGAGGAGGGGCCCTTGAGGGGGAGGTACTGTCATGGTCTTACCTGCTTGCTGCTCTCCTTCGTTTGACATGTGCTGGCGGCCATCTTGGTTTCTGGGTTTCTTGTAGCCTTCCACCCTGCAGCTCCTCCTTCCCCTGGGAGGAGCTGGATGCCTAGCTCATATATATAGGAGGTCTGTGGCTTCAGTTCCTTGCTTGGTCCTCTTGTGTTCACATGCTTCTAAGACTGCTGCTGCTTCTGGTTCCTGATCCTGGCTTCGTCTGACTACCCTGCTGGTTCCTGATCCTGGCTTCGTCTGACTACCCTGCTGGTTCCTGATCCTGGCTTCGTCTGACTACCCTGCTGGTTCCTGATCCTGGCTTCGTCTGACTACCCTTCTGGTTCCTGACCTCTGGCTTCGCAAAGACTCTGCTCGGTTTCACCATCCGTTTGGACTTTTGCTTTACAGCTTTATTTTCAATAAAGCCTTCTTATTTTCACTTATCTCTTGTTGTACGTCTGGTTCATGGTTCCGTGACACAGAGATATAAGTACGCATAGCGACTCTTTCAGGTTGGGAGAGATTGTATAAACGTGATTTTGTCAGCTTGGCACCTGGGATGAGATTAATAGGGCAATTGTACTCCCGGTGAGGGGGCAGCTCCTGGACACCACTCTCGGAAAACACATCCGAAAATTCTGAGAGAAAAGATGGTACAGTCTTGGTAGAAACCTCTGAAAGAGACGCCGTGAGGCAATTCTCTCTGCAAAAGTCACTCCAACCATTTATTTGCCTTGCTTGCCAATCAATGGTGGGGTTATGTTTAGTGAGCCAGGGTAGCCCCAACACTAGAGGAGTAGGTAATCCGCTTAGGACGAAACATGACATATCCTCAACATGAGCATCACCCACAGTCAAACGGATATTGTGAACTATGCCCTTTAATGATTTTTGAGAAAGTGGAGCGGAATCGATAGCAAAAACAGGTATATCTTTTTCACAAGTGCATACCTGGAAATCATGTGTTATAGCAAATTGATTATCAATGAGATTGACAGCTGCTCCACTATCTACAAAAATCTCACAAACAATGTTCTTGCTATCTAGCGCCACCCTGGCAGGTAGGAGAAAATGGGAACTACAAGCAAACGGCAAACCTTCAATTTCCGCATCAACCTTGCCAATAGTAGCAAATGGACAGTTTTTAGAGGTTTTTTTTTGTTGTTGTTTCTTTATTACCCTCAGAAAACTCCCTGAATCTACTAGAGGGGCAAACATTAGCCAAATGATTTATACCCCCACAACAGAAACAAACCCTACTCTGAGAGCTGAATCCTCTACTATCAGAGGCAAGCAAACCCAGCTGCATGGCCTCCTGCTCAGAGGGGATTGAGAGAGACTGAGACCCTTGCGCACTGAATGAGAGCGCCCCACTGTCCTTGGACTGAATATGACAGGAAGGAGTGGTCTCTCCTCTCTCTCTAAGATGCCTGTCAATATGAACAGCTAGAGACATGGCAGACTCCAACGAGGCAGGTCTCTCATGAAAAGAAAATGCATCTTTCAATCCCTCCGAAAGACCATGGCAAAATTTACTTCGGAGTGCAGCATCGTTCCAACCAGTATCAGCTGCCCATCTCCGAAATTCAGAACAATATATCTCTGCGGACTGTTTACCCTGGCATAAAAGACGCAGTTTAGATTCAGCCAGAGCAATACCATCCGGGTCATCATATATCTGCCCCAGGGCTACAAAAAATTCATCCACCGATCGGAGGGGCCGTGCCCCTACCGGCAGCGAAAAGGCCCAAGACTGAGCGTTATCCCTGAGCAGCGAGATGATGATCCCCACCCTCTGCTCCTCATCACCAGAGGAATGGGGAAGTAGGCGAAAATGGAGTTTGCAAGCCTCTCTAAAGCGAACAAAATTCTCACTACCCCCGGAGAACGTATCCGGAAGCGAGATCTTAGGCTCGGAACAAACTCCATGAACGCAAGCAGAACCGGTCACCTGAAACTGAGACACAGCTTTACGGAGATCTGCTGCCTCCAGTAAAAGACCTTGCATGCGGTCAATCAAGGCTGAAACCGGATCCATGCTTAAGATGGTAATGGCGGTTTATAATGTCACGGATGATGTTGCAGATAGCTGGAAGTTATGGATAAACATCCGACTGGCTTGATCCCAAACTAAGGAGCATAAAGGGGACCCCTATAAAACCCTAAGAGCTCACCCTGACTGCTAAGCACATACAAGGGTCTCAGAGGTAGACGATTGCATGCCCTCGTACCTAGACTGTGTGACACCTGAAAACCCTATAATAGTGAGGGGACACGACCACCGGCTCCCTGCACTTAATACGGAGGGAGTCAGGGTCACCTAGAATCAAGCCAGCAAGGAAACACAATACATCAAAGAACTTATCTGAACAAGCAGCAACAGAAGTCTCCAGCAGTGATCACTACAATCCAGGAAGTAGTATAAACCACAAAGTGAGGCAGTATGGGAGGGAATATAAAGGACGGCAATTAGTGTAAATAGGTGACAGCTGGGAGAAGGAAAGGACATGACAAAGTGAAACCAAAACAAAGAACATCATGCAAGAGGTAGAGAAGAACGTCTGCAAGACCTTCTCAGAGAGCTGGCGGTGACACTAGAATATTGAACCTTTTTACAAAATTCTAATTTTAAGCTGCATTAATGCAATTCCTTTTAATTTGCATTACTGAAATAAAGGGACTTTTGCACGATATTCACATTTTTCCGATTTTCACCTGTATATTCTACCTCCTGCTTTGTCATTTATTGCTCACTTTACATTTCCTTTTATCCATTGCTCATTTTACAAAGACTTGCGAACAAACACTTGTAAACTCACAAAACTTGCATTTTCAGTCTGTTTATATAGCTGCTACTCCCAGACAACTCCAAATCTGACTGCTGATTTTTTTCCCCTCTGGATTCTGTTAGACAAGGCTGACAATGCTGTATTGCATGGATATAGCAGTAATTACAGTATACAGTATATCAGTGGTGTGTCTAGGGTGTTTGGCACCCAAGGCGGGTCCTTTCTCTGGCACCTACCCCCCATACTTTAAAAAATTTGTGTAACCTTACAATAGCATTGCCCTCATTGTACAACTTTCACAATAGTTATGTCCATATATGTGCCTCTTAATAAAATCTACATTGTGCCCCCTCATGGTAGTTATGCCCATATTGTGCCCCCTTAAAGTACTTATCCCTTCATTGTGCCCCTTTCACAGTAGTTATGTCCTCTCTGTGCCCCCTTTACAGTAGTAATGCCCATTGTGCCTCCTTCACAGTAGTAATGCCCATTGTGGCCCCTTCACAGTATTAATGCCCACTCTGTGCCCCCATAATAGTTATACCCCCTTACAGTAGTTATGCCCTCTCTGTGCCCCCTTCACATTAGTAATGCACTCTGGGACCCCTTCACAGTAGTAATGCCCATTGTGCCCTCTTCATAGTAGTAATGCCCATTGTTCGCCTTCACAGTAGTAATGCCCATTGTGCCCCCTTCATAGTAATAAGCCATTTTGATTGAATACACAGTTTTAAATCTTGCACGGTGACGGAATGAAATCATCCCGCTGGCTGGGCGTGGTGACGTCATCATTAAAGTACCTATTAATGTCCAACTTTTATATAAAAAGTACAGCTACAGATCTTTGATTAACAAGCTACACTAGCTCTGGTAACTCCTAAGCTGCAGGATTCCAGAGCTCAGATATGTGGAGTTACTTAAATATTTGTGCCATTCTGGCTACTACAGACCTCATTTTAAACTACTTAAAGACAACCTGTTACTAAGAAATGCTGTGTAATCTGTAGGAAGCAGGAAGCAGGGAGCAGGAAGAGTTGAGCAGATTGATACATCGTTTTCTGGGGAAAGATTAAGCAAAACTTAAATTTATTCAATTTATTACAATCTTCTTGAATACTACAAATTACAACCTGTTCTCATTGTTATTAGGTTGATTCCGAAGTGAAAGGTCACTGGTTCAAATCCAGGAGCAGCCATGAAAAGAAAAATCGGAGTCAACAAGATGGCTCATATGTGGCTCATATTCTTCATAATAGTGAGATCACAGATGTCCATGCAAGCACCGTGTAACGTGCATTACACAAGACTGGAAAGGTGGCCCAAAAAAGTGAAAAAGCCTATCTTCTACAGTGGACAATAGAAGATAGAAAAAGGGAGAATTGGAGCAATGATACGAAAGTCAATAGACTGGGCTCTGATGGGTGCAAATGGGTCTGGAAGAAACAAGAGAAAAGGGGGATAATGAATTGAGAAATTGAAGGAACTCTCAAGTTCGGTGGAGGAAGCCTGATGATATGGGGTAGTTTCACAGCCAAAGGCATTGGATACTTGACCAGGATTGATGGTCTCAATGCTGAGCTATATGTGAGTATCCTACAAGACGAGTTACTTCGTACATTTGAGTCCCATGGGTTTGAAAATGATGAAATAGTGTCCCAGCAGGACAACGACTCATATGCATAAAGTATTTGTGATCGGATCGGCTAGCAGATGATGAGCCCTAACCTTGCAGTGGGGTGTGGCGAACTGCTTGTGTAAGGAAAGCCTAAAGGGGGCCACCTTGAAAGGAGGATGTGTGAGTTGAGGGCTGTGGGTGGGAGGGTGAGCTGTAGCTGAAGCTGAAGACCGCGTCACCCGGGAGCTCGCTGCTCCCACCTTATGAAGTCCTGCTGGCGCCTCCCCTCAGACAAATGTGGCGTCTGCCGCGCCTATACTTGTGATCGGATCAGCTAGCAGATGATGAGCCCTAACCTTGCAGTGGGGTGTGGCGGAACTGCTTGTGTAAGGAAAGGGGCCAAAAATGACGCGTGAGACACGGATGGTACAAAGGACTCGTGTTACAGATTTACAGTAATATCTTCTGAAAAGCACAAGACATTTCGGAGCGTGGATTGGGAATGTACCTGGTATAGCACGAAGACTGCCACCGACCTAGTTTCTTTATGATGTGCTCCGGGGTGCCATTTTTTGAAGCTGCGGACGCTGCGCCTATCCTAAAGGAATGCCCTGTGATTGATCCCGGGTTTACCTTTACCTTGGAGAGGAGGATCCGGACGTGCTTTAGGAAGACTTGAATGCTGAGTGGCACGGAGCCAAGCGCTAGTAGGGGAGATTGAGTCGGGGCCTGAATGATGGTGTCAGACCATTCCCGTAGGACCGCTACCGGGCACCAGGCATTGCCGGTGGGGAAATATCTCACCTCTACGGTTTCCCCCGGCCGAGCCATCTTAGAATGCTGCAGGGTGAGTGAGAATGCGGTACCCACCTGGACGAGATGTCCCTTCTGGAGGTAACCGGGGGAGGAGCCTGGGCATGTGAACTCATCTGGGCGTAGGAAACCATAGAAGCTGAGATACATTGCTGTTTTGATGAGTAGACTAGTATGGTGTCCGAAAGGCTCGTTATCTAGCATGTGCGACAGGGATTTGAACATTTCCCCAGTGATGGGTTCCCGTGACGCCTTGGGTCTGACCGTAGTGCATTGAATACCCTTAAGGATGGCTTTAATGGGGTGTGCCAAAAATAACAATAGCCTGTCGGGGTACATGCTGTACCAGAAATGCTGGACGCCAGTTAAGTATAGTTTGATGGTGCTGTGGGACAGTTTAAGAGTCTTATGGCAGTATGCTATAAATGCTAGGATGTAAGACACATGATCTAGGTGAGCCTGTGGAAATAGGCGTTTGAACGTGATGAAATGTCCCCAGGCCGTGTTGTAATTCCTCTGCGTGTTTTTGGAGAGGGACTGATTAATGAGTGACCTAGCCACTTCCAAGTGCTGCCTCAATCCATGTGGAGGAGGTTGTAAGCTGGTGTTGGAGTCGGGCATGGGTCTGCGTCTGGAGAAACCTGGAAGAAAGATTGCATGTTAAGTCTCGACAGCGCGTCAGCGGCCAGATTAGCCTTCCCAGCAATGTGCGCGACTTCATAGTTGAAATGATGTTGTAATGCCAACCACACGAAGCGCCTTAGGAAGGCCATGACCTGCGCGGATGCCGATCTCCCTTTGTTAACTAGATCGACCACTACCATGTTATCGGATATGATCAGTACCGTCTTATTGGACCAATGACTACCCCAGGCCTGCGCTGCTGCGACTATGGGGTAAATCTCGAATAGAGGTGATGACCCTGAAAACCCCGGGATGCAGGATACCTCTGCCGGCCAAGCGCTAGCTATCCAGTGCTCCCCATAAATAGCCACAAACCCAACCGAAGATGAAGCGTCTGTGTGCACGACAGGAGAGTTGTTGGAGACCTTGGGAATGAACAAAGAGACTCCGTTCCAGTGTGTCAAAAACTGATCCCACATGACCAGATCTGCCTTGGCCTGGTGGTCGAGATAAATGATCGAATTTTGATCCGCTGCCTCGGGCAACAAGGTCAGGAGTCTGGAGATGAACGATCTACCCTGGGGAATGATCCTCATGGCGAAATTGAGCATCCCCAGAATGCTTTGCAGATTGACCCTGGACGTGACCCCCCCCCCCCCCCTTGAAGCAAGTTGCGCACCGCCGCTTTTATTCTAGACAGCTTGTCTGCTGGTAGACTGGCCTGACCAGATGCGGTGTCTAGCTGGATTCCTAAAAAGGTGATCCTGGTGCTGGGCCCATCTGTTTTGTTATCAGCCACTGGTACGTGGAGTTCCCTAAAAACTTGTATCAGAGTATTGAGGTCTACCGGTGGTCGTGAAGGGGGTTCAATCAGCAGGAAATCGTCTAAGTAATGTATGACGTGGAATGCGTGTAATTTGTGCTGCAAGATCCAGTGTAGGCCCCTGGCGAATTGATCAAAAAGCCATGGACTGGATCTAGACCCGAATGTTAATTTGTTGGCGAAATAATAACAGCCCTCCCATTTGACTCCGTGCCATTGCCATAACTGCGGTGATATGGGAAGGAGTTTAAAGGCATCCGTGATGTCAGCTTTGGATAGCCATGCTTGTTTACCTAAGGACAGAATGACCTGGATGGCTTCGTCTATGGAGGAATATTTCATAGTAAACTCTTCTGCTGGGATAAGCGAGTTAAGACTAGGTGTGGATAAAGAATGGGGCGCTGACAAGTCATAGATCAATCTTTGTTTATTATTAAACTTCCCGGTGACTACCCCAAAGGGGTTGATCCTGAAGGTTTCAAACGGGGGTTTGGTGAATGGACCGATGAGGTATCCCTTGGCTAGTTCGGCCTGGATCAGCTGTGACACCACCTCGGGGTTGTTTAAGGCAGATTGGAGGTTCCTACATTCGAACGAAGCCTGGGGAATGGCGACCTGTCCTGTATGAAACCCTGATGAACAACCATTGATTACAAAACTGACCCATGCTAGGTCAGGATGACCCGCCAGGTGACACGCAAGCATATCAATGTTTACCCCACTTAGTCATGCGGGGTTGTGCCCTTTCTGTGGGCAAGCAATGCGGGGATGTGCCCTGTAGTAATTCGTGCACAGATGCAAAAGGCGGCACTGATTGTAGAAACAGCTGCCAGCATTGAAATTGTTACATATCTGTGACTTCCCCAAGTATCTGATGGGCCGACCTAACTTGTCCACCCCCGTGCCTGTTTTGGGGCGGAAATGCCTCCGGGGCGTTTTTAGGGATGGGAACGTCAAGTCGCGTGCTGGCATTAGTGCACCATTCTTCTGAATGGGAATAAGACCCGCAATTGACGCATGCCGGTGACTTCTGCCCGGCGAAGTGCCGACAGAACAGCTCAGTGTCCACGACTGCCCAATCTACAGTATGCCGGAACTGGGTAAGCAATGCGGCCGCTTTGGCGGAGAACGAGCGATGATATTCATAGAAAACAGTGCCCCCGTACTTGTGACCCAGTTCCGCCACCTTATAGAGGTACAGATCTAACTCCTCTCTGCGTGTTGGGGATACTGTACATATGACGTCTCTGTATAAGCTGAACGCTAGAACAAATTCGATGACACTGAGCTTCCTGTTCAATCGGTTGTCTCTAGATTTCAGTATTACTGACACTTCGCCGCAAGCGATCGTTTTGTTGTCAGGGACTTCGTGGGTGGCTATTAGTAAAGAGGCTAAGTAAATGTCCTTACCCTCGAGAATGTCCTTCCTCAGAGTGGCAGGAATAAAGTGAGATGGGGATATGCTGGGGAAAACGGGTGGGGTGTGGAGGCCCAAGCCGGCGGAAGTAGATGGAACCACCGGACCCTGGCTGTCGTTAGTGGGATTGGAAGCCCTGCTTTCAACGACTTCAAGTCTGGCATGAAAGCTGGACATGGATGAGGCCATGTTATTGATGACAGTGTGCAGCTGACTGATAGAGATTTGTATGGTATTCATTGTAACCACGTCTTGGCTGGGGCCCGAATCCGCCTGGAGGAGACGATACAGTTCTGCCTTCCTGGCTGATGCGGGAAAGGGGATGCCTCTACGCAGGAGTTCGGCTGATAGTTTTGGAATGGTCCAGGATCTGAGGGACTGGGAGTGCTCCCTGTCAGACATCAGGTCGAGACTTCTCTGGGAATCTACCGTGCCTTGGCTCCTCTGGTCCTGTGCTGGTTCCATCTAAGATATTGTGAAAACATGAAGGCCCTGTTGCCCGAAAGTGTCCTCCTGCATGCACTAGTGCACCCGGGAACTAATCACCTGTGGGATTCTAACAACGTGCGCCCAGACTAGGTGGTGACATGGAATGCAATGCGTGCCCTTTGCCCTGGAACATCGTGACTGGAGTGACCCTGGTATGACTGAAATGGATGCGACGTGACATGAAATTGATGCATGAACGGAAGGTACTTTTTTTTTTTTTTTGTACGCCTGTAGTCGTGACAGGACTTTGCGGAGTCCTTGGACGTGAAGGACCGAGTCTGCCTGTAGATGTGACAGGACTTAAATAGTGTCCAAGACCGTGTAGAACTGATGCTTGCCTGCAGACGTGACAGGACTTAAATCGTGTCCTGAGTGCGTAAAGGACTACTGGTGCCTGAAGACGTGACAGGGCTTGACCTTCGGATCCGAAGGCGTGACGGATCTGCGCGCGTGCGTGAGGCGTATTCGGGTACCCAGAGAGGACAGACATGTGAGCCTGGCGATACGAGACTTATGAAATTGTCCTTTACCCAACTATCATGCAGCAGGAATGTCACTGTCGCCAACATTTCTTCCCCCCCCCCCATAGGCAAATAAACCCTCTTTTATTTTATTTTTTTTATTTTTTTTTACCTTCAATTATCACTGAACTTGCGCCCTGTAAGGGAAAATGTACTTGATGAAGAACTCTCATATTTGCAGTGCCACAGCCCTAACATCCCCAGACAATACCTTTAACACACCCACAGTAAGCGCTGCTTTGAGAGGGATGCCGAACTGCCACTAGCAACAACCTGTTGGAAGAACACATGTGAGGAGGCGGGCAGATGCGCCGCAAGGACCGGGCATGCGTGCCAGTGATCCGGCTGCCACTGGTAAGTGTGAAAACGTGTCTGCGGGTGTCTGCACCGTGCCGCCCCCCCACCCCACTTACCCTCCGTGTGTACCGATGTACGGTCCCTTGCTTCGGCTGCACGCCCTATACTTACCCACCGGAGGAAGTATCGGGGGATCGCGTTCCACGCCGACGCCGGAGCAATAGTAGGAGCAGGAGAATCCCGGAAGTGACGTCAGCTGTAGCTGAAGACCGCGTCACCCGGGAGCTCGCTGCTCCCACCTTATGAAGTCCTGCTGGCGCCTCCCCTCACACAAATGCGGCATCTGCCGCGCCTATACATGTTGAGATTGGCGAAGAAATGGTTCAATGACACAAGCAACCTGCCGTAGAATGTGAGCAGAACTACTTCCCTACTATACTCACTTTTATATGCCTTACTTTAGTAAAGTTCTTGGAATATGACACTTATCCAGACATCAAAGTTGTAATTCTTCTCTGTTTGACGCATGTGCTATGGCCTGACACCACATGCTGTAGCCATAGGGAAAAGTGATGAACGGCAGGGGCAATATTCAAATTTGCGATATTTCGCAAACATTTTGTAGAATATTCATCATATATTCGTGAATTCGCAAATTTGAGATTATATCCTTGATTGCGAAAATCGGCAATGTAGTATTCGCTTAATGCACGTGAAATATCGGCGTGGGGTAGGCAACTGTTCTATTGGTTGCTGGGGATGTTGCTAAGCTATGACAAAGCCTTTTCATTGGCCCACAAGCTAGAAAAAGGGAGGGATGATCACCTGAAATGTACTGTGTTAAAAAATAAAAAATAAAAAAACTAATATTCGTCATTATGAATATATAGCATTATATTCAAAATATTTGCGAATTCTCGAAGTGCTGATATTCGCGAAAAAAAAATTCACTTTTCAAATATTCGCACTCAACATTAATAGGGAAAGCAAACACCAAAAAAGTATTTTATATTTTCTACTTAGCCAACAGCAGAGTATGTTTGTCTGCTTGCTTTACTACCTTCAGCTTGCCCGATAATTAAGATTCATTGCTCCCTGTGAAGTGTGAAGGTTTGATTATTGTTTGCTATATTTGGATTGACCCACTAGTGTTGATCGCAAATATTCTAATCACAAATTTTTATTGCGAATATCGTCACTTCGAGAATTTGCGAAGATGTAGAATATAGTTATATAAATATTCATAATTGCGAATATGCTAGATTTTTTTTCATCAGTAACCTCTCTTCTTGCTTGTGGGCCAATGAGAAGGCTGCGATATCTTTGTCTAAGCTTAGCAACATCCCTAGCAACCAAATGGAAAGTTGCCTACCCCTTTACTATATAAGAAACTTTCCAGCAGCCATTTTCTGCTGCTTTTTGCAGTTCTGAGAGAGAGGGCAGTGACATTGCTGTGCTCTGTGCTTTCATCTGGATCCTAGTGGGAGATAGTCAGTGTAGGTTAGATAGTGATATAGTGTAGCTGATAGATTCCAGTGCAGGGTATTAGGTAGTGTGATAGGAATTACTGTTTCTCTGCTGTCCATACATACATGCTACAGACATAGTGCTGTGATGTCACAACAATACTTAGTGCACCAATCAGTAATATCTACTCCGACCTGATAAAATGTGAAGTTGCATGTATTGCACAAAAAATATGCGCATCATTAGTGCTGATTTGCGCAAATTCGAAAATAATGACTAGAGATCACTAATTCTTAAATTTATTGGGAATATTATGTGAAAAATTCACAAAATATTGTGAAAACGAATATTGCCTATGCCGCTCATCACTACTATTTACTGACTTTATCTGATCAATATCTGCCCTGACCCATACTGCTCATTGGAATATATTAGTGACTGTTCCAAGGAAAAGACTCGGGGATTCCTTCTACAAAGTCTTGAGGTTGAATGGACGCCAATTCCTGTAGATATATTATATAACTTGGTGGTGGCTGTTGCAGCAGCCATGGCCACAGATGATTGACATGTTCAACAAATACATATAAAAATGGCGTAAGGTGTCCACTTTTGGCATTATTGAACGTACAATAGGAAGTTACTGAATTTCATGCATTACGAGCATGAAGCTAGTTAAACAGCAACTGACCGTTGTGTTAAGTATCACTAGTTTGGATAAGAATAAAACATTTCAACCATCCTACCTAATTTCCCAATACAGCTGTCTGCTTTTATGGAGTGTGTGGTGTTAATGTCTTTCAGTTGCTGTTTTTTTTTCAAGGATGGAAAGGCAGTTGCTAAGCATTTCTAAATGACAGCCCCAGGGTTCATTAAAAATATGGCAAACATTTGCAAAGCTCATTAAGTGCAGTTTTTTTTCCTGTATGTGTATCAGATTCCTCCTCTGCATGTTATGCGTGACCAAACATCTATTAGCCTTAATCCCATTGATGAGCTTCATACATTCAAACCGGCAATTAGACAAAACAAAAGAGATATTTATTGAGATAATCACATAAGGACATTCATATTGGTCTTGGCTCCTGAAAGATGACAGATTAATTTCCTCTTATTAATCTATATCTGTTAGTGAGTGCTTGCTTTGTTCAATTATATGCTGGCATTTTTTTTTTGTGTATTGGTATTTTGGTAGCACTAGAAATACACATTTCTATTGTACAATACTTTTTTTATAATACACTGTATGTTAGCAAAAAATAAAAGGTAATCCTATCGAAAAATGTAGACATATTAGAGGTTAAATTGGCTGACAGCCTCAGTCCAAGCCAGGGACATAAAAATGTATTATAGTTTGTTTCTCATGGTCGTCATCACTAGTGATGGATGAACATTGGCCGGGACGATTCGCGAACGCGATTGCGATCAAATGTTCTCGAACCAGAAGTTTGTGGCGGGCCCCATTCACTTTAATGGCAGGCGAACCTGAAAAACCTTCAGGTCATATTTGCAGCCACCAACTACTTACAAGAAGTGCTCAAACCATCCCACAACATGGACGGTGACATACCAGAGTGGGATCAATGGCAAAAATTCCCACAAAAAATATGTATTTTAATCAGGGTCCATTTGTATGCGTCTTAAAGGGAAACTCTCAAAAATATGGCCTGCTGGAGCCTAGAAAAATGTTATTTTAGGCCACGGGAGTACAGGCCCCAAACATTAGGCATTTACCGGACAGAAAACATCAAGTGATTATGTTGCTGGAGGTATATTAGACGGTCAATGGATATCAATTTTGGGTCTTATTTCGGCACAATGCAAAATAATATGGCGCCGTTGGACATCGCCATATGTTCGCCTGTTCGGGAACCGCGAACAAGCAAAGTTCGCCGCAAAACGACCGCCGGGCGAACTGCAAGGCCATCTCTACTGTCATCACATGTATTTAAGTCCCTGTTGATGCATCCCTATCATTTTTTATGTCGTGACAGCACTTGCATTTCATTGAATATGAATGTTCATCGTTTTTCAATAGAATACTCACAGTCCTCTTCCTTGAACATAATGTGCATTCCTTAGGGTAAATTCACACCCCATTTAGGTATACTGTCCATATATGCCAACTTAACCACATAGCTTATTGGGCAAACATATGCAAAAAAGTATTTTTGGCATACAGTTGGTCATGATAAGCAGTAATAATCTAAGTGTATCATATTTCCTAGGGGAATTAACACTGGCAGAATCATTTTAGAGAAGAATTTGTTTGTACTTATAGATCATAGATTAAATAACAGCATACAATGTGAATCAGCTGCTTCTAAGGCGACCAGGATATTGTAATGTATTAAGTGGGGCAGGGATGTAATATTACCTACCACTTTACAAAGCGTTGGTGCGGCCTCATCTGGAATATGCAGTTCAGTTCTGGGCACCAGTCCATAGAAAGGACGCACTGCAGCTGGAAAAAGTACAGAGGAGAGCAACTAAACCAATAAGGGGCATGGACTCGCAGGGCAGGGATGTAATATTACCTACCACTTTACAAAGCGTTGGTGCGACCTCATCTGGAATATGCAGTTCAGTTCTGGGCACCAGTCCATAGAAAGGATGCTCTGCAGCTGGAAAAGTACAGAGGAGAGCGACTAAACTGATAAGGGGCATGGAGGGTTTTAGTTATGAGGAATTTTTAAAAAAAATTTAGCCTAGAGAAGAGATGTCTAATGGCAAAGATGATTAGCCTATATAAATACATAAATGGGCCGTACAAAAAATATGGTGAAAAGCTGTTTCTTGTAAAATCTCCTCAAAAGACAAGGGGACACTGCCTCCGACTGGAGAAGAAAAAATTTATTCTCCAGAAGCGTAAAAACTTCTTTACTGTAAGAACTGTAAATCTGTGGAAAAGACTTCCTCAAGACATGGTCACAGCAGGAAGAGTGGACAGTTTTAAAAAGGGCTCAGATGAATTCTTAAAAGTAAACAATATTAATGCTTATGGAAACGTGTAGAAATCTGTGTCTCGCTCCCCTTTTTTAAAATTCTTTGTCCCCACCTATCCCTTGGTTGAACTTGATGGTATTAACTATGTAACCATACGTTGGAATCTCTCAGTCACAACTCTATTAATAATTGCAGTTGACCACAAAGTTTTTTTAATACAACTATATACAAAAAAGTATTTAACTTTTTTGTAATCGCAATCACTGACAGGCATATGCAACTGTATAGACGAACAGTTGACTATTTCTGCTTATTTTAAATTGTCCCACTAGTTATAAACAGTGTACCTGGCCCATTTACAATGGAGAGACAGAGCAGGCAATGATCGGGAATGAGGAACATTCACATCTCATCATTGCCCACTCAATAGCTGCATTCATATGCAGCAATCATCTCCTATGTATGGGGATAAACAACCACTAGTACGATCATTCATTCCCATACATTGTTTCTCTGCTGCACATTCCTATTCTCAGGATGATGTGCTGCTGACAAATGAGGAGTTCTGGTGCCAGATAAAAGATTAACAGTATGTTTATTGATAAATATATTCCCAATAACTGTCCCAATCCGCAATGCTTTGTAAAAGGGCCTTTATTTAGGGGTTTTCTTGTTTGCATGGATGATTAAATTAATTCAAAGCCATAAATGTAAAAAATGAGTTCTTCATTTTCTATGGCTTTCATTTTTATTTTCTTTTTACAAACATTTTCTCATTCTTAGTATTAAATCAGAAATATAAGTAACTAATTATTTGTTCCTTGGTTGAGAATAATTAGACCTTTTATTTTATTTTTATATTCATAGTCAAAGGGCCTTCTGTGTTCAATAATAAAGTGCATTTATTCATTTTATGAGTTCAGCTGAGGGTATTCTTCAAAATGCTAGCATTCACTGAGAAACGCTAGGGCAAATAGTTATAATTTGATTCAAATTATGCTATTAGTGTAAAGATGTAAAAGAATAAATTTGACTTTTGCGTGCTGCTGATTCTGGTGTGAATACAGCTCTTAAAATATTGAGTGGGTCTAGACTTGTCAGTATAAAATTAGTTCATCATGCCTTTATAGATACTATAATAAATGGTACTTGTGCTAGGTAGGGTCCGTGAAGCTTTTTTTTTTTTAAATATATATATATATTTCTGTGAAAAAATTACTTTTTATATTTTGTTTCAGCGCATGATTATGCTAATAGGATATTTTCTTCTGTTAGAACCCAACCTTTTCAATTGAAATATTCCCATAATTGCTGATGTCTGACAGTGCTATTGAATAATTGTGTTGAGCTCTTTTTTTAAATTATACTAAGTGCATAATAATTGTCAAGGACTAATATCTTTGAGATTTTAGAGTTGGACAAACATGTTCTCTAGAACATTGAGTATTTTTTTTAACTTATAGGATAATAAACCCTATTGCATGATTATAATGTTTGTAAGTAGAGATGAGCGAATAGAAGCTGACGAAGTGGAATTTGATCCTAATTTTATTCACATTTTTTCCTAAAATGGCTGCTGCACGTGTGAGGACATGGAGCAAGGAACTCTGGGAAGGCGGGATCACCCATAATGCCATGCATGCAGCCAATCAGCAGCCAGCCAGCCATGGGATGTCACAGCCCTATAAATAGCCTCAGTCATCTTGGATTCTGCCATTTTCCAGTGTACTTAGTACAGAGAGAGAAGTCAGCAGGCGCTAGGGATAGTGCTAGAAAAAACTTCATTGTGCTAAAAAAACTATTCACAAGTGCAGGGAAAGATTATTCAAGGTGTAGGGAAAGGATAGGGAGGAATCATTCCACAGCATTTATGTACAACAGGGTTCAGTAGGAGAGGTTACAGCCTGGGTAATAGGAACAATCCGATTAGATCTTGCTGCACTGACTGGGGACCCAAATTGACATTATACAGCTCTGTAATTCCATCAAACCGTTCTTGTTATTAAGGTGTTACAGCCATTAACAGAGTTTATTACAAGGAAATATTTCTACAGTACGTCTAATTTACCCTTGTGCGGTGCAGTTATATGTTCTAAAGCATTTTTTGGATTGTATTAGTGGGAACAAAGGGCCTATTAGCCGTTGTGTGGTGAAGTGCTAAAATTACAGCACCTTTTGTCTTGTATTAGTGGCAAATGAAAAATATATTTGCCATTCAGCGGTGAAGTTATATGTTCTAAAGCCTTTTGTGGCGTGTATTAGTGGCAAAAGAAAAATACACTGCTCAAAAAAATAAAGGGAACACTTAAACAACACAATGTAACTCCAAGTCAATCACACTTCTGTGAAATCAAACTGTCCACTTAGGAAGCAACACTGAGTGACAATCAATTTCACATGCTGTTGTGCAAATGGGATAGACAACAGGTGGAAATTATAGGCAATTAGCAAGACACCCCCAATAAAGGAGTGGTTCTGCAGGTGGTGACCACAGACCGCTTCTCAGTTCCTATGCTTCCTGGCTGATGTTTTGGTCACTTTTGAATGCTGGCGGTGCTTTCACTCTAGTGGTAGCATGAGACGGAGTCTACAACCCACACAAGTGGCTCAGGTAGTGCAGCTTATCCAGGATGGCACATCAATGCGAGCTGTGGCAAGAAGGTTTGCTGTGTCTGTCAGCGTAGTGTCCAGAGCATGGAGGCGCTACCAGGAGACAGGCCAGTACATCAGGAGACGTGGAGGAGGCCGTAGGAGGGCAACAACCCAGCAGCAGGACCGCTACCTCCGCCTTTGTGCAAGGAGGAACAGGAGGAGCACTGCCAGAGCCCTGCAAAATGACCTCCAGCAGGCCACAAAGGCATTGATGCTATGGACTGGCCCGCCCGTTCCCCAGATCTGAATCCAATTGAGCACATCTGGGACATCATGTCTCGCTCTATCCACCAACGTCACGTTGCACCACAGACTGTCCAGCAGTTGGCAGATGCTTTAGTCCAGGTCTGGGAGGAGATCCCTCAGGAGACCGTCCGTCACCTCATCAGGAGCATGCACAGGCATTGTAGGGAGGTCATACAGGCACGTGGAGGCCACACACACGTCTGAGCCTCATTTTGACTTGTTTTAAGGACATTATATCAAAGTTGAATCAGCCTGTAGTGTGTTTTTCCACTTTAATTTTGAGTGTGACTCCAAATCCAGACCTCCAGGGGTTAAAAAATTTGATTTCCATTTTTTTATTTTTGTGTGATTTTGTTGTCAGCACATTCAACTATATAAAGAGCAAAGTATTTCAGAAGAATATTTAATTAATTCAGATCTAGGATGTGTTATTTTTGTGTTCCCTTTATTTTTTTGAGCAGTGTATATTTGCCGTTCAGCCATGCAGTTATATGTTCTAAAGCCCTTTTTGTTGTGTAATAGTGGCAAAATAAAAATATATTTGCCGTTCAGTGGTGCAGTTATATGTTCTAAAACCTTTTGTGGCATGTATTAGTGGAAAAAGAAAAATATATTTGCCGTATTTATTTGATCTAACAGTATGTCAGGCAGAGAAGTGCCAGGCCCTGCACAGGGGAGTGGCAGAGGCCTAAATATTTCTGGTGCAGGCACAGGACACAGCAGAGTAAGGGGCCGTGGCAAAAGGGGTCACTTCGAGACTCCTGAGCTCCCAGTGTCAGCTAGCGGTCGTGTCTTGACCAGCAACCCAGGGGTTCTTGAATGGTTGACTCGATCTTCGAATTTGTCGCAAGTGACATCAGACACCCCCAGCCAAGAGTCAGTGGGTTCGTCAGACACAACCCTTAGTTGGCATGGCCCGGGAGCAGGCCCTGTGCCCTCACCTGTCCTCAACCTGCCTCTGTCGTTTTCTGTTCCCTCAGCCAGAGAAGTATTGTATGCTGTGGGCTCAGCTCCACTATACAGTGAGTACGAGCTACTAGAAGACGGTCAGCAGCTACTGGCAAGTCAAGATGTGAAGGAGACATCCGAACGCTTCCTCCACTAGGCGGGCAAGTAATGATGAGAAGAGTAGCATGGGAGCTGGTGTTGTGAGTGGTCAGGCTCCTGACCCCGAGATCGTTGAGGAGGACATTAGTGACATGCAGACAGTACTCGATGATGATGATGTAGCTGATCGCACTTGGGAACCGGGTGATGAAGGGACTTCATCATCATCGGGAGAAGAGGGTGGCAGCTTGCCTGTGAGGCAGCAGCGGAGCCAGCAAGTCGCTAGCGTGGCTGGGAGTCAGCAGGAGTCAGTAGGGTGGCAGCAGTGGGAGGTCGGGAGCCAAACGTGCCCGGGGTAAACCACCTGCTTCGCAGGAGCTTAAATGCTCGGGAAGTAGCAGTGCACAGGTACATGGATGCAGCGGCGGTAGCAGTCAGTCACTGCATAGTGTTGGGGGTAAAATCACCTACTTAGTGGTGTGGCAGTTTATTGCTAAGCACCCGGTGGAGGTGAACATGGCCATATGTAGAATCTGTGGGCAGAATGTGAAGTGTGGCCAGGGTGTAAATGTTGCCACCATGGCCCTGCGTCAACATATGCAGCGTAACCATAAAGTGGCCGGGGAGAACCATGGCTCCGATGTGGTGGTCCAGCCTGCCGCAGCAACCGCTGCATCACCCAGTGGCAAGCACTCGATTTCAGGCAGTCAAGGATCCACCACCTCACCCGAAGGGAGCTGTCTGTCCTTCCCATCATCTGCTAGTCCCTCCCTTTCCAAGTAGTGGACTCTGCACCTTTCAGAGAACTGATGACTTGTTCTGAAACGAGGTAGATAGTCACAAGCTGTCATTTCTTTGCCAAAAAGGCAGTACCAGCCCTGCACACACATGTAGAACAAAAGGTGGCTCAGTCCTTGAGCCTGTCGGTGTCTGCCAAAATGCACGGCAGCGCAGACATGTGGAGCTGTAACTACGGTCAGGGACAAAACATGTCCTTTACTGCCTACCGGGTGAACGTGGTTCCTGCACACCCACACCAGCAACTTGGCCAGTAGTGTTGAGCGCGAATATTCGAATAGCAAATTTTAATCTCGAATATCGGCACTTCGAGATTTTGTGAATATTTAGAATACAGTGCTATATATTCATAATGACTAGAGTTGAGCAGACACCTGGATGTTCGAGTTCGAAGGGTTCGGCCGAACTTCACAAAAAAGTTTGAGTTTGCAAAAAACTTAACCCCGAACCCGAACTCCATTGAAGTCAATGGTGACCCGAACTTTTGAGCACTAAAATGGCTGTAAAAATGTCATGGAAAGGGCTAGAGCGCTGAAAATGGCATCAAAATGTGGTTAAGAGCATGGCAAGTGCTCTGAAAACAAATGTGGATAGGGAAATGACTTTAAATAACATTAAATACGTAAAAATAAAAAATTATAATCTTGATCTAGTTGGACGAGGTCCATATGGAGTAGGAGGTTTAGGAAGCAGTGGATGTGGCGGTGTAGGTGGAAGCGGCGGTGGAGGAGGAGGTAGACTACACAGTTTTTTGGTTTACATATTATTTTTGTTTAAATTAGGGTACACCCCAAAACATTGGGAAATACAGTATAACCTGTGATAACCCCCTCCAGTCGTGTTAAACAAATGTTCAGACAATACACTGGCAATACACTTAAAGGGCAAGCTCAGGTCATGTGCCCAATTTGGAGACCCATCAGTCAGTATGTGTAGGTGTGTGCACACATACTGACCCACCATGTCGCACGTCCCCGTGATGTTCACGATCCAATTGGATATCTTCTCTATCAACTTTCGATGTTCTTTTCTGCGCCTACCACGTTGATTACGGTTAGCGGCGAATCAGGGTTCCACGCTGGAGAGGGAGTGTGAGAAATGAATACATCCAAGGAAGGTCAATGGATGAAATTCAATGTGATCGAGCGGAAATGTGGGAGAAGTTATTAAAACTGAAGAATAGAAGAAAAGGATGGGGCGCGCGGCAATTACCCACTACCGACTCAGAGAGGGAGTGACGATAAATAACAATACAGGACTCTTAAGTTGCCCTGCTATTGGAATGATTAATAAAAAATTATAGGGAATGTCACTGTGGTATTTTGGTTTTGGAAACATTAGACAGGAGAGGCCCTGCTGCCGCTTTGTTGACTCTAGATAACTTCTGCCTGATCGAACGTCCCTGTGACGTCCACGATCCATTTAGATATCTTCTCTATCAACTTTCAATGTTCTTTTCTGAGCCTAGAATGTTGATCACGGTTATCAGCAAATCAGGGTTCCACGCCGGAGAGGGAGCGTGAGAAAGAGATGCCACATCCAAGGGAGGTCAATGGATGAAATTAAATGTTGATCGGGCGGAAAAGTTGGACAAATTATTGAAGCCGAAGCTTACAAGTAAAGAAGGTGGTGCTCGTCAATTAAAGAAGAATTTTTTTTATTTAATTCCCTGTCACCTATGCAGAGCAGGGGTGTGTACACGGCAAAATGTCACCTGACAATGTAACAGACGATTTTTAGAAATTTATGTCCCTGTCACCTATGCAGAGCAGGGGTTTAATCACGGCAAAAATGGTCAAATGTCATCCAAGAAAGTAACAGACAAATTAGTGAAATTTGTTTACCTATCTACTAGGTATAGCAGTGGTATATCACACCCAAAAAATTTGGGAATTTCACCAGAAGATGTAACAGACAAATTAGTGAAATGTTTTTATTTGTCTATTAGGTAGAGCAGGGGGATATCACACCCAAAAATTGGTGAATTTCACCTGAATATGTAACAAACAAATTAGTGATTATTTTTTACCTGTCTACTAGGTAGAGCAGGGGTATATCACACCCAAAAATTGGTGAATTTCTCCCAAATATAAAACAGACAAATTAGTGAAATGTTTTTATTTGTCTACTAGGTAGAGCAGGGGTATATCACACCCAAAAATTCATGAATTTCACCCAAATATTTAACAGACAAATTATTTTTTATTTTTTTACCTGTCTACTAGGTATAGCAGTGGTATATCACAGCCAAAAATTGGACAATTTTACCCAAAAATGTAACAGACAAATTAGTGATTTTTTTTTACCTGCCTTCTAGGTAGAGCAGGTGTTCATCACACCCAAAAATTTGTGAATTTCACCTGAATATGTAACAGACAAATTAGTGATTTTTCTTTATGTCTACTAGGTAAAGCAGTGGTATATCACATCCAAAAATTGGAGAATTTCACCAAAACATTTAACAGACAAATTTGTGAAATGTTTTTACCTGTCTACTAGGTAGAGCAGGGGTATATCACACCCAAATATTGGTGAATTTCACACCAAAAATGTAACAGACAAATTAGTGAAATGACATAAAATAAAATAAAATACGTACAAATAAAAAAAAATAATCTTGATTCATGAGGTGGAGGTCCATATGGAGTAGGAGTTTGAGGAGGCGGTGGACGTAGCAGTGTAGGTGGAAGCGGCGGTGGAGGAGGATGAGGTAGCCAACACTGGTTTTTGGTTAAAATTATTATATATATTTTTTTTTAAATTAGGGTACACTCCAAAAGAGTGGGAAATATCCAAAATACAACAATGAGCAATTGCGCTGTAGTATAACAATGGCTGGGTAAAGCCGATATACATGTCTATTCTGCACAACGTACGGACAAGTCCTGTGGGATCCATGCCTGGTTCATTTTAATAAACGTGAGCTTGTCCACATTGGCTGTGGACAGGTGGCTGCGCTTGTCTGTGATAACGATCGCTGCCGTGCTAAATACATGTTCAGACAATACACTGTCTTCATGGCGTAAAGGGCAAGCTCAGGCCATGTGCCCAATTTGGAGACCCAGAAGTTGAAGGGGCAGACCCATCATTTAGTACGTGTAGGCGTGTGCACACATACTGCTTCACCATGTTGTTGAAATGCTGCCTCCTGCTAAGACGTTCCATATCAGCTGGTGGTGCTGGTTGTTGTGGTGTGCTGACAAAGCTTTTCCACGTTTTGGCCATGCTAACCCTGCCTTCTGAGGCTGCGGGTGGTGCCCCACCTCTTCCTCCTCCTCTGCCTTCGACTTGTGCTTCCACTGTGCCCCCGCTGTCAGGTGGGAATGCCAACAGCAGCGCGTCTACCAGCATGCGCTTGTACTCGCGCATCTTATAATCACGTTACAGTGACGGAATTAAGGATGGTACGTTGTCCTTGTAATGGGGATCCAGCAGCGTGGCCACCCAGTAATCAGCACAAGTTAGAATGTGGACAACTCAGCGGTCGTTGCGGAGACACTGCAGCATGTAATCGCTCATGTGTGGCAGGCTGCCCATAGGCGACGACAAGCTGTCCTCTGTGGGAGGTGTATCGTCTGTGTCCTCTGTATCGCCCCAGCCACACACCAGTGATGGTCTTGCGGTTCGCCCGGCGGTCGGTTCGCGGCGAACTTTGCGCATTTGCGACATGTGGCGATATTCGCGCCAGCCATATTCTTTTACATTGTGAAGAACTTTGACCCATGACACATCCATCAGGTGGTACAGGACAGCCAATTGAGATGTTTCAGCACATGGACATACCCCCTACCTTATAAATAAACATGATCTGGGTGCCATTTTACATTCAATCTTTTGCCAGTGTAGGGAGAGGTTGCTGTGTGGAGCAGGGACAGACTGTTAGGGACACAAATCGCTAGCTAATAGGTCCACAAGAGTCCTTTAAAGGACTGGTATAGGTGTGCTATCGATAGGTGTGACATACTGAGTGAGGGGTGTAATATACTTATAATATACTTTCTAACATAGAAAGTATATTATAGTGCAATTGCAGCAGTTGTGTGCGGTTCTGCTGTGATACTGCAGCCACACAGAGTGCCAAACACTATTGAAACAAATAATTTCTACTGGTGTGATTTGTCTGCGGTTTTGCTGTGTTTTACCACATCTACACAGAGTGACAAACACTATTTGAAGAAATAATTTCTACTGGTGTGATATACCAGTTGCCCCCCCCCCGCAAAAAAACTGAATTTAAGCAGGGATTTTATATACCAATAATATACTTTCTATATAGTGCATTTAGGTAGTGCAGCATTTGTCTGCGTTTTTGCTGCGTTTTACCACATCTACACAGAGTGAAAAACACTATTTGAACAAATAATTTCTACTAGTGTGATTTACGACAGTACCCAGATCAGCCCATGGAGGGTGGTCCCCGCTGTTGCTGCCTACTCCGAGATCTCTAATTTCAGTGGTAGTGAAGGTGACGAATCCGATGATGACGTGTCGATGGATGTCACGTGGGTGCCCACAAGAGAGGAAGAGGAGGGGAGTTCAGAGGGAGAGATGGAGCAGCAGATAGGGAGGAGAAGCAGGCAGAACTTACAGTGCACATGAGGCAAAAAGTAGACTGCTAATGTATCTAGAACGAAACATCTGGTGCTCCCAGGACGCCGGGACATGGCTCCGCAGTGTGGGCTTTTTTTAATGTGTCAAAGTCTTTTGGAAGATGGCCTGGTGTCAAGAAGGGCAGCAAAGAAACCACTTCTCTCCAAAAAAAACATCAGGGACAGATTGATCTTCTGCAGAAAGTATGGTGAATGGACTGCTGAGGACTGGGGCAAAGTCATATTCTCCGATGAAGCCTCTTTCCGATTGTTTGGGGCATCTGGAAAAAGGCTTGTCCGGAGAAGAAAAGGTGAGCGCTACCATCAGTCCTGTGTCATGCCAACAGTAAAGCATCCTGAGACCATTCATGTGTGGGGTTGCTTCTCATCCAAGGGAGTGGGCTCCCTCACAATTTTGCCCAAAAACACAGCCATGAATAAAGAATGGTACCAAAACACCCTCCAACAGCAACTTCTTCCAACAATCCAACAACAGTTTGGTGAAGAACAATGCATTTTCCAGCACGATGGAGCACCGTGCCATAAGGCAAAAGTGATAACTAAGTGGCTCAGGGACCAAAACGTTGACATTTTGGGTCCATGGCCTGGTAACTCCCCAGATCTTAATCCCATTGAGAACTTGTGGTCAATCCTCAAGAGGCGGGTGGACAAACAAAAACTCACTAATTCTGACAAAAGTCACTAATTCTGACAAACTCCAAGAAGTGATTATGAAAGAATGGGTTGCTATCAGTCAGGAATTGGCCCAGAAGTTGATTGAGAGCATGCCCAGTCGAATTGCCGAGGTCCTGAAAAAGAAGGGCCAACACTGCAAATACTGACTCTTTGCATAAATGTCATGTAATTGTCGATAAAAGCCTTTGAAATGTATGAAGTGCGTGTAATTATATTTCACTACATCACAGAAACAACTGAAACAAAGATCTAAAAGCAGTTTAGCAGCAAACTTTGTGAAAACTAATATTTGCGTCATTCTCAAAACTTTTGGCCACGACTGTACTTAGACCCCCAGTACAAACACAAAAATGGCGGAAATGTTACCACCATCACAGAGGGCTGTCAGAATGCAGCATTTGCAGGCCTTCCTTCAAGAAATGCTGCATTCTGCTTTTGCGGGAGCTGGCAGAGGAATTTCCACTCACAGAGAAACAGTTGCGGGTTCTATTCCAACAGCGCGTGGAAGAAGAGGGTGGTTTGAAGATGTGTTGGTCACTTCGGAAATGAGATCATTGCGCCAGGCAAGGGATGTGCGTCAAACCGGCTAGTCCCAGAGCTGCTACGAGATTTCGCCCATTATCGCACACCACCAGGCCGGGCTTGAGGGTGACTGGCACAAACCACTCATCGGTCTGTTGTTCAAGGCCCGTCCACAGCTCCTGCGCGGTGTCGGGTTTGTCCCCCAAACAGATAAGTTTTAAAACTGCCTGCTGTTGTTTACCCCTGGCTGTGCTGAAGTTGGTGGTGAAGGTGTTACGCTGACCGGATGAGGAGCCGGTAGAGGACGAGGAAGCAGAGTAGGAGGAGGAAGCAACAGGAGGCAAACTGAAGCGCCCTGCAATCCTCGGTGGTGGAAGGACATGCACCAAACTGCTATCCGCCTCAGGCCCAGCCGCCACTGCATTTAACCAGTGTGCTGTTAGAGAGATATAATGTCCCTGACTGTGCTTACTGGTCCACGTATCCGTAGTTAGGTGGACCTTGTCACAGATGGCGTTGCACAGTGCACACCTGATTTTGTCCCCCACTTGGTTGTGCAGTGAAGGGATGGCTCACCTGGAAAAGTAGTGGCGGCTGGGCCCGACATACTGTGATACAGCCACCGCCATAAGGCTTTTAAAGGTCTCCGTCTCCACAAGATAGGGTATATTTCCACTGGACCGGGGGTCGAGTGGAAAGGTAGACAGTAGGCGCAAAAACACAACCAGAGTATTTTATAAGCCAATAGTTTTTTTTTATTATTGTTACAGTGACAACGCGTTTCGGGGTTCTGCGGACCCCCTTTTTCAAGTCGGTGAATGGAACCGCTGGTGGAGAGAGCACTGCTTCCAGCTCTTGGCACGTGTGGCATCCAGAGGCTGCGCCTACGGTCCACCCCTCCACTCGACCCCCGGTCCATTGGAAATATACCCTATTCATCGACCCAGACGGCGGCTTGGCCCCGCCAAAGGGGAACGCGGACAGAATCGGCAGCATCAACCAGTGAGACGTAATCACTCCTATTCACCTCCAGCTCAGTTGCACCGAACAATAGGTGCAACAACAGCAACAGGTGAGCAGTACCACTCTTCCTGTTACTTTGGAGGCTCGGCTTTTAACTTATTTACCCTATGAGAGCCTTTTTCTTTCCTTGGCCATTTTGTTACTGTCTCCACAAGATGGAATGACAGCATTTTAAAAGCCCGGAATTTTGAAATGCTGGCATTCAGGGCCAGGGATTGCGGGTGGGTAGGGAAGTACTTCCTCTTTCCCTCCAGTGTTTGGGAGATGGAGAGCAGAATGCTTCCGTGGGACATTGTTGAGATGCTTGGTGACCCAGGTGGTGGTGTTGCTGTCAGATCCTCTGTTTGTGAGATGGCAGGTGCCACTGTCACTCCAGAGGTGGATGAAGTGGCCGAGACTGCAGCAGAAGAGGAAGCAGGAGGAGCCAGAGACCTTTCTTGGTTTTTGAGATGTCTACTCCACTGCAGCCCGTGCTTTGCACTTAGATGCCTGGTCATGCAGGTTGTGCTCAGGTTTAGAAAGTTTATGCCTCGCTTCAGGCTCTGATTGCACAGCGTGCTAACCACTCGTGTCTTGTCGTCAGCACATTGTCTGAGGAACTTCCACGCCAGGGAACTGCTTGGAGCTGGCTTTGGTGTGCTCGGTCCCTTGCTGCAGTGGGCTGTAGAAGACATACTGTCTAGGGGACGGCCGCTCCGCTTTTGCACCCTGCTTCCTCTTCTGCTGTGCTGGTGGCTCTGTGCGACCACCCCCACTTCCTCCGAACTACACATGTCACTCGCATGACCTTGATTCCATGTGGTGTCGAGGACCTCATCGTCCTCCACATCATCTTCCACCTAGTCTTCACCCCTGACTTCCTTGTTCGTCTGCACGCTTTCGAAAGCCACAGCAGTTGGCACCTGTGGTTCGTCATCTTCCGAGACGTGCTACGGTGGTCCTCCCATGTACTCATCTTAAAACATAAGTGGTTGGGTATGGGTGCACTCAATCTCTTCCACTTCTGGGGCAGGGCTAGGTGGATGGCCCTGGGAAACCCTGCTAGCAGAGACATCAAAAATCAGAAGAGACTGCTGCATGACTTGGGGCTCAGACTGCTTGGCTGATTTGCAAGGGGGGAGGTGAAAGACTGATGGACATCGGCTGCAGGTGCCAACTCTGATCTTTCAGCAGGAGACTGGGTGGGAGACAATGTAAAGGAACTGGAGGCACTGTCAGCAACCCAATCTACTATCGCCTGTACTTGTTCTGGCCTCACCATTCGTAGAGCCGCATTAGGCCCGACCAAATAACGCTGAAGGTTCTGTCGCCTACTCGCACCTCAGGTGTTTCACTTGTGCTTATAGCTGGCAAAGATCAACCACGTCCTCTCCCTGCAACAGGAGCTCCACCAGCAGCACCACGACAGGTGCCACATCCCCTTTTTCACGCTCTCCTCATAATTCTCAAACTTAGGATCTTGCCCAAAATGGGTGTTTTTTTTAATAACAGAATATAACAGCAGTATCTCACGCGTGTATCTCACACTGACAGATGCAGCAATGGCTGAATATTATTGCAGTATTTCTAGCTTGTATGTCACACTAACAAATGCAGCATAGGCCCCATATGTAGGGTATTGCTAAAAATGGGTGTTTTTTTAAACCCTGAATATTATTGCAGTATTTCAAGCTTGTATCTCACACTGACAGATGCAGCCAAGGCCGCAAATGTACTATTTGGCCCAAAATGGGTGTTATTTTTAATAACAGAATAGAACACCAGTATCTAACGCGTGTATCTCACAAAGACAGATGCAGCAATGGCTGCAAATTTAGTTTTTTGCCCAAAATGGGTGTTTTTTTAAACCCAGAATATTTATGCAGTATTTCCAGCTTGTATCTCACACTGACAGATGCAGCAAAGGCTGCAAAATAAGTATTTTGCCCAAAATGGGTGTTTTATTACTAACAGAATAGAACAGCAGTATCTAACACGTGTATGTCACACTGACAGATGCAGCAAAGGCTGCAAAATTAAGTATTTTGCCCAAAATTAGTGTTTTTTTAAACCCAGAATATTATTGCAGTATTTCAAGCTTGTATCTCACACTGACAGATGCAGCCGAGGCCGCAAATTTAGTATTTGACCCAAAATGGGTGTTTTTTTTTAATAACAGAATAGAACAGCAGTATCTAACATGTGTATCTCACACTGACAGATGCAGCACGGGCTGCAAAATTAAGTATTTTTCCCAAAATGGGTGTTTTTTTAATAACAGAATAGAATAGAAGTATCTAACGTGTGTATCTCACACTGACAGATGCAGCAAAGGCTGCAAATTTAGTTTTTTGCCCAAAATGGGTGTTTTTTTTTAAATCCAGAATATTATTGCAGTATTTAAAACTTGTTTTTCACACTGACAAATGCAGCATAGGCCCCAGATGTAGGGTATTGCCAAAAATTTGTGTTTTTTAAACCCAGAAAATTATTAAAGTATTGCAAGTTTGTATTTCACACTGACAAATGCTTCAAAGGCACGAGATGTAGGCTATTGGCAAAAATGGGTGTTTTTTTAAATCCAGATAATTATTGCAGTATTTCAAGCTTGGATTTGAATGTCACAAATGCACATATGCTGTGCTGGTGCACTGAGCTTGCATAAAATGGTCGCCGCCGCCCACCAAAATAACAGACGGATAAAAGTTTTTTTTGTCACTGGGCTCAGGGCAGGGTAAAAAGATTGTGCACTGCACCCACAAAACTAAATCTATGTAGATAGCTGAGTTAACAAGCACTTCTGATTACAGATTCTTTCCTATTCTCTCCCTCACAGCAGCAGCATCCTCTCCCTACACTAGTAACAGCAGAGTGACGTTCAGCGCAAAGTGACTCCAGCTTATATAGAGGCTGGGTCACATGCTGCACTGGCCAATTACAGACATGCCATTAGTAGGCTTGGCTGTGATGGCTTCTAAGGGCAAAGAGTTAAACGCTTGTTGATTGGCTGCTCTGCAGCCTTTCAAAAAGCGCCATCAACTCGCCGAACGTCGAAACCAAACCTTTACTGAAAAGTTTGGGTTGGGGTCCGGGGTCCAAAAATCCTAAAGTTCGGTACGAACCCGAACTTTACAGTTCGTATTCGCTCAACCCTAGTAATGACGAATATTTGTCATTTTTTTTCTATCTGAACACTTGATTCCTCCCTGCTTCTTGCTTGTGGGCCAATGAGTCATTGGCCCACAAGCAACTTAAGCAGGGATGAATCATTACTTCAGATGGAAAAAAATGACAAATATTCTAAAAAACAAATATATAGCACTATATTGAATATAGTGCTATATATTAGTTTTTTTTAGAGGTGGGACGAATCCAATTTTTTTCGAATCCGAATCCAAATCCGAAAAGGTTCTCGAATATATTGAATCTTTCGGATCTCGAATCCTATGAATCCTGTACATAATTGTGTAAACGCACGGTGTAAGAAACAAAGTCAGACCGCGTCAGTTTGTCTGAACCTCCACCTCCCAGTCACGGTCGCACCCTATATGACCGCGATGACCCCTGCTATGACCCCTGCTCCTATCACTACAGAACATACAGGGTAATACAGCGCCACATACCTCTTACATCCAGTGACGTCTCCTTTGATGTAGATGTTCTCTTTCCTCATCTTCTCCTTTCAGACCTTCAGACCAGACACCATTTTTCGTCTCTGCAGTTTGACAAAAAAAAATCTTAGTTTACTACTTTTCCATCATCCTCCCATCTTCTGGACAAATCATCCTAACACCCCCAATACTGTTCCGCTGTGCTCCCCAATACTATACTGCAGAAACAGATAATACCCCTGATAATACTAGTACCACACAGAGCCCCCCATATAAAATACCCCTTCTTTGTGGCCTCAGTAGATGCCCCCATAGTGCCCCCCAATAATGTGCCAATAAGAAGTGGCCCCACAGTGCCACCCAATAATGTGCCAGTAAGTGTCCCCATAGATGCCCCCCTAATCATGTGCCAGTATCAAGTGCGGAGTGCCTCTCTCCTCCCCCCCATGTGCCGGTATCATAGTGCCATCTCCCCCCCAATGTGCCAGTATTATAGTGCCATCTCCCCCCATAATGTGCCAGTATCATAGTGCCATCTCCCGCCATAATGTGCCAGTATCATAGTGCCATCTCACCTCATAATGTGCCAGTATCATAGTGCCTCCCCCCCCCCCCAATGTGCCAGTATCATAGTGCCTCTCACCTCTCCCCCTGGCATCCACAGATCCCCCATCCTATAACAGTGCCATCCACAGACCCCCCCCATCCTATAACAGTGCCATCCACAGACCCCCCCCACCCCATAACAGTGCCATCCACAGACCCCCCCGACCCCATAACAGTGCCATCCACAGACCCCCCCACCCCATAACAGTGCCATCCACAGACCCCCCCCACCCCATAACAGTGCCATCCACAGACCCCCCCACCGCATAACAGTGCCATCCACAGACCCCCCCACCCCATAACAGTGCCATCCACACCCCATAACAGTGCCATCCACAGACCCCCCCACCCCATAACAGTG
This sequence comes from Bufo bufo, assembly GCF_905171765.1. Lineage (NCBI taxonomy): Eukaryota > Metazoa > Chordata > Amphibia > Anura > Bufonidae > Bufo > Bufo bufo. The sequence continues at coordinate 335,048,246 of NC_053390.1, forward strand.
CCATCCACAGACCCCCCCCACCCCATAACAGTACCATCCACAGACCGCCCCCCACCCCTTAACAGTGTAATCCACAGACCCCCCATTGCCGCTCCAGTACAGTTATAAAATGTGTAATTTAATTAATAATGAATGATTCATGCTGCCCCCTCGGTCTGTAGTACATTCAATATATCCTACTTACAGGGCTACTGATATTGTAATGCAGTCCGGCCGGGCAGACGAGCGGCAGAGTGACTGACTGACATCACGTGCCTGCGCCGCCTGCTTTATGAATGAAGCAGGCGGCGCAGGCAGGTGACGTCAGTCAGTCACTCTGCCGCTCGTCTGCCCGGCCGGACTGCATTACAATATCAGTAGCCCTGTAAGTAGGATATATTGAATGTACTACAGAGGGGGCAGCATGAATTATTATTGATAGAATTACACATTTTATAACTGTACTGGAGCGGAGGGGCCAGAGCACAGTGAACGCACTGGCCGCCAGCTCCTCCTCCCAGTCTCTCCCACCGGGATTCGTCGGATTCGTTTCAGGCAAATTACGTCGGGATTCGAGTCCACGAATCCCACGAATCCAGCAAGATTCGAGGGATTTGTGGATTCGACGAATCCCCCGTCCCATCTCTAGTTTTTTTTAATTTTTTCTCACGCGGTTGGTCCTGCGACAGTGTCCGCCTCTGCCCCCTTATCCTCCACCGTGTCATCAGCCTCCACTGTAGGGACAATTCACAGTGCTCCTCCAGCATACCACATGTGCAGAGCACGGCTGTGTCACGCTGTTCTGCACTTCGTTTGCATGGGCAAACAAAGTCACACAGGGGTAGAACTGCTCCGTGTCCTTCATCAAGAAATCTAATTCTGGCTTTCTTCACGACAACTCAAAATTGGAACCATGCTGAGCGACTACAGGAAGAACATGGTGTCGGCGCTGCGTCAAAAAGGGCTGAGTCATGCGCACTGCATGGCACACATGTTCAATGGTTGTCAAGCGGTTCCTGAAGTCTTCCACCCATCTGCAAGACATCTTAAAAATGGCCAGGAAACTTTGCATGCACTTCAGCCACTCATACACCACATAGCACAACCTCCTTGAGCTGCAGCGGCAGAACAGCATCCCCCAACATAGGCTGAAATGCGACGTTTCCACCCGTTGGAATTCCACCCTCCATATGTTGGACCGACTATACGAACAGAGAAAGGCCATAAACGATTTCTTAATGATGCAAGCAGACAGGATTACTCTCCTGTGTTACTTCGATGTCAGCCATTGGCAGCTCATGCGTGACACCTGCTGTTTCCTTAGTCCCTTTGAGGAGGCCACGTTATTTGTCAGTCGCCAGGACTACGGGATGAACGATGTCATTCCATTGCTTCATGTCCTGGAACAGATGCTGGTAAATCTGGCTGGTCAGGGGATTGGAGACGTGTTGTCTAGATCTCACGGCCACATGAGCCCTGTTGGGGCTGAACTGGAGGAGGAGGACATTGGAGCACAAGCGATGTGTAGCGAAATGGGTGTTTTTTTTTTACACAGGTGACAGGAGAGGAGGAGCAGGAGCAGCCAGAGGAGCTATAGGGCGATGAGGAAGAGGAAGCAGAGGACCCAGACACACCGTGACAGTATGCAATGGAGATGGAGGCAGGGAGTCCCTCCAAGTCACTTTCACAAATGGCACAATGCATGCTCACTTGCTTGCATAGTGACAGCTGAATTGTCACCATTTGGAAGGATGACTTCTGGCTCTCCACCTTGTTGGACCCTCGGTACCGGTCCAAAATGGAGGCCTTTTTTACACCCGCTTTGAGGGAGGACGAAACTGAACTACTATAAAAACATCCTATGTAGTGAGTTGGACGCTGTCTATGTGCGCCGTCGTCCATCCTCTTGCAGGTCTGATTGGGGGGGCCCTCTGTGCTCACTTTCCATTGCCATGGCTGCTGGGGAGGGGTGGGGTGGCAGGAGTACTACCAGTAGTAGTCTATAGTCTACTCACCAGCAGAAACCAGAAGTTTCTGAGTGAAGGAACTAGTCACCAGCAGTAGCTAGACCTGTAGCAGGACCTGAACCAGCAGGTGGTAGCATACTTGGACAGTATCCTGCCACCCTACATTAAGGATCCGCGGAACTACTGGGCAGACAAACTGGATTTGTGGCCGCAACATGCAGAGTTTGCTTTGGAAAAGCTGTCCTGCCCAGCCAGTAGTGTGGCATCAGAGCAGGTGTTTAGTGCGGCGAGGGCCATAGTTACCCCAAGGAGAACTCGCATGTCCACCCAAAATGTGGAGAGACTGACCTTTTTCAAGATGAATCAGGCGTGGATCAGCCAGGATTTCCACAGACCAATGCCTGATGCATCAGACTAGATCATCCATGGTGCCACACGAACACTTTCACAAAAGAGACCGGTTTCTTCTGGCTACCTGCCTCAGCTACTTTTCTGATGCTGCCACCTGTCTGATGCCACACATCTGATACCAAGTGCTCCTTCTTACACCCACCATTGTCAGCGGGTACTGGTTTTTCCACCCACCTCCCCACTCTGTCACCATGTCACTCTGTGGTCTCCTGATGCTGCTGCCACCTCCACACTATGTCACCTTGCCACTCTGTGGTCTCCTCATGCTGCTGCCACCTCCACACTATGTCACCTTGCCACTCTGTGGTCTCCTCATGCTGCTGCCACCTTCACACTATTTCACCTTGCTACTCTGTGGCCTCCTGATGCTGCTGCCACCTCCACACTCTGTTACCGGGTAACGATGTGGTCTCCTGATGCTGCTGCCACCTCCACACTATGTTACCTTGCCACTCTGTGGTCTCCTCATGCTGCTGCCACCTCCACACTATGTCACCTTTCCACTCTGTGGCCTCCTGATGCTTCCACCACCTCTACATTGTCATTCTGCCACTCTGTGGCCTACCCCTGATGCTGCTGCCACCTCCACATTGTCATTGTGCCACTCTGTGGACTTCTCATGCTGTTCCCACACTCCCCACTTCATGACTGGGCCACTATTTTGCCTTTTGGTCTGGCTGACATAATCTTTTTTTTTACCCTTCTTCTGATCTGTCAGAAGGAAGGAAAAATTAGACGCACAACGGATCTGTCTGTGTAGCAGCTGTAAGGCCTGTATGGTCCCATCAGAATTGGCTTATGATTTGGTAGCCAAAAGCAGGAGTGGGTACAAAACACAGAAGACAAGCAAATATTCCATTCACGTGTCATATCTGTTTTAGATCCACTCATGTTTTTTTTGGCATTAGCAATACTGATGGATTAATGACCAAATGCTGACCAAGTGAAGACGTAAGCTCCACAGACAGGATGCATTTTTTTGGGGTTATTGTTCTGACGGTCAGAAGAAGGGCAAAATAATCAGTAACGTCAACACAAACTTACTTCTGACACCCTCTCGGGGGAACTCTACTTGTATATGCGTTTAATAAAACAGGTTCTGTAGACATCCCTGTATGTGGAATCACCTGACAACGGTGTAAAAGGAGTGTGCTTCTTCTTGATCCTAACATCGACCTGTATTGTTGAGTTCATACAGTACTTGGGTTATTTGGTCAGTTTTGGCCCAGTGACTGCCCAAATAATTGAAGTGTGCAGTGATTCTAAGAGCAACGTCTGTCATCTGCATGTCATACTGACTCACAGTAGTATTTCACTACCACAGCAGACTCCCTATGTGTGTTACTTCAAGGCACAGTGTTCTACACCACTATAAAGGATCTCTGCAGCCACGAAATACCGTAACATTTTTTTTAACATGATTCGCTGCAAATACATTCGGATCGAACCAAATTTTTTCCAAAAATTCAGCGAACCAAAATTCGGCGAGCAGGTCAAATTTTTTATTTTTTTATTTCACTCATCTTTACTTGTAAGGGTAGGTAGTTCATCAATAACATAATAAATTGCCTGTTTAAATGCAATTATTGTCTTGTCTATCAGAAGTAAAACTAACCTTTGAACTTATGTACATGAGAATTTTATGGATCCATGTGGCATGGATCTGGTAGGTACAGGTTCATAAAAATATTTCTCCCAGGTTGTTATGGGTCCAAACTGTATCTGTGTGTGCGTCAAACTTTATATCACTTTGGAACATGCCAATGGAGTCCTTACAGAGCCATGGCTCATGAATAGGGTCTTTGTACACATTACTATGTACTTGTGCCCTAGGTTGCATAGTACTTACTATATAAAGGTTCTTTTTCATAAATCATGTCTACATACACTACATGCCAAAACAGATGACATCATTTTGTTTTCATCCTATCAATAAGATATTCGGTGCTCTATTTAAATCCCTTTCTGGTAATTCACCCTTGCCAGTTATACAGTCAGGTCCATAAATATTGGGACATCGACACAATTCTAAAAATTTTGGCTCTATACACCACCACAATGGATTTGAAATGAAACAAACAAGATGTGCTTTAACTGCAGACTGCCAGCTTTAATTTGAGGGTATTTAAATCCAAATCAGGTGAACGGTGTAGGAATTACAACAGTTTGCATATGTGCCTCCCACTTGGTGAGGGACCAAAAGTAATGGGACAATTGGCTTCTCAGCTGTTCAATGGCAGGTGTGTGTTATTCCCTCATTATCCCAATTACAATGAGCAGATAAAAGGTCCAGAGTTTATTTCAAGTGTGCTGTTAGATACCTATAATTTTGTAATGTATTTATTTAGCATTTATTGTCTTTATCATTATATTCCATTCTGGGCATGTTGATGCAGCATTCTTATTTCCTATGATGGGATGTACAATAAAACATGTACAACAAAAGCCCAATAAAAGTACAATGCAATCTAACACAAGTAAAACTTCTTATTAGCCTACGCATTATCTTTATTAACCCCTTCATGACTGCCGTACTGATTTATACGTGCTATCTGCACATGCCCCATGCAGATAGCACGTATATAAACATCATGGCAGCTCTTTAATCCAAGCGCTGCAAAGCTTCTGCCCCTGCCCTGCCGCTGTCAGGGACAGCATACAGTTCAGTAATGCAGAAAAGGGACCAATCAGAGTGGTCCCTTGTCGGCGATCGCTCTAATTGGTTAGTCTATGCAGACTAACCAATCAGATCGCGGCAGTGTAAAAATGACGGTTTCAGGCTCTGAAATCAGGCATTAGCTGATCTGTGCCCCCAATATGTGCCCCTCATCTGTGCCCCCTGCCCCAATATGTGCCCCAAATAGCTCCTGCCTCCCCTATCTGTGCTCTCTGCGCAATATGTGCTCAGTGGCTTTAACTTTGCTGGCCGTGCTCTGCATGTGCCGGCCTATGGCTCCCGTCTGTGTCCCCGGCCCCCATATGAGGCCCCTGACCCCATATGAGCCCCCTGCCCCATCTGTGCCCCCTGTTGCAGTCCTCTTGAATGTGATAGCGGCAGCTACTGATAGTGACACTGTTATAACCCCTTAGATGCTGAGGCAGCAGCATCCATGGGGTTAATAGAGGGAGGGGGCTCCCTCTCTCAACTATCGGGCTGCCGCGCTGTGATGGCAGCGGCCTGATGGTTGACATGGCAAATGCGTCCAGTGTTGCCATCAGGAAACAATATAGTACTATACTTTGCAATGCAAGAGAATTGCAAAGTATAATACAGCCATCAGCCCCACTGGATCTTCAAGATCCAAGTGGGACTTAATGAAAAAAAAATTGAAAATAAAAAAAGGAAAAAATAAATAAATAAAAATGTAAATTAAAAATAAATATCCTTTTCACATATCCGCTCATTTATAAGAGACAAAAAAAAGTAAAAAATAAAATAAACGACACATAATTGGTATAGCTGCATTCGAAATGACGTGATCTATAAAATGATTATGGTACTAATCCCACATGGTATAAACGCTGTAAAAATACAAATGAAAAAATTGCAGTTTTTTTGCCTCACCTTAAAAAAAAATGAATAAAAAGTGATCAAAAAGTCATATGCATACCAAAAATTTTATCAATAAAAACTACAGCTCATCCCGCAAAAAAAAAAAAAGTTATGGGTCTTAGATTTTGGTGATGCAAAATAAAAAATGTTTTAAAAAAGCGATTTTATGATATAAAAGTGGTAGAACATAAATAAAACAATATAAATTTGGTGTTGCCATAACCATATCAACCCACAGAATAAAATTATCTTAAAATAAAAAATTAGCATAAAATTAGCATAAAATTAGCATTAAAAAAATACTAGCAGAATTTCAATATTAGCTCACTACACCTCACATAAATGAAATTTAAAAAGTATGTACCTAAAAATGGTACCATTAAATATTACAGCCCATCCCTTAAAAAATGAGCCCCTACACAGCTCAATCAACAAAAAAACTAAAAACTAGGGCCCTTAAACTCTATTTCAGCAAACTGTACGTTAGAAAATGCAGATACCGCTCCTTTCCTTTTGAAGTTTGCTGTCTGCTCATACAGCAGTTTATGATCACATATAGGCTACATGCACACGACCGTGTCGTTTTTTGAGGTCCGCAAACAGCGGATCTGCAAAACACGGAAGCCGCCCGTGTGCCTTCCGTAATTTGCGGAACGGAACGGGCGGCTCATTGTAGAAATGCCTATTCTTGTCCGCAAAACGAACAAGAATAGGAGATACTATATTTTTTTTGCGGGGCCACGGAACGGTGCAACAGATGCGGACAGCACACGGAGTGCTGTCCGCATCTTTTGTGGCCCCATTGAAGTGAATGGGTCCGCATCCGAGCTGCAAAAATGGCGGCTCGGATGCGGACCAAAACAACGGTCGTGTGCATGAGGCCATAGGGTGTCGCCGTATACAGGAGAAAATGGGTAACAGATTATGGGGTGCATTTTCTCCTGTTAAAGTGAAACATTTGGGCTTAAGTGACTTTTTCTTGTAAAAAATATCATTTTTCTTTTTTACAGCCAGGTCAGTAAACCCCTCAATAAATTCTTTGAGGGGTGTAGTTTCCAAAATAGAGTCACTTTTGGGGGGTTCCACTGTAGGGGTGCCTTAGTGTGCCTTCAAATATGACACGACACCCAAAAGCCATTCAAGCAAAATCTGCTCTCCAAAAACCATATGTTGCTCCTTTCCTTCTGTGCCCTGCTGTGTGCCCATACAGCAGGTTTCGACACATATGGGGTGTTTCTGTAAACTGCAGAATCAGGGTAATAAATATTGATGTTAGTTTTGCTGCTAACCATTGCTATGTTGTAGGAAAAATTGGATTAAAATTTAAAATCTGTGCAAAAACTGAAAATTGTAAATTTCACCTCCATTTTCCTTTAATTCTTGTGAAACACCTAAAGGGTTAACATAGTTTGTAAAAGCAGTTTTGAGCAACTTGATAGGCATACTTTCTAAAATAGGGTATTTATGGGTGGTTTCTGTAATGTGAGGACCTCAAAGTGACTGAACTGGTCCTTGAAAAAGTCAGTTCTGAAAATGTTGTAGAAAACTTGAAAAACTGCTTCTTAAATTCTAAGCCTTCTAACGTCCTAAGAAATAAAATGTACTTTTTTAAATTACGCCAATATAAAGTAGACATATAGGGAATCTTAAGTAAAAACTATCTAATGAGGTATCATTATCTGCCTTTAACCCCTTAAGGACTCAGACCTATTTCACCTTAAGGACTTGGCCATTTTTTGCAAATCTGACCAGTGTCACTTTAAGTGCTGATAACTTTAAAACACTTTGACTTATCCAGGCCATTCTGACATTGTTTTTTCGTCACATATTGTACTTCATGACACTAGTAAAATGAAGTAAAAAAAAATATTTTTTTTGCATAAAAAAATACATAATTTACCAAAAATTTAGAAAAATTTGCTAATTTCAAAGTTTCAGTTTCTCTACTTCTGTAATACATAGTAATACCCCCAAAAATTGTGATGACTTTACATTCCCCATATGTCTCCTTCATGTTTGAATTATTTTGGGAATGATATTTTATTTTTTGGGGATGTTACAAGGCTTAGAAGTTTAGAAGCAAATCTTGAAATTTTTCTGAAATTTACAAAAAAACTATTTTTAGGGACCACTACAGGTCTGAAGTCACTTTGCGAGGCTTACATAATAGAAACCGCCCAAAAATGACCCCATTATATAAACTACACCCCTCAAGGTATTCAAAACTGATTTTACAAACTTTGTTAACCCTTTAGGTGTTGCACAAGAGTTATTGGCAAATGGGGATGAAATTTGAGAATTTCATTTATTTTTGCCTAATTTTCCATTTTAACCCATTTTTTCCACTAACAAAGCAAGGGTTAACAGCCAAACAAGACTGTATCTTTATTGCCCTGACTCTGCCGTTTACAGAAACACCCCATATGTGGCCGTAAACTACTGTACGGGCACACAGTAGCGCGTAGAGGGAAAGGTGCGCCGTATGGTTTTTGGAAGCCAGATTTTGCTGGACTGGTTTTTTGACACCATGTCCCATTTGAAGCCCCCCTGATGCACCCCTAGAGTATAAACTCCATAAAAGTGACCCCCATCTAAGAAACTACACCCCTCAAGGTAAACAGATTTTACAAACTTTGTTAACCCTTTAGGTGTTGCACAAGATTTAATAGAAAATAGAGATACAATTTCAAAATTTCACTTTTTTGGCAGATTTTCCATTTTAATATATTTTTTCCAGTTACAAAGCAAGGGTTAACAGCCAAACAAAACTCATTATTTATGGCCCTGATTCTGTAGTTTACAGAAACACCCCATATGTGGTCGTAAACTGCTGTACGGGCACATGGCAGGGCGCAGAAGGAAAGGAATGCCATACGGTTTTTGGCAGGCAGATTTTGCTGGACTGTTTTTTTTGACACCATGTCCCATTTGACGCCCCCCTGATGCACCCCTAGAGTAGAAACTTCAAAAAAGTTACCCCATTTTAGAAACTACGGGATAGGGTGGCAGTTTTGTTGGTATTAGTTTAGGGTACATATGATTTTTGGTTGCTCTATATTACACTTTTTTGTGCGGCAAGGTAACAAGAAATAGCTTTTTTGGCACGTTTTTTTTTTTTTGTTATTTACAACCTTCATCTGACAGGTTAGATCATGTGGTAATTTTATAGAGCAGGTTGTCACGGATGCGGCGATACCTAATATGTATACTTTTTTTTATTTATTTAAGTTTTACACAATGATTTCATTTTTGAAACCCAAAAATTTTTTAGTGTCTCCATAGTCTAAGAGCCATAGTTTTTTTCAGTTTTTGGGTGATTATCTTGGGTAGGGTAAGATTTTTGCGGGATGAGATGACGGTTTGATTGGTACTATTTTGGAGTACATGCGACTTTTTTGATCACTTTTATTACCTTTTTTGTGAAGTAAGGTGGGCAAAATTAAAATTTCCTCATAGTTTTTATTTTTTTATTTTTATGGCGTTCACCATGCGGGGAAAGTAACATGACCGTTTTATAGATCAGGTCGTTACGGACGCGGCGATACCAAAAATGTGTATGGAATTTTATTTTTTTCATTTTTAATCAGTGATAAATGTGTTTTTGGATTTTTACTTTTTTTTACATTTTTTTTTACACAGACCCACTTGGTTCTTGAAGATCCAGTGGGTCTGATGTCTGCATAATACAGTACAGTACACTATATAGTGTTTTGTACTGTATTTTACTTGCACTTTGTCTGAACAGATCTATGCCTTTAGCACAGATCTGTTCAGCACCATGGACAGCAGGATGCCTGAGAAGGCGTCCTGTTGCCATGGGAACCTTCCCCGTCTGCTCAGTTGTGGCCACAACTTCGCAGACGGGGAAGGGTAAGGAGGGGGGCTGTCTGGGGGCTCTCTCCCTCTCCATCGGGGGGCTGCAAAGGCACAGCAGCCCCCCGATGGGAGAGGGAGGGAGCTCCCTCTTACTGTTAACTTTTTCCATACAGCGGTATGGAAAGGGTTAAACGGCTGACATCTGCACAGATGTCAGCCGTTTATACCAGGGTGTCAGCAATGTGCTGACACCCTGGTATACCCACTGGCCACCAACGAATTTTCAAGAGGAGGTGGGCGGGGGATCGCGATCCCGCCTGCTGCACCGCCCCCACCGCCCACAACCCCCCTCCCCCTGCACCATCCGCCGGCAAAAAATTATGCAGGGGTGCAGGGGGGGAGCAAAATCGATATTTTAGGCACACTAAAGTTTCTGATCCCCGTGATCAGAAACTGCAGAAAGCGCAGCAAACCGCAGATCTGAATTGACCTGCGGTTTGCGGCGATCGCCGATACGGGGGGTCACATGACCCCCCCTGGCGTTGTGACAGGATGCCGACTGAATAATTTCAGCCGGCATCCTGTTCGGATTAACCCCCGCAGCTCCGCAATCTCGATTTAAACTTAGGACGTACCGGTACGCCCTGAGTCCTTAAGGATTCGGGAAATAGGGCGTACCGGTATGCCCTAAGTCCTTAAGGGGTTAATGCGTAGAAATTCTAATTTAGAATTTTGTTCCAAACTTTCAGTAAATTTTTGATTTTTTATATTATAAAGGTAAAGGTTATCAACCCAAATTTACCCCTAACATCAAGTAAGAGATGTCACGAGAAAACAATCTCAGAATGGCTTGGATATATAAAAGCATTCCAAAGTTATCACTACATAAAGTGACACATCAGATTAGCAAAATTAAGCCTGAAAATTAAAAAAATTAAGGTGAAAAATTGCTTGGTCTTGAAAGGGTTAAAGAAGTTGTTTAATTGAGATAATGCATTCAAAAAATCTTTAGACCCTTTCGATTTTGTCACATTTTGTTATGTTGCGATCTCGTGCTAAAACAAAACAGAAAAAAAAAAGTGTTCCCCATCATTTGGCACTCAGTACTCCATAATGACAAAGTGAAAACTGAATTTTAGAAATGCTTGCAAATGAATTAAAAAGGAAAAACTAAAATCTCTTATAGACATAAGTATTCATATTCTTTGTATGACACTTAAAGATTATGTAATTTTTTTTTATGATTGCATGTTACTCCTTTTTGGCTAAAAATCTTTTTTTAAATTGGCCTTTATTAAAAATATTCAGCTGTTTTGTCACAAAGGGTTAACTGTTTTTCTAGCTATGTGACTGGTACTTTCACTTTGTGCCAGTAATCTAATAAACCTTATCAGTAAGATAAGAATTGCGCTATAATAGGTGTTTATAAGGGCAGAGATAAGGAGCCCATCTGCTCCTGGTCTGACGGAAAAGACAGAAATTGCAAACATCCCAGCATGTCAGCTCTGCACAGAAAAAAGGATGCTATATTTTTAGCTCAAAATGAGTACAATGCAATAATTTAAAAAAATACCCCAAAGGTGTACATGGCCTGTAAAATGCAGCTTCTGGGGGGCTCCAACTTAATTGGAGTCCGTCCACCTGTGGTAAATTCAGTCAAGTGGACATTATTTGAAAAGACACAGGTCTGTCTATATACAACTGCATGCAAAAGTTAGGGCACCCCTAGTCAAAATTACTGTTACTATGGACAGTTAAACAAGTTGAAGATGAAATGATCTCCAAAAGTCATAACGTTAAATATTAGAGGCAATAGAGGCAGAGTTCACTAAGAAATCATTTGGATCCCTTCTTCCCAGAATTTCAGAGGAGCATGTATGGCCTATAAGCCAGGATCTCTCCGTATAGAGAAATAGTACTCCCCCAAATCCTGACTTAGGCTTCTCCCCCAGTTAAGCCAGTACTCTCTGCTCTGCACTAATTAAGGGCAATCACCCCGAAAAAGCTGTCTGCAGATGAGATGTTGGCTTATTTGTTATCTAAGTCATGTCTCAAGGCCTAGTTAAAGGGTTGAACATTGACTTATAGGATAGCTGTATTACATCTGGTGGCATTAGAGGCAGAGCTTGCTAGGAGCTCATTAGTATCCCTTCTAATGTTAAATATGACACATTCCCTGACCTGACCATTATTGAAAATCTGTGGATAGACCTCAAAATATCAGCGCATGCAAGATAGACCAGGAATCTCACACAACTGAAAGACTTTTGCAAGAAAGAATGGATGAAAATACCCCAAACAAGAATTGAGAGACTCTTGAGTGGCTAAAAAAAAAGTGTGCCCAAATTTTAGCTTTGGGCCCTTTTCCTTTTTTGTTATTTTGAAAATGTAAAAGATAAATAAATAAAAAAAACCTTGTTTTGCTTAAAATACAAAAAGAATGTATCATCTTGACCTTTATGTGTTTTGGAGATCATTTAATCTTTAACTTGCTTAACTGTTCACAGTAACAGTACATTTGACCATGGGTGCCCATACCTTTGCAAGCCACCCTATGGTCTCACAGCTGACAAAGCATATCAAAGCAAAAAACAAGTCAAGAGAAAGAAAGAACTGCCTGTAGAGATTGTATGGAGGCACAGATGTGGAGAAGGGTACAAAATAATTTCTGCTTCACTGAAAGTTTCCATCACTGCAGTAGTCCACCAATCAATCTAGAATTCATAGAAGCATTCCCAGAAAGAAGCCTCTCCTCAGTAAAAGTCACATAAAAGCCAACTGGAGTTTCAAAATATACTTAAAGGACTTTCAGACTGTCATAAACAATATTTTCTGGTCTGATTAAACCAAGACAGAACTTTTTGGCTTCAATTATATGAGTCATGTCTGGAAAAAAAACAGGTACTGCTCCTTACCTGCCCACTGCCATCCCTACAGGAAAAGCTTGGTGATGGCAGCATCCTGCTGTAGGGGTATTTTTCATTGGCTGGGACAGGGAGACTGGTCACGGTTGAGGGAAAGCTTAATGGAGCTAACTATAGAGATATTCTTAATAAAAATCTGGACCTCAGACTAGGCTGAAGGTTTACCTTTCAACAAGACAACACGGGAGTGGCTTAGGGGCACCTCTGTGAATGTCTTTAAGTGGCCCTTATAGAGCCCTGACTTGAGTCCAATCGAACATGTCTAGGGAGACCTGAAAATGGCTGTTCACCGATGGTACCTATCCAATTGGCAGAGCTTAAGAAGATCTGCAGAGAAGAATGTCAGAAAATCAACAAATCCAGGTATTCAAACTTTGTGGCATGATACCCAAGAAGACTAGATACTGAAATTGCTGCCAAAGGTGCTTCAACTATGTTCTGAGTAAGGACTCTGAATACTTATCTCAATGTAATATTTTAGTTTTTCCTTTTCAATAAATTAGCAAAAATTTGGAACACTCTGTTTTCACTTTGTCGTTGAGTGCAGAATGATGGGGAATTTTAGTACAAGGACATAGCATAACAAAACATAAAAAAGGCAAAGAATCTTAAGACTTTCCAAATGCGCTTTATGCTCTATTAGGGCTTATAGATGTCATAGTCAGGGATACAATACTTTCCTCTAAGGGCAAGAACAGGCAGACAGCTGACTGCTGTCAAAGCTATCTGAAAGGATTTACCTCTGATAAGTAGCAAAAGGTGGAAAAAATGAGAGAATAAAAAGGAAAAAAGTAGAGGTAGGGGAGAATAAAGAAATTGTTCCGTTTTTTTGTTTATAGTTCAATCAAATGTCTCAAGGCAAAGAGAACCATGGTCTCCTCAAGATTACTTTAAGACAAGATAAAGACAAAAAAACACAGCGCCTCATGTGTGGTACCGCCTTATAAATAATATAGTGTTATGGTGCGTAATTCGCTTACTGGATGATTATTGTGGGCTAGGCAATGCCCCTCTTGGTTTCTCTGAAAAATATATGCAAATTAGTATTTTTTTTATAGATATGATATTTACGTAGCCAATAGCTTAAAGTAATCTTGTGTACAGAAGATCATAAAAGTGTGAGACCACTTTCCGGCGCTGCTGGCGTATAGATCAATCCTCAAGATTAGTAATATTCTTTTATTGAGTTCAAGTCAACGTGTTTCAAGGGCGAAGCGACCCCTTCGTCAGGACAATTTACAGAATTCTGTAAATTGTCCTGACGAAGGGGACGCTTCTCCCCCTTGAAACGCGTTGACTTAAACTCAATAAAAGAATATTACTAATCTTGAGGATTGATCTATACGCCAGCAGCGCCGGAAAGTGGTCTCACACTTTTATGATCTTCTGTACACAAGATTACTTTAAGCTATTGGCTACGTAGATATCATATCTATAAAAAAATACTAATTTGCATATATGTTTCAGAGAAACCAAGAGGGGCATTGCCTAGCCCACAATAATCATCACTCATCACATACTGTAGATTAACTGGTCTCCATAATAGAAACATTACCCATCCAGAGGTCCCCCCAAGGCCTCCCAAAAAAAAAAAAAAAAAATAAGCTGATTCTATCTGTTCTGCTCTGATAAAGGCTTTTTTTTGTCATGAAAGATCCAGGTGTAGGTGTGAGGGTGATTTTTCTAGTTATACTATGTAAGTCTGTTTAAAAAGCTTAGTAATGACTGCAAGGCTATGCTTTAGTTGTGATACACTTAGCTTTTGTTAATCTATTTTAGAAATAAAGTTGAATTGTACACTTTTTCCACATGTAATGTTCTTTCGAAACTGCAAAATAGTTGGGTTAGTTAGAATTCATTTTTTTTATATTTTTTTTATTCAAGATGAATTCCAAATTGATAGAATTGATTTATTTATCTCTAGGATGTATATTTCTACTTGTGCTTCATAGATCAACTTTCCCTTATTCTTTATTCATTCAGATTTTGGTGGAAGCCTGAACCTGTTCAATCAGTGCTTTTTCAAGATTTTAATCTATGCTGTGCTTGCATCTGCACATAATGCTTCTCCGAAAAATAGACATGTAAGCTAGTCTCTTTAAAAAAAAAAATCATACCAGGAATTCAGCTCTTTCTGGGTAACTACCCTTTACCAGATCTATGCATCAGGAGTATTGTAAGCTACTCGATGTTCCTCTAGGTTTCTGGGAAAAACTGGCTGGCATGAAATAGGCTTAGGTAAGCTAACCTCTCCTACAAACCCAGACGGGCACTGCCTGGCTTACAATACTCATACGCATACGTACCATGCATACTAGATACTTTTCATAATATTCTTCCCTCTCTCTTTCTCTCGCACCCTCTCCTGAAACAAATCACAAACAATTCATTGGGAACTTTGGTATAAATCAGGTTAATTCAGAATTGATTTGCCCATCCTTAATATAAAGCAGTTGTGAAAAATTTACCTTGCTGCTATTCTCTAATGCCTTTCTCTCCACCCAGTAGCTGCTGCTCTATTCTGGGTGGTTCGCTGGGGGAGATCATGAGTTGATTAGTCCTTGAAAGGCTACAATGCCAACTAGCCAAGCTCTGGCTGGTCAGCCTATCAAAGAGAGGATGCAGAACCAATCAGGGCTCTGGCTCAGTGCCCATTCTGCAGGCTGGGTGGGGGATTTAAACCAGGTTGTGATTCTGAAACTCTGCCTATGATTTAGTTGTATACTGACTGCAATATCCTATTCCTGTATATTGACCCTCCTGGTGAACAGGCTTGTTTCTTGACTAACCCTGTATCTGCTGTTCCTTCTAATAACGACTTTCCTACGGAGCTAACCACTGGTGTGTTTCTGTATTAACCTTATGTCTGATGTTTCTGCTTATACTAAGTCTCCAGGTAAACTGACTTTGACTTTAAAGATGAACAAATTGATTATAAACAAATTGCATTTGTCGCATTTCACAAAAATAATTTTGCCAAATGACTCCAAAGTTTTGATAATTTGCTTCCAATAAATCGTGCAAAACACACCCACCAATGCATTGGTTTTCAGGTAGTAAGAAGTTAAATTCTGCCTCGTTAATGACTTTCTGGGCTAGGCCCCATACGAAGGATACCTTTAAGTTCAGCAAGGAACTTGTTGGTGGGGTCCGAAGATAGTTTACAGTATCCTTCAGGGTCCTTAAGCAGATCCAAGCACTCACTGATGAAGGGACTAGGGGTCCCGAAACGCATTTGAGGAAGTTGGGAGTGAATTTTGCTTGCAAGCTAAGATAAAGAACTTTTGAATTGCTTCTTGACTCTAACAAAAACAAAGCGCATGGATGTATTGATGGGAATAGCCGCATAGGCACTCCATTGAACTCAGCGCATCGCTCTTTGACATTCGGATCACACGTACAGTACAGACCAAAAGTTTGGACACACCTTCTCATTCAAAGAGTTTTCTTTATTTTCATGACTATGAAAATTGTAGATTCACACTGAAGGCATCAAAACTATGAATTAACACATGTGGAATTATATACATAACAAACAAGTGTGAAACAACTGAAAATATGTCATATTCTAGGTTCTTCAAAGTAGCCACCTTTTGCTTTGATTACTGCTTTGCACACTCTTGGCATTCTCTTGATGAGCTTCAAGAGGTAGTCCCCTGAAATGGTTTTCACTTCACAGGTGTGCCCTGTCAGGTTTAATAAGTGGGATTTCTTGCCTTATAAATGGGGTTGGGACCATCAGTTGCGTTGAGGATAAGTCAGGTGGATACACAGCTGATAGTCCTACTGAATAGACTGTTAGAATTTGTATTATGGCAAGAAAAAAGCAGCTAAGTAAAGAAAAACAAATGGCCATCATTACTTTAAGAAATGAAGGTCAGTCAGTCAGCCGAAAAATTGGGAAAACTTTGAAAGTAAGGGCTATTTGTCCATGAAGGAGAGTGATGGGGTGCTGCGCCAGATGACCTGGCCTCCACAGTCAACGGACCTGAACCCAATTGAGATGGTTTGGGTTGAGCTGGACCGCAGAGTGAAGGTAAAAGGGCCAACAAGTGCTAAGCATCTCTGGGAACTCCTTCAAGACTGTTGAAAGACCATTTCAGGGGACTACTTCTGAAGCTCATCAAGAGAATGCCAAGAGTGTGCAAAGCAGTAATCAAACCAAAAGGTGGCTACTTTGAAGAACCTAGAATATGACATATTTTCAGTTGTTTCACACTTGTTTGTTATGTATATAATTCCACCTGTGTTAATTCATAGTTTTGATGCCTTCATAGTCATGAAAATAAAGAAAACTCTTTGAATGAGAAGGTGTGTCCAAACTTTTGGTCTGTACTGTAAGAAGCAATCCAAGTGTCAGCGTCACTGCTGATGTCAGGACTACACCGAAGTGCTCCACTGAACCGAGCCGACAAGCACTATCCTACTCCACATGAGACGCCGAGAAAGCCCGCACACAGATACAGACAACATACAGGATCAACAGGACTGCAGAGGGAAAACTTCTGGAGAGGTAAGCGCCGGGTAAAATACCAAAGAACACACGGGATGCCGCGCTGAGGTATACCGGCTTGAGACCCACTTACCCTCGCTTGCAGGTCCTTCATCAACTGTTTTGCTGCTGAGGCTTTTGATATATGGCGAAATTGAGTTAAAACTTCATAAACACTGATATCGGTAGATATTTATTGACCACTATCACCTCGATCCGAATGCAACAAATTGCCTTGAATTTGGATATATATTTGCTATTCATTCTATGCTGTACAATCCTACCATTCAATGTCATTGAGGTCACGTGAAGTAAGATTTATGATCTGTAGGTCATTTGAGGAATGTGATTCTCGCCCGCCTTACCACGATCTCGCAACTGGTAAGGGACTTGGGCCTTTTTAAAAAAGAGGACGTGGGAGGTGTATGGATCGTTAAAGCAGAGGAGGGCATTGAGGATAAGGCAAATGTAGCACTTCCTCCATAAGAGGCTTGCCTTTGTCTTCCCCACCTCTGCCATTCCTTCCTGGTTTTCTAGATTGGGGTGCACCCCTGCTGTAAGTTCCCCTAATCGGGTTCTGTTTGGTCTCGTTGTCGGAAAATTCGATATCCGACGAAGAGATTTTAGAGCCCGAAGGAGGTATATGTTTGACCTCAGAGCAATATGCTTTATTTTCCTTAAACTCACTCAGATCGCGCACCAATTGTCTGAGCTTGCGTTCTTTAAGTACGTTTTGGAACCTCTCCACAGATGTTTGTAGGGATGCTTCCCGTTTGGTAAAATCCACATCGTTCTTAAACTTAAGGGCCGCCTCAATGAGCTCCTGAAGCCTTTTTGCAGTATTGTCAAACAATTTCATTTTTTATTCAAGCAAGATTTTCAATAAATTTAGGGAGCTACGTGTCAGTTCTTCTTCCCATAAAGCTGTAAGGGATGGGGAAGATATGCGAGCAGCTGGTACAATTGGAATACGTAAATACTTTGGTACTATTTTATTGTCAAGATAGCTCTCCAATGATCGCAGTTCCCACCAGGATATTGTCCTTGTAGCCGGAATATAGGTCCCTGAACGATAATTTGCAGGTAGCAGAGGTGGCGAGTTTTGGCTATCACGCTTTACTTATCTGGCAAAGTATCTAATCTATCTATATCATTTTTGGCATGATTGCTTATATGTTTTTTTTTTCTTTTTTTTTTTCTTAAATTCAATTTTACAGTATATTACAATCATTTTGTTTTCTCATCCCCACCGAACCTCCCCTTCACCTCATCAAGAAAGTAAAAGAGGGAGAAAAAGAAGAAAGAAAGGAGAGAAAAAAACAAAAACAAAAAGAAAACACATCGAAAAAGCTCCTCATTCCTTCCTCTACACCTCCACCAATGATGTAATACATAGACCCTGTATATTTACCCCCTGTGGAACCCATACTGCGGGGGTAAATGCGAATATCGGCACTTCGAGAATTCACAAAAATTTAGAATATAGTGATATATACAGTCGTGGCCAAAAGTTTTGAGAATTACATAAATATTGGAAATTGGAAAAGTTGCTGCTTACGTTTTTATAATAGCAATTTGCATATACTCCAGAATGTTATGAAGAGTGATCGGATGAATTGCATAGTCCTTCTTTGCCATGAAAATTAACTTAATCCCCAAAAAAACTTTCCACTGCATTTCATTGCTGTCATTAAAGGACCTGCTGAGATCATTTCAGTAATCGTCTTGTTAACTCAGGTGAGAATGTTGACGAGCACAAGGCTGGAGATCATTATGTCAGGCTGATTGGGTTAAAATGGCAGACTTGACATGTTAAAAGGAGGGTGATGCTTGAAATCATTGTTCTTCCATTGTTAACCATGGTGACCTGCAAAGAAACGCGTGCAGCTATCATTGTGTTGCATAAAAATGGCTTCACAGGCAAGGATATTGTGGTTACTAAGATTGCACCTCAATCAACAATTTATAGGATCATCAAGAACTTCAAGGAAAGAGGTTCAATTCTTGTTAAGAAGGCTTCAGGGCGTCCAAGAAAGTCCAGCAAGCGCCAGGATCGTCTCCTAAAGAGGATTCAGCTGCGGGATCGGAGTGACACCAGTGCAGAGCTTGCTCAGGAATGGCAGCAGGCAGGTGTGAGTGCATCTGCACGCACAGTGAGGTGAAGACTTTTGGAAGATGGCCTGGTGTCAAGAAGGGCAGCAAAGAAGCCACTTCTCTCCAAAAAAAACATCAGGAACAGATTGATCTTCTGCAGAAAGTTTGGTGAATGGACTGCTGAGGACTGGGGCAAAGTCATATTCGCCGATGAAGCCTCTTTCCGATTATTTGGGGCATCTGGAAAAAGGCTTGTCCGGAGAAGAAAAGGTGAGCGCTACCATCAGTCCTGTGTCATGCCAACAGTAAAGCATCCTGAGACCATTCATGTGTGGGGTTGTTTCTCATCCAAGGGAGTGGGCTCACTCACAATTTTGCCCAAAAACACAGCCATGAATAAAGAATGGTACCAAAACACCCTCCAACAGCAACTTCTTCCAACAATCCAACAACAGTTTGGTGAAGAACAATGCATTTTCCAGCATGATGGAGCACCGTGCCATAAGGCAAAAGTGATAACTAAGTGGCTCGGGGACCAAAACATTGACATTTTGGGTCCATGGCCTGGAAACTCCCCAGATCTTAATCCCATTGAGAACTTGTGGTCAATCCTCAAGAGGCGGGTGGACAAACAAAAACCCACTAATTCTGACAAACTCAAAGAAGTGATTATGAAAGAATGGGTTGCTATCAGTCAGAAATTGGCCCAGAAGTTGATTGAGAGCATGCCCAGTCGAATTGCAGAGGTCCTGCAAAAGAAGGGCCAACACTGCAAATACTGACTCTTTGCATAAATGTCATGTAATTGTCGATAAAAGCCTTTGAAACGTATGAAGTGCGTGTAATTATATTTCACTACATCACAGAAACAACTGAAACAAAGATCTTAAAGCAGTTTAGCAGCAAACTTTGTGAAAACTAATATTTGTGTCATTCTCAAAACTTTTGGCCACGACTGTATTTGTAATTTCGAATATTCTAGATTTTTTTTCATCAGTAGCCTCCCGTCTTGCTTGTGGGCCAATGAGAAGGCTGCAATGTCTTTGTCTGAGCTTAGCAACATTCCTAGGAACCAATAGGAAAGTTGCCTACCCCTTACTATATAAGAACCTCCCCAGCAGCCTGTCACGGATGATATATCAGATAGCTGGACGTTATGGATAAACATCCGACTGGCTTGATCCCAAACTAAGGAGAATAAAGGTGAGCCCTATAAAACCCTAAGAGCTCACCCTGACTGCTAAGCACATACAAAAGGACTCAAAGGTAGACGATTGCATGCCCTCGTACCTTGACTGTGTGACACCTGAAAACCCTGTAATAGTGAGGGGACACGACCACCGGCTCCCTGCACTTAATACGGAGGGAGTCAGGGTCACCTAGAATCAAGCCAGCAAAGAAACACAATACAAGAAAGGACTTATCTGAACAAGCAGTAACAGAAGTCTCCAGCAGTGATCACTTCAATCCAGGAAGTAGTATAAACCGCAAAGTGAGGCAGTATGGGAGGGAATATAAAGGGAGGCAATTAGTGTGAATAGGTCACAGCTGGGAGAAGGAAAAGAGATGACAAAGTTAAACCAAAACAAAGAACATCATGCAAGAGTACAGAAGAACATCTGCCAGAACTTCTCAGAGAGCTGGCGGTGACATTACCCCTCCCTCTACGAGTGGACTCCGGACACTCAGAGCCCACCTTCTCAGGATGGGACCTATGGAAAGCCCTGATGAGACGAGTGGCCTTAATGTCCACCACTGGGACCCACATCCTCTCCTCAGGACCATAACCCTCCCAATGAACGAGGTACTGGAGAGAACTGCGGATAATGCGAGAATCCACAATCCTAGAGACCTGAAATTCAAGATTACCATTAACAACAATCGGAGGAGGAGGCAAAGAGGAGGGTACAGTGGGTTGGACATAAGGTTTTAATAGGGACCTGTGAAAAACATTATGGATCTTCCAAGTCTGAGGAAGATCAAGACGGAAGGCAACGGGATTGATGACGGACAAGATCTTGTAAGGCCCAATAAACTTAGGACCCATCTTCCAGGAGGGAACCTTCAGTTTGATATTCTTTGTAGACAACCACACCAGATCACCCACATTCAGGTCCAGACCAGGCACACGTCTCTTATCCGCCATACGCTTATATCTCTCACTCATCCTCTTAAGATTACCCTGAATCTTTTGCCAAATAAATGACAAAGACGAGGAAAATCTTTCCTCATCCGGTAAACCAGAAGACCCCTCTCCAGAGAATGTTCCAAACTGCGGATGAAACCCATATGCACCAAAAAATGGTTACTTATCAAGGGACAAAAAAGGGACAAGGGACAAAAAAGAACACCAATCCTCCTGATTCTCTGCCACAAAACAGCGCAGATATGTCTCCAGATTCTGATTGACGAGTTCGGTCTGACCATTTGACTGCGGGTGAAAAGCAGAAGAGAACGACAACCGAACCCCCAAGCGAGAACAGAAAGCCTTCCAGAATCTGGAAACAAATTGCGTGCCCCTATCAGAAACGATGTCTGAAGGAATGCCATGCAATTTGACAATGTGATCAACAAATGCTTGCGCCAGTGTCTTAGCATTGGGTAACCCAGGAAACGGAATGAAATGCACCATTTTGCTAAAACGGTCCACTACTACCAGATTCACAGTCTTCCCCGAAGAACGAGGCAGGTCCGTAATGAAGTCCATGGACAGATGCGTCCAAGGACGGGAAGGAATGGGTAACGGGAGGAGAGAACCCGATGGCCGTGAATGAGGGACCTTGGCACGAGCGCAGGTCTCGCAGGCTGCCACAAAACCCTCAACCGTCTTACGAAGAGCCGGCCACCAGAATCTCTGAGCAATGAGATCCACTGTGGCTCTACTCCCCGGGTGCCCAGCAAGGACAGTATCGTGGTGCTCCTTAAAAACCTTGTGTCGTAAAGCGAGAGGCACAAACAACCTCTCAGGAGGACAAAAATCAGGAGCCTCTGCCTGGGCTGCCTGAACCTCTGCCTCCAAATCAGGATAAAGAGCAGAGACGACCACCCCTTCAGCCAAAATGGGACCTGGGTCTTCAAAGTTCCCCCCTCCCGGAAAACAACGTGACAGGGCATCAGCCTTCACATTTTTAACCCCAGGGCAGAACGTGACAACAAAATGAAATCTAGAAAAGAATAAAGACTATCTGGCCTGTCTCGGGTTCAGACGCTTGGCTGATTCCAAGTAGGCCAGATTCTTATGGTTGGTAAACACGGTAATAGGGTATCTGGCTCCCTCTAGCCAATGGCGCCATTCCTCAAAAGCTAATTTGATGGCCAACAACTCCCTATCTCCCACATCATAATTTCTCTCTGCGAAGGAGAGTTTCCTTGGGAAAAAGGCACACGGTCGCCATTTGGCAGGAGACGGACCCTGAGATAAGACCGCACCCACAACCACCTCAGAAGCGTCCACCTCAACAATAAAAGGTAGAGAGACATCAGGTTGTACCAAAATGGGAGTGGAAGCAAAACTCTCCTTGATACTAGAAAAGGCCTTAAGCGCATCTACCGACCAGGAGGAAAAATCTACCCCCTTTTTAGTCATATCAGTGAGTGGCTTAACAACAGAGGAATAATTCAAAATGAACTTTCTGTAATAATTGGCAAAACCCAAAAACCGCATCAGCGCCTTCTGATTCTCAGGGAGCTCCCAATCAAGAACAGCACGGACCTTCTCAGGGTCCATGCGAAAACTAGAAGTGGAGAGAAGAAAACCAAGAAATTGAATCTGCGGAACCGCAAACACACATTTTTCCAGTTTAGCATACAATTTATTCTCCCGCAGACTGAGTAAGACCTGACATAGGTGGTCCCTATGAGTTTTGAAATCAGGAGAAAAAATCTAAATGTCATCTAGATACACCAGTACAAATTTCCCCATTCATGGTAAAAAATGCTGTTCACAAAATGTTGGAAGACGGCCCGAGCATTCATCAAACCAAAGGGCATAACCAAATTCTCGAAATGACCCTCAGGGGTATTGAAGGCCGTCTTCCATTCGTCCCCTTCCCTGACCCTGACTAGGTTGTATGCCCCTCTTAAATCCAACTTAGAAAAAACTTTAGCCCCAACAATCTGGTTAAACAGGTCCGGGATCAGAGGAAGGGGATATGGGTCACGAATTGTGATACAGTTCAGCTCCCTGAAATCCAGACAAGGTCTTAAAGAACCATCTTTTTTCTTAACAAAAAAAAAAACAGCGGCAACAGGTGACTTCGAGGGTCGAATGTGTCCCTTTCTCAGGCTCTCAGAGATATAAGTACGCATAGCGACTCTTTCAGGTTGGGAGAGATTGTATAAACGAGATTTTAGCAGCTTGGCGTCTGGGATGAGATTAATAGGGCAGTTGTACTCCCGGTGAGGGGGCAGCTCCTGGACACCACTCTCGGAAAACACATCCGAAAATTCAGAGAGAAAAGATGGTACAGTCTCTGAAAGAGACACCATGAGGCAATTCTCTCTGCAAAAGTCACTCCAACCATTTATTTGCCTTCCTTGCCAATCAATGGTGGGGTTATGTTTAGTGAGCCAGGGTAGCCCCAACACTAGAGGAGTAGGTAATCCGCTTAAGACGAAACATGACATATCCTCAACATGAGCATCACCCACAGTCAAACGGATATTGTGAACTATGCCCTTTAACGATTTTTGAGAAAGTGGAGCGGAATCGATAGCAAAAACAGGTATATCTTTTCCAAAGTGCATACCTGGAAACCATGTGTTATAGCAAATTGATTATCAATGAGATTGACAGCTGCTCCACTATCTACAAAAATCTCACAAACAATGTTCTTGCTATCTAGCGCCACATTGGCAGTAGGACAAAACGGGAACTACAAGCAAACGGCAAACCTTCAATTTCCGCATCAACCTTGCCAATAGTAGCAAATGGAAAGTTTTTAGAGGGTTTTTTCTTTTTGTTTCTTTATTACCCTCAGAAAACTCCCTGAATCTCCTAGAGGGGCAAACATTAGCCAAATGATTTATTCCCCCACAAGAGAAACAAACCCTCCTCTGAGAGCTGAATCCTCTACTATCAGAGGCAAGCAAACCCAGCTGCATTGCCTCCTGCTCAGAGGGGATTGAGAGAGACTGAGGCCCCTGCGCACTGAATGAGACCGCCCCACTGTCCTTGGACTGAATATGACATGAAGGAGTGGTCTCTCGGGGGGGCGTGGCCTGAGCATGCAGCAGTGAACACGCACATTACAGAGCTCCCGGACCCTTGGCCCTTATAACAGAGATATTTAGCAACGATTTTGATGCTACTGACCTAAAAACCATGGTCAGACGTTCGGGCCGCCGTGGGTCAACTTTTATGTCCTCGGACCCTAATATTTCGAGGTATTTTACGGCTACGCCGAATCCCGCGCCAGACCCCACCAAGATGGCGCGATGGAGGAAGGAGCCGCGCTGCAGACCGCTCCCTCGCTGCCGGGAGATGGCGGTTCCTTGCTGATACAAGCGGACCCCCCGCCTCCGCTCTCACCATCCTCAGACTGGCCAGCTGTATCTTCCACACCCGTGAACCATACATACGGGCCGGGCAGGAAATCATATGTCCAAGCAGCCTCTTGGCCTAAGATGGCGGCGGAGGATTCAAGAGAAATGGAGGCGCCTGTATTGCCGGTAGGCCCTTCGGGACCCATCCCACAAGCTTCACAGCAGAGGGTTCACTTACCTCTCGCTGCGTCTGGAGTTGATCCACACATGCCGCCTCCTGCGTCTGCTCCCGGACTTAAGGACTCTGGCGGGACCTCCGTTCTGGCTCCGGTGAGTGTGATATGCCATGAATCCCCACCTAGGTTACCAGCAAAGGCCTTACCATCTCCAAAGCACCCTCTCGATCACCTAGAGACTCCTGTCCCACTATCGGGGGAATCCATTACCACACACAGGCCCCTGATACAGGCTCCTGATTTGCAGGCCCCAAGTGGTGCACAGGCAGTGTTTAGAGGTGGCCAGCCTACCCAGGCTCATTCGCCTGACATCCCCTCTACCCCAGCTATATTCCACCCGTCAGCTGCCTCTGATTCATCGGGGGAATCGTCATCTACCTCATCTTCTCAGGGCAAACCTGCTAAACGTCCCAAGCTGAAGGACATTTGGTCATTGCTGAGTGCACTCCCAACTAAGGCAGACCTTGAGGTGATCTTACAGAGGGTCGAGGCCAAACATGATCAGGCTATTGCTGAGGTCAAGGCGGACTTAGCATCCATCTCTACAAAAGTGACTTTGCAAGCCCAAATATCGTCGGATCTACATACCCGCCTATCTAATGTGGAAAAGATGGTCTCATCACAACAGGTTTTAAACAGACACCTATTGCTACAGATGGATGACCAAGAAAACAGAGGCAGGCATAACAACATCAAAATTCGTGGGATCCCGGAGGAGGTCCCGTCTGCCGATTTGAGGAAGGTGGTGTCTGCGGTATTTAACTCGCTTCTTGACAAACCGGAGGAATCTGTTATTGAACTTGACAGGGTTCATAGGGTTTTAGGCCCTAGACGTTCAGAAAACTCCTCGCCTCGTGACGTCCTATGCAGAGTTCACTTTTTTAGGGAAAAAGAGGACCTTTTGCAAAGATCCTGGAGACAGGGTCCTATCCCTTTCAGAGGATGCCAGATCCAACTTCTACCTGATGTGTCAAGGAGAACTCTGTTCATGAGACGCACGCTCAAACCCCTGCTGCAGATTCTCATAAATGCCGGGGCCACATACCGCTGGGGTCACCCTTTTCACCTAATCATCCGCAAGAATGGTGTCTCGTTTGCTCTACACTCTCCAGACCAGGCGGGTGAGCTTAGTCAGTTCCTGGACTGCCCTCTCATCTCCCTACCAGATTGGCAAGATGTTCCAATTCTCTCAACCCCAATGGGGGGGGCCTCCCCCACGTCTGTCTGATGGTCTCCGTCAAGCTCGTCCTTCAGTCCCACACTCACCTGGATAGAGGACTTCTTGGTTCAAATAGCTCTAGTTTATAAGGGTTAAGTATAACCCATGCTCTTCGACCACAATACCTGATGTTGTGCCAGTGCGGGGGGTGGTGCGGGGAGCAGGATGCTATCTAGACGTTTCTGTCATTTGTACCATGTAATTCAGGATCGGCGGCCTGCTCCTTGTACCCCCTCCCTTACTCGGTATTGTTGTTGCTTTAATTACTGGGCCGGGGGAAAGGGCAGCTTTACTGAGTGCTCTTCTTCACCCCCCACTAGGTCCGTGAGTCTTGGTTGGCTCTTTTTCTGGGCTACCCGAGAGTCGCATAGTGGATTGCTTTCTCCACTGGTTGATTTGTTTAATTTGGAATCTCATCTGAACCGGAATAGCTGGTTCTGATACTTCGCCTTACAGGCGTGTTTGTATTTGTTTGTCTACCTTATAGTGGTGTTTACCCATCCTTGTGTTTGTCCCTTCCTCTCTCCCTCCCCTCATATATCCCCCCACCCCAGCTTTCTGTTTTTTACAGGTCCGGACCATGTCGGAGATCACCTTTTCATCCATTAACGCCAACGGGCTGAATACCCCTGAGAAGCGTTCCTCCATTCTCCGGCTCCTATGGAGTAAAAAGGTACAGATTGCCTTCATTCAGGAGACTCACTTCCGTAGGGATACTATGCCGAAATTTAGCTCCCCCCGTTATCCTGACGCTTACCATAGCTGCTATAGTGATTCTAAATCGAGAGGTGTGAGTATCCTCATTGCTAGATCCGCCCCCTGGGAGTTCCTAGACTCTAGCACTGACGATACGGGCAGATATTTGTTCGTTAAGGGAAGAATAGGGGGCCAGTTGTATACCCTGGCCAATGTGTATTTGCCCAACACGAAGCAGTTGAGAGCCCTTACGGTAATCCTGTCCAAATTGGATAGCTTTGCTGAGGGCACGCTTCTGGTCGGGGGGATCTTAATGTAGCCCTGGACCCATTGGTGGATGTCTCCAAGGGCTCCTCTCACCTGCCTTACTCTTACATTCGCCGTTTCAGGAGCCTCCTTCATTCTCATCAGTTGGTGGATGTGTGGCGAGTGATTAACCCTGAGGTTAAGGACTTCACATTTTACTCCACTCCTAGGGATGTATACTCCAGATTGGACTATTTTTTGCTTAGACACTCGGCAGTACCCCTCATTGCCTCTTCCTCTATTGACCCAATTACTTTTTCGGATCACGCCATGCTGCATGTCTCTCTGAAGTCCCCTCTGCCCTCGCCCCGGTCCTGGAGATGGCGTCTTAATGAGTCCTTACTTCAGGATCTGGAAGTGGCGCAGGGTATTGACTCGGCCCTTTCACACTACTTTGAGGAAAACCTAGTAGACGATGCCTCCTTCCTCATGGTGTGGGCTGCGCATAAGTGCGTGATTAGAGGGGAGTTCATCAAACATGGAGCACGGCGCAAACGGGAGAGGGCTTTGGAAATTTCCCAGATTTTGAAGGACATTTCCGATCTGGAACAGATCCATAAACGCTCCCATGCACAATCTGTTCGAGCTGAGCTCACACAGGCAAGGTGCAAGCTTAAAGATAAACTAAATACCCGTACAAAATTTCTCCTTTCGCAGGGCAGGAGACACTTTTTTGAATATGGCAATAAGTGTGGTAGACTCTTGGCCAGATCTTTACGTGAACAAAGGGCAAGGAACTATATCCCACGCATTACTCCACCACGGGGACCGGTATTACACAATCCTGACTCTATCACAGAAGCTTTTTCCCAATTTTATCAGAACCTGTACAATCTTCCTCAGTCCAGTCAAACTAGTCAGGCTTTGGATTCGGCCATGAGCTCCTATTTGGCTAGGTCGGGTTTACCGAAATTACCGAGTGAGGCCCTTCAGAGTTTGAACAGTCCGTTTACCGCTGATGAGATTGAGGAGGCTCTGAAATCAATGCAACCTAGTAAGGCTCCAGGCCCAGATGGCCTCTCGGCCTCCTATTATAAGAGATTCCTCCCCCTTCTGCGTACTCCCCTTACCAATGCCTTGAATAAATTAAGCTCCGGAGTCCCTCTCCCTAAAGACATGTCACATGCACACATTACTGTTGTCCATAAGGAAGGTAAGGATCCGACCGCTTGTGCCAGTTACCGGCCCATATCTCTACTTAATGTAGACATTAAGCTTTTCGCAAAAGTCTTGGCCACCCGCCTGACTCCTTTCCTGGCGGACCTTATACACTTAGATCAAGTGGGCTTCATTCCCTCAAGGGAGGCGAGAGATAACACCACAAAAGTCTTGAACTTGGTCCATCTTGCCAAAATTCAACGTTCCAACCTATGTCTCCTATCCACAGATGCCGAAAAGGCTTTTGACAGGGTTGGATGGCCATGGTTATTTGCAGTATTAAACCATGTGGGTGTGGAGGGTTCCTTATTGACATGGATCCGTTCCCTATATTCTTCTCCCTCGGCAGCCACAAAGGTTAATGGTGTCCTCTCGCATCCCTTTGAGATTAGGAATGGTACGCGCCAGGGCTGTCCTTTATCTCCTTTAATTTTTATCCTCACTCTAGAACCACTCCTGAGGACTATAAGGAAAAACCCTGACATCTCTGGTCTTATGGTGAGAGAAAAGGAGTTTAAGATAGCAGCCTATGCAGATGACCTGATGTTTATGATTACCAAACCTCGAGTTACCTTCCCTAACCTAATTGAGGATTTCAAAGTATTCCATAACTTGTCCAATCTGAAAATTAACTTACAGAAATCTGAAGCGCTTAATGTCTCCATTCCATCCGCTCTAGAAGCCGAACTGGCGGGTTCCTTGCCTTTCCGTTGGACGACAGGTGCCATTAAATATTTGGGCACAATGATCCCCAGGGATCTGCGAGAGCTATTCTCAAGGAATTTTACCCCCCTCCTGAGTCGGATCAGAGAAGACCTCAAGAGGTGGTCTAAAGGCCTATATATGTGGTTCGGCAGGTGTGCCATTTTTAAGATGAACATCCTCCCACGCTTATTGTATTTGTTCCAGACCCTCCCTATCCACATTCCGGCCAGTTTCTTCTCTGTTGTACATCGGGACCTCTTTAAATTTCTGTGAGCGGGGAAGAGTTCAAGATTGTTTAGATCCTTTTTGCATGTACCAAAGGAAAGGGGGGCCTAGGGATTCCTGACCTAAGGAAGTATTATGCAGCCTCTATGTTTCAACGTGTGGTAGACTGGTCCCGACATACCCAGTTCAAACAATGGATCTCAATTGAGCAATTCACATCCAGGACTCCTTTGGCCCTTCTGCTATGGACGGATAGGAAGGTTCCTAGTGATCTTTCCTCTCATCCTCTCATAGGCCCTACCCTGGCTCAATTCCGTAAGTACCAACAGGTCTCTACAATCTCCCCAGCGCCCTCCCTGATGTTCCCTGTCTTGGGACATCCGGACTTCCCGGCGGGTTGCTCGGGGGGTCCGTTTGCACAGTGGAGATCGAGTGGTAGGTGTAGGGCACCATTCTTTAGAACATCTGGTAGGTGGCTTACTTACTCGGAACTATTAGGTCTGATGGATCCCTGCCCTCTGGGTCCTTGGAGATCAAGACAGCTTCACCACTTCCTTTCTTCTATCCCTTTCTCTCAGGGGTCTGATAGAGCGCTCACTCCTTTTGAAAAGACATGTATTGGCTCCGGCCTTTATCGGCATTCTCTCTCAGAATTATACAAGGCATTGGTAACGCCGAGTTCGGACTACCTCCCCTCTTACTCAGCTAAATGGGCTCAGGACTTGCAGAAGGATATCTCCTCTGACCAGTGGCTTAGAATTCTCCAGATTGCCCATAAATCATCCATTGCAAGTAAATATCAGGAGGCCAGTTACAAATTGCTGTCGAGATGGTATTATGTCCCTACCCGTCTCCAGAAAATGTTTCCGTCGGCATCTCCTCTATGCTGGCGATGCGACTCCCACCAAGGTTCCCTCCTACATATTTTCTGGCAATGTGACAAAATCAAACCTTTCTGGGAATCTGTTCATGAGACCCTGGCTTCCATTTTTCCCTTTTCGATTCCTAACACACCAGAGTTTTTCTTACTCTTTCTTTCAGACTTACCGTTGATCTTATTTCGACGATCCTGTCTGCGTCACCTGATTATAGCAGCTAGATCTTATATCCCTGCGAGGTGGAAGTCTGTTTCTCCTCACTCCGTGGTAATGTGGATTCAGAAGGTTGAAGAGATACGGAGAATGGAGGAACTCACAGCATCTTTGAAAGGTGGCAACAGAGCTTTTGTTGATATGTGGTCCCCCTGGTTCACCTTTTTAGGACTCCCCGGAGTATCGGAATTTTCTGCCGTGAGAGTCTCGTCTGGACACTCCTGTACACTTCATTTACCCCCCCCCCCCCCTACTTCCTTGAACCCTTTGCCCCTTAACTCCTCCTTTCGTATCCTTGTCTTGTGTTTCCCCCCCCCATTCTTGTTATTGTTTGTCGAATTTTCTTTTATTATTATGCTGTGGCCACGTCTTCATTGGCCCTTTGATTTGTGTATGGTTCGCGTTAGATGAATAAAGGTGCTTTAATGTCACCATTGGCTGAATATCAAACACAGACTTACATGTTGTAATTGTTTGTGCATTGTTGGATTATGCTTCATGATGTCAGTCGGCATGGATCCGACTATTATTTTCTAATGTATGTGGCTCAACATGCAATAATTTTGTTACTTTTGCAAAATAAGAAATAAAGAATAAAAAAAAAAAAGAGTGGTCTCTCCTCTCTCTCTAAGACGCCTGTCAATACGGACAGCTAGAGACATGGCAGAGTCCAACAAGGCAGGTCTCTCATGAAACGCAAATGCATATTTCAATCCCTCCGAAAGACCATGGCAAAATTGACTTCGGAGTGCAACATCGTTCCAACTACCCTGGCATAAAAGATGCAGTTTAGATTCAGCCAGAGCAATACGATCCGGGTCATCATATATCTGCCCCAGGGCTACAAAAAATTCATCCACCGATCGGAGGGGCCGTGCCCCTACCGGCAGCGAAAAGGCCCAAGACTGAGCGTTATACCTGAGCAGCGAGATGATGATCCCCACCCTCTGCTCCTCATTACCAGAGGAATGGGGAAGTAGGCAAAAATGGAGTTTGCAAGCCTCTCTAAAGCAAACAAAATTCTCACTACCCCCGGAGAACGTATCCGGAAGCGAGATCTTAGGCTCTGAACAAACTCCATGAACGCAAGCAGAACCGGTCACCTGAAACTGAGACATAGTTTTACGGAGATCTGCTACCTCCAGTGAAAGACCCTGCATGCGGTCAATCAAGGCTGAAACCGGATCCATGCTTAAGACGGTAATGGCGGTTTATAATGTCACGGATGATATAGCAGATAGCTGGAAGTTATAGATAAACATCCGACTGGCTTGATCCCAAACTAAGGAGCATAAAGGTGACCCCTATAAAACCCTAAGAGCTCATCCTGACTGCTAAGCACATACAAAAGATCTCAAAAGTAGACGATTGCATGCCCTCGTACCTCGACTATGTGACACCTGAAAACCCTATAATAGTGAGGAGACACGACCACCGGCTCCCTGCACTTAATACGGAGGGAGTCAGGGTCACCTAGAATCAAGCCAGCAAAGAAACACAATACAAGAAAGGACTTATCTGAACAAGCAGTAACAGAAGTCTCCAGCAGTGATCACTTCAATCCAGGAAGTAGTATAAACCGCAAAGTGAAGCAGTATGGGAGGGAATATAAAGGGAGGCAATTAGTGTGAATAGGTGACAGCTGGGAGAAGGAAAAGAGATGACAAAGTGAAACCAAAACAAAGAACATCATGCAAGAGTACAGAAGAACATCTGCCAGAACTTCTCAGAGAGCTGGCGGTGACACAGCCATTTTCTACAGATTTTTAAAGTTCTGAGAGAGACAGCAGTGTCATTGTTGTGCTCTGTCTTTCCACACTACATTAGATAGAAAGCTTATATATATAATATAGGTAGTTAGTGTAGGTTATATCCTGATATAGTGTAGCTGTTGCAGTGCAGTGTGTTAGGTAGTGTGATAAGTTCTGCTGTCCATACATATATGCAGACCTGCTAAAATGTGAAGTTTCACGTATTGTGCCAAAATATTAAAATATCATGGCCGCACTTTCATTCTCTGCTGTTATCCTCAGCGGCATTTACACTTTCGGCTTTTATTTCATGTCTTATGCTGCATCCGCACGTCCTTACTGTCCTGTACTTTTCCACTCTTGGTTCGTATTCACTCAGATTGGTCTCACATTCAAGCTGCATTCACCTGTTGGCTGTTACATCTCATTCCGTCCCCAGCCGACAGCCGGATCCGTATTACACGCCTGTTATTACATGTTGTATACTCGGCTTACAGCCATAGCTGCTACTGTTACTCCGTTTTCATGCTCTGGACGCACCACCCTGGTGTTCCCACCTTGCTCCACTCACAACCAGAGCTGCGTTTGTACCAAATTTCATACTCTGCTTATACCCAAAGTTGTGTTCACACTTCTACTGCTACACCAGGTCGTATACCCCACTCACCAAAGCCGCTTTCCATGTCTGCTGTCACATCAAGTTAATATTCTGTTCACATCCAAAGCTGCGTCCGCATGTCTGCTTTCGCATCTTGTCCTATACTCCTTTCACTACTAGAGCTGCGTCCACGTGTCTGCTTTCGCATCACGTCAATA
This sequence comes from Bufo bufo, assembly GCF_905171765.1. Taxonomy (NCBI): domain Eukaryota; kingdom Metazoa; phylum Chordata; class Amphibia; order Anura; family Bufonidae; genus Bufo; species Bufo bufo. The sequence continues at coordinate 335,081,169 of NC_053390.1, forward strand.
CTCTGCTCACTTCCAGGTTGCATTTATACGTCCGCTTTATACCATGCTTTTCATGCGCTACCCATACTCAGAGCTGCGCCCATACCATGTTTTTTAGGTACCACTCGCATCCAAAGCTGCATTCACCCATTTGTTGTTACATCATGTGTTGTACTCTGCTCCCACTCAAAGCTGCATTCTCCTGTTCATTGCTATGTCATGGTTTTGCTCAATCTCATTGGGGCAGTCTGCACCCACCGCTCTGGTACCTCTCTCCCAACAAACATAACTGCGTTCTTTTCAGGCTTACGTTCCCTTCCTCGGTGGTCTGTTACATTCCATAGGCCTACTTTCTGTTTTAATCATGGTTCATATTCACTCAGACTGGTCTCCTTTTACTTCTGGTTCGTATTCACTCAGATTGGTCTCCTGCCCCAGTTCACCAAACAGCTCCTCAGCAGAAGTCAGTGGGCCAGTAAGTTTCCTGCTATGTTTTCACAAGCTGTTTATTTGTTTGTCACGATAAGAGACTTCTCTTAGCGAACTTGCAATGCCTCAGGCTCTTGTTTTTTTCTTCCATCTCCGTTTCAATTTCATGTTTACGTTTATGGTTCGCGGTGGTTAGTGTTTTATGTATGCACGTGCTTCGGATTACTAATGACTATATTTTTAACGCCTGTTGGCAGTCATCTTCCTTAGGCCACCTTCTAGCCAATCCAATCATTCAAGTCGCTTCATATGCCATCAGGTCCGGCTTACGTTTTAATTACTTATCGTCACCGCAACGTCATCCCTCTGTCTTCGGGGGCCCTATGACTGATCCGGTCTCATGGCTCCGGGGGCCCCATGACCGTTTTTTCATGTTTTGTTTGTTAGGGGTACAACATGGTTGTAGGCTGGTTAGTGTTTCCAGGTTTGCTGTTGGAGGGGGTCATGGTTATGCGAGTCCCCAAGGCATTCTGGTGCTGCATAAGTGGTTTATTAAAAATAATAATAATAATAAAATCATAAGAGGCTCGCACGAGTGGCTCTTCGCTTATAGGACCTCACGACTGGCATCGTCATTCGTAGTTCGCACGGTCATCTGATACTTGTTCCGCCATAAGGGGCTCTCACGCATAGCTCCCGCCATGAGGGGCTCTCACGCATGGCTCCCGCCATGAGGGGCTCTCACGCATGGCTCCCGCCATGAGGGGCTCTCACGCATGTCTCCCGCCATGAGGGGCTCTCACGCATGGCTCCCGCCATGGGGGGCTCTCACGCTTGGCTCCCGCCATGGGGGACTCTCACGCATGGCTCCCGCCATGGGGGACTCTCGCGCTTGGCTCCCGCCATGGGGGACTCTCGCGCATGGCTCCCGCCATGGGGGACTCTCGCGCATGGCTCCCGCCATGGGCGACTCTCGCGCATGGCTCCCGCCATGGGGGACTCACGCGCATGGCTCCCGCCATGGGGGACTCTCTCGCATGGCTCCCGCCATGGGGGACTCTCACGCATGGCTCTTGGCTTAGAGGATTTCACAATTGTCATCGACATTGGTAGGTCATACGGCCATCTGATACTATTTTCCATGGCACACCTTTCAGAAGTTTTCTTTTGTTCATTTATATTTTACAGATTAGTACTTGCAGTTCCTTTCAGCCTCATTTCATTAAGAAGCTTTACCCCATGTCTTTGTCTTTCTAGGTTATCGAGTCCCGGTTGATTACTAAACCCGTTGGGTTAAGCCCCAATCTTTTCCCCAGCCGTCCTTAATTCTAAGGTTCGCATCCTGGCGGCTGCCCGGCCCCATGGGCCCCTGGTGGTTGCTTCGGCCCCATGGCTTCAGTGGTCCGACCAATGGTTGTCTGTCCACCTGTGCATCTATGCTTTTGAATGACTCATATCTTTACCTGCTTGCCAGCTTATTTTATTCAGGTTTAATTTTACTTTATGTCCGTTATTATCTCCATTTTCTGTCACGTTTCCCTTTGTCTTTTCAGGTCATGCAGTTGAACTCATATTGGGGTCACCTTCCACGTCGGTCAGGTCTCGTTCCTAACGATATTTCGCCTTGCATGTTATTCAGGCCACGTAGTTTATCTTAGGTATCGCCTGCCACGTCGGTCAGGCTCATGGTTTAAATTTCACCTGCACCTTTTATTCAGGTCACTTTTTATAGTTATAATAAAAAATAAAAATTAAAAACTCGGAGGAGCGCCAGTCGGCCGTGTGCTGTATGGACTGGCACGCTGCGCACGTGGGGGCCTGCAACCCGGCAAAATGGCGACAGAACAGCTCCATGTCCAGGTTCGCCCAGTCCGTGATGAATTAGAACTGGGCGAGGGCGGCGGCCGCCTTGGCTGAGAAAGACCTGTGATAATCATAGAAGTTTGTTCCGCCGTATTTGTATCCTAAGTCATTGACCTGGTACAAATAGGAGTCCAGCTCCTCACGCCTGTGTGGCTGGACGCCGCAGATGGTATCTCCGTAGAGGCTAAATGCAAGGACAAATTCGGGGATCGACAGTTTACGGTTCAGGCGGGCATCCTTGGCCCGAAGAACCACCGAGACCTCCCCGCAATTAATGACCTTATTCTCAGATACGTCTTGCGACGCAATGGGAATGGACGCCAGGTTGACGTCCCTCCCCGCCAGGATGTCCCTTTTCAGGTTTTCTGGGATGTAATGCGAGGGGGCAATCTGGGGCCTGGAACGGACCGTACCTGGCGCCGAATCCTGGGACGTAGAAGGTAAGGCCGGAAGGGCTGGGGAAGGTAGAGCCGGTGGAGGCCGGGACTCCCATTCCCCCATCCTAGTTTGGATATCCGCAACCGAACCTGCAGACTGACGATGGTGGCCTGCAACTGCAGGAGGGATAGCTGGATCGACGAGGGAGAAGGCTCGTCACTTGAGCCCGATGGCGCTGTCATTAGGAGACGGTACAGCTCCGCTTTTCTCGCGGAGACGGGATGGTGAATTCCTCTTCTTCTGAGCTCTGCAACAAGCTTCGGGACGGTCCAGCTCCGCAGAAAGGGGTTGCTGGCGCGCCCTGACACGGAGGTCCCGGGTAAGGACAGGTTATCATCCGACTCCGGGGCCTGCGACATCTTCAAGCTGTATGGAGGAGGTACGAAGGTAACAGATGAGATTTCCTTCCCCCTCCCCCGGATGACCGAACAAGAGCTGCAGGGGAACGGGTTTGACCATATAGAGGTGTTCGCTACTTACCTGGAATGAAACGGACCACTCTACCGACTTCTGTAGTGAGACGGAGACCTATGAACGGGAGCTCGTTGACAACGAATACCCAACGCAGTGACAGGGTGTAACAGCAGCCTCGTGGCTGGATCTTACCTGAACAGGGAGGAAACTTTGGCGCAACGACAGTGGCTTGCTTGCAGCTCTGGTGGCCGAGGCCCTGTTTACGTGAAGAAATAAGCTGTGTTTTGACCGATACCCGGCAAGGGACGCGAAATGCTAGTCCCTTATGCAGCGAAAGGGCGCGCGACCCTGACCCACGTGAACCTGGACCGGAATCGTGCCCGAGTGACTCAGGGAATGTATGACACCCGGGTTTTCACTGCACATGACACCTGACCCACCCGGGGAACACATGACCCCCGAACAACAGGGAACACATGACCCCTGAACGCACAGGAACACAAGACGCCCGGCCAACCAAGGGGATCCATGATACCCGAGCGAACAGGGAACAACATGTCCCCCGAATGAACAAGGGACACATGCCCCCGAGCGGCCCAGCGAACACGTAACACCAACGCGAAGCCGGGCGGGCACCGCACCCGAACCGAGGGAAACACGACATCTGCGCGATTCAGGGAGACATAACACCTGAGCGATTCAGGGAGACATTACACCTGAGCGATTCATGGAGACATTACACCTGAGCGATTCATGGAGACATTACACCTGAGCGATTCAGAGAGACATTACACCTGAGCGATTCAGAGAGACATTACACCTGAGCGATTCAGAGAGACATTGCACCTGAGCGATTCAGGGAGACATTGCACCTGAGCGATTCAGGGAGACATTGCACCTGAGCGATTCAGGGAGACATTACACCTGAGCGATTCAGGGAGACATTTACACCTGAGCGATTCAGGGAGACATTACACCTGAGCGATTCAGGGAGACATTACACCTGAGCGATTCAGGGAGACATTACACCTGAGCGATTCAGGGAGACATTACACCTGAGCGATACATGGAAGAAATTGCACTTGAGCGATTCAGGGAAGACATTACACCTGAGCGACTCAGGGAATACATTGCCAGTGCGAATCAGGAGTTACCCACACCTGAGTGTTTCAGGGAAGACCCCCACACCTGAGTGCGTCGGGAAGACATTGTACCTGAACGGTTCAGGCAAGACATGAAACCTGGGTGGTACAGGGAAACATTTTAACAGAGCGGTTGGGGACCTCATTCCATTGAGCGACTCAGGGAGTACATTTCCTGAGTGAATCGGGGATGACATTAACCTGAGCGATTCAGGGGACAATGACACCAGGTGGCTGCAGGGACGATATGACAACCGTGCGGATCGGGAAACACGTGATACTTGGGCGGTACCACGAAATGGCGTACTCTGAGTGATTCGGGGAGCGGGACCCCTGGGTGACCCGAGGACAGCCGTACCGGCGCGAGTCCCAGGCAACAGACCCCTGACCTCCAGGAACGACTGCCCTCAGTCACCCAGAGGGTGAAGTCAATGTACTGGCATGGTTGGCAGGCGCCCAGCCTAGCATTGAATCAAAGGTTCCCCTTTTTTTTTTTTTTCCAGCAGCGCGGGGGTTAATGGGCAGCAGGCCAACAGTCAGGAAATCAGCCGGCAATTTGTTCGGGAACGGAGACACCCCCCCCCCCTGGAGGCAGGCCTGCTGAGCTGCTAGTCCTGCCGCCCGGTGTCCCCGCACTGGGAATATGTCAGGAAGATGGCAGGGACGCCACGGTCCCGCTGCCAGTAGTACCAAGCAGGAACACCCCTGACCGAATAACCATGCCCGATATGTGGCTATCTGAGCCGCCCCCGCCTGCCCGCCTCGCTCCCAAAGAGGCGCCGCCCCAATTTTGCGGCGCATTCGCCGGACCGGTACCTGGACGGGGGGGGGGGGGGCGCAGCGATGTGCACCCACTGATAGCAGTCGCGGCGGCAGTGCGGGGGTTGAACGGGCAGCTACTGCGCTGCCAGTCCCGGACCCGACGGAGCTTCAGGCCGGCTGAACAGGGGACACGAGGTGCCGGTGGCAGGCGCGTCCGACCGGGCCGCAGAGCGGTAATACTTACGAGAGACAACGCGGCTGGCAGCACGAATGGGATGCGGGGTGACGAACCGACGGAAGACGCAACCGGAAGTGACGTCAGGCGCTGATGCTGCTGAAGCAAGAACCGGGCGCCCTCCTGCTTGTAGGAGGGGGTTTAAATAGGGTAAGTGCGCTCCTCCCACAATTACAGGCTGCAAGCAGCCTTCAATATTAGTGCCGATTAGCGCAATCGCAAATATATTGGAGCACTCTAACTGCATAAAAAGCCATTTTTAATGTTCTGCCATGCCAACCATTTTATCCAGTCTCAGGAAACTTCTAGCAGCTTGGAAAATTTAGCAAAAGTGACCCACACCTGTATTTCGCGCGCATTACGCGAATATTACATTGCAGATTGTGAAAAATAATCTTGAATTCACGAATATATGCCGAATATTCGCCCAAATATTCGGGAAATATTGCGAATTCGAATATAGCTCCTGGCGCTCATCACGATTAGAGAGGTAACCCAATATTCAGCATTCTATCATAAAGGGGATCACTATTTAAAATTTTTCCTTGATAACCGTATCAATTACTCCCCAATACTGTTTTAATTCTATACAAGACCAAAACATGTGCACAAAATCAGCCCTGGATGAATCACACCGTGGACAATTAGATGTGTTTCTAAGACCACATTTATTAAGCCATATTGGCATAACATAAAATCTATGTAGAATATTAAATTGAACCAAAACGTGATTGGAATTATAAGACAGTAATTTTAAATTAACCAATATTTTTCCCAATCATCTCCTTTTAACGTTAAACAATCAGCTCTCCAAGCTTTTGGACCAGGGGAGCTAATGTCATTAAATAGTGGTTTTAGTAATAATTTATAAATTTTTGAAATATTGACATCGTGACCTATATTCCCTATTAATTCATTTAACGGTGTAGAAGTATCTATATCTAATAAAGATTTATCCTTAAGTTTAAGAAGTGGCAAGCGAAGTTATAAATATCTAAGGGCTCTTTCACACCTGCGTTATTGTCTTCCGGCATAGAGTTCCGTCGTCGGGGCTCTATGCCGGAAGAATCCTGATCAGTTTTATCCTAATGCATTCTGAATAGAGAGAAATCCGTTCAGGATGCATCAGGATGTCTTCAGTTCCGGAACGGAACGTTTTTTGGCCGGAGAAAATACCGCAGCATGCTGTGCTTTTTGCTCCGGCCAAAAATCCGGAACACTTGCCGCAAGGCCGGATCCGGAATTAATGCCCATTGGAAGGCATTGATCCGGATCCGGCCTTAAGCTAAACGTCGTTTCGGCGCATTGCCGGAGCCGACATTTAGCTTTTTCAGAGTGGTTACCATGGCTGCCGGGACGCTAAAGTCCTGACAGCCATGGTAAGTGTAGCGGGGAGCGGGGGAGCAGTGTACTTACCGTCCGTGCGGCTCCCCGGGCGCTCCAGAGTGACGTCAGGGCGCCCCAAGCGCATGGATCACGTGATCGCATGGATCACGTCATCCATGCGCATGGGGCGCTCTGACGTCATTCTGGAGCGCCCCGGGAGCCGCACGGACTGTAAGTATACTGCTCCCCCGCTCCCCGCTCCTACTATGGCAACCAGGACTTTAATAGCGTCCTGGCTGCCATAGTAACACTGAAAGCATTTGGAAGACGGTTCCGTCTTCAAATGCTTTCAGTACACTTGCGTTTTTCCGGATCCGGAGTGTAATTCCGGCAAGTGGAGTACACGCCGGATCCGGACAACGCAAGTGTGAAAGAGGCCTAAACTATAATAAATTGTCTATATTCTCTCTTTGTGCTATCTCCAAAAATGAAAGTACTTCTCCCTGCCTCACCACTCGTGAAAGGAAAAAAATATATATTTTTTTTAATACTGATCCCCTCCTAATTGATCTAGGATTTGTAGTTGGAAGTTATACCAAATGAGTGTACAACATAAAGATCCCTTTATTCCCAGCCATGCTCTAACAGTGCGCCAGGACTTACTGAACAATTTCCTTGTTTCAGCATAATCCTGGCGCACAGTAAATAACTGCCCGGATTTAAGTAGAGTAAACATGTTATTGTAGCCCGATCTATTCACCAGTAATGTTGGACTCGAATATTCGAATAGCGAATATTAATCACGAATATCGGCACTTCGAGAATTCACGAATATAAATATTTAGAATATATTGGAGCACTCTATCTGCATAAAGCTGTTGTAATGTTCTGCCGTGCCAACCATTTTCTCCAGTCTCAGGAAACTTCTAGCAGCTTGAAAAATGTAGCTATAGTGACCCATGCCTGTATTTCGAGCGCATTATATGAATATTACATTGCCGATTTTTCACGATCAAGAAAATAATCTCAAATTCACGAATAAATGATGAATATTCTACCAAATATTTGCCAAATATCGCAAATTCGAATATTGCCCCTGCAGCTCATCACTATTTACCAGTGACCTACATAGTGGGCTTATATTTCAATGAGAAAATAGCCATAACTGTGCAGATATAAAATAGCCCTTGAAATAAGGAAGGTTCACCCCTCCTTTTTCTAATGGCTTATATAGATGTTGCAGTTTAAGTCTTACACGCTTTCTCCCCCACAGTAGGTGTCACACACACAGGGGGTGGGGTAGTGACCACTGAACTCTACCCCCACCCCTGTCCCTGCCTACTTGCCTCGCAAGTCCTAGCGACAAGGGACAACTGGTCGACAAACCCTTAGCTAGAAAAGTGCAGGGAAGACAAACAACACATAAACAGAAAGGTCAATCAAGCCGCGTCAAAACCAAGAGAGCAGAAAAGGTACCGGAGGAGCAAGCAGAGAATCATCAGGACAAGTCAAAGTCAAACCAGGAGAGCACGCCAAGACCAGAGGATGAGACAGACGGGAAATTGGAAGCCAAGCAGGAACAAACAAACCAGGTGAGTATCATGCAGGAAGGACCTCAATAACAGGCAATCTGTGGCCAGCAGATTGCCTGTTTAAATAGAGCGCTGGTGGAGTCATGTGACGTGGCCAGCGTCACATGACTCCTGAGTTCTGATGCAGCCGAGCGCCGAGTGATCAGCTCGGCGCTCAGCCCTATTGCGGTCCAACACCTAAATCTAGCCAACCCTTGTTGCTCATGACCTATGTGTTCAAGTCTCCTGAGCATCAATTAGTTGCACTGTTCCATATAGGGAATTTTTCATTAGGTTTTCACTCCTGTTTCCCCTGTTTTTAGTATATACTAATAAAAGTTGCAGTTTTATACACTTTCAAACACCTCCTCCCCTTCTTTGTGAATTACAATTAATATCAAGACCTGATACTTCCCCAAAGGAATTAACTAATTGAATAATTCTTGGGAGTGTTAAATTAGTATTAAAATTAAATTAGTAAAAATAAGACATCATCCGCATAAAGGGAAATTCTATCATCTATCCCTAATGTCCCAAATCCTTCAATCCTAGGATTTGGCCTCAACATTGCTGCAAAGGGCTCAATATAGATGTCAAAAAGTAATGGGGAAAGAGGACACCTTTGACGGGTATCACTACTCAAAGGGAATCACTCTGTCGAACTCCTATTGATGTTAAAACTGGCCCTAGAGGACTTATATAAAAGCTTAATCATATTTATAAATCTGGCCCCAAATCCCATTTTGCCTAAGACCCTCCAGAGGAATCTCCACTCCACCCTGTCAAAAGCCTTAGAGACAGGATGGAGCGGGCGACCACCCCCGGTAGACTGTAAATTTGGATACACACGATGGAGATTGTAATGTGTACCTTTATTAGGAATAAAGCCATTCTGATCGGGGTGAAAAATTGATGTAATAACTCTAGCAAGTCTCATAGCCAAAATCCTAGAAAAAAGCTCCACATCAGTGTTTAATAGGGAAATCGGCCTATAGGACTCCATATCCATGGGATCTTTGCCTTTTTTTTCTATCTATTTACTATCACAGCTTCTAACATTGAATCATGAGGGATACCGTCCTCCAGTGATTGATTAAACACCTTCAGTAGCCATGGGAAAAGAATCTCCCTCTCCCTATATGTACGATAAAATTCGTATGGGAATCCATCTGAACCAGGGGAAGAATTATCTGAACCAGCTTTTAAAGCTGCCTCTAGCTTGTGAGGGGAAAAGTCAAGATCAAGGTATTGTCTTTGACTATCCATAAGAACCGGTAAGTCAATGGAATTCAAATAAACATCAAAGATTTCATCTGAAGTATTTTTATCTCATTTGTATAGGTCAGTAAAATGCCTAAAATTCTTTCGTTTTACAGTATATACTCCTCATCTCCGACTATTCCCTCAGGTGATCGAATACTTAATATTTATTTTTTATTTTTCTCCTGATTCGAGATCACCCTGACCAGTAGTTTCCCTGGATGTCCCGATTCTACAAAATATTTTTGTGCCTTGAAAAAGATCCTCTGCTGGGCTTTATCCAGGAGAAAATTGGAATATTTCTTTCCCTATTTTCTACTGTTTTATTTCTGGAGATTTCAATTGTAGCGGCTGCAACTGCTTCCTTAAGATCCCTCTCTTTTATGCCATATCCCTTTTTTAAATTAGAAATATTGCTAACAAATTCCCCCCTCATGTAGGCCTTGAATGCATCCCATACTAATTGAATACTTGCTGAGTTATAATTAATATCCCAAAATTGGGTCATATCCTGCTCCATAGTATCATGATTGTCCATTAAGGAAATCCAATGGGGATTTAACCTAAAAGGAGGTCTTCCCCTACCTTTATTATCCACCATGGATATCTCAAGTGAGAATGGTACATGATCATGCAAAACAATGGCGAGAAGTGCTCCTTCCCAAACTTCTCCAAAATTAAAGTCTGTAACATATCTCCAGGGTTATCCCCTGCCAGGGGTTATCCCCTCTGATAGGCCCATAATTTTCACGTTGTTTCGCCTGGACCTATCTTCCAAGTCCGCCATCTTTGATTTAAAGGTGTTGCTCTCTGATCTCAGCTTGGGAATTTAGATTTTTAACATTTTGGCATCTTTCTCCAAAACCTGCACAGTTTTTTTTATAGTAGTTACTCTGTCCCGAATTTTAGAGAGGTTGTCTCTTATGAAGACCACATCAATCTGGATTGCCCCAAGTTAGGTTGAGATATATTTAATTAACTCTCCGTTTTTTTTTAACGGTATCTAAGATTTATTTCCGTGGAGGGGGTTCTTCTTTAGAGAAAACATTTTCATCATCTCTCTCCGCCCCTGCCTCCTGGACATAGTCCTCCCCTGTATCCTTCATTCTATATCCGCCCTTTTTTTCTATATACAAGTCTTCAGTTATCCTCTTGTGTTTTTTTTTTGTTTTGTTTTTTCCTTCTTTCCCCCCCCCTATCTGTTGTCCCCCCCTCTCTCCACCCTTCCTTCCTCCTTCTCCTGATCTTTCTTCTTACTTCACTTTTATTAACTTTTTATTTTGTCATTCTCATCCTTTCCCAATTATTAAAAACAGCCCCACAGCCAGAAACCAACAATCTTATTGTATAGAAAATTCATCCACAGCCAGCCAACTTGAGACTGATATATGATTTCAAAGGAGCAGTTGCAGGAGGGTCGGAGCAATGATGACGGAGAGTTAGAGATTGAGGAGCTGATTACAAGGAGTAGGGGGGAGGGTAGGTCACACATGCAGTCGGGGAGCACAGAAGGGAGCACAGGTTCACAGCTTCCACCCTGCAGCCAAACGCCAGTGGGTACTGAGAATCAGAAGGACGAGGCAGGAACAAACAGGGCTGTCTAGGTCAATACGAGGCAGGGGAGCAGAGGGCAGATGAAACACAGCAGGCCCAGAGGAGCAAAACAGACACAATAGATTCAGGAGACAGGAGAGAAGGTGGCTCAGACCTACGTATCAGGCACAACATGGAGCGACAGCTCCTCAAACCTCAGTCCAGGCAGCATCCACGGGCAGAGAAAGCTGAAGAGAAGGAGCAAGGAACGCGGAGGTCCAGGAAGGTAAGCGGATGCTAGAACTGCAACAGACATCCAGAGAATGCCGATGAAGAGTAGGACTTTACAAAGGCTGGAGGCCGTTCTAGGGGTCCTGTCTCGGATTCACTCAGAGTGGATGCCTGAGATCTTCAAAGCAGGACCTGACACAGTGTGGATCACATAGCGTGGCAAGGTAGGGAGGGAGAAGGAGGTGTAATGCAGCGTACTACGTCATCCTGACATCCCACATACAAGTCTTCTCACAAACTTAATACAATTTTATTTACTTTTTTGGTTTCAGTTTGAACTGACACAAAACTGTATCAGTGTTCTGTTTATTATCTCCACACACAGTTAAGTTCCAATTATTTTGGGGGGGTTATTGAATTTAATCAAACCAGCATATAGGTGAGCAGTACACCAATACACACTAGGGTAACAATTTATCTGTGAATGTTAACGTGAATTTAAGCTTCAGGCGTCAATCGTCAGTTTCCATGAATTTCATTTCCACGCGGTTGGAATGTAACTTTTTGGGGGATTGTTCAATTTAATGAAACCAGCATATACAGTCAGGTCCATAAATATTGGGACATCGACACAATTCTAAAATTTTGGGCTCTATACACCACCACAATGGATTTGAAATGATGTGCTTTAACTGCAGACTGCCAGCTTTAATTTGAGGGTATTTACATCCAAATCAGGTAAACGGTATTGGAATTACAACAGTTTGCATATGTGCCTCCCACTTGTTAAGGAACCAAAAGTAATGGGACAATTGGCTTCTCAGCTGTTCCATGGCCAGGTGTGTGTTATTCCCTCATTATCCCAATTACAATGAGCAGATAAAAGTTCCAGAGTTCATTTCAAGTGTGCTATTTGCATTTGGAATCTGTTGCTGTAAACTCTTAAGATGAGATCCAAAGAGCTGTCACTATCAGTGAAGCAAGCCATCATTAGGCTGAAAAAACACAACAAACCCATCAGAGAGATAGCAAAAACATTGTCCACTGTTTGGAACATTCTTAAAAAGATGGAACGCATCGGTGAGCTCAGCAACACCAAAAGACCCGGAAGACCACGGAAAACAACTGTGGTGGATGACCAAAGAATTCTTTCCCTGGTGAAGAAAACACCCTTCACAACAGTTGGCCAGATCAAGAACACTCTCCAGGAGGTAGGTGTATGTGTGTCAAAGTCAACAGTCAATAGAAGACTTCACCAGAGTGAATACAGAGGGTTCACCACAAGATGTAAACCATTGGTGAGCCTCAAAAACAGGAACGCCAGATTAGAGTTTGCCAACGACATCTAAAAAAGCCTTCACAATTCTGGAACAACATCCTATGGACAGATGAGACCAAGATCAACTTGTACCAGAGTAATGGGAAGAGAAGAGTATGGAGAAGGAAAGGAACTGCTCATGATCCTAAGCATACCACCTCATCAGTGAAGCATGGTGGTGGTAGTGTCATGGCGTGGGCATGTATGGCTGTCAATGGAACTGGTTCTCTTGTATTTATTGATGATGTGACTGCTGACAAAAGCAGCAGGATGAATTCTGAAGTGTTTCGGGCAATATTATCTGCTCATATTCAGCCAAATGCTTCAGAACTTATTGGACGGCGCTTCACAGTGCAGATGGACAATGACCCAAAGCATACTACAATAGAAACCATAGAGTTTTTTTAAGGGAAAGAAGTGGAATGTTATGCAATGGCTAAGTCAATCACCTGACCTGAATCCGATTGAGCATGCATTTCACTTGCTGAAGACAAAACTGAAGGGAAAATGCCACAAGAAGAAGCAGGAACTGAAGACAGTTGCAGTAGAGGCCTGGCAGAGCTTCACCAGGGATGAAACCCAGCGTCTGGTGATGTCTATGCGTTCCAGACTTCAGGCTGTAACTAATTGCAAAGGATTTGCATCTAAGTATTAAAAAGTGATAGTTTGATTTATGATTATTATTCTGTCCCATTACTTTTGGCCCCTTAACAAGTGGGAGGCACATATTCAACTGTTGTAATTCCTACACCGTTCACCTGATTTGAATGTGAATACCCTCAAATTAAAGCTGACAGTCTGCAGTTAAAGCACATCTAGTTTGTTTCATTTCAAATCCATTGGGGTGGTGTATAGAGATAAGAATGTTAGAATTGTGTCGATGTCCCAATATTTATGGACCTGACTGTATACATGATTACCACAATAATACACAGCCTAGGGCAACAATTTACCTGTGTGTGTTAACGTGCATTTGAGCGTCAGGGCTCAATCATCAGTTTCCCTGAATTTTATTTCCACACAGTTATAATGTCATTTTTTTGTGGGATTGTTCAATTTAATTAAACCAGCATATATATGTGATTACTACAACAATACATAGGGTAGCGCAGCAATCTACCTATGAGGGTTAACGTGAATTTGAGAACCAGGCCTCAATCGTCCGTTTCCTTGAATTACTTTTCCACATGGTTGGAATTTAATGTTTTGTTGGATGGCTCAATTTAATTAAACCAGTATATATCTACATGATTACTACAACAATACACAGCCTAAGGCAGCAATTTTCCTGTGAGTGTTAATGTGATTTTTAGCGTCAGGCCTCAATCATCAGTTTCCCTGAATTTAATTTACACACAGTTGTAATGTAAATTTTTGGGGGATTGTTAAATTTAAAGGGTTTCTGTCACCCCCACTAAAGTGATATTTTTTTTTTTGGGCTAGTTAAATTAGTTATATAGCGATATATTAAAATATAATAGTGTTCCTTACTTTGATCCAGCAGTTTAGTCAAAAAACGAAGTTTTATCATATGCAAATTCGGTCTCTACCAGCAAGTAGGGCGTCTACTTGCTGGTAGCTGCTGCAGAAATCCGCCCCCTCCTCTTGTTGATTGACAGGGCCAGCCGGGATCTCCTCCTCCGGCCAGCCCTGTCGGCATTTCAAAAATCGCGCGCCTGTGTTGAATCTGCGCAGGCGCTCTGAGATGAGGAGGCTCGTCTCCTCAGAGCTCCCTCAGTGCGCCTGCGCCGATGACATCATCGAAATAGAAGACGTCATCGGTGCAGTGTGGCAAAATGGAAGACCGTTCTGTGGTCAGACGAGTCACGATTCAAAGTTCTTTTTGGAAATCTGGGACGCCATGTCATCCGGACCAAAGAGGACAAGGACAACCCAAGTTGTTATCAACGCTCAGTTCAGAAGCCTGCATCTCTGATGGTATGGGGTTGCATGAGTGCGTGTGGCAAGGGCAGCTTGCATGTCTGGAAAGGCACCATCAATGCAGGAAAATATATTCAGGTTCTAGAACAACATATGCTCCCATCCAGACGTCATCTCTTTCAGGGAAGACCCTGCATTTTTCAACAAGATAATGCCAGACCACATTCTGCATCAATCACAACATCATGGCTGCGTAGGAGAAGGATCCGGGTACTGAAATGGCCAGTCTGCAGTCCAGATCTTTCACCTATAGAGAACATTTGGCGCATCATAAAGAGGAAGGTGCAACAAAGAAGGCCCAAGACGATTGAACAGTTAGAGGCCTGTATTAGACAAGAATGGGAGAGCATTCCTATTTCTAAACTTGAGAAACTGGTCTCCTCGGTCCCCAGACGTCTGTTGAGTGTTGTAAGAAGAAGGGGAGATGCCACACAGTGGTGTAAATGGCCTTGTCCCAACTTTTTGGGGATTTGTTGACACCATGAAATTCTGATTCAACATATTTTTCCCTTAAAATGGTACATTTTCTCAGTTTAAACTTTTGTTCCGTGATTTATGTTCTATTCTGAATAAAATATAAAAAGTTGGCACCTCCACATCATTGCATTTAGTTTTTATTCACGATTTGTATAGTGTCCCAACTTTTTTGGAATCCGGTTTCTAATTTTAGCTTCAAATGTTTTATTTTTACATGTGGTAATATGAGAAAAGCACCCCAAATTTTGTTGCATGATTTTTACCATGAATGACAATACTCCCTATGTGGTCTGACATTGCTGTTTGGGCACATTGCAAGGTTTGGAAGAGAAAGCACCATGTGCATTTGGGGCATAGTTTGGTGAAATAAAAGGAAAGAGCTCCCTAAGAAACCCCTAAAAAGAGAAACCCCTAAGAAGAGACCTCATTTTAAAAACTCACAGAATTTTCCAAGGGTTTGAGCATTTTGACCCCACAGGTGTTTTGCAAAAATGAATGCACAGCAGATGGTACAAAGTGGAAATGGCAATTTTTCGCATACATCAGATATGATTTTTTTACCCAATATCTTGTGCCCAGCGTGTGCCAGTGTGAAAAGTAATTCCTCTTATTATTATGCTGTGTGTTCGGTGATTTTAGAAACACCCTACTTGGGTTCCTAATTTTTTTGCCTGGACATACAACAGGGCTCATGAGTAAAACAGCACCACGCACATTTGAGGCCCACTGTGGGGATTTATGCATCTGATGCTGACAACTGTAGAGGCTCTGGGGTGAAATAATGAATGGAACCCATTTTGGAAACTTCACCCCTCAATGTATTAAGGGGTGATGTCAGCATTTTGACACCACAGGTATTTTTGCAGAAATTTATGCTCAGTGTACCATACAAAATAAAAATTGCTATCTTTCCTCAGACATGGCATTTCAGGGCCCAATATGCTGTTGCCAGCATGTGCCATATGAGGCAGGCTCTACTAGGTATGGAAATGCCTTAAACGTGTATGTAAACTATGTATGGGCTTAGGAGGAAAGGAGCACCATTTGGCTTTTGGAGTGCAAATTTTGCTGGAATGGCTTCAAGACACTATATCACTATTGCAGAGCCCCTGAGGTACTGTACAGTGGAAACTTTCAATAAGTGACCATAATTTGAAAACTATACCCCTCGATATTTATCAAGGGATGGAGTGAGCATTTTGATACCATAGATATTTTGCAGAAATTAATGAGCAGGAAAGCATGTTAAATGAAAATGTAAAAAAATTGAATGAAAATTGTTTTCCACAAATTATAGTGCCCAATACAGTATGTTGTGCCTAGCTGATGTCATCTGAGATACACCATGCACAAATTGTTAGGCGGGTTCCAAAGGGTACAGAAATGCCATAAATGTGTCAATGTAAACTGCTGTATGGCTACACTACAGGGTTCAGAAGGCAAAGACCATCTTTTGGCTTTTGCAGCTCAGATTTTGATAGATTTGTTTACAAGCACCATGATACTATTGAACAGCCCCTGGGGTACCAGTACAGCTGTTTTCTGGCAATCATGTTATTTTTGTCATTTTTTTCTCGATGGACCAGTGTGAGGGCTTATTTTTTTGCAGGATGAGTTGCCACTATCATTGTTTCGATCACTTTTTATTTTGCTTTTTGAGAAGCAAGATAAGGAAGGATAAGGAAATGAAAAGCCATTATTTTTTTGATGATGGTCTTGTGTGAGGGCTCATTTTTTGCAAGATGAGGTGACCATTTCACTGGTGCCATTTTGGGGTGACCTTTTGATTGCTTGATATTATGCTTTTTGTGAATATGAAAAAAATGGCTGTTCTGAAAGCGGATTTATTTTTATTTTTATGTCGTTCACTTGAAAGGGTAGATCATGTGAAATTTGTATTGAGTCGGTCATTACGGATGCAGAGATACAGAATACTGTATGTCTATTTTTTTTTATTTTTGCTCAGTTTTACACAATAAAAGCATTTTTAAAAATAATTTTTTGTTGCTGTTTTCTGGGAGCCATATTTTTTAACATATTTCTGGCGATAGCCTTGTGTGTATGCTCATTTTTTGCAGGATGAGATTGTTTTCATTGGTACCATTTTGGGGTACTTGCGACCCTTTGATTGCTTTCTATCATGCCTTTTGTGAGGCCAGGTGATAAAAAAAATGCCTGTCCTGGCATTATTATATTTACTTTATCTATTGTTTTTATCGCTTTCTCCATAAATAAGCATTGACAGCAGCATCTGAGTGGTTAATCTGCCAACATTGGAGTTTTTACAGATGATGGCGGTTACAGAAGGGGCCCAGCTGTCAGTAACAGCTGTCTCCTACCTCTGATCGGAAAGTGTGTTTGCCTCTAATTATTTTACTTGCGCCCCTTTCTTGACTGTCAACCGGACAATAGGGGTCAGGGATCTAAAAAGTTTCTATTGTAATATTGTTTCACTCATGGGGTGGAGTTAGTGCCTGTGCTGCATGGCCACGTTCTGCTGAGCTTCATTCATCATCTTGCTACGGGACCCGCATACTTAAGCCTGGAGACCTGAAAATGGTGAAAATTGGGGGAGCAAGACCTATGCACCCTGTCCCGCTGCCCAAGTGCCCTAATACAGGAGCAGGAATTGCTAAATTCCTGAAGAAACAGGACAGTCGCGCTGCCAGAGTTGTGGAGGATGGTATGTCTGAGGGAGATAGTGACGGAAGAGAGTCTGATGGCTCTCGTTCCCTCCCTGTGTCTAGGTGCTTTATTAAACAGGCCCTGGCTGAAGCCCTGTCACTTCTTAAGAATGAACTCTCCATGCTGACACATGAGATACAACATATAGACCACAGAGTGGAATCTCTGGAGTCCATCCAGGCTGCCTCTCTTGTGCACAGCTTAGCAGTATCGTAGTCTCTCTCATCTTGCCAGCTACATATCAACTCCCTATACTCAGCGATGGAGGACCAGGAGAACCGGAGTCGGAGGAACAACCTCCATTTTAGAGGTATTCCAGAAAGGGTGCCCCATGAGGAGATCTCAGCCACCATTAAGCATATAGCAGACACCCTGGGGCAGGCGCATGGGGATCGCAGACCCATTCACTTGAATGGGTCTGCTATCCTTCCGTTCCGCAAAAAGATAGAGTTCTATCTTTTTGCGGTGTGGAAGCATGGAACAGAACCCCAGAAAGCTCTCTGTAGTGCTTCTGTAGTGTTCCGTTCCGTTGTTCCGTTCCGCATCTCCAGATTTGTGGACCCATTGAAATGAATGGGTCCGCATCCGTGATGCGGAATGGCCACGGAACGGGGCCCGTGTATTGCGGATCCGCAAATGCGGTCCACAATTCGGGAACGGGCATCACACGTCCGTGTGAACGAGCCCTAACTGTCATATTTTCACAAAAAATGTAATTTTCATATATGTTGTTGCTGCTCTGGTGATAATCCATAATCACTAATTAGTGTGTTCACATACCACTTGTTTAATAAGAATCCGTCCATAGCAACCGCTCTTCACAAGACTTCTTTCTCACTATCTTCTCAAGATGGCCGCTAATGCCCTTACCCTGATGCTAAGACCTTCCTCCCTAACTACCCAAAATGTATTCGGCTCATCTCGGGAATGCGCAGCCTCACCCCAACCAATCAGCTTTCTCTAGACTTAAACACGCCCTCTTCCTCCTGAGTAGTTGATCGCAAATTTTTATTGCAAATTTTTATCGCTCGCAGCGTTTGGGACTGCCCACTACTACGTCCTCCGTCTTCTGTATATAGAGACGGAGGACACCTAGCAACGCTGTTTTATCCGCACCACTGAAATGCCTGGGGGAGGAAAGAACATGCTGCAATTACTAGGTAATTCAATACCTATACAAAAGTATTAACTAGGGAACTAAGGTAAACTTAGTCAGACTAATCCAATTACCGGTACATTAAAAAAAAATGACAGTTACCCTTTAAGGAGAGGATCCTTACTGCAGCCAAATAACATTGCACTAGGAGACACCACTATCTCAATATTCCAAGACTTATCTCCCATTACGCTATGGAAAAGAAGGGCTCTTTATCCACTAACTGATCTAACTCATCTTCGTGATAAACGCACCCCTTATTGTTGGATTTTTCCTTTTGGCCTAGTATTTACCTACTCTAGAAGAAACATCAGAATCTCCTCATTCTTGAATCTGCAGGAAGCGTTCTCCCAAATGGTTATTTCTCCACTGGACATTGTGAACTGGGATTTCATAGCAGATCTTACTTCCCCCCAAAACTCCCTAAACCGACTTCTTGGGAATAGACCTCAACACCGAGACAGCAACAGCTGAAGTGGTGCAGCAGAATCCTGACTCTGAAGAGGATAGCTTGATCCACCTCCTGAGGCCTCATTGTTCCCTAACTAAAGGGTGTATGTGTCACGGGGTTCCGAAGGTGCACTCGGTCCCCCATTGCCCGCAGAACTGTTGCTTAGCTTTTGGAATGAGGTTCTGTGTTTGACCTCATTCCCAGGGCGGCTTTACTAGCTGGGTGGCTCCCTGCTCCTAGTCTGCCTTGAGCGCCGAGCTGATCACTCGGTGCTCGACTGGTTGGTCTGTCGGTCATGTGACGCTGGCCACGTCACATGACCCTCACTCCCCACTATAAATACAGGCAGCCTGCTGGCTACAGGTTGCCTGTTAATTTCTAGGTTCCTGGCTATTTGTTGGACTGCTGAATACTTACCTGATCCTGTTCCCTGACCATCCTTTTGCCTGCTCCTCCTGTACTGCGCATCCGTCCTGGTATTGTGACCTCGGCTCCCACCTGACTACTCTCTTAGGACTCCTCTTGTACTTCTCTGCTCTCCTGGTATTTATGACCCCGGCTTCTCCTGACAATTCTCTGCTTGCTCCATTTGTACTTTGCAGCTTTCCTGGTATTGACTCGGTCCGTTCACGTCCTGTTGTTTGTCTGTCTGTCATCCCTGCACTTATTCCAAGTTAGGGATTGCCGTCCAGTTGTCCCCTGTCATTAGGACTCGCGAGGCAAGTAGGCAGGGCCAGGGGTAAGGGTGGAGCGCAGTGGTCACTTCCCTCCCCCCTGTGTGTGTGTGTGCACGCGACCGTTACAGTATGCCTATCTCTGATGTCTCCACGCTCATGTTTCCTCTTCTATCCTCTTTCAAATTCTCCCCCTATGGGGCCTTTCTCTCACACTGCTCTACTCTCAACCTTAATTTTTCTCCCTTCTTTTGAACTTTTTTCAGTTTCTTCAGGTCTCTGATTTCCTCTTTGTACCACAATACAGCAAGATCTCTATTTTGGGTTCAACCCCCTCCCCCATGAGAAGCCTCCTAGGCTTTTTGCCCTTATCCAGATTTACTGTTATGGTTTGAGTCTTGTTCTTTTAGTGTTCTTTTTCAGGCTTGGAACATGTTGGTATATCTTGACATATCCCCTGGCATATGACACACAGGAAACTGCTCTCCTTGAGGCTGCTATATGGCAGCATCCCTCTTCACTATGGTAAGACTTCCATGCTTTGTTTGCTTCTTTTCGAGTTAACCTTCATTATTTTCCATGGCTGACCTCCTGTTATTCTCTTGCAATGTAAAGGGGCTTTGCTCCCCGTCAAAGAGATCTCAAATCTTCTCTCTTCTGTGGAAGGAGAAGTGCTCTGTGGTCTTCCTCCAGGAAACCCACTATAAACATGGTAAATACCCAGACCTTTCCTTCTGTGGATTCTACACCTGGTATCACTGCAGTGCGGATGGTGCAGTCTCAAGAGGAGTAAGTATAGGATTTAGTAAACATGTTCCTTTGGCTATTCCGCACACACTCAAGACCCTGAAGGTTGATATATCATCTTAAGGCCTCATCGGCCACACTATGTATACCTTTGCCAATATTTATGCACCTAACTCTGACCAGATTTCCTGGTTACTATCTGTCCCTGGCCTTAGTGGAATCTTTCCACGAGGGAACCTTTTCTTGTTACCTCCTCTAGGCGGGTCTTCGAGATGTCTTAACCCCTCTCTTATTGATTATTCCCTATACTCTGCTGCAGGACACTCCTACTGCAGGATAGATTATTTATTTCTGTCAAAAGAATATTTACATCTCTGTGTGGATTCTAGGATTGGAAGTATAACCCTCTCGGATCACTCTCCTATCTTTTGTTCATTTTGGCCCCCTTCCGATTCAGGTAGGTCTGGAGGCTTAATGAGTCCATAGTGGGTAGTGATAACCACAAGAAACACTTCATGTCTCTGCTGGAAGACTATTTTTCTGTCAATAACACCCCAGAGATATCCCCCCAGGTTTTATGGGATGCCCATAAAGTATATATCCGACTTTATCAGTCTTTGTTCTTTATTAAAGAAGCAAGCTGACAAACATCTTTCCTCTTTACTAACCCAAATCCATGCCCTAGAATCTCTACATAAGCAATCACTCGCAGCCCACCACCTAACAGAACTCACCCCCCCAGGACAGACTTTAAAAACCTTCTTAATGAAAGGTCAGCCAAATACTACTTATCGTCTCAACAGAAGTTCTTTGTGCTTGGAAACAAGGCCTCTAAGTTTATGATGCACCGCATCAAGCGCAGGAAACTTGCAAGGTTTATGGCTAGCATTAAATCCCCGCGAGGATAACAACTCTTCTCAACTGGTGCCATAGCCGAATAATATAGACTCTTTTATGAATGCTTGTATAATCTACCCCTCCCAGGTGGTGATATGTCCTCCCAAGACAGAGATACCTATATTAGTTCCTTTTTAGACTCCCTTAGGCTCCCAACACTATTCCCCGACCAAGGGGATACATTAGCAAAACCCTTCATGCTTTCTGAACTAGCCCTAGCCCTAAAAACATCCCCTAGAGGCAAATGCCCCAGGCCAGACAGTCTCCCAGCTACCTACTTTCTACTTTTCAAAATACCCTCCTCCCATTTCTTTTACCCATCTGTAACTTAGCCTTGCAAAACCAGACCCTATCTGCTGATATTTCAAGAGCTTTGATTACTCTTATCCCCAATGAGGGCAAAGACCTCACGTCTTGTGCAAACTATTGCCCCATAACCTTACTGAATAGCGACCTAAAACTCATAGCCAAAATGTTAGCTACTAGACTACAATTTTCCCTCCCAGCTCTTATCCATCCAGACCAAGTAGGCTTTGTGAAGGACTGTGAAGGGAAAGATAATACTACCAAAGTTCTTGACATCCTATTTTATTCCTCACATAAAGCTATACCCTTAGTATTCCTCGGCAATGATGCCAAGAAGGCACTTGACCATATAGACTCGCCCTTTATTAGGCACACTCCATCTAAGTTCCTTTACCCTGCTCCCTATATTGATGCTGTATTTGTCATGTACAAGCAGTCCTCTGCCTCTGTCTTGGTAAACAACTTCATTTCTGCACTATTTGCAATAAAGAATGGGACACGACAGGGCTGCCCTCTTTTCCCCCTTATTTTTGCTATAGTGATGGAAACCCTCATGCAGTCTCTGAGGCAAGAAAAATACATCATAAGACTAAAAGTAGGCACCCAGGAATTTAAACTAGCGGCATTCTCTGATGACCTTCTGAACCTTACTACGAACCCAATCAAATCTATGCCCTTAGTAGTCTCCCTATCACAAAGATTTGGCTCCTTATGCAACTTTAAAATAAACCCTCATAAATCCCAAATCCTGCACATTGGTCTCTCCCCTACACATATCACTGCCCTCCAACTCCCCATTCAACAGGTCAACCCAGCAATTGACTTATTTAGGTGTTAAATTATCCCCTCATCTCCCCGACCTGTTCTTGCTTAACTACTGTATATCCCCCTCTTGCAGGCTGTCATTGCTCAGATGGACTCACTGGACTACCCATACCTGTCATGGTTTGGTAGAAAATACATGGTAATGTCATTAGTGATCCCGAGGCTCACCTACCTATTTCAGGTGCTTCCGATTAAAATTCCTAGGGGGGATTCCGGTTCCGGCGCTAGTATGTGAGGACGCAGGGAAACCAGCTCCTCGCCGCTCATTGCATTATAGCCTGCTCTGCTACATCCTCCTGTATTGATGGTAGATTAATGCAACACTTTCCGGCTCCTGAGAGTGTATGGAGAGTTATCTACTTCGGAGCAGGCAGAAATCCATCTCCTTGGGCCGAGTTACCGACATAAAGTGCCCCCCACTCTCCAAGATGCAAGATGGTGCCATATCCACCTTCCACTCCAAAGCACATGGAGAGTGAAAAGCTGGAAAACAGACAAGTGGACTCGCAGGTGGACTTATTTGATAATGTAGGGGGAATTGTGGATATACGCCCTCTCACTGGGAGACACGTTAAGACTGCCAGAGAAAAGTGATATCAAGCTTTAGCTTGAGGCGCAACTGGAGGAAAATATCCATGGGGTTGTAGTAAACAGATACTTTGCATTGGAAGGCCACATGGACACTTTTCTCGGTTCCGGTTAAGGAGGTAAAATTTGTAGCTTTACTACTGATGCAGCAAGTTTCTGCTGAGAATACCAGAAAAAAGGAAGTAATGTCTGGAGATATGTCTAAGTTGTTGCTTTTTCATGTTTCTTTGTCTTTTAAGTTTTGATTTTCTCATGTTTTGGGGTGTCACTGTAGCATGTCATGGGTACTGTTTAGCAGGGGAGTTGCTGTGCTGGGAGACAATACCTTGCTGATAAGCAGTTTCTTGTATGGAGCTTTGCTTAGCGCAGATGCTTGGTTGGGACATGGATCTTCCTGCAGAGGTAGACTATGAAAATTTTCTCTTGGAACGTTAAGGGGTTCCGCTCCCCGAACAAGCGCATGAAAGTCTCGCGACACCTTAAACGGTATTGCGCTTCTGCAGGAGATATATCTTTCAAAGGAAGACTACCATAGAATAGAGAAGATGTGGGATGGATCAGTATATGGTTCCGCAGCGGTAGATCAAAGACGGAGGAGCTGATACTTATAGGATGATATCTATCCCATGTTGTACATTCAGTGGAAGCCGACGACTCCGGGAGGATGGTGCAGATGCATGTTTCTGGGCCTTTTGGGGATTTTAGTTTATATAATGTCTATGCCCCAAACCAAGGCCAGAAAGGATTTTTAGATTCTCTGTGCCCCAGAATACTACAGGACATGCATCCGACCAAAATAGTTGGCAGAGACTTTAATCTGGTTATGTGCACGCAGGAAGATAGAAGGCATGACAGATCTAAGGGCAACCAGGATAACTTAGCAGACTTTGTAACCACACTGTCCCTAAGAGATAGCTGGAGATTACATCATCCCCAGGGGCGGGAATTTACACATTACTCGCATGCACATAATACTTGGTCCCGCATAGACTATATAGTCTTGTCTCCAGTGGCTCTCCAGAGAGTATCAGCCATAGCTATTTGGGATATGGTCATATCAGACCACTCTTCTCTGCTTCTTGACCTTGAAGTACAGATATTCTAAATTCCCTACTGGGATTATCTCTACAGCAAGTAGTTGAGGAGCCAACCCAGAAGGAGGCCATTTTAGATTTAGTATTCACAAATGGGAATTTGGTATATGATATTACTGTAGGGGAAAGCTTGGAATCTAGTGATCACCAGTCAGTGTGGTTTACTATAAGTACAGTGACTGAGTCATACCACACAAAAACAAAAGTTTTAGATTTTAGAAAAACTGACTTTTCTAAAATTAGATTAGTGGTATACGAGTCCCTATCAGATTAGAACAGTTTCATTGGAGTCCAGGAGAAATGGGACTACTTAAAAGTGGCACTATTGAAGGCAACAAAAAATTGCATTAGGCTTGTCAGTAAAAGCAAAAAAAGGAAGAGACCACTGTGGTACTCAGCAGAAGTGGCCAAAATCATTAAAAACAAAAAGATAGCATTTAGGAATTATAAAAAACAAACAAACGAGGATGACAGGCAAATTTATAAGATTAGGCAGAGAGAGGCCAAACAAGTTATAAGAGCTTCTAAAGCACAGGCAGAAGAGAAATTAGCTCAGTCAGGGAAAAAAGGCGATAAGGCATTCTTTAGATACATAAATGAAAGAAGGAAACTAAAACAAGGAATTACCAAATTAAAAACAAAAGAAGGAAGCTATATGGAAGAAGATAAAGAACTAGCTGACTGCCTCAATAAATACTTCTGTTCAGTTTTTTGCAAAGGAAAATGAAGGAAAAGGACCTTAGTTAGGAAAGAAGACTAATGAATCTTTTGATGCATGTGTCTTTACAGAGGAAGAGGTTTTAAGTCAGCTGTCTAAAATTAATACAAATAAGTCACAGGGGCCTGATGGGATAGACCCAAAGCTATTAAAAGAGCTCAGCGGTGAACTAGCAAAACCATTAACAGATTTATTTAACCAATCACTGGCAACAGGAGTCGTCCCAGAAGATTGGAAATTAGCAAATGTTGTGCCCATTCACAAGAAAGGTAGTAGGAAGGAATCGGCCAACTATAGGCCAGTAAGCCTGACATCAATAGTGGGGAAATTAATCGAAACCATACTTAAGGAGAGTATTGTGGAACATCTAAAATCCCATGGATTGAAAGATGAAAAACAGCATGGGTTTACTTCAGGGAGATCATGTCAAACTAATCTTATAGATTTTTTTGATTGGGTAAATAAAATAATAGATGGAGACGGTGCAGTAGACATCGCTTATCTAGACTTTAGTAAGGCTTTTGATACTGTCCCACATAGAAGGCTTATCAATAAATTGCAGTCTTTGGGCTTGGACTCCCATATTGTTGAATGGATTAGGCAGTGGCTGAGGGACAGACAACAGAGGGTTGTAGTCAATGGAGTATATTCAGACCATGGTCTTGTTACCAGTGGGGTACCTCAGGGATATGTTCTAGGACCCATATTGTTTAATATCTTTATCAGCGAAATTGAAGAAGGCCTCGATTGTAAGGTGTTTCTTTTTGCTGATGACACAAAGATTTGTAACAGGGTTGATGTTCCTGGAGGGATACACCAAATGGAAAAGGATTTATGAAAACTAGAGGAATGGTCAAAAATCTGGCAACTTAAATTTAATGTTGATAAGTGCAAGATAATGCACCTGGGGCGTAAAAACCCAAGAGCAGAATATAAAATCAGTGATACAGTCCTAACCTCAGTATCTGAGGAAAGGGATTTAGGGGTCATTATTTCAGAAGACTTAAAGGTAGGCAGACAATGTCATAGAGCAGAAGGAAATGCTAGCAGAATGCTCGGGTGTATAGGGAGAGGAATTACCAGTAGAAAGAGGGAGGTGCTTATGCCGCTCTACAGAGCACTAGTGAGACCTCATTTGGAGTATTGTGCTCAGTACTGGAGACCATATCTCCAGAAGGATATTGATACTTTGGAGAGAGTTCAGAGAAGAGCTACTAAACTGGTACATGGATTGCAGGATAAAACTTACCAGGAAAGATTAAAGGACCTTAACATGTATAGCTTGGAAGAAAGACGAGACAAAGGGGATATGATAGAAACTTTTAAATACATAAAGGGAATCAACAAGGTAAAAGAGGAGAGAATATTTAAAAGAAGAAAAACTGCTACAAGAGGACATAGTTTTAAATTAGAGGGGCAAAGGTTTAAAGGTAATGGAATAGCCTTCCTGCAGAAGTGGTAGCTGTAAATACAGTGAAGGAGTTTAAGCATGCATGGGATAGGCCAAAGGCCATCCTTCATATAAGATAGGGCCAGGGGCTATCCCTAGTATTCAGTATATTGCAAAATGTAGAAATACAAAAAGAGGATTACGGTACAATTTGAACTACCTGGTTTTGGAAGCAGACCAGGAGGGCTATCTGAAAGCTGAACAAGCTGGGCTGGGAGTTGGTCTCAGAAAGATCCCAAAGAGTGAAGAGGGCCTCAGACCCTCGAAACGCGTTGAGCCTTGTATTAATAAAATGATTGACCAGAAGCCACGTGTGTAGGCGGCGTTCAATTATTCACATCTTTACATGCGATCCTGGCTGGGGGGGAAAATAGTCCCAGGTGTCTTGAGTTTATCCTGGTGACTGCCCCCCCTGTGAAGTGAGTGCATTTGATTTTATTATTTCTTCATTACTATTATTTTATGATCTTCAACATCACCACTATAGAGCTGAGGTGTTTTCTCTTAAACCCCGAGCTCTTCGAATAGACCCAGGTGAAGGTCTTTTTTATTCTATACACAAATAAGAATTAATCCTTATCCTCTACACGAGTAATGACCGAGTGATCTGGCGCCTGTTACGTGTTTCAAACTTTTTTTCCACGGGTGTAAAAAGGTTTTCCTTCCTTTTTCCTCTCCACACCGCCTATATTCAGTATATTGGTCAGACTAGATGGGCCAAATGGTTTTTATCTGCCGACACATTCTATGTTTCTATGTTTCTATGAAGATCTGCACCCTAGAGGCGGAGACTTTGTATGGAGGTTCCCAGATTTTCTTTTGCAGGATGAGGACTTTATAAATATAATGCAGGGATGGTGGATGGAGTATGTAGACTGTAACATGGAACCTATGCACTCACCCGCACTGTTTTGGGAAACAGCAAAAGCTGTCCTGAGAGGACGCCTAATGGCATATGTTTTGTCTATAAAGAAGCTAGCAAGGGCAAATTTCAAGAAGGCGAGTAATGTTTTGAGAACAGCGAATGTGGACTTTCTCTCGGCTCAGACCCAGGTCACCAAAGAGAAATAGTTTTTGGCTCAGAGAGACTTTGACATATGGGCAGACAGGAAGGAAAGTATAGGAAGGACTCGACTTGAAGCTGAGTTACATAAGTTTGGACATAAGTCGGGGAGGCTACTGGCTTCCCTTGCGAGGGGTAGGCGTCCGATGACGCACATTAACAGTATGAGGAGGGAGGATGGGACCAAGGAGCACAGACCTAGACACATAAATGGCATACTGGGTGACTTTACGGCTAGGTTTTACTTGGGGGGGGGAGACAACAATAGGGAGGGACGAGCATTCTTGAATGCAATGTCTTTGCCTAAGATCACCAATGAACAGCTTGCTTTTCTGAATGCCCCAATAACAGTAATGGAGATCCAGGCTACTATAAAGTCCTTTCCGTCTGGAAGGGCTCCATGTCCAGATGGATATTCCTCTGACTTTTATAAAGCAATGAGTGCTCAGATAGTCCCAGTACTCACGACTCTATTCACTTCCATTGTGGGAACAGACCTGATTACATGAATACAGCCTTCATTACCTTAATCCACAAGGAGGGGAAAGATCCTGAAGACCCATCTTCATATAGGCCAATCTCATTGATAAATCAGGATCTGAAAATACTTTCTAAATTACTGGCCAATAGGTTGGCAGATATTCTTCCCATGTTGGTCTCCCCTAGACAGGTGGGATTTATTAAGGGTAGATCGGCAGTCACTAATATTCGCAAGTTACTGCTGGCACTGTTGGTCGCGAGATCACCGGCTTATCTGGGGAGAAACCGAGCTATTGTTTCAGTGGATGCCGCAAAGGCATTTGACAATGTTAGCTGAAAAATGGTTAGACCTAGTCTTAGACGCCATGGGTTTTAGAAGTCTATTCCGAATCTTTCTTAAAGGATTATACATGAACCCTAAGGCTAGGATATGTACTGCAGGATATTTGTCAGGGACAACTATGCTGATTTGTACTTGGGACTATTGAGTCACTTTGATAATTTTTTTCTTTTTTCCCTTTTTGTTTCCTTATTACTTGACGAAACTGGGCAGTCACTGTTGCCTAGTGGAGCGACATTAAGGGTAAATTAGAGAGGGAGTATTAATAGAGAGAGTTTTCCAGGGACACATAGGGACAGAGTCCCAATAGCCCTATCTCTCTAGTGTCTATCCTCCCTCCTGTTCTGCATTGTTTTGTGGGCAGTTATAGGTCGCATCTGTTTATGCATATATTGGTGTGTACTTTGCCATTGTTTGTATATTAATATTTTGGGCCTTTTATTTTAACAATATACCATTAAATGCTAAGTTTTAATTGCGGTGAATTTCTTATGTGAAGTTGGTTTTTCAATATTGTTACCGCTAATTCATTTGGCTTTGACTATAGCAACTAGGTTGTGTGTTCTCTTACAGAAGGGTACCAGACAAGGATGTCCTATGTCCCCATTACTGTTTGATCTGGCAATAGAACCATTGGCCAAATACATGGACTCGTCAGATATCTTTGAAGGACTGGCGGTGGGTAAGCAGACATTGCGGCTAGCACTATTTGCTGACGATATAGCATTATTCATGGCGGACTCTATCAAAGATATAGCCAAAGTGATGCACGTATTAAGGGCCTTTAGGTCTTTCTCAGGACTCCGAATCAACTATACAAAAAGTGAAGTACTTTTCATGCAGAGTAAATACCCTGGAGAGTGAGCCACATCTCCAGTGTAAAGTGTCCGCATCCAAAAAATATCTGTGACATCCAGTGTACTTTTCAATAGACGGTGTCCGCTGTGGACAGTGAGATTAGCTGCTGACAGTGACCATACTAGGGCCACATCTGCAATGTAACATGTGCACTTCAAAAAAAATTCTGTGACATACATTGTAATTTTTCCATAGACGGTTTCCGCTTCTGACAGTGACCATACCAGGGCCACATCTGCAGGGTAACGTGTGCACTTCAAAAAAATTTCTTTGACATACCTGTACATTGTACTTTTTCCGTAGACGGTGTCCGCTTCTGACAGTGACCTTACCAGGGCCACATCTGCAGTGTAATGTGTACGCTTCGAACATTTTTCTGTGACATACATTGTAATTTTTCCATAGACGTTGTCAGCTTCTGACAGTGAAGATGGTGTCCACTGCGGACAGTGAGATTAGCTGCGCCACATCTCCAGTGCAAAGTGTGCGCATCCCAAAAATATCTGTGACATCCAGTGTACTTTTCAATAGACGGTGTCCGCTGTGGACAGTGAGATTAGCTGCACTTCAAATAAAATTCTGTGCCATACATTGTAATTTTTCCAGAGACGGTGTCCGCTTCTGACAGTGACCATACCGGGACCACATCTGCAGTGTAACGTGTGCTCTTCAAAAATGTATCTTTGACATACAATGTATTTTTTCCGTAGACGGTGTCCGCTTCTGACAGTGACCTTACCAGGGACACATCTGCAGTGTAACGTGTACGCTTCAACAATTTTTCTGTGACATACATTGTACTTTTTCCGTAGACGGTGTCCGCTTCTGACAGTGTCCATACCAGGTCCACATCTGCAGTGTAAAATGTGCGCTTAAAAAATTTATCTGTGACATACAATGTAATTGTTCTGTAGACAGTGTCCGTTTCTGACAGTGACCATACCAGGGCCACATCTGTAGTGTTACGTGTGCGCTTCAAAAGTTTTTCTGTGTCATACATTGTAATTTTTCCATAGACGTTGTCAGCTTCTGACAGTGAGCTTACCAGGACCAGATCTGCAGTGTAACGTGTGCGCTTCAAAAATTTATCTTTGACATACAGTGTATTTTTTCCGTAGCCGTTGTCCACTTCTGACAGTGACCATAGCAGGGCCACATCTTCAGTGTAACGTGTACACTTCAAAAAACTTTCTGTGACATACATTGTAATTTTTCCATAGACGGTGTCCGCTTCTGACAGTGACCATACCAGGGACACATCTGCAGTGTAACGTGTGTGCTTCAAAAATTTATCTGTGACATACAATGTAATTTTTCCGTAGACGGTGTCTGCTTCTGACAGTGATCTTACCAGGGCCACATCTACAGTGTAACGTGTGCGCTTCCCAAAAAATTCTGTGACATAGATTGTATTTTTCCCATAGACGGTCTCCGCTTCTGACAGTGACCATACCAGGGACAGATCTGCAGTGTAAAGTGTGCACTTCAAAAATGTATCTGTGAGATACAATGTTATTTTTCCATAGACGGTGTCCGCTTCTGACAGTGAGCATACCAGGGCCACATTTGCAGTGTAATGCATGCGCTTAAAATTTTTATCTGTGACATACAGTGTAATTTTTCCGTAGACGGTGTCCACTTCTGACAGTGACCATACCAGGGACACATCTGCAGTGTAACGTGTGCGCATCAAAAAAAAATCTGTGACATACATTGTAATTATTCCGTAGACGGTGTCCGCTTCTGACAGTGACCATACCAGGGACACATCTGCAGTGTAATGTTTGTGCTTCAAAAATGTATCTGTGACATACAATGTACTTTTTCCGTAGACAGTGTCTGCTTCTGTCAGTGACCTTACTAGGGCCACATCTGCAGTGTAACATGTGCGCTTCAACAATTTTTCTGTGACATACATTGTAATTTTTCTGTAGACAGTGTCCACTTCTGACAGTGACCATACCAGGGCCACATCTGCAGTGTAACATGTGCGCTTCAAAAATTTATCTGTGACATACAATGTAATTTTTCCGTAGACTGTGTCCACTTCTGACAGTGACCTTGCCAGGGCCACATCTGCAATGTAATGTGTGCGCTTCAAAATGTATCTGTGACATACAATGTAATTTTTCCATAGACGGTGTCCGCTTCTGACAGTGACTTTACCAGGGCCACATCTGCAGTGTAACGTGTGCGCTTCAAAAATGTATCTGTATCATACATTGTAATTTTTCCATAGATGGTAGTCGCTTCTGACAGTGACCTTACCAGGGCCATATCTGCAGTGCAACGCATGTGCTTCAAAAATGTATCCGTGACATACAGTGTACTTTGTCAGCTTTGAAACCATTCTCCCCCCGGAACCCAAAGTCTTTGTTTTCCCGGAAGCAGCTCGGCGGGTCATGGGAATAACTCCGCCGGAACGTTTATGGTCAGAACTACGACGGTATCTGATCATCTTCGCAAATGCTTTTGCTTTGGTTCGTCTTGTGCCGTTCCAAGCATTTCACCTCTAGCGGAGCAATACGGATGCCCCTGGCTGTCCCTTAATCATGGCCCCAGTTCCGAAAACCAACAGATTGGACCAGAGTCCTATTCCATTATTCCTAGCTGAAGTATTCAGGCGACCCGGCCTTGAACACTATAAATTTTTTCAATGGTTAGCTAATCAGATTCAGCAGGCACTCTCCCATAATTTTTTTAATGGTCAGCTCAGCAGCAGGCCCTCAACCATAATGTTTTAGAGGGTCAGCACAGCAGCAGGCCCCTGCATATAATTTTTTAGAGGTTCAGATCACCTTCAGGCCCACGCATATAATGTTTTAGAGGGTCAGCTCACCTGCAAGCCCTCCCCTAATTATACCTAATAGGTAATTTGCGCGCATGCTGCCTTGCTTGGATGTGGTAGCCATAGCCGTTTCTCAGGCTCCCTCTCAGGAATCAAACACTGATGCCCCCTTACCCGTGGTCACCATGGTTGGTGCTGAAAATAGCATCTAAAATTGATAGGGCAGACATCCGAATGGATAGTCGCCGTCACGGGGACGTGCAATCGGCCACAGGTTATCTAGAGTCACCAAAGCGGCAGCAGGCCGTCGCCCATAATGTTTTAGATGGTCAGATCAGCAGGCGCTTGCTCCAAATGTTTTTGAGGGTCACCAGCAGGCCATTAATCATAATTTTTCAAGGCTGTGTATGATGCCCTCCTTTATGTGTAACAAAGGGTGTATTGGAGTTCCGGTTCCTTGTTATTTTTGGCAGCCCTTTCACTTAGTGCATAGGCTTTATGAATGTAGGAGTCCCACTACCTGAACAATTGTACAACAATGTGAATGAGGCCCTCCTTTATGTGATATACAGGTTGTATCGGAGTGCCTCTTCGTTGTAATTTACAGGGAAAGATACAGGTAAATATACAGGAAAGAATGTTTCCTCTAAAATCGATTTTATCTTCAGTTTTGTGCGTATTATTGTCAGTCTGTAAAGGTGGCGTATTACTCGGACAACATCGTTCACAGCAGCGACCTGGGAGTCCAAGATGCATCCAGACATCCTCCCCATGCTTTTACCGAACCATTTTGGTGGTGTTTACATCAATTTCTGACCTTTTCCTATGAACCAGGCACCCTTCACTCTTCAGAGCAGGGGGTGTCTGGTTTAATGCTCGGGGTCTCCCATTGACTTCCATTATACTTGGGTGCTCGGTAGAGCGCCCGAGCATCACAATGTGCTCAGCCCGAGCACTATGGTGCTCGATCAACACTACTTGGTGTGCATGGCTAGAGATATGGCAGATTGGATTAATGGGACCAGTCATTACTCGGCTCTGTCCTTGGAAAGAGGTTTCTGTTCTCCTTGGTCCTTAGTGGCACTCTTACATGCTAGGTTGCGGTGCATTCCTGTGTGGATCAAACAGTCTATACTTATAAAAGATACCATAGCAATGTGGAGAATACTGAGGAGACAATACTGGTTATCTTATAGAATATCTAAACATCTTCCGTTATGGAATAATCCGGAGTTCATACATGGACATACCAATAGTCTTTTTGAAGAGTAGAAATCTAAAGGGATCACACAAGTAAGACACCTGCTTCATGACTCGGAACCCAGATGGCTCTATGGTGAGGATCTGATAGCTAAATTTTCTTTACGCCCATTCCAGACTATCCAACTTGCAAAACTATGGCTCAGAATATGGAGACACTAAAACATCATTTTTTTGTTTTAAAAAAGCTGTTATTGTGTAAAACTTAAGTAAATAAAAAAAGTATACATATTAGGTATCACTGCGTCCGTAATAACATGCTCTATAAAAATATAGCATGACCTAACCCCTCAGGTGAACACAGTAAAAAAAAAAAAAAAAAAAAAAACATGTAAAAAAAAGCCTTTTTTGTCACCTTACATCACAAAAAGAGTAATAGCAACCAAAAAGTCATATGCACCCCAAAATAGTGCCAATCAAACCGTCATCTCATCCCGCAAAAAATGAGACCCTACCTATGATAATCGCCCAAAAAATGAAAAAGCTATGGCTCTCAGAATATGGAGACACTAAAACATGATTTTTTTTTTGTTTAAGAAATCATATTATTGTGTAAAACTTACATAAAAAAATGACCTAACCCCTCAGATGAACACCGTAAAAAAAAAAACTTACATCACAAAAAGTGTAATAGCAAGCGATCAAAAAGTCATACGCACCCCAAAATAGTGCCAATCAAACCGTCATCTCATCCCACAAAAGTCTTACCCTACCCAAGATAATCGCCCAAAAACTGAAAAAGCAATGGCTCTCAGACTATGGAGACACTAAAACATGATTTTTGATTAAAAAATGAAATCATTGTGTAAATCTTACATAAATAAAAAATTGTATACATATTAGGTATCGCCGCATCCGTGACAACCTGGTCTATGAAAATACCTCAAGATCTAACCAGTCAGATGAATGTTGTAAATAACAAAAAATAAAAACTGTGCCAAAACAGCTATTTCTTGTTACCTTGCCTCAAAAAAAGTGTAATATAGAGCAACCAAAAATCATATGTTCCCTAAACTAGTACCAACAAAACTGCCACCCTATCCCGTAGTTTCTAAAATAGGGTCACATTTATTGCAGTTTCTACTCTAGGGGTGCATCAGGGAGGCTTCAAATGGGACATGGTGACAAAAAAACAGTCCAGCAAAATCTGCCTTCAGAAAACCGTATGGCATTCCTTTCCTTCTGCGCCCTGCCGTGTGCCAGTACAGCAGTATACGACCACATATGGGGTGTTTCTGTAAACTACAGAATCAGAGCCATAAATATTGAGTTTTGTATGGCTGTTAACCCTTGCTTTGTAACTGGAAAAAAATATATTAAAATGGAAAATCTGCCAAAAAAGTGCAATTTTGAAATTGTATCTCTATTTTCCATTAATTCTTGTGGAACACCTAAAGGGTTAACCACGTTTGTAAAATCAGTTTTGAATACCTTGAGGGGTGTAGTTTCTACAATGGAGTAATTTTTGGGTGGTTTCTACAGGGAGTGCAGAATTATTAGGCAAGTTGTATTTTTGAGGATTAATTTTATTATTGAACAACAACCATGTTCTCAATGAACCCAAAAAACTCATTAATATCAAAGCTGAATATTTTTGGAAGTAGTTTTTAGTTTGTTTTTAGTTTTAGCTATTTTAGGGGGATATCTGTGTGTGCAGGTGACTATTACTGTGCATAATTATTAGGCAACTTAACAAAAAACAAATATATACCCATTTCAATTATTTATTTTTACCAGTGAAACCAATATAACATCTCAACATTCACAAATATACATTTCTGAAATTCAAAAACAAAACAAAAACAAATAAGTGACCAATATAGCCACCTTTCTTTGCAAGGACACTCAAAAGCCTGCCATCCATGGATTCTGTCAGTGTTTTGATCTGTTCACCATCAACATTGCGTGCAGCAGCAACCACAGCCTCCCAGACACTGTTCATAGAGGTGTACTGTTTTCCCTCCTTGTAAATCTCACATTTGATGATGGACCACAGGTTCTCAATGGGGTTCAGATCAGGTGAACAAGGAGGCCATGTCATTAGATTTTCTTCTTTTATACCCTTTCTTGCCAGCCACGCTGTGGAGTACTTGGACGCGTGTGATGGAGCATTGTCCTGCATGAAAATCATGTTTTTCTTGAAGGATGCAGACTTCTTCCTGTACAACTGCTTGAAGAAGGTGTCTTCCAGAAACTGGCAGTAGGACTGGGAGTTGAGCTTGACTCCATCCTCAACTCGAAAAGGCCCCACAACTCATCTTTGATGATACCAGCCCAAACCAGTACTCCACCTCCACCTTGCTGGCGTCTGAGTCGGACTGGAGCTCTCTGCCCTTTACCAATCCAGCCACGGGCCCATCCATCTGGCCCATCAAGACTCACTCTCATTTCATCAGTCCATAAAACCTTAGAAAAATCAGTCTTGAGATATTTCTTGGCCCAGTCTTGACGTTTCAGCTTGTGTGTCTTGTTCAGTGGTGGTCGTCTTTCAGCCTTTCTTACCTTGGCCATGTCTCTGAGTATTGCACACCTTGTGCTTTTGGGCACTCCAGTGATGTTGCAGCTCTGAAATATGGCCAAACTGGTGGCAAGTGGCATCTTGGCAGCTGCACGCTTGACTTTTCTCAGTTCATGGGCAGTTATTTTGCGCCTTGGTTTTTCCACACGCTTCTTGCGACCCTGTTGACTATTTTGAATGAAACGCTTGATTGTTCGATGATCACGCTTCAGAAGCTTTGCAAATTTAAGAGTGCTGCATCCCTCTGCAAGATATCTCACTATTTTTGACTTTTCTGAGCCTGTCAAGTCCTTCTTTTGACCCATTTTGCCAAAGGAAAGGAAGTTGCCTAATAATTATGCACACCTAATATAGGGTGTTGATGTCATTAGACCACACCCCTTCTCATTACAAAGATGCACATCACCTAATATGCTTAATTGGTAGTAGGCTTTAGAGCCTATACAGCTTGGAGTAAGACAACATGCATAAAGAGGATGATGTGGTCAAAATACTCATTTGCCTAATAATTCTGCACGCAGTGTATTATGTAATCCTCACAAAGTGACTTCAGACCTGAACTGGTCCTTAAAAAGTGGGTTTTTGAAAATTTCAAGATTTGCTTCTAAACTTCTAAGCCTTGTAACGTCCCCAAAAAATAAAATAGCATACCCAAAATGATCCAAACATGAAGTAGACATATGGGGAATGTAAAGTAATAACTATTTTTGTAGGTATTACTATGTATTATAGAAGTAGAGAAATAGAAACTTGGAAATTTGCAAATTTTTCGAAATTTTGGGCAAATGTGGTATTTTTTATAAATAAAAATGAATTTTTTTTACTCCATTTTACCAGTGTCATGAAGTACAATAAGTGACGAAAAAACAATCTCAGAATGGCCTGGAGAAGTCAAAGCGTTTTAAAGTTATCACCACATAAAGTGACACTGGTCAGATTTGCAAAAAAGGGCCTGGTCCTTAAGGTGAAAATGAGCCCGGTCCCTAAGGGGTTAAAAAAAAAAAAATAATATATATATATACAGGGTGGGCCATTTATATGGATACACCTTAATAAAATGGGAATGGTTGGTGATATTAACTTCCTGTTTGTGGCACATTAGTATATGTGAGGGGGGAAACTTTTCAAGATGGGTGTTGACCATGGCGGCCATTTTGAAGTTGGCCATTTTGAATCCAACTTTTGTTTTTTCAATAGGAAGAGGGTCATGTGACACATCAAACTTATTGGGAATTTCACACGAAAAACAATGGTGTGCTTGGTTTTAACATACCTTTATTCTTTCATGAGTTATTTACAAGTTTCTATTTGTTTACAGCCATTGACATGTCGCCGAGGTTAACACGTGAGGAGCGGATAGAAATTGTGTTGATGTCTGGTGAACGCAGTAACCGGGTCATTGCAGAAGATTTCAATGCAAAACACCCTACGAGACCACCCATCTCCCATGCTATCGTTAGCAAACTGCTTGCTAAGTTTCGTGAAACTGGTTCAGTGTTGGATTTGCCAAAATGTGGACGCATGAAATCTGTCTCTAATGAAGAAACATCAGTGGCTGTCCTAGCTTCATTCAGCAAGAGCCCACAGCGTAGCATTCGCCGCATGTCACTGGAGAGTGGCATTAGTCAAACATCCCTTCGGCGGATATTAGCTACTCACAAATGGCACCCTTACAAACTCCAGCTACATGTAGCATCTCAACGAGTATGACCCAGATCGGCGCACTGAATTTTCAGAATGGGCTAAAAAAAAATTGGAACAGGACCCTCAGTTTACGCAGAAGATTTTGTTCAGTGATGAGGCAAACTTTTATGTGAATGGTGAAGTTAACAAACAAAACCACCGCTATTGGTCTGACACTAACCCACATTGGATAGATCCCTCCAAGACTGTTGGAACAAGAAAAAAATTGATGGTATGGTGTGGTATATGGGGTACAAAGATAGTGGGGCCATTCTTCATCAATGGAAACCTCAAGGCCACTGGATATGCGAAATTGCTACATGATGATGTGTTTCCCTCTTTATCCACCTCAGCTCCCCTAGCTTAAACACCCTTAATGACCAGACCACTTTTTACAATTCTGCACTACACTACTTTCACGGTTTATTGCTTGGTCATACAACTTACCACCCAAATGAATTTTACCTCCTTTTCTTCTCACTAATAGAGCTTTCATTTGGTGGTATTTCATTGCTGCTGACATTTTAACTTTTTTTGTTATTAATCGAAATTTACCGAAATTTTTGCCAAAAAATGAAATTTTTCACTTTCAGTTGTAATTTTTTTTAAAAAAAAATACATTTCTATATAAATTTTTTTCTAAATTTATTGTTCTACATGTCTTTGATAAAAAAATGTTTGGGTAAAAAAAAAATGGTTTGTGTAAAAGTTATATCGTTTACAAACTATGTTACAAAAATGTGAATTTCCGCTTTTTGAAGCAGCTCTGACTTTCTGAGCACCTGTCATGTTTCCTGAGGTTCTACAATGCCCAGACAGTAGAAAAATCACACAAATGACCCCATTTCGGAAAGTAGACACCCTAAGGTATTCGCTGATGGACATAGTGAGTTCATAGAACTTTTTATTTTTTGTCACAAGTTAGCGGAAAATTATGATTTTTTTTTATTTATTTTTTTCCTTACAAAGTCTCATATTCCACTAACTTGTGACAAAAAATAAAAACTTCCATGAACTCACTATGCCCATCACGAAATACCTTGGGGTGTCTTATTTCCAAAATGGGGTCACTTGTGGGGTAGTTATACTGCCCTGGAATTTTAGGGGCCCTAATGCGTGAGAAGTAGTTTGAAATCAAAATGTGTAAAAAATGCCTTGTGAAATCGGAAAGGTGCTCTTTGGAATGTGGGCCCCTTTGCCCACCTAGGCTGCAAAAAGTGTCACACATGTGGTATCGCCGTACTCAGGAGAAGTTGGGCAATGTGTTTTGGGGTGTCTTTTTACATATACCCATGCTGGGTGAGAGAAATATCTCAGCAAAAGACAACTTTTCCCATTTGTTTTATACAAAGTTGGCATTTGACCGAGATATTTATCTCACCCAGCATGGTTATATGTAAATTGACATCCCAAAACACATTGACCAACTTCTCCTGAGTACGGCGATACCACATGTGTGACACTTTTTTGCAGCCTAGGTGGGCAAAGGGGCCCACATTCCAAAGAGCACCTTTCCGATTTCACAGGGCATTTTTTACACATTTTGATTTCAAACTACTTCTCACGCATTAGGGCCCCTAAAATGCCATGGCAGTATAACTACCCAACAAGTGACCCCATTTTGGAAAGAAGACACCCCAAGGTATTTCGTGATGGGCATAGTGAGTTCATGGAAGTTTTTATTTTTTGTCACAAGTTAGTGATATATGAGACTTTGTAAGAAAAAAAAAAATCATAATTTTCCGCTAACTTTTGACAAAAAATAAAAATTTTTAGGAACTCTCCATGCCCCTCACGGAATACCTTGGGGTGTCTTCTTTCCAAAATGGGGTCACTTGTGGGGTAGTTATACTGCCCTGGCATTTTAGGGGACCTAATGCGTGAGAAGTAGTTTGAAATCAAAATGTGTAAAAAATGCCCTGTGAAATCCTAAAGGTGCTCTTTGGAATGTGGGCCCCGTCGCCCACCTAGGCTGCAAAAAAGTGTCACACATGTGGTATCGCCGTACTCAGGAGAAGTTGGGCATTGTGTTTTGGGGTGTCTTTTTACATATGCCCATGCTGGGTGAGAGAAATATCTCAGCAAAATACAACTTTTCCCATTTTTTTATACAAAGTTTGCATTTGACCTAGATATTTATCTCACCCAGCATGGTTATATGTAAAATGACACCCCAAAACACATTGCCGAACTTCTCCTGAGTACCGCGATACCACATGTGTGACACTTTTTTGCAGCCTAGATACGCAAAGGGGCCCAAATTCCTTTTAGGAGGGCATTTTTAGACATTTGGATCCCAGAGTTCTTCTCACGCTTTAGGGCCCCTAAAATGCCAGGGCAGTATAAATACCCCACATGTGCCCCATTTTGGAAAGAAGACACCCCAAGGTATTCAATGAGGGGCATGGTGAGTTCATAGAAGATTTTTTTTTTGGGCACAAGTTAGCGGAAATTGATATATATTTTTTTTCACAAAGTCTCCCTTTCCGCTAACTTGGGACAAAAAGTTCAATATTTCATGGACTCAATATGCCCCTCAGCGAATACCTTGGGGTGTCTTCTTTCCGAAATGGGGTCACATGTGCGGTATTTATACTGCCCTGGCATTTGAGGGCCCTAAAGCGTGAGAAGAAGTCTGGAATATAAATGTCTAAAATTTTTTACGCATTTGGATTCCGTGAGGGGTATGGTGAGTTCATGTGAGATTTTATTTTTTGTCACAAGTTAGTGGAATATGAGACTTTGTAAGAAAAAACAAAAAAACAAAAAAACAAAAAAAACAATTTCCACTAACTTGTGCCAAAAAAATGTCTGAATGGAGCCTTACAGGCAAAACATGGACACCGCGGATCCGCAAAACACATACGGACGTCTGAATGGAGCCTTACAGGGGGGTGATCAATGACAGGGGGGTGATCAGGGAGTCTATATGGGGTGATCACCACCCTGTCATTGATCACCCCCCTGTAAGGCTCCATTCGGACGTTCGTATGTGTTTTGCGGACCCGCGGTGTCCGTGTTTTGCGGATCCATGGATCCTCGGATCCGCAAAACACATACGGACGTCTGAATGGAGCCTTATAGGGGGGTGAGCAATGACAGGGGGGTGATCAGGGAGTCTATATGAGGTGATCACCCCCCTGTCATTGATCACCCCCCTGTAAGGCTCCATTCAGACGTCCGTATGTGTTTTGCGGATCTGATCCATGGATCCGTGGTTCCGTAAAACACATACGGACGTCTGAATGGAGCCTTACAGGGGGGTGATCAATGACAGGGGGGTGATCAGGGAGTCTATATGGGGTGATCAGGGGTTAATAAGGGGTTAATAAGTGACGGGGGGGTGTAGTGTAGTGTAGTGCTTGGTGCTACTTATTACAGAGCTGCCTGTGTCCTCTGGTGGTCGATCCAAGCAAAAGGGATCACCAGAGGACCAGGTAGCAGGTATATTAGACGCTGTTATCAAAACAGCGTCTAATATACCTGTTAGGGGTTAAAAAAATCGCATCTACAGCGTGCCAGCGAACGATCGCCGCTGGCAGGCTGTAGATCCACTCGCTTACCTGCAGTTCCTGTGAACGCGCGCGTATATGCGTGACTCTGCCTGAGACTGCCACATCCGGAACGCGATCCTGCGTTAGGCGGTCCGGAGGCGGTTATGCACTGAAGCTGGCACGTTCCCTGAGTTTTTCCAGCAAGATGGTGCACCACTACATTATGGGTGTCAGGTCCGAGCATTCCTAGATGAACAGTTTCCTGGAAAGTGGATTGGTCGTCGTGGGCCTATTGTATTGAAAAAACAAAAGTTGAATTCAAAATGGCCGACTTCAAAATGGCCGCCATGGTCACCACCCATCTTGAAAAGTTTCCCTCCTCACATATACTAATGTGCCACAAACAGGAAGTTAATATCACCAACCATTCCCATTTTATTAAGGTGTATCCATATAAATGGCCCACCCTGTATATAGATATATATAACACACAAACAAAAATTCAAACAGCAGCACTAGTCCAATATACCACGGGTGCAATATCCTCCAAGCGCAGGCTTAACAGCTAAATAGTTGATATACAGTGGGGGAAATAATTATTTGACCCCTCACTGATTTTGTAAGTTTGTCCAATGACAAAGAAATGAAAAGTCTCAGAACAGTATCATTTCAATGGTAGGTTTATTGTAACAGTGGCAGATAGCACATCAAAAGGAAAATCGAAAAAATAACTTTAAATAAAAGATAGCAACTGATTTGCATTTCATTGAGTGAAATAAGTATTTGAACCCCTACCAACCATTAAGAGTTCTGGCTCCCACAGAGTGGTTAGACACTTCTACTCAATTAGTCACCCTCATTAAGGACACCTGTCTTAACTAGTCACCTGTATAAAAGACACCTGTCCACAGAATCAATCAATCAAGCAGACTCCAAACTCTCCAACATGGGAAAGACCAAAGAGCTGTCCAAGGATGTCAGAGACAAAATTGTAGACCTGCACAAGGCTGGAATGGGCTACAAAACCATTAGCAAGAAGCTGGGAGAGAAGGTGACAACTGTTGGTGCGATTGTTCGAAAATGGAAGGAGCACAAAATGACCATCAATCGACCTCGCTCTGGGGCTCCACGCAAGATCTCACCTCGTGGGGTGTCAATGGTTCTGAGAAAGGTGAAAAAGCATCCTAGAACTACACGGGAGGAGTTAGTTAATGACCTCAAATTAGCAGGGACCACAGTCACCAAGAAAACCATTGGAAACACATTACACCGCAATGGATTAAAATCCTGCAGGGCTCGCAAGGTCCCCCTGCTCAGGAAGGCACATGTGCAGGCCAGTCTGAAGTTTGCCAATGAACACCTGAATGATTCAGAGAGTGACTGGGAGAAGGTGCTGTGGTCTGATGAGACCAAAATAGAGCTCTTTGGCATTAACTCAACTCGCTGTGTTTGGAGGAAGAAAAATGCTGCCTATGACCCCCAAAACACCGTCCCCACCGTCAAGCATGGGGGTGGAAACATTTTGCTTTGGGGGTGTTTTTCTGCTAAGGGCACAGGACAACTTATTCGCATAAACGGGAAAATGGACGGAGCCATGTATCGTGAAATCCTGAGCGACAACCTCCTTCCCTCTGCCAGGAAACTGAAAATGGGTCGTGGATGGGTGTTCCAGCACGACAATGACCCAAAACATACAGCAAAGGCAACAAAGGAGTGGCTCAAGAAGAAGCACATTAAGGTCATGGAGTGGCCTAGTCAGTCTCCGGACCTTAATCCAATCGAAAACCTATGGAGGGAGCTCAAGCTCAGAGTTGCACAGAGACAGCCTCGAAACCTTAGGGATTTAGAGATGATCTGCAAAGAGGAGTGGACCAACATTCCTCCTAAAATGTGCGCAAACTTGGTCATCAATTACAAGAAACGTTTGACCTCTGTGCTTGCAAACAAGGGTTTTTCCACCAAGTATTAAGTCTTTTTTTGTTAGAGGGTTCAAATACTTATTTCACTCAATGAAATGCAAATCAGTTGCTATCTTTTATTTAAAGTTATTTTTTCGATTTTCCTTT
Organism: Bufo bufo; assembly: GCF_905171765.1. NCBI lineage: Eukaryota > Metazoa > Chordata > Amphibia > Anura > Bufonidae > Bufo > Bufo bufo. The sequence continues at coordinate 335,124,229 of NC_053390.1, forward strand.
TGATGTGCTATCTGCCACTGTTACAATAAACCTACCATTGAAATGATACTGTTCTGAGACTTTTCATTTCTTTGTCATTGGACAAACTTACAAAATCAGTGAGGGGTCAAATAATTATTTCCCCCACTGTATATCTAAAAGATGAGGCAGCACTCCAATAGATAAAGTGAAAAACGGTGGACCCTTTATTGACCCCTCTGCTATATATATATTGTTTCACTCATGTGACCTTTTTCTATTTTGCTTTTATTGGGACATAGGCTTGGACTCACCACATGGGAATAGGTGAATCCACCGGCAGGCCCCAGAGCAAGGTGGACTCCTAGTTCCCCACTCCCTGCACAAGTGACAGATGGGACAGTAGACTGACTACCTTACATATAAATAGGCAGCATACACGATCTGAATCAGCCTATTTGTCCATATAAAAAGTGGGTAGACTATTTAACAAACTACCCAGTTTATTATTATAGAAGCTGAGATGACTTCTAGGTACAGAGACAGACTAGCCTGTATCCTGTATTTTCCCAGGGATTTGCCTTCTGGAATTCACTGCTCGGACCCCATAATCAATAATCTTGTAGTGTCTTGCTGGTGCCGGTGTGTAAGTAGCTAATATTTGCATGTACAGTAGCTTTTCAAAATGGGTCCCCAGAATCAATTTTACTGGTGGGCCCTAGATACCCCACCTAGATGCCCCAGTCTGACACTGTTGGAACATTATTAATTTTAATAGTTTTTACATACATAACCATAATATTTAATCTTTGTTCTGGGTATAACTAGGTACCCATGTGGACACAGAAACTCAACAGTAGAGAACCCATTTATAAATTCATTGTTAGGATATTTTAGTTACGGTAATTATATTCTTAGAGAGGCAAAAGTGTATTTTATTTCATAGCTTTGCCTATTTTATCATCGGTAAGTTTCATTGAAACAAAAATTATTCATTTTAAATTAGTTGCTTTAATAAAAAGGAAACATAAAACATAAATGTTGATTTCACATCACATAAGATCCTCTTTTATGATATACATTCATAATGCTGCTTATTCCGTTGTTCTATGACAATTTGAATCAGTGTACAGTCGTGGCCAAAAGTTTTGAGAATTACATAAATATTGGAAATTGGAAAAGTTGCTGCTTAAGTTTTTTATAATAACAATTTGCATATACTCCAGAATGTTATGAAGAGTGATCAGATGAATTGCATAGTCCTTCTTTGCCATGAAAATGAACTTATTCCCAAAAAAACTTTCCACTGCATTTCATTGCTGTCATTAAAGGACCTGCTGAGATCATTTCAGTAATTGTCTTGTTAACTCAGGTGAGAATGTTGATGAACACAAGGCTGGAGATCATTATGTCAGGCTGATTGGGTTAAAATGGCAGACTTGACATGCTAAAAGGAGGGTAATGCTTGAAATCATTGTTCTTCCATTGTTAATCATGGTGACCTGCAAAGAAACGCATGCAGCCATCATTGCGTTGCATAAAAATGGCTTCACAGGCAAGGATATTGTGGCTACTAAGATTCCACCTCAATCAACAATTTATAGGATCATCAAGAACTTCAAGGAAAGAGGTTCAATTCTTGTTAAGAAGGCTTCAGGGCATCCAGGAAAGTCCAGAAAGCGCAAGGATCGTCTCCTAAAGAGGATTCAGCTGCGGGATCGGAGTGCCACCAGTGCAGCGCTTGCTCAGGAATGGCAGCAGGCAGGTGTGAGCGCATCTGCACGCACAGTGAGGCGAAGACTTTTGGAAGATGGCCTGGTGTCAAGAAGGCCAGCAAAGAAGCCACTTCTCTCCAAAAAAAAACATCAGGGACAGATTGATCTTCTGCAGAAAGTTTGGTGAATGGACTGCTGAGGACCGGGGCAAAGTCATATTCTCTGATGAAGCCTCTTTCCGATTGTTTGGGGCATCTGGAAAAAGGCTTGTCCAGAGAAGAAAAGGTGAGCGCTACCATCAGTCCTGTGTCATGCCAACAGTAAAGCATCCTGAGACCATTCATGTGTGGGGTTGCTTCTCATCCAAGGGAGTGGGCTCACTCACAATTTTGCCCAAAAACACAGTCATGAATAAAGAATGGTACCAAAACACCCTCCAACAGCAACTTCTTCCAACAATCCAACAACAGTTTGGTGAAGAACAATGCGTTTTCCAGCACGATGGAGCACCGTGCCATAAGGCAAAAGTGATAACAAAGTGGCCCGGGGACCAAAACGTTGACATTTTTCGTCCATGGCCTGGAAACTCCCCAGATCTTAATCCCATTGAGAACTTGTGGTCAATCCTCAAGAGGCGGGTGGACAAACAAAAACCCACTAATTCTGACAAACTCCAAGAAGTGATTGTGAAAGAATGGGTTGCTATCAGTCAGGAATTGTCCCAGAAGTTGATTGAGAGCATGCCCAGTCGAATTGCAGAGGTCCTGAAAAAGAAGGGCCAACACTGCAAATACTGACTCTTTGCATAAATATCATGTAATTGTCGATAAAAGCCTTTGAAACGTATGTGTGTGAAAAGTGTGTGTAATTATATTTCACTACATCACAGAAACAACTGAAACAAAGATCTAAAAGCAGTTTAGCAGCAAACTTTGTAAAAACTAATATTTGTGTCATTCTGAAAACTTTTGGCCACGACTGTACACTGCATTTCTAATTTAATTCGATTTTTTGCCATTTGTGCTACTTAAAGGGCTTTTCCAGTTTTCATCAACATCCTTTAGAATAATGAATTATGATCACAGCTGTAATTTTGCAATGTATTTCCTTTTGTATTTACAATTATTGCTCCACTCTCCTTAATATTCAACACTTTTTTTTAACATCTGAATACATGATTCCTACCTGCTTCTTTCTTGTGGGCCAATGAGTCATTGGCCCACAAGCAATTTAACCCCTTAGGGACCCATGACGTACCGGTACGGCATGGTTCCCGAGTCCTTAAGGACCTATGACGTACCGGTACGTCATCTATAGTTCCGATCACCGCCGCCCGGCGGGCGGTGATCGGAACACGGTGCCTGCTCAAATCAAATCATTGAGCAAGCACCACGGCACGGGGGGGTCCCGTGATCCCCCCGTGTCGGCGATCGCCGCAAACCGCAGGTCAATTCAGACCTGCGGTTTGTGGCTTTTACCTGGTGCGGCAGCGGTGGTCGGCGGTGCCTTCCGGTGAAGAGCCTGTGAGATCCAGCCCCCTGGATCTCACAGGCCGGAAGCTGTATGAGTAATACACACAGTTTTCTTTGGGGTCATCTGAAGGCAATTGTCTATGCTGTGAAGATAGGAGATGTGCAGCACCTGAAACTACGGATACTGGAAGCCTGTGCTAGCATTTCTCCTGCGGTGTTGCTATCAGTGTGTGAAGAGTGGGAGAAGAGGGTTGCATTGACAATCCAACACAATGGGCAGCACATTGAACACATTCTATAAGTGGTCAGAAACTTGTAAATAACTCATGAAAGAATAAAGTTACATTAAAACCAAGCACACCATTGTTTTTCTTGTGAAATTCCCAATAAGTTTGATGTGTCACATGACCCTCTTCCTATTGAAAAAACAAAAGTTGGATTCAAAATGGCTGACTTAAAAATGGCCGCCATGGTCACCACCCATCTTGGAAAGTTTCCCCCCTCACATATACTAATGTGCCACAAACAGGAAGTTAATATCACCAACCATTCCCATTTTATTAAGGTGTATCCATATAAATGGCCCACCCTGTAGTACCAACAATACTGCCACCCTATCTTGTAGTTTCTAAAATGGGGCCACTTTTTTGGAGTTTCTTCTCTAGGGGTGCATCAGGGGGGCTTCAAATGGGACATGGTGTCAAAAAAAACAGTCCAGCAAAATCTGCCAAAAACCGTATGGCATTCCTTTCCTTCTGCGCCCTGCCGTGTGCCCGTACAGTAGTTTACGACTAGGGATGAGCGAACCCGAACTGTAAAGTTCGGGTTCGTACCGAATTTTGGGGTGTCCGTGACACGGACCCGAACCCGAACATTTTCGTAAAAGTCTGTGTTCGGGTTCGGTGTTCAGCCAATCAACAAGCGTCATACTACTTGCCCCAAGAGGCCATCACAGCCTTGCCTACTATTGGCATGGCTGTGATTGGCCAGTGCAGCATGTGACCCAGCCTCTATATAAGCTTGGGTCACGTTGCGCTGCACGTCACTCTGCTGATTGAAGCATAGGGAGAGGTTGCAGCTGCGACGTTAGGGCGAGATTAGGCAGTGATTAACTCCTCCAAAAGACTTCATTCTGTGATCGATCTGCAGCTGTGGATCATTGAAGTGCTAATATTGACTTGCTCACTTTTTTGAGGCTGCCCAGAGGGTTTTTAGATCACTTTTTTTCTGGGGTGATCAGCGGCCATTTTGTGACTTGTGGTGCGCCAGCACAAGCTATCACCAAGTGTATTTAACCATCAATAGTGTGGTTATTTTGTGCTATATCCTACATCAGCTGCAGGCTGAGCCTGTGTCACCGAAGTGCATTTAACCATCAACAGTCTGATTATTTTTTGGCCATATACTACATCTGGTGCAGGCTGAGCCTGTGTCACCGAAGTGCATTTAACCATCAACAGTCTGGTTATTTTTTGGCCATATACTACATCAGCTGCAGGCTGAGCCTGTGTCACCGAAGTGCATTTAACCATCAACAGTGTGGTTATTTTTTGGCCATATACTACATCAGGGGCAAGTTGAGCCTGTCACCCAGCGCCTAAAAAATAGACCTGACATTTCTATTCAACCAAATCTGTACTGTTTTAGCTGGTCAAGTTATTTGTAGTGACCGTAAAAGCACACTTTTTGTTCTGGGTTGAAAAACTATTCCCAAATTTGCCATTCTCAAAATAACTAGTTTCTGGTATATGAGGCCTACTTGAAATCTATCCCAAAAAGGATATCTTACATTGAAGGTGCTGATAGTGTCATTCAGAAAAACCTAAGACACACGCTACCGTGCAGATAGAAGTATGATTCTGTGATTAAACCTATACCTGTCACACAGTGCAAAAAAAAACAGGTCTCACATTTCTATTCAAGCAACTCTGTACTGTTTTAGCTGGTCAAGTTATTTGTAGTGACCGTAAAAGCACATTTTTTTTTCTGGGTTGAAAAACTATTTCCAAATTTGCCATTCTCAAAATAACTAGTTTCTGGTATTTGAGGCCTACTTGAAATCTATCCCAAAAAGCATATCTTACATTGAAGGTGCTGATAGTGTCATTCAGAAAAACCTAAGACACACGCTACCGTGCAGATAGAAGTCTGATTCTGTGATTAAACCTATACCTGTCACACAGTGCAAAAAAAAACAGGTCTCACATTTCTATTCAACCAAATCTGTACTGTATTAGCTGGTCAAGTTATTTGTAATGATCGTAAAAGCACATTTTTTTTTCTGGGTTGAAAAACTATTCCAAAATTTGCCATTCTCAAAATAACTAGTTTCTGGTATTTGAGGCCTACTTGAAATCTATCCCAAAAAGCATATCTTACATTGAAGGTGCTGATAGTGTCATTCAGAAAAACCTAAGACACACGCTACCGTGCAGATAGAAGTCTGATTCTGTGATTAAACCTATACCTGTCACACAGTGCAAAAAAAAAAACAGGTCTCACATTTTTATTCAAGCAAATCTGTACTGTTTTAGTTGGTCAAGTTATTTGTAGTGACCGTAAAAGCACATTTTTTTTTCTGGGTTGAAAAACTATTCCCAAATTTGCCATTCTCAAAATAACTAGTTTCTGGTATTTGAGGCCTACTTGAAATCTATCCCAAAAAGGATATCTTACATTGAAGGTACTGATAGTGTCATTCAGAAAAACCTAAGACACACGCTACCGTGCAGATAGAAGTCTGATTCTGTGATTAAACCTATACCTGTCACACAGTGCAAAAAAAAACAGGTCTCAAATTTCTATTCAAGCAAATCTGTACTGTTTTAGTTGGTCAAGTTATTTGTAGTGACCGTAAAAGCACTTTTTTTTTTCTGGGTTGAAAAACTATTCCCAAATTTGCCATTCTCAAAATAACTAGTTTCTGGTATTTGAGGCCTACTTGAAATCTATCCCAAAAAGGATATCTTACATTGAAGGTATTGATAGTGTCATTCAGAAAAACCTAAGACACACGCTACCGTGCAGATAGAAGTCTGATTCTGTGATTAAACCTTAACCTGCTCACAGTGCAAAAAAAAAAACAGGTCTCACATTTCTATTCAAGCAAATCTGTACTGTTTTAGTTGGTCAAGTTATTTTTAGCGACCGTAAAAGCACATTTTTTTTTCTGGGTTGAAAAACTATTCCCAAATTTGCCATTCTCAAAATAACTAGTTTCTGGTATTTGAGGCCTACTTGAAATCTATCCCAAAAAGGATATCTTACATTGAAGGTACTGATAGTGTCATTCAGAAAAACCTAAGACACACGCTACCGTGCAGATAGAAGTCTGATTCTGTGATTAAACCTTAACCTGTCACACAGTGCAAAAAAAAAACAGGTCTAGCATTTCTATTCAATGGTCTGCCGGGTGTTCACTCCAAGGTCATGGAAGTCACGCCTGCGGCCACCCCGTTCTCCGAGGGATGTGTCCTGAAATTCAGCTGAAAGCTGCAGAACATCAGTCGGAGGTCTCTCCACTACTGGCGGGCCTCTCTGGTGCCCTCTTCCCACAAGCAAAGGCTCGGCTGGTGGCTGCTGGGGTCTTTCAATGTGTCTAGGTTCTTGAGCCTCTTGCTCCTGTCCAGGCTGTCCTTGGCTGGGCTGCCCGCTGGCTCGTGCTCTTCCGCGGGCTCTGGCTCGTCCACTCATCTTCTATTCCTGAGAGGATATAAACCGCTAATAAGGTCAATCTGCCGCCTAGCAGCTCCGCCGTGGCACAATCACCTCAGAACTCGCACACTGGTGACTTTAGGTATCTTCACTGGTCACTTTGAGCAGAATGATGACATCTGAGTCACGGCACCAAATGTAACCCTCTTTTCCTTGCACCATCTGCGACACCTCCAGCTTTCACACTCACTCGGTCACCAGCTCCTCCAGGCATAAACTCTAAGTGGACTCTAAGGGACGACACTCAGGTCTTCTGTGGTTTAAAGCTTTATTGAGGTGGAGTGCACTTCGCTGGAGCCTGTAATACAACAGGGAAACACTGCCACTATGTGGTATACAGCCAGGTCACCAGCCCACCTCCTTCACAGTAAATGTCTGCACTCTAAATATATTATAAAACAGTGATCGTATAGTGGATTTTACATTGAACAAGTATATGAAGATAACAGCAACATACCTGTAATACAACAGGGAAACACTGCCACTATGTGGTATACAGCCAGGTCACCAGCCCACCCATATCATAACAGGCAGTCATTATAATACATTCCCACATACATGTTACAGGATATAACAAAGCATACAGAAAAATGAACAAGAGAAAATCATTTACAAAGATATTGCAGCAGGGTGACCTGGAATACAGCATGTCTTGCAGCCATTTTAGGAAGAACACATGGCTCTCTAACTGTACATCATCTACTCAGCCTAGCATGTGCTGCAGGGTTTAAAGGCTGCTAAAAAAAACATACAGTCACCTATTTACATTCTACAGAACTATTATGGGTATATATTATAACTTTTTACAATAGATAAATGAACTTTAGCTTTAGAGAACTTAGACAGAGATCCTACCTCCTTCACAGTAAATGTCTGCACTGAGGAGACCAAACCAAGTAGCAGAATACACAGGGGGCTTTCTGGAAGAGTCCACTGTAAAGACTCTGTCTGTTAAAACTTTCCTCAGTTATCTAATAGCACATTTGAAGAGGTTTATTTAGCATGTCCTGACTCTCTGCTAACAGCTTATGAATATATGGAACTATATTTAACAAGTGATCATTGCTGCAGCTTCTGTATATTGGTATGACCCTATTGCAAACCTGCAGACTGGATATTTGGTAAAACTTCATGTGGTTCATATCGACTGTACTACACCACTGACTTTCAGAGTTCGGAGGAAGAGGCAGTGGTGAGACCGAGCCAACGGCGTAGCAAAAGAGGGAGCAGTGGGCAAAATCAGAACACCCGCCGCGAAGAGACTCCGCCTGCTACTGACCGCCGCCATCTGGGACCGAGCACCCCAAAGGCAGCTTCAAGGAGTTCCCTGACATGGCACTTCTTCAAACAATGTGCTGATGACAAGACCCGAGTGGTTTGCACGCTGTGCCATCAGAGCCTGAAGCGAGGCATTAACGTTCTGAACCTTAGCACAACCTGCATGATCAGGCACCTGCATGCAAAGCATGAACTGCAGTGGAGTAAACACCTTAAAAACAAGGAAGTCACTCAGGCTCCCCCTGCTGCCCCTTCTGCTGCTGCCGCCTCGGCCTCTTCTGCGGCTGCCGCCGCCTCAGCCTCTTCTGCTGCTGCTGCCACCGCCTCGGCCTCTTCCTCTGCCTCTGGAGAAACGTTGGCACCTGCCGCCCAGCAAACATGGGATGTACCACCAACAACACCACCTGCGTCACCAAGCATCTCAACCATGTCACACGGCAGCGTTCAGCTCTCCATCTCATTTACATTTGAGAGAAAGCGTAAATTCCCACCTAGCCACCCTCGATCCCTGGCCCTGAATACCAGCATTTCTAAACTACTGGCCTATGAAATGCTGTCATTTAGGCTGGTGGACACACACAGCTTCAAACAGCTCATGTCGCTTGCTGTCCCACAGTATGTTGTTCCCAGCCGCCACTACTTCTCCAAGAGAGCCGTGCCTTCCCTGCACAAACAAGTGTCCGATAAAATCAAGTGTGCACTGCGCAACGCCATCTGTGGCAAGGTCCACCTAACCACAGATACGTGGACCAGTAAGCACGGCCAGGGACGCTATATCTCCCTAACTGCACACTGGGTAAATGTAGTGGCGGCTGGGCCCCAGGCGGAGAGCTGTTTGGCGCACGTCCTTCCGCCGCCAAGGATCGCAGGGCAACATTCTTTGCCTCCTGTCTCCTCCTCCTCCTACTCAGCTTCCTCCTCCTCTTCTTCCACCTGCTCATCCAGTCAGCCACACACCTTCACCACCAACTTCAGCACAGCCCGGGGTAAACGTCAGCAGGCCATTCTGAAACTCATATGTTTGGGGGACAGGCCCCACACCGCACAGGAGTTGTGGCGGGGTATAGAACAACAGACCGACGAGTGGTTGCTGCCGTTGAGCCTCAAGCCCGGCCTGGTGGTGTGCGATAATGGGCGAAATCTCGTTGCAGCTCTGGGACTAGCCGGTTTGACGCACATCCCTTGCCTGGCGCATGTGCTGAATTTGGTGGTGCAGAAGTTCATTCGCAACTACCCCGACATGTCAGAGCTGCTGCATAAAGTGCGGGCCGTCTGTTCGCGCTTCCGGCGTTCACACCCTGCCGCTGCTCGCCTGTCTGCGCTACAGCGTAACTTCGGCCTTCCCGCTCACCGCCTCATATGCGACGTACCCACCAGGTGGAACTCCACCTTGCATATGCTGGACAGACTGTGCGAGCAGCAGCAGGCCATAGTGGAGTTTCAGCTGCAGCACGCACGGGTCAGTCGCACTGTGGATCAGACACACTTCACCACCAATGACTGGGCCTCCATGCGAGACCTGTGTGCCCTGTTGCGCTGTTTCGAGTACTCCACCAACATGGCCAGTGGCGATGACGCCGTTATCAGCGTTACAATACCACTTCTATGTCTCCTTGAGAAAACACTTAGGGCGATGATGGAAGAGGAGGTGGCCCAGGAGGAAGAGGAGGAAGAGGGGTCATTTTTAGCACTTTCAGGCCAGTCTCTTCGAAGTGACTCAGAGGGAGGACTTTTGCAACACCAGAGGCCAGGTACAAATGTGGCCAGACAGGGCCCACTACTGGAGGACGAGGAGGACGAGGATGAGGAGGAGGTGGAGGAGGATGAGGATGAAGCATGTTCACAGCGGGGTGGCACCCAAAGCAGCTCGGGCCCATCACTGGTGCGTGGCTGGGGGGAGACACAGGACGATGACGATACGCCTCCCACAGAGGACAGCTTGTCCTTACCTCTGGGCAGCCTGGCACACATGAGCGACTACATGCTGCAGTGCCTGCGCAACGACAGCAGAGTTGCCCACATTTTAACGTGTGCGGACTACTGGGTTGCCACCCTGCTGGATCCCCGGTACAAAGACAATGTGCCCACCTTACTTCCTACACTGGAGCGTGATAGGAAGATGCGCGAGTACAAGCGCACGTTGGTAGACGCGCTACTGAGAGCATTCCCAAATGTCACAGGGGAACCAGTGGAAGCCCAAGGCGAAGGCAGAGGAGGAGCAAGAGGTCGCCAACGCAGCTGTGTCACGGCCAGCTCCTCTGAGGGCAGGGTTAGCATGGCAGAGATGTGGAAAAGTTTTGTCACCACGCCACAGCTAACTGCACCACCACCTGATACGGAACGTGTTAGCAGGAGGCAACATTCACTAACATGGTGGAACAGTACCTGTGCACACCCCTCCACGTACTGACTGATGGTTCGGCCCCATTCAACTTCTGGGTCTCCAAATTGTCCACGTGGCCAGAGCTAGCCTTTTATGCCTTGGAGGTGCTGGCCTGCCCGGCGGCCAGCGTTTTGTCTGAACGTGTATTCAGCACGGCAGGGGGCGTCATTACAGAAAAACGCAGCCGCCTGTCTATAGCCAATGTGGACAAGCTGATGTTCATAAAAATGAACCAGGCATGGATCCCACGGGACCTGTCCATCCCTTGTGCAGATTAGATATTAACTACCTCCCCTTAACAATATATTATTCTACTCCAGGGCACTTCCTCATTCAATACTATTTTTAATTTCATTTTACCATTATATTGCGGGGCAACCCAAAGTTGAATGAACCTCTCCTCTGTCTGGGTGCCGGGGCCTAAATGTGTGACAGGGGCCTGTTCCAGTGGTGGGTGACGTGAAGCCTGATTCTCTGCTAGGACATGAAGACAGATTCTGTGCTGACATAAGGCCAGATTCTCTGTTACGGGACCGCTCTCCTCTGTCTGGGTGCCTGGGCCTAAATGTGTGACAGTGGCCTGTTCCAGTGGTGGGTGACGTGAAGCCTGATTCTCTGCTATGACATGAAGACAGATTCTGTGCTGAAATAAGGCCAGATTCTCTGTTACGGGACCGCTCTCCTCTGTCTGGGTGCCGGGGCCTAAATGTGTGACAGTGGCCTGTTCCAGTGGTGGGTGACGTGAAGCCTGATTCTCTGCTATGACATGAAGACAGATTCTGTGCTGACATAAGGCCAGATTCTCTGTTACGCGACCTCTCTCCTCTGCCTGTGTGCCTTGGCCTAAATATGTGACAGTGGCCTGTACCAGTGGTGGGTGACGTGAAGCCTGATTCTCTGCTATGACATGAAGACAGATTCTGCGCTGACATAAGGCCAGATTCTCTGTTACGGGACCGCTCTCCTCTGTCTGGGTGCCTGGGCCTAAATGTGTGACAGTGGCCTGTTCCAGTGGTGGGTGACGTGAAGCCTGATTCTCTGCTATGATATGAAGACAGATTCTGTGCTGACATAAGGCCAGATTCTCTGTTACGCGACCTCTCTCCTCTGCCTGGGTGCCTGGGCCTAAATATGTGACAGTGGCCTGTTCCAGTGGTGGGTGACGTGAAGCCTCATTCTCTGCTATGACATGAAGACAGATTCTGTGCTGACATAAGGCCAGATTCTCTGTTACGGGACCGCTCTCCTCTGTCTGGGTGCCTGGGCCTAAATGTGTGACAGTGGCCTGTTCCAGTGGTGGGTGACGTGAAGCCTGATTCTCTGCTATGACATGAAGACAGATTCTGTGCTGACATAAGGCCAGATTCTCTGTTACGGGACCGCTCTCCTCTGTCTGGGTGCCGGGGCCTAAATGTGTGACAGTGGCCTGTTCCAGTGGTGGGGGACGTGAAGCCTGATTCTCTGCTATGACATGAAGACAGATTCTGTGCTGACATAAGGCCAGATTCTCTGTTACGCGACCTCTCTCCTCTGCCTGGGTGCCTGGGCCTAAATATGTGACAGTGGCAGGTTCCAGTGGTGGGTGACGTGAAGCCTCATTCTCTGCTATGACATGAAGACAGATTCTGCGCTGACATAAGGCCAGATTCTCTGTTACGGGACCGCTCTCCTCTGTCTGGGTGCCGGGGCCTAAATGTGTGACAGTGGCCTGTTCCAGTGGTGGGTGACGTGAAGCCTGATTCTCTGCTATGACATGAAGACAGATTCTGTGCTGACATAAGGCCAGTTTCTCTGTTACGGGACCGCTCTCCTCTGTCTGGGTGCCAGGGCCTAAATGTGTTCCAGTGGCAGGTTCCAGTGGTGGGTGACGTGAAGCCTGATTCTCTGCTATGACATGAAGACAGATTCTGTGCTGACATAAGGCCAGATTCTCTGTTACGCGACCTCTCTCCTCTGCCTGTGTGCCTTGGCCTAAATATGTGACAGTGGCCTGTACCAGTGGTGGGTGACGTGAAGCCTGATTCTTTGCTATGACATGAAGACAGATTCTGCGCTGACATAAGGCCAGATTCTCTGTTACGGGACCGCTCTCCTCTGTCTGGGTGCCTGGGCCTAAATGTGTGACAGTGGCCTGTTCCAGTGGTGGGTGACGTGAAGCCTGATTCTCTGCTATGACATGAAGACAGATTTTGCGCTGACATAAGGCCAGATTCTCTGTTACGGGACCGCTCTCCTCTGTCTGGGTGCCGGGGCCTAAATGTGTGACAGTGGCCTGTTCCAGTGGTGGGTGACGTGAAGCCTCATTCTCTCCTATGACATGAAGACAGATTCTGTGCTGACATCAGGCCAGATTCTCTGTTACGGGACCGCTCTCCTCTGTCTGGGTGCCGGGGCCTAAATGTGTAACAGTGGCCTGTTCCAGTGGTGGGTGACGTGAAGCCTGATTCTCTGCTACGACATGAAGACAGATTCTGTGCTGACATAAGGCCAGATTCTCTGTTACGGGACCGCTCTCCTCTGTCTGGGTGCCAGGGCCTAAATGTGTGACAGTGGCCTGTTCCAGTGGTGGGTGACGTGAAGCCTGATTCTCTGCTATGACATCAAGACAGATTCTGTGCTGACATAAGGCCAGATTCTCTGTTACGCGACCTCTCTCCTCTGCCTGGGTGCCTGGGCCTAAATATGTGACAGTGGCCTGTTCCAGTGGTGGGTGACGTGAAGCCTGATTCTCTGCTATGACATGAAGACAGATTCTGTGCTGACATAAGGCAAGATTCTCTGTTACGCGACCTCTCTCCTCTGCCTTGGTGCCTGGGCCTAAATATGTGACAGTGGCCTGTTCCAGTGGTGGGTGACGTGAAGCCTGATTCTCTGCTATGACATGAAGACAGATTCTGCGCTGACATAAGGCCATATTCTCTGTTTCGGGACCGCTCTCCTCTGTCTGGGTGCCTGGGCCTAAATATGTGACAGTGGCCTGTTCCAGTGGTGGGTGACGTGAAGCCTGATTCTCTGCTATGACATGAAGACAGATTCTGCGCTGACATAAGGCCAGATTCTCTGTTACGGGACCGCTCTCCTCTGTCTGGGTGCTGGGGCCTAAATGTGTGACAGTGGCCTGTTCCAGTGGTGGGTGACGTGAAACCTGATTCTCTGCTATGACATGAAGACAGATTCTGTGCTGACATCAGGCCAGATTCTCTGTTACGGGACCGCTCTCCTCTGCCTAGGTGCCTGGGCCTAAATGTGTGACAGTGGCCTGTTCCAGTGGTGGGTGACGTGAAGCCTGATTCTCTGCTATGACATGAAGACTGATTCTGCGCTGACATAAGGCCAGATTCTCTGTTACGGGACCGCTCTCCTCTGTCTGGGTGCCGGGGCCTAAATGTGTGACAGTGGCCTGTTCCAGTGGTGGGTGACGTGAAGCCTGATTCTCTGCTATGACATGAAGACAGATTCTGTGCTGACATAAGGCCAGATTCTCTGTTACGCGACCTCTCTCCTCTGCCTGGGTGCCTGGGCCTAAATGTGTGACAGTGGCCTGTTCCAGTTGTGGGTGACGTGAAGCCTGATTCTCTGCTATGACATGAAGACAGATTCTGTGCTGACATAAGGCAAGATTCTCTGTTACGCGACCTCTCTCCTCTGCCTGGGTGCCTGGGCCTAAATGTGTGACAGTGGCCTGTTCCAGTGGTGGGTGACGTGAAGCCTGATTCTCTGCTTTGACATGAAGACAGATTCTGCGCTGACATAAGGCCAGATTCTCTGTTACGGGACCGCTCTCCTCTGTCTGGGTGCCGGGGCCTAAATGTGTGACAGTGGCCTGTTCCAGTGGTGGGTGACGTGAAGCCTGATTCTCTGCTATGACATGAAGACAGATTCTGTGCTTACATGAAGCCAGATTCTCTGCTATGGCATGAAGAGACTGATTCTGTGCTGACATGAAGCCAGATTCTTTGCTATGGCATGAAGAGACTGATTCTCTGCTGTTGTGAAGCCAGATTCTCTGCTATGGGACCTCTGTCCAATTGATATTGGGTCATTTTTATTTTTTTTATTTTTATTTTAATTCATTTCCCTATCCACATTTGTTTGCAGGGGATTTACCTACATGTTGCTCTTCTAGCCCTCTAGCTCTTTCCTGGGCTGTTTTACAGCCTTTTTAGTGCCCAAAAGTTCGGGTCCCCATTGACTTCAATGGGGTTCGGGTTCGGGACGAAGTTCGGTTCGGGTTCGGATCCCGAACCCGAACATTTCCGGGAAGTTCGGCCGAACTTCTCGAAACCGAACATCCAGGTGTTCGCTCAACTCTATTTACGACCACATATGGGGTGTTTCTGTAAACTACAGAATCAGGGCCATAAATATTGAGTTTGGTTTGGCTGTTAACCCTTGCTTTGTAACTGAAATCTGCCAAAAAAGTGAAATTTTGAAATTGTAACTCTATTTTCCATTAATTCTTGTGGAACACCTAAAGGGTTAACAAAGTTTGTAAAATCAGTTTTGAATACCTTGAGTGGTGTAGTTTATAGAATGGGGTCATTTTTGGGTGGTTTCTATTATGTAAGCCTCGCAAAGTGACTTCAGACCTGAACTGGTCCCTAAAAATTGGGTTTTTAAAATTTCTGAAAAATTTTCAAGATTTGCTTCTAAACTTCTAAGCCTTGTAACATCCCCAAAAAATAAAATATCATTCCCAAAATGATCCAAACATGAAGTAGACATATGGGGAATGTAAAGTAATAACTATTTTTGGAGGTATTACTATGTATTATAGATGTAGAGAAATTGAAACTTGGAAATTTGCAATTTTTTACAAATTTTTGGTAAATTAGTTTTTTATTTATAAATAAAAATGAATTTTTTTTACTTCATTTTACCAGTGCCATGAAGTACAATATGCGACGAAAAAACAATCCCAGAATGGCCTGGATAAGTGAAAGCGTTTTAAAGTTATCAGCACTTAAAGTGACACTGGTCAGATTTGCAAAAAATGGCCAAGTCCGTAAGGTGAAATAGGGCCGAGTCCTTAAGGGGTTAAGCAGGGAGGAATCATGACTTTAGATGGGAAAAATGATGAATATTCTAAAAAACAAATATATAGCACTATATCGAATATATTTGTTTTTTAGAATATTCATCTTTTTTTTTTCAATCTGTACAGTTGTTCCACTTTGGCATACTCCTCCCTGACAAGCGTCCCCGTCACCATGGGAACACCCAGGGGGTTAGAATATACCATCGGATCTGAGTTTCCACGATCTCAATGAGATTGTGAAAACTCAGATCCGATGGTTTATTCAAATCCCCAGGCGTTCCCATGGTGACGGGGACGCTTGCCTGGGGGTTAGAATATACAATCGGATCTGAGTTCTCACGATCTCAGTGAGAACATGAAAACTCAGATCCGATGGTATATTCTAACCCCCAGGCATATTCTAACCTCCCATGGTGACAGGGACGCTTGCCCTAGGGGTTAGAATATACCATTGGATCTGAGTTTTCACAATCTCACTGAGATTGTGAAAACTCAGATTCGATGGTATATTCTAACCCCCAGGCGTTCCCATGGTGACGGGGACGCTTGTCTGGGAGGAGTATGCCGAAGTGGAACAACTGTACATATTTAAAAAAAATAAAATAATGAATATTCTAAAAAACAAATAAATTCGATATAGTGCTATAGATTTGTTTTTTAGAATATTCGTAATATTCTAAAACAAGAATATATAGCAATATAGCGACTATTCGAAAAGACAAATGTAGAGCAATTTAGCTACAGGGAGTGCAGAATTATTTGGCAAGTTGTATTTTTGAGGATTAATTTTATTATTGAACAACAACCATGTTCTCAATGAACCCAAAAAACTCATTAATATCAAAGCTGAATATTTTTGGAAATAGTTTTTAGTTTGTTTTTAGTTTTAGCTATGTTAGGGGGATATCTGTGTGTGTTCAGGTGACTATTACTGTGCATAATTATTAGGCAACTTAACAAAAAACAAATATATACCCATTTCAATTATTTATTTTTACCAGTGAAACCAATATAACATCTCAACATTCACAAATATACATTTCTGACATTCAAAAACAAAACAAAAACAAATCAGTGACCAATATAGCCACCTTTCTTTGCAAGGACACTCAAAAGCCTGCCATCCATGGATTCTGTCAGTGTTTTGATCTGTTCACCATCAACATTGCGTGCAGCATCAACCACAGCCTCCCAGACACTGTTCAGAGAGGTGTACTGTTTTCCCTCCTTGTAAATCTCACATTTGATGATGGACCACAGGTTCTCAATGGGGTTCAGATCAGGTGAACAAGGAGGCCATGTCATTAGATTTTCTTCTTTTATACCCTTTCTTGCCAGCCACGCTGTGGAGTACTTGGACGCGTGTGATGGAGCATTGTCCTGCATGAAAAATCATGTTTTTCTTGAAGGATGCAGACTTCTTCCTGTACCACTGCTTGAAGAAGGTGTCTTCCAGAAACTTGCAGTAGGACTGGGAGTTGAGCTTGACTCCATCTCAACCCGAAAAGGCCCCACAAGCTCATCTTTGATGATACCAGCCCAAACCAGTACTCCACCTCCACCTTGCTGGCGTCTGAGTTGGACTGGAGCTCTCTGCCTTACCAATCCAGCCACGGGCCCATCCATCTGGCCCATCAAGACTCACTCTCAATTCATCAGTCCATAAAACCTTAGAAAAATCAGTCTTGAGATATTTCTTGGCCCAGTCTTGACGTTTCAGCTTGTGTGTCTTGTTCAGTGGTGGTCGTCTTTCAGCCTTTCTTACCTTGGCCATGTCTCTGAGTATTGCACACCTTGTGCTTTTGGGCACTCCAGTGATGTTGCAGCTCTGAAATATGGCCAAACTGGTGGCAAGTGGCATCTTGGCAGCTGCACGCTTGACTTTTCTCAGTTCATGGGCAGTTATTTTGCGCCTTGGTTTTTCCACACGCTTCTTGCGACCCTGTTGACTATTTTGAATGAAACGCTTGATTGTTCGATGATCACGCTTCAGAAGCTTTGCAATTTTAAGAGTGCTGCATCCCTCTGCAAGATATCTCACTATTTTTGACTTTTCTGAGCCTGTCAGTCCTTCTTTTGACCCATTTTGCAAAGGAAAGGAAGTTGCCTAATAATTATGCACACCTAATATAGGGTGTTGATGTCATTAGACCACACCCCTTCTCATTACAGAGATGCACATCACCTAATATGCTTAATTGGTAGTAGGCTTTCGAGCCTATACAGCTTGGAGTAAGACAACATGCATAAAGAGGATGATGTGGTCAAAATACTCATTTGCCTAATAATTCTGCACGCAGTGTAATATAGTGCTATAATCTCCTTTGTCTAATAGTTATAATTTTTTTCTCATCTGAAGTTCAGATTGGAAAAAAAATACAACTATAAAAATTATTATAGCACTATACTAGCTAAATTGCTCTATATTCGTTTTTTTAGAATATTCGCTATATTGCTATATATTCTTGTTTTAGAATATTACAAATATTCAGAAAAATGAATATAGCACTATATTAGCTATATTGCTCTATATATTTGTTTTTTAGAATATTCGCCATTTTTTTCCATCTGAAGTCATGATTCCTCCCTGCTTAAGTAACTTAAGCAGGGAGGAATCATGACTTCAGATGAAAAAAAAAAGACGAATATTTTAAAAAACTAATATATAGCACAAAATTCTATAGTGCTATATATTTGTTTTTGACACACGCCTGTATTGATTGCGTAATATTCGTATATTACGCGATCATTACCTTGCCGATTTTTCGAGTAAAAAAAAAAGGTAGAATATAAGGAATATTCGAATTCGCAAATATTCTACGAATATGACCCCTGCCGCTCATCACTAGTGGTCACATGTCCAGGTGTCACAGTCGTTACCTCTGGCTGTGACCTTCTGTCTATGCTCTCGCTGCAGCTCCGTTCCTATGTGTTATTTGTGGTTCTTTATGGGTTAACTCCCCTGTGTGTCTATTAGGAGTTAATCCTCTCTGTCTGCTCCTTGGGTGTGGCTTCTCTGCTGCACCCATGGAACCTGTATATAAGGCTGAGGTTTCCTCAGTTCTGTGTCAGCTCTCCTGGTGTGTTGTCTTGTCCTGCTCCTGGTTTGTACTCTCTCTCCCATGGGATCCGTGTCTGTCTGTCTGTGCTCTGTGGGTTTCCCTACTTGTTCATTGACGTCCTCTTTCCTGTCTTTCTGTTATCTGTTCTGCCAGTTATGTTTTAGTTACTTTGTGTGTATTCATATGTCTCGGTTCAGCAAGCACCTAGCTGCAGAGTGCTATGCGCAAGGCCACGCAGTATACCACTGGTGGAGCAAGTCCTTCTCTGCTCATTGTCACTCCTGTTTCCTTGCTATGTATTTCTGCTTGTGTTATTAGTTGCCCTGTTTTGTATTTGCCTGTCTGTTATGTTTGCCTATGTGCCGTCGGTACCTTCTGGTACCTGTTGTCTATTCGTTCCTGCTGTCACTGTCTAGTTCATGCTCCAGAGTGGACCCTGGCAACTTCCTGCGGCAAAGCCTAACCCTACCTTCTGGGGCCCTAGTGAATACCAGGAGTTGCTTAGTCACGCCCCTCTGGAGTATTACTAGACAGTGGCGCAGTGGGGGTTTTCTCCCACTGTGCTGACGGTACATAGAGCTCTTGTTTTGTCTGTGCTGCCTTCCCTGTTTTTGTTTGTGCAATAAACTCTTATGTGTCTGTATCTGATTTTCCGTTTGTTTATTGCTTGACGACGCGGTGGCTCTCCTGGGACCTCCAACTCGTGACACCAGGTCAATGTATACTTGTTCTTTTCTTGTGATTTTATGTCCATGGGTGTGTCAGTGATATGGGAGTATCTTTGTAACTAACTGGGTGGAAAGAGCTATAAACTATCTAGGTTTTGTAAGGGGTGGTGCTGGAGCTGTGGCAGAGAAAGGAGAAGTGCAATATGGGTTTGGTTGGATACAGCAAGAGGAAGTGCTATATTGGGATAAAAACAACCAGAGTGATTGGTCTACATGGTAAAGATGCATTAGGAGAATCAAAATGGAAAAAAGGGGAGATGTACATGAGGAAATCTGTTAAAACCATGGTATTTCTTTTAAAGTAGTACCTAGTTTATTATCTTTAATGTTGAAAATCGTTTCATTAAAAGTTTGCAGTCAATCTTAACATCCGCTTTTGGTCATTTGCTTGCTATGCTTTGTGAATAGCAGTAATTGTACTGTTAAAGCTTGTTAGATTTTCCCGTAAAACAGGTTCTGTGTATTTTTTATATTTAAAGTAATTGTTCTAATCTAATGCGCTATAATAGTCCATACCAGCTAAATGTAATGGTATATTCCTAATAAAAAAAATTAGAACCAATAAAGAAATGCTTGGGAAACCAGTTTTAATACTTTTTAGTTAATTGTTTAGAACACATTAAGCAGCTGTCTTTTATATAAATTGAATTACAAGTTTAGACATTTAATTCAAATGGCATATAATTAGTTAATCACTATATGCTATAGTTACACAGGCGCTCTTACACTTTCTAAAATACTAACGCTGCGGTACTGCAGCGGTATAGCCGCCGCTGCTATTTCACAAGTGACCAGTATATTTTATGTTAAAGGTCATCGCGCAGTACTTTACCATATAATTAGTTGTTGGTCTTTACAAACTTAGCACAAGGATGCCCAACCTGCGGCCCTCCAGCTGTTGCAAAACTACAACTCCCAGCATGCCTGGATAGCCTACAGCTATTAGGGCATGCTGGGACTTGTAGTTTTGCAACAGCTGGAGGGCCGCAGGTTGAGCATCCCTGATTTAGCATAAAAAAGCATCTGTTGTGACCTTGAAATAAACTACAATCTTCAGGGCATCACTTTTTCAGAAAAAACTAGGCAATAATGTATAGCCAAGTCTACATTTAATCTACAATACATACTGCACATAAGAAACAGGACACAGAAAGCTATATTTTGTACTATGCTGCATTTAACAGTAAATCTGACAAAAAAAAAACTTACAATTCAACAAAATAAAAAAGCATGTGAACATATTCTAATAGCTGCAAAGCCTTGTACAATAGCATGTGAAGCCATCAAGCTTATCAGTTATAGAGAGGTGACCACTTATGCATCGTACACTTATAATGCAGCATAAGTTGGAACATGCAACTTTTTTTTTTTAGCACAGATTACACTCAAAAATATATCCCTGTGCCTCTATATAAAATCTATATGCAACAATCTATTGATACCACATCATGTTACAAATCTGTGAGATGCCTGTGAGCACAAGATCAAAATGTAACATACTATATGGACAAAAGTATTTGGACACCTACATATTTCACCTACATGAGCTTTTATGACATGCCATTTTAAATCCATAGGCCTTAACATTTTTTGTCCATTGATCCAGAACAGTATTTATCAGGACATACACTGATGTTGGATGAAAGTTCCATACTCACAAGCTCCATTCTGGGCATAATCATGATGGAACAGAATGAGGGCCACCCCCAAACTGTTTCCATAAATTTGGAAGCATACAAGTGTCCAAAATGTCTTGGTATGCTGAAGGTGCCTAGGCAAAGCACCAAAAAACAACCCATAGCATTATCCTACCTCTACCAAAATCTACAGTTGGCTCAATGCAGTCAGCCAGGTAATGTTCTCCTGGCATTCGTCAAACCAAGTCTCAGTTATCAGGCTGCCAGAGAAGCATGATTCCTCACACCAGAGAACACCTTTCCACTGCTACAGGGTCCAGTGGTGGTGTACAGTACTTTACATCACCGGATCTGATACTTGACATTGTGCTTGATGATGTAAGGCATGAATACAGCTGGTCAGCCATGAAAACTCAAGCCATGAAGCACCTGGCACACTTTTTGTGCTGATGGTAATGCCAGAGGCAGTTGGCAATAAGCAACCCATCTTAGGATGTGAATAGGATGATTTTCATTTGCTTGTTGAACTTAGTTGGGGGAGGGGGGGCAGAGACACTATTTTCTGTGCTCGGTGCCTCACTACACACTGTCTTCACTTTACATTGCTTAGCATTCCAAGACTGCAAAATAAACATTTATTGAAGAGCAGAAATTTTGCTCTATAATAGAATTCTTACCAACATTCTTATTGAAAAATTTGGGCCATTTAATCCCACCCCTCAAACACCTAAAGACAGACCGGCACCCACTAATGGGAAGGAATTATGCAATCTTCACACATTTTCTTGTCCCTTTCAGGCTGCTGAGACATGACAGCACATGGTAGGCAGGATCACATAATTACTGTCTGCACGCCGTGAAAGTGATATGACCGGCCTCTCAGCTTGATAAAGGCTGGTTAAAGTTATCCCCTATCCACAGGATAGGAAATAACTATCAGATCGGTGGGGGTCCTACCACTGGGACCCCAACGATCACAAGAACGAGAGCCTCATACCCCCTGCAACTCCCCTGAAAAGAATGGAGCAGGGGTATGGGGCCCCCACCAATCTGATAGTTACCCCCTATCCTAAGGATAGGGGATAACTTTAATCAACTGGAATACCCATTTAATCCTTCTTGACAATTGATTGTATTAATGGATTCTGGAATGCTCAGCAATGTAAAGTGAAGGCAGTGTGTAGAGAGACACCAAGCACATTGTACAGAGTGGTCCACTCCTGTGTCCTGCCAGGCAGCTTTGCAAGTTGATGCAACCCAACTGCATAAGCCAGACACCAGCCAATATTTGTTGTGCTTTTGAGTGCATGGCATGTGGTGGATACTGTATAATGATGAATTAGGTTCTAAAGAAGGATATTGAAGGAGGGATGAATGGAGAAGAGATAGGTTAGGGAATTTGATAGCCACCCTAAAAATAATGTGTTTTCAGGGCACACCTAAAATCGTGGATGTTGGGAATAAACTAATTGCCTGGGGTAGGGCATTCCAAAGAACTGTTGCAGCTCAAGAGATGGAAATGGTAGTAAGAGGTTTGGATTTTTTGGGTAATGTTAGTCTTAAACAATTTGCAGAGCATATAACATGGGTAGGGTTTAAATTGAATCCTATACTGCATGGGTAACCACTGCAATGACTGGTAAAGGGTGGAGGTATCAGAGTAGAGGTTATACAGATGATGCTGGGTGCGGTATTTAGGATGGATTGTAGAAGGGAGAGTTTAGTAACAGGAAGATCAATTAATAATGAGTCACCGTAATCAAGTCAAGAATATATCAGGGCAACAATGACCGTTTTTGTTGTTTCCACAGTAACAAAAGGGCGAATTGAGGTGAAGGTGGCATAAAAAGAAACAATTATGTCACCTCTGATAAAGAGCATTTGCTCTGAAAGAACTGTTTGTAGATGCTTAGCTGTTATCCGAATTATGCTTGAAGGGCCGTTTAACGTTTTAAAACATGCCTGAGTTGTCAAATGTCAAAATGTTTGCAAAATGTTTGTGCTTGTACAATCATAACTGTGAAGGAACTGGGGTTGTTTGGGCTTACCTAAAGTCTTTCAGCCATATTATTCCCTTCTCCAGCTACAGTAGATTTATTTCACTCAGAAGCAGTGGGTGTCTCCCTTCTGTTAAATTTGCTCGCACTGTATGCTTCACTTTCCTTACTGCCCACTATGTTTGTTTTCTTCTGGGAAGCACAGAAAGCTGCTAAGGATGGAGGGATCAGACTTACTGACACACTTGAGCTTTTCTGCTCTCCAGAAGCTATGTAGAAACAAAGGCCTCTCAGCTAACCAGGGCAATTTTGTTTGTTTTTTCCTAGATTAGTTTTTTCTAGAGATGTTTTCTCATTCAGAGAAGCCTAATATGGGGACACTTGGTATTGTGTTTCCTTTTGGAATCTAATCTGATTCCCCATATGGTGTCATTTTAGGTTGTCTTATATTTGTACTGAAAGGCATTTTCAAACTTTAAGTCTTCAAAGTAGAAGTTACTGTAAAATCAGCTGTTTGCTTTTTCTGGATACTTCCATATGAAATGACATGGCATATTGTGCTGTCTCTTCTCCTCTACTTGACCCTGTTATGGTTATTTATAGTAAAAAAAAAACAAAGTCCATAGTGACCAAGGAGAGGCTAATATTTATGGTAAGTGTCTATATAGCTCATACTGCCACATTGTTTTCTTTATGATCGCCAGGAAACTATTGAAGGTCACTGTACCTATAACAGAAGCATGTTAGAGTTAATGTAAAACTATGATAGGAAAAAAGGAATTATGTTCTTCTATCTTTCTGAGTGCAGTAGAAAATAATATAAAACCTGCAAGAAAAAAAAAATCAAAGCTAAGATGTAATTATAGGGCTATTATAGTGAACAATATCCAGAGTCATCTGTTTAAAATATCAGCTCAGGAAATTGTATATCCTAGGAGGAACGGTACTCACAGTAAAATATAAATTAGAAAGATTTCACACATGAATCACTTTAGGGGAGAAAGCAACTTTTTCAGTTGACATTTTAGTTTTCTTGTGATCAATGCTATAATTATTGTAACAGAAAGCAAGAACCTTCTTCTTCATCTGAAATCATGTTGTAGAAAATTTACCCTCCAATATCAATGTTGGATTCATAGACGATATAACCAGGTAATACAGGTAAAAATAGGTAATCATTGCAATAAAATTGCATAAGCTTAATGTTTCCCAATGGGGGTAGCAGTCATGGGTCACACAATTCTTGAAGTTGGTGTGTAACTTTTACTCCCCCCAGGGGTGATGATCACGGTGAGAGGTTGTCATGGATAGCTTAGAGAATAAATTGCATTATTTTAATCTATTAAAAGGGAAAAAGTAGCATGAAAATCTTTAAAATTTTATATTATTATATGGGTTTTCTCATTAATACTATTAGGGCAAATCTATACTACATAATAGAGGTTTCTGGCAAACAATGGTTTATTCTCTGGTGGGCTTGAGCATAGAACTAGGATCTGTTATAACTGGTTGTCTAATGCAGACAATGTTTAAATGTTTTTTTTCTAGAACTAAGACATTGATGGCCAATCCTCATGATATGAATCAATATCAGATTGATGGAGAATCAACACCTAGCACACTCACCAAATCATCTTTTTGGGCAGCCACCAGCACTGTGAACTATACAGTGGACAAAAGGAGCTGAGCTGCAGTACCCAGGCGAAGCCACCACACAGTAGACAGAACCTTGTGTTTCCACTTCCGTCCACTGTCAATTTCTGGCGCCAGCAGCTGGTTAAAACAGTAGTTGTGTTAGGTGTCGCACCCCCAACAATCTACCTATTCTGAGTATAAGTCATCAATATCTAACTATCGGAAAACTGTTTTAATGTCCCTACTCCCTATTTCTTGTGGTGAAGAGCAGGAATTGATAGCATCTCTGATGGTCCATGCAGAGATGGGTTAATGTCTGTATCTCTAATGGTCAATAAGAGAAGGCACTAATAGCATACCTGGTGGCCTAAAGTGGAGAAGGTTAATGGTTTTCCAGTATTTGGTCCCTTTTTAAGTTGGATCCATAGCATGTGGTTCTAATGAAAGAATTATACTCTTTTGCTCTCCCTTCTGCTCTGATCCGGTGCCCTGGCTCCATTCACAGATCTTCTAATCCCTGGCTGGATCCCTGGAGTACAGATGGGGTCATGTGCACTGCTGCATCCAATCACTGGTCTCAATGGTGAAATGTCACTGCTGAAACCAGCTATTGGCTGAAGCAGCGCATATGACCCAATCCGTACTCTGGCTGGAAGTAAACAAGCCAGGGACTGGAAGAACACATAATGAAGTGAAGCAGCAGGGAGCAGGTGAGTATAATTAATACATACAGGGGATGTTTACTTGTAATTTATTTTTCCTTAGCACCATTACAGCAGAGCTGTGATCTGTGGACTTCCTGTCTTAATATTGGTTCCCCTCCCCACATTCCATATTTCTCTACTTCCTCAAAGTGACTGCCATGCTTAAACACAAGGATATTACAGGCTTCAGGAAGTCAGTGTATGAAGGGCTTAATACTATTACAGTAAGAACAGAATGATTTATAAAGTGTTTCTAAAGTCTCATTCACAACGTCTGTATATACTCAACGGACAGCACATGTCCCAATTCATTTTAATGTGTGTATTCACACATTAGTGTTTTAGCACGGTCCCGCGGATCCGTTTTTTTTAGCATGGATGCATGCTCTATTTTGTACGTGTTCATGATCCATCACACCATTATAGTCTATGGGTCTGTAAAAACATGGATGCCTACAATGATGCAATTCGTGTTTGCATTTGTGTTTCATGGATCAATAGGAAGAGATGCTTTGAAAAAAAAAATTTCAGCTGTTCAGTATCAGTGAAACACGGATGGCACACAGACAGCAAAAAAACGAACAGACGGAACCACACACGGACCTTCACGGATGCATGACTGACCACCTTCTCACGGATTTGAGCTCGGACATGTGAATGAGGCTTAAGGGTGCATTCACTTCACCGTTTAGCTTTCCATTCTTCTGATCCGTCAGAAGAGGAAAGAGAGGGAAAAAAATGAATCCTGTAAAAAAAATGGATCCTGTTGCATCAGTTAGCATAGGATTGCCATAGGATCGCTTTTTTACAGGATCCAGTAAAAAAAAACGGATTTTGTTACATCAGTCATCCGTTTAAGCTAGAGTTGAGCGAACCCGAACTGTAAAGTTCGGGTTCGTACCGAACTTTAGGGTTTTCGCACCGGACCCGAACCCGAACATTTACGTAAAGGTTCGGGTTCGGTGTTCGGCGATTTTTAGGGCGCTTTTTGAAAGGCTGCACAGCAGCCAATCAACAAGCGTCATACTACTTGCCCCAAAAGGCCATCACAGCCATGCCTACTATTGGCATGGCTGTGATTGGCCAACTGCAGCATGTGACCCAGCCTCTATTTAAGCTGGAGTCACGTAGCGCCGCCCGTCACTCTGCTCGGATTAGTGTAGGGAGAGGCTGCAGCTGCTGTGAGGGACAGATCAGGGAGAAATCTTATCAAGAACTGGTTTATGTACTCAGCGATCTACATCAAATGTGTTTTGTGGGTGCAGTGCACAATTTTTTTAAGCCTGCCCTGAGCCAACTACTGCTGAAAAAATAACTTTTTTTTCTTCAGTTAGTCAATATCAATACATGATCGGCAGCCATTTTATGCAACGATAGTGCGCCAGCATAGGCTATCTGCAAGTCCAGAAATACAGCTTTGGCATACTGGGGTGAAAAAACCCTCTAATATACTGCACATCTGGGATTAGACAAGCATAAGTGACTGTCACATTTAGGACAGAAATACAGCTTTTTGGTTAGGGTGAAAAAACCCTCTAATATACTGCACATCTGGGATTACACGTGCATAAGTGACTGTCACATTTAGGACAGAAATACAGCTTTTTGGTTAGGATGAAAAAACCCTCTAATATACTGCACATCTGGGATTAGACAAGCATAAGTGACTGTCACATTTAGGCCAGAAAATACGGCTTTTTGGTTACTGGGGTAAAAAAAGCCTCAAATAAATTGCACATCTGGGATTACATGTGCATAAGTGACTGTCATATTTAGGCCATAAATACGGCTTTGGCATACTGGGGTGAAAAAAGCCTCTCATATACTGCACATCTGGGATTACACGTGCATAAGTGACTGTCACATTTTGGACAGAAATACAGCTTTTTGGTTAGGGTGAAAAAACCCTCTAATATACTGCACATCTGGGATTAGACAAGCATAAGTGACTGTCACATTTAGGACAGAAATACAGCTTTTTTGTTAGGGTGAAAAAACCCTCTAATATACTGCACATCTGGGATTACAAGTGCATAAGTGACTGTCACATTTAGGCCATAAATAAGGCTTTGGCATACTGGGGTGAAAAAAGCATCTCATATACTGCACATCAAGGATTACACATGTATAAGTGACTGTCACATTTAGCACAGAAATACGGCTTTTTGGTTAGGGTGAAAAAACCCTCTAATATACTGCACATCTGGGAATAGACAAGCATAAGTGACTGTCACATTTAGGCCAGAAATACGGCTTTTTGGTTACTGGGGTGAAAAAAGCCTCTAATATATTGCACATCTGGGATTACACGTGCATAAGAGACTGTCACATTTAGGCCATAAATACGGCTTTGGCATACTGGGGTGAAAAAAGCCTCTCATATACTGCACATCTGGGATTACACGTGCATAAGTGACTGTCACATTTTGGACAGAAATACAGCTTTTTGGTTAGGGTGAAAAAACCCTCTAATATACTGCACATCTGGGATTAGACAAGCATAAGTGACTGTCACATTTAGGACAGAAATACAGCTTTTTTGTTAGGGTGAAAAAACCCTCTAATATACTGCACATCTGGGATTACAAGTGCATAAGTGACTGTCACATTTAGGCCATAAATACGGCTTTGGCATACTGGGGTGAAAAAAGCCTCGGATATACTGCACATCTGGGATTAGACAAGCATAATTGAGTGTCACATTTAGGCCACAAATACCGGTGTCATATAGAGTTAAAAAAAATATATTTTTTAGTGCAATACCCTACATCAGGGTTTTTATTGGCGGTTCATTATTTTTAACTGACTTAACCACTTTTTACTTTGCTTTGTAAAAGCTAACTATGAGGAAAACATCTAATAAGGGACGCGGTCATGGTCGTGGTGGTGGTGTTGGTGGAGCCTCTGTTGCAGGGAGAGGACGTGGCCGTTCTGCCACAGCTACACGTCCTACTGAACCTACTACCTCAGGTCCCAGTAGCCGCCAGAATCTACAGCGATATTTGGTCGGGCCTAATGCCGTTCTAAGGATGGTAAGTACAGGCGCTAGTCAATTGGGTGGCCGACAGTGGATCCAGCACGTTCACATTATCTCCCACCCAGTCTTCTGCAGAAAGCGCACAGGTGGCGCCCGGAAACCCTGCCCATCAGTCTGTCACATCACCCCCGTGCATATCGGGGAACCTGTCTGAGCCTCAAGTCATGCAGCAGTCTCTTATGCTGTTTGAAGACTCTGCTGGCAGGGTTTCCCAAGGGCATCCACCTAGCCCTTCCCCAGGGGTGGAAGACATAGAATGCACTGACGCACAACCACTTATGTTTCCTGATGAGGACATGGGAATACCACCTCAGCACGTCTCTGATGATGACGAAACACAGGTGCCAACTGCTGCGTCTTTCTGCAGTGTGCAGATCGAAAAGGAGGTCAGGGAGGAAGACTGGGTGGAAGACGATGCAGGGCACGATGAGGTCCTAGACCCCACATGGAATGAAGGTCGTGCCACTGACTTTCAGAGTTCGGAGGAAGAGGCAGTGGTGAGACTGAGCCAACAGCGTAGCAAAAGCGGGAGCAGGGTGCAAAAGCAGAGCAGCCGTCGCCAATACAGTTCGCCTGCTACTGGCCACCATCACCAGGGAACGAGCACACCAAAGGCAGATTCAAGGAGTTCCCTGGCATGGCACTTCTTCACACAATGTGCTGACGACAAGACCCGAGTGGTTTGCACGCTGTGCCATCAGAACCTGAAGCGAGGCATTAACGTTCTGAACCTTAGCACAACCTGCATGACCAGGCATCTACATGCGAGACACGGGCTGCAGTGGAGTAAGCACCTTCAAAACCAAGAAAGGGCTCCCTCTTCTGCTGCTGCCTCGGCCTCTTCCTCCGCCTCTGGAGGAATGTTGGCACCTGCCGCCCAGCAAACAGAGGATGTGCCATCAACAACACCACCTCCGTCACCAAGCATCTCCACCGTGTCACACGGAAGCGTTCAGCTCTCCATCTCACAAACCTTTGAGAGAAAGCGTAAATTCCCTCCTAGCCACCCTCGATCCCTGGCCCTGAATGCCAGCATTTCTAAACTGCTGGCCTTTGAAATGCTGTCATTCAGGCTGGTGGAGACAGACAGCTTCAAATAGCTCATGTCGCTTGCTGTCCCACAGTAAGTCGTTCCCAGCCGCCACTACTTCTCCAGGAGAGCCGTGCCCTCCCTGCACAACCAAGTATCGGATAAAATCAAGTGTGCACTGCGCAACGCCATCTGTGGCAAGGTCCACCTAACCACAGATACGTGGACCAGTAAGCATGGCCAGGGACGCTATATCTCCCTTACTGCACACTGGGTAAATGTAGTGGCGGCTGGGCCCCAGGCGGAGAGCTGTTTGGCGCACGTCCTTCCGCCACCAAGGATCGCAGGGCATCATTCTTTGCCTCCTGTTGCCTCCTCTTCCTACTCGGCTTCCTCCTCCTCTTCTACCACCTCCTCATCCGGTCAGCGACAGACCTTCACCACCAACTTCAGCACAGCCTGGGGTGAATGTCAGCAGGCCGTTCTGAAACTAATGTGTTTGGGGGACAGGCCCCACACCGCGCAGGAGTTGTGGCGGGGTATAGAACAACAGACCGACGAGTGGTTGCTGCCAGTGAGCCTCAGCCGGCCTGGTGGTGTGCGATAATGGGTGAAATCTCGTTGCAGCTCTGGGACTAGCCGGTTTGACGCACATCCCTTGCCTGGCGCATGTGCTGAATTTGGTGGTGCAGAAATTCATTCACAACTACCCCGACATGTCTGAGCTGCTGCATAAAGTGCGGGCCTTCTGTGCGCGCTTCCGGCGTTCTCATCCTGCTGCCGCTCGACTGTCTGCTCTACAGCGTAACTTCAGACTTCACGCTCACCGCCTCATATGCGACATGTCCACCAGGTGGAACTCCACCTTGCACATGCTGGAGAGACTGTGCGAGCAGCAGCAGGCCATAGTGGAGTTTCAGCTGCGTGCGCAGGTGAGTCACACTGTGGAACAGCACCACTTCACCACCAATGACTGGGCCTCCATGCGAGACCTGTGTGTCCTGTTGCGCTGTTTCGAGTACTCCACCAACATACCAATACCACTTCTATATCTCCTTGAGAAAACACTTAGGGAGATGGTGGAAGAGGATGTGGCCCAGGACGAGGAGGAGGAAGAGGGGTCATCTCTAACACTTTCAGGCCAGTCTTTTAGAAGTGGCTCAGAAAGAGGATTTTTGCAAGAGCAGAGGCCAGGTACAAATTTGGCCAGCCAGGGCCCACTACTGGAGGACGAGGACGAGGAGGATGGGGATGAAGCATGTTCACAGCGGGGTGGCATCCAACGCAGCTCGGGCCCATCACTGGTGGGTGGCTGGGGGTATACGGAGGACGCAGACGATATGCCTCCCACAGAGGACAGCTTGTCCTTACCTCTGGGAAGCCTGGCACACATGAGCGACTACATGCTGCAGTGCCTGCGCAACGACTGAAGAGTTGCCCACATTTTAACGTGTGCTGACTACTGGGTGGCCACACTGCTGAATCCCCGTTAAAAAGACAATGTGCCGTCCTTAATTCCCTCAATGTGCCGCCCTTAATTCCCTCAATGTCACCTCGCCGTAACAACCGGCCCCAACTGCTCATATGGAGCGTGTTAGCAGGAGGCAGCATTTGAACAACATGGTGGAACAGTACCTGTGCACACGACTACACGTACTGACTGATGGTTCTGCCCCATTCAACTTCTGGGTCTTTAAATTGTCCACATGGCCAGAGCTTGCCCTGTATGCCTTGGAGGTGCTGGCCTGCCCTGCAGCCAGTGTACTCTCTGAACGTGTATTTAGCACGGCAGGAGGCGTCATTACAGACAGACGCAGCCGCCTGTCCACAGCCAACGTGGACAAGCTCACGTTCATTAAAATGAACCAGGCTTGGATCAAACAAGACTTGTCTGTACCTTGTGCAGAATAGACATTTATACCACTATCAAACATACATTCTTGTACTCAAGTCAAGTGCAATGATTCTTTGTTTTATTTATTTTTTATTTGTCCCAATATTTTGGGGGTTACCTACCCCAATGAAAAAATTAAAAAAAAATTGTTGGCTACCTCCTCCTCCTCCATTGCTGCCTCCATCTACAACACCACATTCACCACCTCCTCAACCTCCGACTCCATAACCACCTCCTTCTCTGAGTTGCAGGTTAATAATTTGTAATTTTTAGTTATTTTATTTCATTTTAAGTTATTTCCCTATCCACATTTGTTTGCAGAGCAGTTGCCATGCTCTTAAGCACATTTTACTGCCTTTTACATCCCTCTAGCCTTTTCAAGGACTATTTTAGAGCCATTTTAATTTAAAAAAAAGTGCCAATTTTAGTGCCCTAAATTGAAAAAATTCTTATTTTCAATTGCCGGGTGACATTTTACAATTTTTGGCGTATACAGGGGCCTAAATCTCTCAAAATCCTCTTGTCATGACCGGCGTCACACGAAGGGAGGGAAATGGGAAGGCCCTGTCCAAGGGAGAGGGAAAGGTGGTGACCCCTGACTCACCTTGAGGCTGGCACCTGACTGCCCTGACGTCCCTAGACAGGTTCCTCACCCGTACGCCGATCACGTGCCTAAACCCTGGCTTTCCCTAAGATGAGCCCTACGTAGTCAACAGGGCGGTGGGATCACTAGTCCGCACCACTGACACTAAAGGAAAACACCAAGGAGAGGACAGACAAAACAGACAAAACATATAATCCCAGGTGGGCTACAACAACAGACAACAAAAGCCCAACAGGGATCCGGAGGGTAACACTCTGGAACAACCACCATGGATCACAGCTACTCAGCTCCAGTAGGTCAGTATAGAAGTCCAGGCAGGAAGCTCTATATCTGGCAACCAGAGAAGTGGGAGAGGGGAATATAAGGAGGTTGGGAGTGCTGGACAAGAAACAGCTGAGGAGAAGAAGCTACGGATCCCTGAGTGAGCCAAAAAGGGTTGCACCCAGAAAGCTACCATTAAGAAGCAGCACTATCTTTATACATAGAGCGCGCAGCCACCCGCTGCGACTTCCTGACCCCGGATATAACGGAGTCAGACGTGGCTCTTGACACCCTCGTGACAGTACCACCCTTTCCACGAGGGGCCTCCGGACACTCAGGACTAGGTCTCTCAGGATGAGAGGCATGAAAAGCCCAAACTAACCTGTCGGTGTTTACCTCAGACGCTGGAACCCACGTTCTTTCCTCGGGACCGTAACCCCTCCAATTCACCAGATATTGAAGAGAGCGGCGGACCCGGCGAGAATCAACAATTTTGGATATTTGAAACTCTAGATTACCATCCACAATAACAGGAGGGGGTTGCAGCGGTGATGGTTCTAGAGGTGGAACATACTTTTTGAGTAACGACTTATGGAAGACGTTATGGATTTTAAAAGTCTGAGGTAGCTCCAGGCGAAAAGCCACGGGGTTAATGATGGCTATTATTTTGTAAGGACCAATGAATCTAGGACCCAGTTTCCAAGAGGGAACCTTTAATTTAATATTCCTAGTAGATAACCACACATAGTCATTCACACCTAGGTCCGGACCTAGCGACCGTTTCTTATCAGCCATGCATTTATATTTACCTCCCATATTTTTCAAATTAGTTTGCACTTTCTGCCATACAGATGAAAAAGATGACGAAAACCGTTCCTCTTCGGGAACCCCAGAAGACCCCCCCTCCTTGAAAGTACAGAATTGGGGATGAAAACCATATGCACCAAGAAATGGTGACTTGCCAGTGGATTCCTGACGGCAATTATTTATGGCAAACTCGGCTAACGGTAAATATGATGACCACACCTCTTGGTTTTCAGACACAAAACACCTTAGATATGTCTCAAGGTTTTGGTTGGTACGCTCAGTCTGTCCATTCGACTGAGGATGGAAAGCTGAGGAAAAGGACAAGTGTACCCCCAAACGGGAACAAAAAGCTTTCCAAAACTTATAAAGAAATAAATTGGGTTCCCCGATCCGAAACAACATCGGAAGGGACCCCGTGAAGCTTCACGATTTCACTGATGAATACCTGAGCAAGAGTCTTAGCATTAGGTAGTGCGGGTAACGCAATGAAGTGTACCATCTTGCTAAACCTGTCTACTACTACCAAGATAACTGTTTTACCCGCAGACAAAGGTAAGTCAGTAATAAAATCCATTGACAGATGTGTCCATGGCCTATTGGGAATGACAAGTGGCAATAAAGACCCTGCAGGACGTGTATGAGAGACTTTTGCGCTCGCACAAGTAGAACAAGTAGACACAAAATCCATAACATCCTGACGCAACCTTGGCCACCAAAAACGACGAGACAATAGTTCCAAGGTTGCTTTACTACCCGGGTGCCCAGCAAGTGCCGAATTATGATGTTCCTTTAATAATTCGAGATGCAGGTTTAACGGTACAAACAATTTCTCTGAGGGGCAAGAGACCGGGGCGTCCCTGTGGGCCTCTAACACTTTCCCCTCCAGAACAGAGTGTACCGCAGAGACAACCACTCCTCTTTGTAGAATGGGTACCGGATCACTCACATTACCCCCTCCAGGGAAACATGCATCTGCCTTGGTATTTTTTGCCCCAGGACGATAGGTAATAACAAAGTTAAACCTGGTAAAAAATAGCGACCACCTAGCTTGTCTAGGGGTGAGACACTTAGCTGATTCGAGGTACAGAAGATTCTTGTGGTCTGTAATCACCGTGACGGGGTGGATTGCCCCCTCTAAAAAGTGACGCCATTCTTCAAACGCTAGTTTAATAGCTAATAGTTCCCTATTGCCAATATCATAGTTCTTCTCCGCTGCAGATAGTTTTTTAGAAAAGAAAGCACAAGGACGCCATTTGCCAGGAGACGGACCCTGAGACAATACAGCCCCCACTCCCACCTCTGACGCATCTACTTCAACAAAAAAAGGCTGGGAGACGTCAGGTTGGATTAGTACAGGTGCCGAGGTAAACCTCTCTTTTAGAGAGGAAAAAGCAATTTTAGCGGCGTCAGACCATTTAGAAAAATCAGTCCCCTTCCTAGTCATGTCAGTAAGGGGTTTGACAATCACCGAATAATTTTTAATGAACTTTCTGTAGAAATTTGCAAAGCCCAAGAACCGTTGCAGTGCTTTGAGGTTCTCAGGAAGATCCCAATCTAAAATTGCCTGGACCTTCCTAGGATCCATACGGAAACCTGAGGCAGATAATAAATAACCTAGGAACTGTATTTCCTGAACGGCGAAGACACATTTTTCAATTTTCGCATATAATTTATTCGTCCGTAGGACCTGCAGTACCTGTCTGACATGCACCTCATGTGTTTTCAGATCAGACGAATAAATTAAAATATCATCTAGGTATATCACCACAAACCTGCCGATAAGATGACTAAAAATGTCATTAACGAAATGTTGGAAGGCATGACTAGATTTTCATAATGCCCCTCAGGGGTGTTAAAAGCTGTCTTCCACTCATCCTCTTCCTTGATACGAATCAGATTGTAGGCCCCCCTAAGATCAAGTTTGGAGAACCACCTAGCACCCGCAATCTGATTAAACAGGTCAGGAATGAGAGGAAGAGGGTAAGGGTCTCGGATGGTTATCCGGTTTAGTTCGCGGAAATCTAGGCAAGAACGCAGGCCCCCATCTTTCATTTTAACGAAGAAAAACCCTGCAGCCACGGGTGAAGAAGAGGGTCTGATGTGTCCCTTAGCCAAGCTCTCGGAAATATAATCTTTCATGGCTTGTCTCTCCGGACCCGAAAGATTATATAACCTGGTCTTGGGTAATTTTGCACCGGGAATCAGATTAACCGGGCAATAGTAAGGACGATGAGGTGGTAACTTCTGGCAACCCTTTTCAGAAAAAACGTCCTCAAAGTCCGAAACAAATTTAGGTAGAGCAGCTATGGAGGCGACTAAGCAATTGCTATTTAAGCAATTTTCTCTGCAATGCTCACTCCACTCCAATATCTCCCTGGCCTGCCAATCCACCACTGGATTGTGCGCTACCAACCAGGGAAGACCCAATACCACAGGAGTGGGAAGCCCCTCCAGAACATAACATGAAAGACACTCGTTATGGTGGTCCCCTACCCGAAGGTGTAAGTTATGGACAATGTGAGTGAGGTTTCTCTGAGACAGAGGAGCAGAATCAATAGCGAATATGGGAATAGGTCTCTGTAGCGTACAGAGAGACAAACCCATAGTGTGGGCAAAATGGGCATCTATCAAATTTACTCCTGCTCCACTGTCTAGAAAGAAAGAAATAGTCTCCGTCTTAATACCAAAAACAACAACCCCTGGCAACACAAATTGAGATGTTCGTATGGAGGAAACATCCTCCACACAGCCTGGGGTTAGTAGTTTTCTGACGGTCTCTTGTTTTTGGGAAAGGAAGGACAGACATTAATGAAATGACCTCTCCCCCCACAGAAAAAACAAACCCCACGCCTACGGCGAGCCTCAGGAGGACGGACCTGACAAGTAGTTCCTCCTAGCTGCATAGGCTCGTCTAAGTCTGTACAGACTAACTGCTGCTTGGGAGGGGTTACCAATGGCTCAGGATTTTTCAATCTGTCCCTCAGACGTCTATCTATTCTGATAGAAAGGGACATAACAGCATCAAGGGAAAAGGGAGTCTCATACAGCGCAAGCGCATCCTTAATCCTTTCGGATAACCCAGAGCAGAACTGACTCCTGAGAGCCGAGTCGTAACGAAACTCCTGCTAAAACCCTGCAGACCGACGTGTAAGCCAACTTCTCTTCAAACAAGCTCAGGCAAAAAGACACCGCTACAGCATCATTAACCCCCAAAGGCGACAAGGACCTACCATTCATGAAACGCCCCCACCTCAGCCATGATGACTAATAACTTCTCCAAGTTGCTCCTGCCACCGAACGGCTCAATAGCTCCATAACTAACGCCAAATCAGCCCCCACAGGTGCTCCGGACAGGGACTCCCTAAAGCATCTGCCAACGGAACCAAGCTGAAGAACCGCTGCATCTGCGAACGGGATAACGCATCAGCAATGTCATTATTAATGCCAGGGATATGCACTGCTTTTATCAAAATATTCAAACGCAAACAGATAAGCACTAAATGCCTCAAAAGCTTAACTAGTAACGGATTCTTAGACGATAGACAATTAATCGCAAACATCACACCTTTATTATCTGTATGCAACCTAATACGCTTATTCCTAAAAAAACTACCCCATAAAACCAAAGCAACAACAACCGGAAAAAGCTCAAGTAAAACTAAATTTTTTAAAACACCATTCCTAACCCATGACTCATGCCAAACCTCTGAACACCAATGCCCCTCCCAAAATGCCCCAAAACCTACACTCCCCGCTGCGTCAGTAAACAAATTCATCTGAGGAGCATCCACAAACTCCTCCTGCCACATAGAGCGACCATTAAAACTTTCTAGAAACTCCAACCATAACTTAAGGTCATCCCTTACGTCATTATCCAATGCTACATGAAAACTAGGATTCTTAATGCCTGCAATCCTCTGTGACAGCTGCCTGCAAAATACACGTCCCATGGGCATGAGCCTACAACAAAATGTCAGCAAACCTAACAAAGACTGAACTTCCTTCACCGTAACAGAATGACGAACTAAAACCCCTTTAATCAAACCAGCCGCTTTCTGCACTTTTCCAACTGGTAACCTCACTTCCCCAATCCCTGAATCTATAACAATACCCAAATATTCAATACAACAAGAAGGAAAAACAGTTTTTTCAATAGCTAACGGAACCCCAAACTCAGAACAGACATTAAAAAACTCACCTAGAACCTCAGAACATGCAGAATCCCCTGGAGGCCCTACAAATAAAAAATCATCTAAGTAATGAACCACACCTCCTTTCATCACCCGGACTGAGACTACCCACTCTAAAAAAGTCGAGAATGCCTCAAAATAAAAACAAGAAATAGAACAGCCCATAGGCAAACATTTATCAAAATAAAACCTGTCCTTGAAACAAAAACCCAAAGAATTGAAAGCCGCCGGGTGTATTGGCAACAGCCTAAAGGCAGATTTAACATCTGCCTTGGCCAAAAGAGCCCCCACACCAAACGACTTTACTAATGACACAGCAGCATCAAACGTAGAATAGGACACTCTAGATAAACAACTATCAATCTCGTCATTCAACGAACTACCAAACGGGTAAGATAAATGGTGAATTATCCTAAATGAATTAGGTTCCTTCTTTGGAACCACCCCCAGAGGAGATAACCTGAAATCCCCAAAGGGTGGCTCCACAAAAGGACCAGACACTCTACCTGCTAAAATTTCAGCATTTAATTTAACATCCACAACATGCGGGTATTTCTCAACCGACGGCAGGTTCTTCACCATCACACAACCCTGCCCAGAAAATGACGGTATAATAAAACCATTTGAAAAACCAGAAATCAACAAATCAGCTATCTGTCGGTTTGGATACCGACCTAACGAAGGGAGCATGTTCTCCAACTTTACTGGTGTCGACGCTTTTCTGAAGAAATTCCTTTGCAGTCGGCTGTGACGGCAAACTGGCCTTCTTAAAGCATCTGGACATTGGATGACCCGCCCCACAGAAAGTACACTCATGCTTGTACTTGCATGTGGCGGGCCATTTACAATGTGACTCGTTGTATGCAAAACATACCCCACGCTTCATTACACTCACAGAAGGAGGCGTCTTAGGAATAGCCACCGACCTCTGCGGTATTAACAAATTAAGCCATAGGCCTACATCTTTAGACCCCCAACGTAACTGAGGATAGACCACCATTTTCTGTCTAAAGTTATCATCGTAATGAAACCATCCTAAACCACCAAAATTTTTATATGCTTCCAACACTATATCTACATGCTGAAAAAAAACCTGAACATTTCTCCGGCTGCTTCTCCCCCAAAACACTGGCAAAAATGCAAAATGCTTGAAGCCAATTGTGAAAAGATCTAGGAATGGGACGCCTCCTCTCCTCCTCAGATTTTTCATCTCTGCGCTCCATTTTAACAATAAAATCCTTAGAGGCAGGGAGGAGAGACAAAATATCAATAAAGTCGCTATTCCAGATCTTCTCCCTAATCGCTGAAGGAAGATGAAAGCCTAATGGGGAAATAGAACAAGGCATAACTTCCCTAAAACAGCCCTCTGCTATACCTTTGGCACGAGACAGCACAGGCACAGACAGAGGCTCTATTAAGCTATCCCCCTCTCCCAGTCCCAAGCCGTCAGCCGGTAGCCAGGCAGAAGAAACATTACCCAACAAACCACCAGCTGCAGCAGGGGAGGGAGGGGGTTGAAGCTGGGGGGGGGGCTAGATACCAGCCCCTGTAAGGAGGATAACACTAGGGATAAAGATGAAATAACTGGAGCAAGTTGCCCCGGCCACTCACCCGACTGCTGAACCGGTCCAGGTAGGGATGATGCTGTCATCTGCGCGATGGTTCCAGGGGTTCCTCCTGCCGCACCTCCAGCCCAGCCAAAAGAAGGTTGGCTATCCGCGACACCCGTCCCAGGCCCCTCCGCACCCTGGGACTCAAGGCCACGAGCCCCCAGGGGGGAGTTAAAAGGCTGCGGTGCCGAACCATTTCCGGAAACAACCGGAAGGCGCACACTAGATGTCGTCACACCGCGACGTCCCCTCGCGATGCCATCCACAGAAATCCCGGTCCCGCGAGATCTTGGCCGCGCCTGCGCAGATGGGGAAGGAGAGTATCTTCTATTCGCACGCCGGATTCTCCTCAGACGGGAATCCCGGACCGCACCAGCTCCAGACGAATCTTCAACACGTGCCGATTCCGGAAGCTCCAACCTGTCCACAGCAGAAACACCATCCGGAACAGGTGAAAGCAGGGAAGATGGAAAGGCAGCAGACGTCCCAGACGAAACCGGCTCCGGCGATCTCAGGCGAAGAAGACATTACCCAATCCAGGAAGGAGCTCCATCCTCTACTGCACAGCTCGCCAATTCTTCAATCAGGGACTCCACAAGGTAAGCAGGAACAGCTAAGCACGAACGGTCCTCTTGACAGTTGCAGGTCAATTCAAAAGGCACTGCAGCCTGTGTCTCCCACCTTCTTATTCACTCCAGAGGACTCCCATAACCAATCAGAGCCCTATCACCAGGGCCCAGAAAAACTGCCCTAGCCCTAGAGCATTTACAGGCCCACTTGCCAACCAATCAACTTAAGGTTGCTGGGCAGAGCACATCAGCCCAGAAACCATAACCAAAACAGCGGGAAACTTTCCCGCCTAAAACCATCTTTCTATGCCCTCATAGCCTACCAACACAAACCTCCTCAACCAAGGTCAAATAACGTTCAAATATGGCTTAACCCCTTAAGGACATAGGACGTACCGGTACGCCCTATTTCCCGAGTCCTTAAGGACACAGGACGTACCGGTACGTCCTGACTTAAAATCGGCATTCCGGCGCCGCGGGGGTTAATCGGAACGGGATGCCGGCTGAAATCATTCAGCCGGCATCCCGTAACAATGCAGGGGGGGTCATTTGACCCCCCCGTATCGACGATCGCAGAAAACCGCAGGTCAATTCAGACCTGCGGTTTTCTGCGTTTCCGGTCCATTCGGGTGTCCTGTGACCCGATGAACCGGAAAAAGACTGCGATCGGTGGCGTAATTATACACCACCTATCGCAGTATGAGGATTTGGAGAGGCGGTGCTGGCCCTGGTGCTGAACGCCGCTGTCCAGGGTGCTGATTGGAGCAGGGGAGAGAGGCGCGAGATTCAAACTTCCTGCGCTCCTCTCTCCCCTCCTCTTCCTGTCCAGCACCCTGACCGTGCAGCACCGTTTGGCACCAGCTCCTGCGTCCCCCTAATCACCATCCATCACCCTCCTGCACCCATCGCCACCCAGGTAGGTTAGGGTCAGTGAGGGAGAGGCACCGTTAGGCAGGGAAAGAAGGGAAAAGTTAGAAAAAAAAAAAAAGTTCTTTTATTTCAAAACTTTATTTGATCCATCAGACCCCAGACCCCCCCCCTGCCACTTGCGCCCCCCCACCAGCCCCGCACCCCCCCCACCCCCACCAGCCCCCCACCCCCCACCAGCCCCCCTTCCCCTCACCACCACTTTTTTTTTTTTTTTTTTCTGCGTGCGCTGACTGGCCGCCACTTTTTAGCGTCCATCCACTGTTAGCGCATCGCCCACCCCACCACCGCACCACCCCACCGACCGCTGATCAGCGTTGTACCGCTGATCAGCAAATTTGAACTTTTTTTTTCCTAACACTTGCCCTTTCTTTTTTTGCCTTTTTTAGTACGTGAACACCCGTTGATGAGGATGACCCCACGTTCCTTTTGTCATCCGCATCCTCCTCATCATCATCGGATGACGATGAGCCACCAAGGCGGCGGAGACGCCGCCAGGCGGAGCCAGGGGCCCCACATGCTAGGGATCCTGTG
Source organism: Bufo bufo (assembly GCF_905171765.1). Lineage (NCBI taxonomy): Eukaryota > Metazoa > Chordata > Amphibia > Anura > Bufonidae > Bufo > Bufo bufo. The sequence goes on from NC_053390.1 coordinate 335,165,013, forward strand.
GCCCACCCTAGTACGAGCCGCCCTGGGGTTCGTACTGGTTTCCCGGCCCACCAAATAAGTCCACCGGAGCCCCCTGCCGATGAACTTAGTTGGTGTCCCCCAGTGGACTTTGAGCCTGAGATTCCGGATTTTGCTGGCAATCCTGGAATCCAGATTCCCACAGTGGGGTTTACTGAAATTGACTATTTTAGTTTTTTTTTCAGTAACCCACTGGTGAATCTGATGGTGGAGCAGACGAATCTGTACGCCCAACAGTTCGTCGCTCAAAACCCAGGCTCATTTTTGGCTAGACCCGGTGGCTGGACGCCGGTCAGTGCAGCCGAGATGAGGACATTTTGGGGCCTCGTGCTGCATATGGGTCTAGTCCAAAAACCCAGTGTCAGGCAATACTGGAGTGGCGACGTCCTATACCAGACCCCACTGTACAGTATGGTCATGACACGCTCCCGGTTTGAGGCCGTCCGGAAATGTCTGCATTATTCCGATAATGCAGCATGTCCACCCCGAGGTGATCCTGCCTATGACCGGCTGTATAAGATACGGTCATCGATCACTTTGGGGCCAAATTCATGGAGGCCTACGTACCTGGAAGGGAGGTCGCGGTTGATGAGTCTCTCGTTGCGTTCAAGGGGAGACTCAGTTTCCGCCAATACATTCCCACAAAGCGGGCGAGGTATGGCGTGAAGCTATACAAAATTTGTGAGAGTACCTCAGGGTACACTTACAAATTTTGTGTGTACGAGGGGCGAGATTCCCGTATTCAACCCCCAGAATGTCCCCCCACTCTGGGTGTTACCGGGAAACTCGTGTGGGACCTTATGTACCCACTGCTGGATAACGGTTACCACTTGTACGTGGACAACTTTTATACCAGTATCCCCTTGTTCAGGTCCCTTGCCGCCAGATCCACGTTCGCTTGTGGGACCGTGCGGAAAAATCAACGCGGCCTCCCTGCCTACCCCCTCCAGGTACCTATCCCCAGGGGTGAGACCTGTGCCCTTACCAGTGGAAACCTGTTGCTGGTCAGGTATAAGGACAAGAGGGATGTCCTTATGCTATCCACAATCCACAGTAACAGCACCACCCCAGTCCCTGTGCGAGGTACCGCGGCAACGGTCCTCAAGCCCGATTGTATCGCCGACTACAATCGGTATATGGGAGGAGTTGATCTCTCTGATCAAGTCCTCAAGCCATATAACGCCATGCGCAAAACCCGGGCATGGTACAAAAAAGTTGCGGTCTACTTGGTGCAGGTTGCCATGTACAACTCTTTTGTACTATCCCGAAGCGCTGGCAGCACAGGGACATTCCTCCAATTCTATGAGGCAGTCCTCAAGGCCCTGATCTTTTCGGACCGGGAAAGAGCAGGCCGGAGTACCTCGGGAATTGGAGGCGCCCGGATCGTCCCTGGCCAACACTTTCCAGGTGTGGTCCCCCATACTGGAAAGAAGGGACGAACCCAAAAAAAGTGCAGAGTGTGTCACAAGAGGGGGATACGGAAGGACACCACCACTCAGTGTGACACGTGCCCCGATCATCCGGGCCTCTGCATTATCGATTGCTTCAGGGAGTATCACACTTCCATGGAGTACTAAATTTTTATAATCCCCAACAGTCCACTAGAGAACATAAAAAACTATGGCTCTCAGACTTTGGAGACACGGAAACATTTTTTTTTTCCCAAAAAAATATTAGTTTTAGTGCAGGCATCCTCAAACTGCGGCCCTCCAGATGTTGTAAAACTATAACTCCCAGCATGCCCAGACAACCTACAGCAATCAGCAGGGCATGGTGGGAATTGTAGTTTTACAACATCTGGAGGGCCGCAGTTTTTAGGATGCCTGCTTAGTGTCTCCAAAGTCTGAGAGCCATACATATTGGGCATCGTCGCGTGTGTAAAAGTCGTCGCTATAAAAATAACTTTTGCCCAAACGCCTCGGATGAACGGTGTTAAAAATATAAAATAAAAACGGTGCCAAAACACCCATTTTTGGGCAAAATTTCCATTTGAATCCTTTTTGCCGGTAATAAAGCTAGGGTTAACAGCCAAACAAAACTCAATATTTATGGCCCTGATTCTGTAGTTTGCAGAAACACCCCATATGTGGTCGTAAATGGCTATATAGCCGCACGGCAGGGCATAAAACGAAGGGAACTCCATATGGTTTCTGGAAGGCAGATTTTGATGGACAGTTTTATTTTTGACACCATGTCCCATTAGAAGCCCCCCCTGATGTAGCCTAGACTAGAAACTCCAAAAAAGTGACCCCATCTAAGAAACTACACCCCTCAAGGTATTCAAAAGTTACTTTACAAACTATGTTAACCCTTTAGGTGTTCCACAAAACTAAATAGCGAATGTAGAAACAATTTTAGAATTTAATTTTTTTGTTACATTGCCTCAAAAAGAGTAATATAGAGCAACCAAAAATCTAATTTACCCCTAAAATAGTCCCAAAACAACAACCACCTTATCCCGTAGTTTCCTAGATGGGGTCACTTTTATGGAGTTTCTACTCTAGGGGTGCATCAGGGGGCTTGAAAGGGTACATGGTGTCAATAAACCAGTCCAGCAAAATCTGCCTTCCAAAAACCATATGACATTCCCCTTCTTCTATGTCCTGCCGTTTAGCCAAACAGTAGTTTACGACCACATATGGGGTGTTTTTGCAAACTACAGAATCAGGGCAACCCATTTTGAGTGTTGTTTGGCAGTTAACCCTTGTTTTACTCCTGGAAAAAAATTATTATATTGGAAACTTTTCCAAAAAATAGAAATTTCAAAATTGTTTCTTCATCTGCCATTAACTCTTGTGGAACACCTAAAGGGTTAACAAAGTTTGTAAACCCAGTTTTGAATACCTTGAGGGGTGTACTTTCTTAGATGGAGTCACTTTTTTGAAATTTCTATTCTAGGGGTGCAACAGGGGGCTTCAAATGGGACATGGTATAAACAAAACGAGTCCTGCCAAATCTGCCTTCCAAAACCCATATGGCGTTCCCCTCCTTCTATGTGCTACCGTTCGGCCAAACAGTAGTTTACGACCACATATGGGGTGTTTTTGCAAACTACAGAATCAGGGCAACCCATTTTGAGTGTTGTTTGGCAGTTAACCCTTGTTTTACTCCTGGAAAAAAATTATTATATTGGAAACTTTTCCAAAAAATAGAAATTTCAAAATTGTTTCTTCATCTGCCATTAACTCTTGTGGAACACCTAAAGGGTTAACAAAGTTTGTAAACCCAGTTTTGAATACCTTGAGGGGTGTACTTTCTTAGATGGAGTCACTTTTTTGAAATTTCTATTCTAGGGGTGCAACAGGGGGCTTCAAATGGGACATGGTATAAACAAAACCAGTCCTGCCAAATCTGCCTTCCAAAACCCATATGGCGTTCCCCTCCTTCTATGTGCTACCGTTCGGCCAAACAGTAGTTTACGACCACATATGGGGTGTTTTTGCAAACTACAGAATCAGGGCAACCCATTTTAAGTGTTGTTTGGCAGTTAACCCTTGTTTTACTCCTGGAAAAAATTGATTATATTGGAAACTTTTCCAAAAAATATAAATTTCAAAATTGTTTCTCCATCTGCCATTAACTCTTGTGGAACACCTAAAGGGTTAACAAAGTTTGTAACCCCAGTTTTGAATACCTTGAGGTGTGTACTTTCTTAGATGGAGTCACTTTTTAGAAATTTCTATTCTAGGTGTGCAACAGGGGGCTTCAAATGGGACATGGTATAAACAAAACCAGTCCTGCCAAATCTGCCTTCCAAAACCCATATGGTGTTCCCCTCCTTCTATGTGCTACCGTTCGGCCAAACAGTAGTTTACGACCACATATGGGGTGTTTTTGCAAACTACAGAATCAGGGCAACCCATTTTGAGTGTTGTTTGGCAGTTAACCCTTGTTTTACTCCTGGAAAAAATTGATTATATTGGAAAATTTTCCAAAAAATAGAAATTTCAAAATTGTTTCTCCATCTGCCATTAACTCTTGTGGAAGACCATTTTTGGGAGGTTTCTATTATCTAAGCCTCACAAAGTGACTTCAAACCTGAACTGGTCCATAAAAAGTGGGATTTTGAAGATTTCTGAAAATTTCAAAATTTGCTTCTAAACTTCTAAGCCTTGTAACATCCCCAAAAAATAAAATATCATTCCCAAAATGCTACAAACATGAAGTAGACATATGGGGAATGTAAAATCATCACAATTTTTGGGGGTATTACTATGTATTACAGAAGTAGAGAAACTGAAAGTTTGAAATTTGCTAATTTTTCAAAATTTTTGGTAAAAATTGTATTTTTTTATGCAAACAAATTAACTTTTTTGACCCAATTTTAGCAGTGACATGAAGTACAATATGTGACGAAAAAACAATTTCAGAACGGCCTGGGTAAGTCAAAGCGTTTTAAAGTTATGAGCACTTAAAGTGACACTGGTCAGATTTCCAAAAAATGGCCTGGTCCTTAAGGTGAAAATGAGCCCGGTCCTTAAGGGGTTAATGCCAATTCAGCCATGGGTCCCCCTCCTAATGGTCCGGGGGCTATTCATTCCAGCAAATCGTTCTTGTTATTGGGGTGCAAGTGTTGCTTGATACAGCAATTAACAGGGTTTATTACAAGGAAATATTTCTACAGTATGTCTTATTTGCCCATGTGCGGTTGTAAAGCCCTTTTTGCCGTGTATTAGTGGCAAAAGAAAAATATATTTGCTCTTGTGCTGTGCAGTGATATATTCTAAAGCACTGTTTGCCATGTATTAGTGGGGAAATAAAAGTATATTCGCCGTTCAGCGTTGCACTCATCTACTGAAAAGCCTTTTGTGTAAAAATAGAAAAAAATTAGGGCCTAATTGCAGCTCTGAAGTGCAGTGATATATTCTAAAGCACTGTTTGCCATGTATTAGTGATGATATAAAAGTTTTTTCCCCCATTCAGTGCACTTATCTGTTGAAAAGCCTTTTGTGTAAGGCTGGTTTCACATGGGCGTTGCGGAAAAAGATGCGGGTGCGTTGTGGGAACATGCACGATTTTTCCACGCGAGTGCAAAACATTTTAATGCGTTTTGCACGCGCATGAGAAAAATCTGCATGTTTGGCACCCAAACCCGAACTTTTTCACAGAAGTTCAGGTTTGGGTTAGGTGTTGTGTAGATTGCTATTATTTTCCCTTATAACATGGTTATAAGGGAAAATAATAGCATTCTTAATACAGAATGCATAGTACAATAGGGCTGGAGGGGTTAAAAAAAATAAAATGAAATTTAACTCACCTTAATCCACTTGCTCGCGCAGCCCGGCTTCTCTTTTGTCTTCTTTGAGGTATAGGACCTTTGATGACGTCACTGCCCTCATCATGGTGATGGATCATGTGATGGACCATGTGATGAGCGCAGCGATGTCATCATAGGCCCTTTTCCTGTGCACAGCAAAGAAGAAGACAGAAGAGATGCCGGCTGCGCGAACAAGTGGAGTTAAATTTTTTATTTTTTTTTAACCCCTCCAGCCCTATTGTACTATGCATTCTGTATTAAGAATGCTATTATTTTCCCTTATAACCATGTTATAAGGGAAAATAATAATGATCGGGTCTCCATCCCGATCGTCTCCTAGCAACCGTGCGTAAAAATCGCACCGCTTCCGCAATTGCTTGCGGATGCTTGCGATTTTCACGCAGCCCCATTCACTTCTATGGGGCCTGCGTTGCGTGAAAAACGCAGAATATAGAACATGCTGCGATTTTCATGCAACGCACAAGTGATGCATGAAAACCAACGCTCATGTGAACAGCCCCATAGAATTGAATGGGTCTGGATTCAGTGTGGGTGCAATGCGTTCACCTCACACCTTGCACCCGCGCGGAAATCTCGCCCGTGGGAAAGGGGCCTAAAAGTCTAAAAATATTAGGGCCTACTTGCCAGTCAGCGGTGCAGTAATATATTCTGAAGCCCTGTTTGCCGTGTATTAGTGACGAAATAAAAATATATTCACTGTTCAGCTTTACACTCATCTGTTGAAAAGCCTTTAGTGTAAAAGTAGAATAAAAATAGGGCCTAATTGCCGTTCAACTGTGCAGTGATATTCTACAGCCCTGTTTGCTGTTTATTAGTGGAGAAATAAAAATATATTCGTCGTTCAACGTTGCACTCATCTGTTAAAAAGCCTTTTGTGTTAAAGTAGAAAAAAATTAGGGCCTAATTGCAGTTCTGTGGTGAAGTGAAATATTCCGAAGCTCTGTTTGCTGTGTATTAGTGGCGAAATAAAAATATATTCACTGTTCAGCTTTGCACTCATCTGTTGAAAAGCCTTTTGTGTAAAAGTAGAAAAAAATTTGGGCCTAATTGCCATTCACCTGTGCAGTGATATATTCTACAGCCCTGTTTGCTGTTTATTAGTGGCAAAATAAAAATATATTCGCTGTTTAGCGTTGCACTCATCTGTTGAAAAGCCTTTTGTGTTGTATAAAAGTAGAAAAAAATTAGGGCCTAATTGCAGTTCTGCGGTGCAGTGATATATTCTCCAGCCCTGTTTGACGTGTATTAGTGGCGAAATAAAAATATATTTGATTCACCAAACATGTGAACATATGGAGATATTTGCTCCCGCCATATTCTTTTACATTGTGAAGAACTTTGACCCATGACACATCCATCAGGTGGTACAGGACAGCCAATTGAGACGTTTCAGCACATGGACATACCCCCTACCTTATAAATAAACCTGATCTGGCCGCCATTTTACATTCAGTGTTTTGCCAGTGTAGGGAGAGGTTGCTGTGTGGAGCAGGGACAGGCTGTTAGGGACACCAAACGCTAGCTAATAGGGCCACAAAAGTAATTTTAAGGACTGGTATAGGTGTGCTATCGATAGGTGTGATACACAGAGGGGTGCGATATACTTATAATATACTTTTATAATGAGTCAAAAACACATAGATCTATATAGTGATCACCTGGAAGTCAGGGGACTAGGGGCTAGGGGCTTACTAGGGCCATTTTTATATAGGGTAAGGTTCCGGACAGGGTCGCTCTTATCAGGGCGGGTGGTCTGTGGTTAGGTTATCAGGGCCAGAATAGCACCCCCCTGTAGGGTAATATCAGGGACAGTTCTTTGCCCACCCTGTCCTTCAATACCACATCATCATCTAGCCCAAGGATAAATGTTTTTTGCATTCCCTCTGGGATTCATGGATGTGCACTGGAACCCCCTGGATTGTGGTAGGACATATGGTTTCTGATTTGGTGCAGCCAAGCACCTGATTTAGTGCCGCAGAGCACTTGTTATTGCCTACCACATCTATGCTTTTTGCTTAACTTTAATCATTTTATTTATTTTCATTTTGAGGGATATCTTTTCCATTCACACGTCCGCAAAATGGGTCCGCATCCGTTCCGCAATCTTGCGGAACAGGTGCAGCCCCATTAATTTTCAATGGGGCTGGAATGTGCTGTCAACAACCGCATTTGCGGATCCGCATCCGAATTTGCGGATCCGCACTTCCGCATCCGTGCTTCCGTTTCCACAAAAAGATAGAACATGTCCTATTCTTGAGAAAAGGTGGAACGGCTCACTCTCTATATACACGGGTTGATGCCTGGGTCCAAATAAGAATCACCCCTTCAAAAATAGTAAGAATCTAAGTAATAATGGACCGACACTTAAACATATGGGTTCACACTGAGCAATAAATTTGGTAAATAGTGCAATTTAATAAAACATAAAATACATATAAAAACATATAATACACACGATAGTGGGATATGAGATGATGTTTGGATTAACTGGTAATAAAGTCCATACAATGCAATTAGTGAATAGTTAATGTCCCATGATTCTACGATTAAGTAGATGGAAAAAATCGATAGAACAAATCGATAGAAAAAAATCGACAAAAAATCCAAAGGAAAAAATTAATAGCAAGCAGTCATTGACTATATTGAGTAAAATACTCACTTTTGGCGCCGTTCTGTGGTGTCCCACATGTAAGAGCGCTTACCTCAGTGTCGCTTTAATTAAGTACCGGTGGCAAAGTATAGTTACTTAACTGACATCCTGAAACCAGGTCTCCATATGATCACTTCAATTTGCACGAGGTGAGCTGTTTCTTTTCCTTTTTCTTTTCAGATAATACAGACTCTATCAATCTCGGTTAACGTTGTGATGAAGCTTCGATCTTTTGGATCATGAATGTTTGTCAGTTGCCAGCCGTTCGTGAAATCGATCACCAGACAATTTACTTGCATTTGTTTCAGATGATAATTTCCATGTCCTATTCTTGTCCTCAATTGTAGACAAGATTAGGCATTTTCTATTATAGTGCCGGCGATGTGCAGTCCGTAAATTGCGGAATGCACATTGCTCGTGTCCGTGTTTTGCGGATCCGCAAAACACTTACGGACGTGTAAATGGACCCTCATAGTAACATTATTAAAGGTTACGTTTTATCTTTATGTATATTCTAATGGATTGCCTTCCGTGTACAATGTTATAATATACTTTCTATGTTGGAAAGTATATTATAGTGCATTTGTATTAGGCCCCGTTGTGTGCATCCGTGGCTGTTTTCCTTTTTTTTTCGCAGACCTATTGACTTTCAATGGGTCCGTGGAAAAATCGGAAAATGCACCGTTTTGCAGCCAAGACCGTGATCCGTGTATCCTGTCCGTCAAAAAAATATGACCTGTCCTATTTTTTTGACGGACAACGGTTCACGGACCCATTCAAGTCAATGGGTCCGTGAAAGAACACGGATGCACACAAGATTGGCATCCGTGTCCGTGATCCGTGGCCGTAGGTTAGTTTTTATACAGACGGATCCGAAGATCCCCCCCCCTGTAGTTAACACATTGGTGGCCAGTGCGGCCGCCCCCCCTTCCCTCCCCTGTAGTTAACTCATTGGTGGCCAGTGGGCCCCCCTCCCTCCCCTGTAGTTAACTCATTGGTGGCAGCAGGGGGCAGTCATGTACACAGTTCTTTTAGTATATTCTAACATGAAGCGTCCCCATCACCATGGGAACGCCTCTGTGTTAGAATATACTGTCGGATTTGAGTTTCACGATGTAACTCAAATCCGACGGTATATTCTAACATAGAGGCGTTCCCATGGTGATGGGGACGCTTCAAGTTAAAATATACCATCGGATTGGAGAAATCTCCGATCCGATGGTATATTAACTCCTGACTTTACATTGAAAGTCAATGGGGGACGGATCCGTTTGAAATTGCACCATATTGTGTGAACGTCAAACGGATCCGTCCCCATTGACTTGCATTGTAATTCAGGACGGATCCATTTGGCTCCGCACGGCCAAGCGGACACGAAAACAACTTTTTTTTCATGTCCGTGGATCCTCCAAAAATCAAGGAAGACCCACGGATGAAAAAACGGTCATGGATCACGGAAAAACGGAACCCCATTTTGCGGACCGCAAAAAATACGGTCCTGTGCATGAGGCCTTATGCAGCAGTTGTGTGCGGTTCTGCTGCGATACTGCAGGTATATAGAGGGACAAGCGTTATTGGAACAAATAATTTCTACTGGTGTGATATACCAGTCGCCCCCCATAAAAACTGATTGAAGTGGGGTGTTATACACCAGTATACTTTATTTATAGTGTATACTTTATTTATAGTGCATTTGGGTGTGCGTACGCGAAAATTATATTACCGATATTTCGCATTGAAAAAAATAATGAATGGAGATTGCAAATTCGAACATCGAACATCTGGTATGTCACTGTCCATATTGTGGGACTATTTGTGCACTTCTAGTAATTATTTCTTGGCTGCAAATATGAGCGGAAGGTTTTTCAGGTTCGCCTGCCATTAAAATGAATGGGACCCACCGCGTACCTGCGGTTCGCAAACATTTGATCACGATCGCGTTTGCGAACCGTCTCGGCAGATGTTCGTCCATTACTACCCAGTATCAGCTAGCTGTCGTGTCGTGCCCAGAAACCCAGCAGTTCTTGAGTGGTTGACTCGATCTTCGACTTCGTCGCAAGTGACATCAGACCAGTGGCGTGCCCAGGGGGGTAGCGGGGGGGCGGTCCGCCTCAGGTGCCTGCTCTAAGGGGGAAGCCAGAAGCAATGAGTGCTTCCATCAATACAGATGGAAGCGGTCATTGCTGGAGCGCTCATGCCCACATACTGCGGCGGGGCACGGGAACGCATAGTTCCCTGCCCCACCGCCGATCACTGCCATAGGCTTCAGGCCTAGTAGGCCTGAGGCCTATGCAGTAGTGAAATCCCAGCGCAGGCGTACGTGATGACGTCCTTGCGTGCGCCTGTGACAAGACGCAGTAGCACAGTGAAGTGTGCGCGCCTTCCTCTCCTCTGCAGGCGCAGGTGAGTATTTAGCTTTTATTTTTAATTTTTTCCTTTCTTTTTTTTTTTTCTTTTATGTACCAACTTTGGGGGACATGTGGGGGGGGCACACAGGAGGACATGTGGGGGAAAAATATTATGGTGGGATACTGTGTGGGGGCAAATTATTATGGGAGGGATTACTATGTGGGGGCAAATTATTATGGGAGGGATTACTATGTGGGGGGAAAATTACTATATGGGGCAATGTGGGGAAAACTACTGTGTGGGGCAAATTACTATAGTGGGGCAGTAAGAGGGGAAATTACTGTGTGGAGCAGTGTGGGGGGAAATTACTTTGTGGGGCAGTGTGGGAGAAACTACTGTGTGGGGGAAACTACTGTGTGGGGGAAATTACTGTGTGGGGGGCAGTGTGGGGGAAATTACTATGTGGGGGCAGTGTGGGGGAAAACTACTGTGTGGGGGAAATTACTGTGTGGGGGGCACTGTGGGGGAAATTACTGTGTGGGGGAAACTACTGTGTGGGGGGCAGTGTGGGGGAAATTACTGTGTGGGTGGCAGGGCGGGGGAAATTTGTGTGTACGGGCATTGTTATTGGGGGAAATTACTGTGTGGGGTGCAGTGTGGGGGAAATTACTGTGTGGGGGCAGTGTGGGGGAAATTACTGTGTGGGGGGCAGTGCAGGGGAAATTTGTGTGTGTGTGGGCATTGTTATTGGGGGAAATTACTGTGTGAGGGGCAGTGTGGGGGAAATTACTGTGTGGGGGGCAGTGCGGGGGAAATTTGTGTGTAGGGGCGTTGTTATTGGGGGAATTTACTGTGTGGGGAAATTACTGTGGAGGGGCAAGTTTTTCCCCAAAAATTTGGTGAACTGGTGAATCTAATTTTTGAGCAATTCGCTTACCACTAATAGCAATGCCACAGGGGTTCCAATCTGAGGGAACTTCCTTCCTTTGTCTAACCACACAGATGCCAGGGTCTCTATTGACAATTGCATCTGAAGGGTTAATGGGCAACTGTCAGCAGATTTGTAAATTTGAAACTGGCTGAACTGTTGCATGTGCACTTGGCAACTGAAGGCATCTGTGTTGGTCCCATGTTCATATCTGCTGGCATTTCTGAGAATTTAATATATGCAAATAAGACTCTAGGAACAGCGATTGAGCTCTCTCTGCAACTGCTGCTCTCTCTCCAGTCTGATTGACAGGGCCAGGTGTGATGATGTTTTCACTGCATGGCCAATAAAAGTGCAGGGGGTGCCACAGTTGCAGAGAAGGCAGAACCTCTAGGTGTAACGGCAAAGACCCAGTTGCTCCTACAGGCCCATTTGCATATCTTACAACACAATTTATTTCAGTAATGTGGACACATATGAACATTGGGCCAACACAGATGCCTTCAGCTGCCCAGTGCACATGTAAAAGGTCAGCCAGTTTAATAGTTAAAAATCTGCTAACAGATTCCCTTTAAATGACCAGGATCGGAGTCATCTCTGTTCCTAGTATAATATAGCCGCGTATGGAGTGAGCTCGACACATAGCTGCCGCTTATACAAAAAAAATGGGTACTACTGTAGCTTTAAATATTGATGTGCAGTGCAGAGTCTGTATGCATATGAATATATACAGTAAAACCATTAACAGATTTATTTAACCGATCACTGGTAACAGGAGTCGTCCCAGAAGATTGGAAATTTAGCAAATGTTGTGCCCATTCACAAGAAAGGTAGTAGGGAGGAATCAGGCAACTATAGGCCAGTAAGCCTGACATCAATAGTGGGGGAAATTAATGGAAACCATACTTAAGGAGAGGATTGTGGAACATCTAAAATCCCATGGATTGAAAGATCAAAAACAGCATGGGTTTACTTCAGGGAGATCTCGTCAAACTAATCTTATTGATTTTTTTAAAATGGGTGACTAAAATAATAGATGGCGGAGGTGCAGTAGACATCGCTTATCTAGACTTTAGTAAGGCTTTTGATACTGTCCCACATAGAAGGCTAATCAATAAATTAGAGTCTTTGGGCTTGGACTCCCATATTGTTGAATGGATTAGGCAGTGGCTGAGGGACAGACAACAGAGGGTTGTAGTCAATGGAGTATATTCAGACCATGGTCTTGTTACCAGTGGGGTACCTCAGGGATCGGTTCTGGGACCCATATTGTTTAATATCTTTATAAGCGAAATTGCTGAAGGCCTCGATGGTAAGGTGTGTCTTTTTGCTGATGACACAAAGATTTGTAACCGGGTTGATGTTCCTGGAGGGATACACCAAATGGAAAAGGATTTAGGAAAACTAGAGGAATGGTCAAAAATCTGGCAACTAAAATTTAATGTTGATAAGTGCAAGATATTGCACCTGGGGCATAAAACCCCAAGAGCAGAATATAAAATCAGTGATACAGTCCTAACCTCAGTATCTGAGGAAAGGGATTTAGGGGTCATTATTTCAGAAGACTTAAAGGTAGGCAGACAATTTGATAGAACAGCAGGAAATGCTAGCAGAATGCTTGGGTGTATATGGAGAGGAATTACCAGTAGAAAGAGGGAGGTGCTCATGCCGCTCTACAGAGCACTAGTGAGACCTCATTTGGAGTATTGTGCTCAGTACTGGAGACCATATCTCCAGAAGGATATTGATACTTTGGAGAGAGTTCAGAGAAGAGCTACTAAACTAGTACATGGATTGCAGGATAAAACTTACCAGGAAAGATTAAAGAACCTTAACATGTATAGCTTGAAATAAAGACGAGACAGAGGGGATATGATAGAAACTTTTAAATACATAAAGGGAATCAACAAGGAAAAAGAGGAGAGAATATTTAAAAGAAGAAAAACTGCTACAAGAGGACATAGTTTTAAATTAGAGGGGCAAAGGTTTAAAAGTAATATCAGGAAGTATTACTTTACTGAGAGAGTAGTGGATGCATGGAATAGCCTTCCTGCAGAAGTGGTAGCTGCAAATACAGTGAAGGAGTTTAAGCATGCATGGGATAAGCATAAGGCCATCCTTCATATAAGATAGGGCCAAGGGCTATTCATAGTATTCAGTATATTGGGCAGACTAGATGGGCCAAATGGTTCTTATCTGCTGACACATTCTATGTTTCTATGTTTTTATGTATATATGCAGTATACTATATGTGTATTGTGAAAGTTAGGGGTTTGAGCAGCTCTCACCTGCCGAGGATTCCACCGGTATAGCACGGACCAACTCCTTCACCCGGAAATAGGAGAGATATGTAGATATGAAGAAAAAGTGAATTTTGTCTAGCTTGTATTTGTGGCAATCCGAAGGCTTTTATTCAATAATCAGTAAAATCCAGGTACAGAAAGCAGAGTCTACATGTTTCGGGCACAATGCAATTTCAGCCCTTACTCATGACAATTTCAAATACACTGTGAGTTGTTCTTATAGAGGAGAGGGGAAGAGCTCCTCCAGCTGAAGTAATCAGACTGAGAGTCAACCCCTCCCTACTACAAGTGTGCACATAGGTAAAAACATACCAAAGTTACATTTCATATAGTTCATTAAAATAATACATTCAAAAAGATATAGAGGAAAAAAGCGGGGAGGAGAAAGAAAGGAGAAATAAATGGAAAATGAATTTATGGTTAATACTGTAAAATAAGGTCCAGTCTTTTATTTAAACCATGAGGCTGGCGGCTTTCCAAACGGAAGATCCAATAAGATTCTCTGTTTAAAAGTTTCCGTTTTCTGTCACCACCTCTTATTGGTTTTTTAACTTTTTCAATACCTTGTACTGACATATGAGAGACATCACCACCATGTACCATGGCAAAGTGAAGACTTGCCGCAGATATGTTGCGGTTCGCATGGTGCGGTATGTCTGATATATGTTTTCTGATGCGTGTTTTAATAGCGTTGGTTGTGCATCCTACATATTGCAACCTACACTTTATGCATGTTATACAGTAGATTGCATGTGTGGTATTGCAATTAAGGAAGGAATTTATTTTAAAAACCTGGCCATTAACAGTAGATTCAAAACTTTGACAGATTTTCATATATTTGCAACAGGTACAAACCGAGTGACCACACTTGTAATTCCCTTTTGTAGACAACCAGGTACTCTGGGTTATACGAGATTTATCATTTTTGAAAAGGGATGGACTCACTGAGCTTGCTATAGTAGGTGCTTTTCTGGCTGCACATTTGATGCCTTTTTGTGCCATTGCTGCCCATTTTTTGTCACACGCTAGAACTGGAAAGTGCTTTTTCACGATGTTGCAAATTTGAAAATATTCCTTACTGTATTGTGTAACGAAAATATTTTTTCTGTCATGATTAGGTGTCCCTCTAGTGTTATCACCCTTTGTTTTTACGTTTGTGGTTAACAATAGATTTCTATTCATGTTTAATACGTCTCTATTGCATTTTTCCATCATTTTTTGCGAATATGCTCTATGTGTCAATCTTTTTATAATGTTTTGGGCCTCCGCTTTGTAGGTTGACTCATCACTGCAATTTCTTTTGGCCCTGATTAATTCTCCTTTAGGTATGTTCCTGATTGTATGTGTGGGATGGCATGACTGCATGCAATAGTGTGTTGCCTGCTGTTGATTTCCTATATGTGCTAGTGCATATGGAGGCTGTGGCGGAGTCCCCCCATGAGTCTGAGATCCAGGAACTCGATGTTATTAGTATTGTATTGGACGGTAAATTGAATACCGTTCACACATGCATTCAGATAGTCAGTAAATGGCGGTATGGCCGCCACATCACCCGACCAAACGAAGATCAGGTCGTCGATGTAACGGCCATACCACCTTATGTGACCCGAAAAAAGGGTTGGTGTCGATGAGGAGGAAGCTTCTCTCCCACCATGCCATAAAAATATTAGCAATGGAGGGAGAGAACTTGGCCCCCATCGACACCCCCGATGTCTGCAGGAAAAATTTTCCATCAAACATGAAATAATTTCGTCTCATGAGGAAGTCCACCACAGCCACCACATACTCTGATAGCACCACAGTGAAATTTCCAAAATTTTCCAAAAACCACACTAAAGAGGTATTCACCAGGTCATGGGGAATACTGGGGTAAAGTGCAACTACATCCGCCGTTACCCATGAATATTTTTGGGACCATTGAAGGTCTTGTACTGCTTGTAAGACCGATTTGGTGTCTCTCAAGAAACCTGGAATATTAGGAATCAAGGGCTGCAGTAGTGAGTCAACCCACTGGCAGAGGCGTTCTGAATACGACCCTATACCCGAGACTATTGGTCTCAAAGGAGGGGGAAAAATTAATTTGTGCACTTTTGGTAGAGCATGTAAGATTGGGATGACTGGAGATGCAACAAAAATATAGTCATGTTCTTTTTGGCTAAGGACACCTAAATTGAATCCATGTAGCAGCAAGGCTTTTAATTCTTGCTGAAAACATATATCATACATACCGCACCATGCGAACCGCAACATATCTGCGGCAAGTCTTCACTTTGCCATGGTACATGGTGGTGATGTCTCTCATATGTCAGTACAAGGTATTGAAAAAGTTAAAAAACCAATAAGAGGTGGTGACAGAAAACGGAAACTTTTAAACAGAGAATCTTATTGGATCTTCCGTTTGGAAAGCCGCCAGCCTCATGGTTTAAATAAAAGACTGGACCTTATTTTACAGTATTAACCATAAATTCATTTTCCATTTATTTCTCCTTTCTTTCTCCTCCCCGCTTTTTTCCTCTATATCTTTTTGAATGTATTATTTTAATGAACTATATGAAATGTAACTTTGGTATGTTTTTACCTATGTATGTGCACACTTGTAGTAGAGAGGGGTTGACTCTCAGTCTGATTACTTCAGCTGGAGGAGCTCTTCCCCTCTCCTCTATAAGAACAACTCACAGTGTATTTGAAATTGTCATGAGTAAGGGCTGAAATTGCATTGTGCCCGAAACATGTAGACTCTGCTTTCTGTACCTGGATTTTACTGATTATTGAATAAAAGCCTTCGGATTGCCACAAATACAAGCTGGACAAAATTCACTTTTTCTTCATAACTATATGTGTATGTATTGTGGGGTTTCGCTCTGGTAGACAGGATTAGCGGACGCAGTATAGAGGCAACAACAAGTTCTTTGGATCAAACTGTTTAGTGTTTTATTTACACTTTAGGTAAGTGACAAAACAAGCAGTCATATTCAAGCAAAAAGTCACCTTGCGGTGTTGGTGGTAATTCACACCATGCGGCAATTCTGCCTCATAGAATCCTTGCAGATAGCAGCACCAACCTGTTTTCACGCCAAACAGGTAGCAGGCCTTCCTCCAGACACAAGGCTCCCAGATTCCAAAACAGAGACCTGGTGTCACGGATGTAGTAGGGTAGAACACCAAAAGACAATCAAGAAGGAAGGGGAAAGACACTAGGCCTCACCGCTAGGGAAGGAAAAGGGTCACCACCTATAAAACCCTGCTCCTGGCCCTAACTCCTATCCGTATGGGCACCTCTCGATGGTAGAGATACTCATACACGGGAACCTAGAAAACCCTGGTGACCCTCAGATGCCCTAAAGATAATGACAGGGCAGAGACCACCTGTTCCTTCCCTGGTGAAGGAACTAGCATCTCACTGAGGCCTAGTAAACAACTGGGGGGGGGGAATACAAAACACGACAAGCTGAACACTTAACTTCAGAGGATGAAGGATGAACAGGACTTCAACACGAACCACACTCCAGCTCTTCCAAGACCAAATGAAGCTATCCCAAGCAAGGAGTGATGGGAAAAGTCAGACTAAATAGGGCGAGGTAAAGGTCACATGAACCACACCTGAACAGGAGGTGTGGACATACCAGCAACACACAGACAAAGTGAAACCAAAAGAGGCTGTCAGATCACTAATGCGTAGATAATCTTTCAGACCTTCTGGGACCTGTCACAGATGTGACACCTGGTTTCTGAGCCCAGCTGCCTATTTGGCCAGGTGCTGTCAAAACCTGGACCGGCATTTAAAATCTGGTCCGGTATTTGACCTCACTTGGCTGTAAATCAGCCCAGCAGCACATGCTGGGTGAAAAATACCTGTTTTCCCAGACCAAACCTCTCACTGTGTTACAATATATTCAATATCTATGTATCGTATTGTTGCTTGATGATAAGTATAAAGTTATAGATTCTATTTATTTTTGTAGTAACCTAATTTTTGAAATGAATATAGAACAAATGCATTAATTCTATTCTATCTTCTAAAGGAATGAATCCCTAGCACGGATTGTATTTCTATAATCGCCCTCCTGATTGGCTGTGAGTCTGACTCCAACGCATTATGGGTAAGTCCACCAAACAGGGTCATGTACAGGGTCATGTGATTCCTCAATCTTTCCTGCCGTTCTATGCACGCTATTATGATGTTTATGTAAACTGGTGGATGCCATTTTGCGCAATTTGCCTGAATAAAATCTTCAAAATGTTATCTTTGGAAACCAAATTTTGGGGAAATTCTAAACACATTTGATGTAATTAGAAAATGATAACTAACAAAAATGAAAAAAACAAAAAAACATAACATGATTCTGATGAAGAAACTAAAAGCAGTGGAAAGGTTTCAAAGACTGTATTTAATTTGTGTTAACCCAAAACATATATGTAACATCTCCCCATGTTGCCCATATGCACAATAAGTAAAAAATAAAAAAAATATTGTTCCTACATCCCCTATACTTTATTTCATGTGGCACCGTAGATCCTGATGTCATTGGACACCCCCAAGAGAGCTTCCATGGCCTGGGAGAGCACATATGGGCCTCTGAAGAGATCAGATAATTAGTTATGAACCACATGTGCTGCACAAGACACCAATAGGACTGTAGACAAATGTATACAGTGGACAACACTCTAAGTAGTTGTAGTATGCAGGTGCACTCCTCAAGGTGGTTGGTCCAACTCACCCCAACAGCAGGAAGTAAAAAAACAAAAACAGGGATAGAGACAGTACTACATTTTTGTGCAAATAAACTCTACTCTTTTATCCAGATGTAACTTGTCACCTGACATAGCCTTTTTCAAGCGTCCATGCTACAAACAGACTATGTCAGCCGAAATGCTGCATATGGATTAAAGAGTAGTACTTATTTGCAATCAATTGGAATGCTGCCTCTTTCCCTGTTTCTTTTGGCCAATTAGACAGCGTCCATATAAATTTGTGCAAATTACCCCTTAAAGACACTCTCAGAGGATGGCAGAGCCATAAATAGGCGTTGCGGTGGGCATAGGCCATTTGGACAGTACTGAATGGGTTGGTACTAGTATTATTAAATTTACCATTGCTCTGCATGATTACCATACTGCCCTGGGCACTTTATTATGTATACCATGTTTACTCATTTATGTATAATGTTATAATTGTATTTGAACATAATTGTTGTGTGGACCTTCTTCCTGTGTCCATGTGTACATTCTGCGTGCCTCATTATTAACGAAATTTTTAATGTGATGGATTTTCAATAAAGTAAACAGATTAATTTAGAGGAAGGCAGCCTATTCCAAATAAAACATCAGCCCACTCATTGCTAAGAGACCTGTTGAGATAAGGAGCTCTGTCAAATGTCATATTTTCTACGTAAGTACACCAGAAAATTGACCAAAAAATATAATGTGGTGCGCTCAGAGCCTTATAAAGCAGCAAGAATTTTATTATTAAATTTAAAAGCAAGTAGTGGGCAGCAAAGCCCCTTATTTGATCAAGCCCTTTGTCTTACTCCTATGTATGTGAATGGCTTTTGTCTACATGTAAGTTGTTCCCCCCATACCTAAAACTCACATGGAAGCCCTTCCCTTAGACATTTAGAAGTTATGTCACTAATTCCGGGGACAATTTTTGTGTTTATGTAGATCCAGATCAGCATAAATACTGTTTGCAGAATACAGAATCATATGGATATATTGAGGAACAGCAGATATACAATCT
The DNA here is from genome assembly GCF_905171765.1 of Bufo bufo. NCBI lineage: Eukaryota > Metazoa > Chordata > Amphibia > Anura > Bufonidae > Bufo > Bufo bufo. The sequence goes on from NC_053390.1 coordinate 335,184,276, forward strand.
TCCACTTAGACCATGTGTTATCCCTTTGTAGACAAATATTCTCAAATATGTCTGAGATACTGAAATGTTATTGGTAGAAAAGAACAAGACAATACAATTCTTGATCATGGGGACAGCTGCAATACCAGAATCAACCTACAGACAGGAAAATCAACACTGCTAGAGGAAAGAAACTATTGTCAATCTCATACAACCCCTTTTAAGTAACACAAATTAGCACTAAGGAATCTGGTTAAAGGGGTTGGCCACTTCCCGGATACTCTTGGTCAATGTGTATGTTAGAAAATTATATGACACTTACTAATATAGTCTTTGTTGATATTCTGTGCCATTTTCTATATTTCATAAGGTATTCTCCTTGTTGACCAAGTCCTTTGTGCTGTCTGCATAAAGGTCTTGTCTATAAAATGACTGGTGATAGAGGATCATGTGACCAGGAAAAAACCTAAATCTCCTCCATTCACACTGTACCTGCACTAAATTCTCAACATTGCAAGTGCAGATGGCAGATGTGGTGTATTTGAGTTGAGAAGGCTGAGTGATGTGTCTGGAGTTATTTTTGCCTGGTCATATGACCCTCCATCAGCGGCCATCTTATGGACAGGTCTCTTTTATGGACAGCACAAAAAATTTGCCCAAGTGGACATGATTTATTAAATAAAGCAAACAGTACAGAAAATCAGCAAAGGCATATAATCATCTAACCAGAAATTGGCCAACCCCTTTGATGAAAGAAAGAAAAAATCTATCTACTTCTTCTAGATATACCCCTATTCACACTTGAAAGACATGGTAGATTCCAGCCCTTGTCTGGTGCAGAACACCTATTTTCAGATATTCTATTGTAAAACTTCATATAAGGGAGTACTTTGTTCAGGATCCTCTTCTCTCGGCCCAAGTGTAAAGTAGCTACAAAAGGCAAGTCACTGGACTTCTCATGTTCTACATTATGCTGACAACCAGGAGATTTGAATGGACAACGTATACTGCTGAAGTGGCAGTGGAAGAAAATTAAAGACTTATGAATGTGGCTCCACAAAGGTTACAGTTCATTGCTTGGGGTCCCAGCAAGGGACACTTTGTGATCAACTCATCATCAAGCACCTCTTCTAATTAGCATGGATTGCTTAACCTCTTTTCATGAATTGGCAGCTCACCTAAATGCTGCACACCCCTGCAGCACATTGATTCAGTTTCAGGTGCAGGTAAGATGGTTCTGATAGGACATGCACCCTGTGTGCTGGGAGCCTCCTGTGAATCTTTGCCCCAGTTAAAAGAACCCTAGTTGCCAGCACACACTGGTGGTGGTATTCTGAGTTACACTTGCAGAGAAACCATGAGAGCTGAAGTGAAGAATAGGAGTAGTAGTGGCTTTGGATGTCACAGTCAATCAAGGCGCGGTCCTCATACCATTGCTCCTTAGGGCCATGCAGTGAGGGGGGTGCACCCTTTCTTCCCTGGGGGCACACTCTGCTTCTGAAGCTCCTCCATGATGAAAGTTGGGGTGCCCATGATGTTATGTGTCTGTATGGGTGCAAAGTAGGGCATGTAAAGTGCAAAGCCCAGCATATGGTGTAGGAGTCAGAAAACCAGGCCAGGCAGTGTAAAAATCGGAGTTGTAATACATACAAATATAGCATAGCACAGTTTCAAATGTAGACAGAAGTGATGTGCGGCAGGGGCAATATTCGAGATTATATTCTTGATTGTGAAAAATCGGCAATGTATTATTCGCGTAAGGCATGCGAAATATCGGCGTGGGGTAGGCAACTTTCCTATTGGTTGCTAGGGATGTTGCTAAGCTGTGACAAAGCCTTCTCATTGGCCCACAAGCTAGAAGAAGGGAGGGATAATCACCTCAAATGTACTATGTTAAAAAAAAATAAACAAAAAAAAAAATATTCGTCATTACAAATATATAGCACAATATTCAAAATATTCGTGAATTCTCGAATTGCCGATATTTGCGGGAAAAAAAATAGCTTTTCGAATATTCGCGCTTAACACTAGAGACAGTGCAATTCTAACATAGTAACATAGTACATAAGGCCGAAAAAAGACATTTGTCCATCCAGTTCGGCCTGTTATCCTGCAAGTTGATCCAGAGGAAGGCAAAAAAAAAACTGTGAGATAGAAGCCAATTTTCCTCACTTTAGGGGAATAAAAAATTCCTTCCCGACTCCAATCAGGCAATCAGAATAACTCCCTGGATCAACGACCCCTCTCTAGTAGCTATAACCTGTAATATTATTACACTCCAGAAATACATCCAGGCCCCTCTTGAATTCCTTTATTGTACTCTCCATCGCCACCTCCTCAGGCAGAGAGTTCCATAGTCTCACTGCTCTTACTGTAAAGAATCCTTTTCTATGTTTGTGTACAAACCTTCTTTCCTCCAAATTCTCTCCCAGATAGCAATGTAAGGATTTAGGCAAGGATGGAAGTTATGGCCCTCTTTGCACACTATCTTGCTAAAGTCTCTCTCAGTAGAATCTGTCAGGCAATAGTACCTTGGCAATATTGGCTGTAATGTCCACTGTGGGAAACAGAGTTTTGAAGGCATATCTGGTCAGGACACATCCAAGTTGTCATATCTTGTATATGAAAAAGAATCTTCATATACAAGAGAGGATAAAAAAAATATAAAAATTATATTATCCTTCAGGCGGACATAAAAAAAAACGCCTCTAAGTTCTTTATCGAGTATCTTAATTTGATTTGTGCAAGCAGTGAAACAAAGGGACAATTGTATATGAAAAAATATATAATCGTTTATTATAAAAACAAAGAATATAAAAACAATACAACTGCAAAACAAATGATGAAGTTACAACGTAACACCCAAAATGTACCACACGGTGGTGTTAACACACCCCTATCTGATCAGCACAGTATGATTTAATGATTTATGACAACCAGTGTCATACTTTTTAACAAACGGACTTATATACCAAGAGAAACTTAGGATCTTCTGTTATCAAACAGGCTATAACAATAACACACGGATTTACAGGAAAATAACTTATCCCTTGACTCTGTTTTCCTATGACCAATCAAAAATATATGATATTAATATGATAAAATATTCAGCTCGGCAATCAGACTAAGGAAAATAACTTTCCAAGGGTTTAGTCCTCTTTTCAAATAATGTCAGACCTTCCATTAACAATATGCATCTTTGCTAAGAGAATAATCAGCATTATAGAGGCACCTAACACTATATATTCCCACAGTATGGGAACTCTTGGCTATATACCGAGAGAAATATCTTATTAATATCATGAGTAGTACCGGGTAAAAGGTAGACAGAGATCAGATGGGATCAGTTCTGAAGAACTTTCCTAGTAATCCAAAAAGAATAATCCAAGTTTCTTCTGGTAAAGTTTTTCTTTTTGATTGAATGAATGGATGAATCAATGGATATATGGATCTTTGGATCTTTTTTTTTTTTCTCTCCCTCTAGCTCTCGCTAGCTCCCTATGCTACCCCGCACACGAGTATTTATTCCCCCCTTATCTAAGAATCATCCCCTTTAGATTAGGGATTCCCAATCAGGTAAGGTGGGTGTATTCGCATGCTAATAACATCATGATGTCATATCAACTCCTAATATGGTATAGAACAAATAATGAAATAATATAATATTGTCCATCTGCCTCCAGATGGCACTGCGGTAGTGTAGATAAACATCACAACTTTTAAGCATTAAAATTAAATATCTAATAATACGTTCTCAGGACTTCGTTGACCTTTCTTAATAAATCATTGAGGAAGGTCTTTTCCTGACACTTTTAATTACCTATATCCTGGACTTGTTGGAGTTGACTGTCTTCTCCTATCTTTTTGAAAAATAGGTTGACTTGATGAAAATTTTATATAGCGGCTTTGATGCTTGGCATCGGAACTTGTACATTTCACTTATCTACATCCATGAATAACTATTGTTTTGAAATCCAATTAACATAAGCTTACTTGTTTCTGTACCTTCTACAATACCTTCTAAATGGTAAATACATGGTATAACATATATATAAATCGATACATTGTTACACATAGATAACACATTATATGAATTATTGATTAACATATGTTGTAAACTAAATATACCATGCAGATATATATACACTGCTCAAAAAAATAAAGGGAACACTTCAATCACACTTCTGTGAAATCAAACTGTCCACTTAGGAAGCAACACTGAGTGACAATCAATTTCACATGCTGTTGTGCAAATGGGATAGACAACAGGTGGAAATTATAGGCAATTAGCAAGACACCCCCAATAAAAATGTGGTTCTGCAGCTGGTGACCACAGACAACTTCTCAGTTCCTATGCTTCCTGGCTGATGTTTTGGTCACTTTTGAATGCTGGCGGTGCTTTCACTCTAGTGGTAGCATGAGACGGAGTCTACACCCACACAAGTGGCTCAGGTAGTGCAGCTTATCCAGGATGGCATATCAATGCAAGCAGTGGCAAGAAGGTTTGCTGTGTCTGTCAGCGTAGTGTCCAGAGCATGGAGGCGCTACCAGGAGACAGGCCAGTACATCAGGAGACGTGGAGGAGGCCGTAGGAGGGCAACAACTCAGCAGCAGGACCGCTACCTCCGCCTTTGTGCAAGGAGGAACAGGAGGAGCACTGCCAGAGCCCTGCAAAATGACCTCCAGCAGGCCACAAATGTGCATGTGTCTGCTCAAACGGTCAGAAACAGACTCCATGAGGGTGATATGAGGGTCCGACATCCACAGGTGGGGGTTGTGCTTACAGCCCAACACCGTGCAGGACGTTTGGCATTTGTCAGAGAACACCAAGATTGCCAAATTCGCGATTGGCGCCCTGTGCTCTTCACAGATGAAAGCAGGTTCACACTGAGCACATGTGACAGACGTGACAGAGTCTGGAGACGCCGTGGAGAATGTTCTGCTGCCTGCAACATCCTCCAGCATGACCGGTTTGGCATTGGGTCAGTAATGGTGTGGGGTGGCATTTCTTTGGAGGGCCGCACAGCCCTCCATGTGCTCGCCAGAGGTAGCCTGACTGCCATTAGGTACCGAGATGAGATCCTCAGACCCCTTGTGAGACCATATGCTGGTGCGGTTGGCCCTGGGTTCCTCCTAATGCAAGACAATGCTAGACCTTATGTGGCTGAAGTGTGTCAGCAGTTCCTGCAAGACGAAGGCATTGATGCTATGGACTGGCCCTCCCGTTCCTCAGACCTGAATCCAATTGAGCACATCTGGGACATCATGTCTCGCTCTATCCACCAACGTCACGTTGCACCACAGACTGTCCAGGAGTTGGCACATGCTTTAGTCCAGGTCTGGGAGGAGATCCCTCAGGAGACCGTCCGCCACCTCATCAGGAGCATGCACAGGCGTTGTAGGGAGGTCATACAGGCACGTGGAGGCCACACACAATACTGAGCCTCATTTTGACTTGTTTTAAGGACATTACATCAAAGTTGGATCAGCCTGTAGTGTGTTTTTCCACTTTAATTTTGAGTGTGACTCCAAATCCAGACCTCCATGAGTTGAAACATTTGATTTCCATTTTTTTATTTTTGTGTGATTTTTTTGTCAGCACATTCAACTATGTAAAGAAAAAAGTATTTCAGAAGAATATTTAATTAATTCAGATCTAGGATGTGTTATTTTTGTGTACCCTTTATTTTTTTGAGCAGTGTGTGTATATATATATATATATATATATATATATATAAAAAAATTATGAATATATAAATTGAACCTCATACAGCAGGTGTGCCTCAAGGATATGAGTCCTGATCAAGTAACCTTGTTCCCTCCAGGCAGACATGTCTTAGGGAGTTGACTTACTCCTTACAGATGGTCCCATATCTTTAGCAATAACTTTTAAATACAATGTCCGTTTATGTTCACAGTTATTTTTTTTTATATAAACTGAACTTGCCATGAACTCATCTTGGCTTCTTCAGGCACATAATAGAACTTTGGTTCAGGCTGATTTTATTCTTAAAGGCAATGAGATGAGCATACATTTTTATCATAATGTCATTAGATAATATTGTATACGTATGAAAATGCACAACAAAGTGTGATGGGTTTTTTAACAGTGTCCCCATAGCCGTAAGGTCTGAAAGTCTGTAGTTGCAGATTACGTTACTGACTCCTATGCTTGGCCATGCAGATTCTAAGTTCTCCTTTTCTCTCCTCTTTCTGTCTTTCTCTCTTTATGTGACTCCTGCAGAGATTGGTTAGTCTCGGTAGCTTTTTGGCCTGAGAAGAAGGAATATAAGTCACTGCTTCCTTTCTCTTTGAACTCCAGTCTAGACTCCCTAGTTCGAAGTGGGACCAGCCCACCAGGCACTAGACAGCTGGGTCAGGATTGTTAACCAGGGCTGTACCATCTATACACGGCTATACTGGTTGTAATACATTACACAACATTACATTAACAATACTGTACATTGATAAAGGTATATTTTTCATTTATTGCAGGGACAGGTGGTACAACTTTCAAATTGCCACTCCACATAATAAAAATTAGGTATCTTTTGAAAATCTCATCTTGCTTTATTTCTAATGTACTCTTTACGATGTCCTTAACATGCTTGTCTATAATAAACTAACCAATCAACTGTTCCAGGAATAACATCTACATTTGTTTTTCTGCATGGAAAACATTGAATATACAGATTAAGCGATAATTATCACAACTAGAAATTGTATTAGCAACTGTTAGGATTCATTGTTCTGTGACAGTATTAATGATCCAAGAAATCTGAAAATGGTTAGAAGTAAACCTGTGTCTTTGTATGTTGACAAGGTTGCTTATCATAATTACATATTGTATTTTTGGTGTTTCTTCCTCCAAATGTAGAATTTGCTAATTATCTTCCGAATTAAATTATAGTACGTATTATTGAACTCGTTCCAATGCTACCACTTTGAGACTAATTAGAAAAGAAACAGTTAGGATACTCACAGAAAGGTTTTTCAATCTATATATATAAAGAAGTATGTATGTACAGTGCGATGCGAAAGCTTGGGCAACCTTGTTAATCGTCATGATTTTCCTGTATAAATCGTTGGTTGTTACGATAAAAAATGTCAGTTAAATATATCATATAGGAGACACACACAGTGATATTTGAGAAGTGAAATGAAGCTTATTGGATTTACAGAAAGTGTGCTATAATTGTTTAAACAAAATTAGGCAGGTGCATAAATTTGGGCACCACAAAAAAGAAATGAAATTAATATTTAGTAGATCCTCCTTTTGCAGAAATTACAGCCTCTAAACGCTTCCTGTAGGTTTCCATGAGAGTCTGGATTCTGGTTGAAGGTATTTTGGACCATTCCTCTTTACAAAACATCTTTAGTTCATTCAGGTTTGATGGCTTCCGAGCATGGACAGCTCTCTTTAAGTCACACCACAGATTTTCAATTATATTCAGGTCTGGGGACTGAGATGGCCATTCCAGAACGTTGTACTTGTTCCTCTGCATAAATGCCTTAGTGGATTTTGAGCAGTGTTTAGGGTCGTGGTCTTGTTGAAAGATCCAGCCCCAGCGCAGCTTCAGCTTTGTCACGGATTCCTGGACATTGGTCTCCAGAATCTGCTGATACTGAGTGGAATCCATGCGTCCCTCAACTTTGACAAGATTCCCAGTCCCTGCACTGGCCACAGAGCCCTACAGTATGATGGAACCACCACCATATTTTACTGTAGGTAGCAGGTGTTTTTCTTGGAATGCTGTGTTCTTTTTCCTCCATGCATAACGCCCCTTGTTATGGCCAAATAACTCAATTTTAGTTTCATCAGTCCACAGCACCTTATTCCAAAATGAAGCTGGCTTGTCCAAATGTGCTTTAGCCCACCTCTAGCGGCACTTTCTGTGCTGTGGGCGGAGAAAAGGCTTCCTCTGCATCACTCTCGCATACAGCATCTCCTTGTGTAAAGTGCGCCGAATGGTTGAACGATGCACAGTGACTCCATCTGCAGCAAGATGATGTTGTAGGTCTTTGGTGCTGGTCTGTGGGTTGACTCTGACTGTTCTCACCATTCGTCGCTTCTGTCTATCCGGGATTTTTCTTGGTCTGCCACTTCGAGCCTTAACTTGAACTGAGCCTGTGGTCTTCCATTTCCTCAATATGTTCCTAACTGTGGAAACAGACAGCTGAAATCTCTGAGACAGCTTTCTGTATCCTTCCCCTAAACCCTGATGGTGAACAATCTTTGTCGTCAGGTCATTTGAGAGTTGTTTTGAGACCCCCATGTTGCTACTCTTCAGAGAAAATTAAAAGAGGAGGGAAACTTACAATTGACCCCCTTAAATACTCTCTCATAATTGGATTCACCTGTGTATGTAGGTCAGGGGTCACTGAGCTTACCAAGCCAATTTGAGTTCCAATAATTAGTTCTAAAGGTTTTGGAATCAATAAAATGACAACAGTGCCCAAATTTATGCACCTGCCTAATTTTGTTTAAACAATTATAGCACACTTTCTGTAAATCCAATAAACTTCATTTCACTTCTCAAATATCACTGTGTGTGTCTCCTATATGATATATTTAACTGACATTTTTTATCGTAACAACCAACGATTTATACAGGAAAATCATGATGATTAACAAGGTTGCCCAAACTTTCGCATCCCACTGTATGTATGTTCTGCAATCACTCAAAAACGCAACCATCGATTTAAACTAAACTTTGTATACACATCCCTTGCTACATGGAAAGTAATCTTGTGGGGGGTCACAGCTCTCTAGCACGTACCGTTCCTGAGATATTCACAAAAAAATGCAAATATAGAAGCCTGCAGGTCTTTCTCTTCATATCCCAACTGCCATACACACAGTCCCAAGTCCTTTATCAGCCAATAGAAGCTCGCAGGTCCTTAGTCTCCACATATACACAGTTTTATACCAGGTTTACATGACAACCCAGCCATTTTTATTCACTGCTGTAGGTCAGCTTTAAAGGGGCGGGGTACTGTAGATGTTACTGTTATAGTGGATACTGTCTATCTTTTAATGACATACACAAAAATCAAATAAAATAGATTAAATATACCCGTGCAATGCCTGCCGGGTCCTTCTGCTAGTCTTTGATAAAGAAAATAAGAACAACGTATCTATTATTAGTAAAAGTAAATCACAATTATTCCTTTAACTGTATCTTAGGTGCAGTACAACCAGAAATAATGGGGGAGATTCACAAAGCAAAAAGCATAATAGCAAGAAAGTGGGGCATATGCTAAGTGACACATTTATTATGTTTTATACATGCTTTAGGCCTCACTAGAGCAGTTTGATACATCTATCAAAGGTGGCCTGGCTAAGCATAGTCATAAAATGCACTAGATTTACTAATGGCCATTATTTTGGTGCATGGTATTAGTGTAAAGTTAGCCAGCCAAGAGGTGGTAAAAGGAAAAGTACTTTACATAGTAGGGCCAAATTTATAATACAGAGTGCAACACACTGATACATTTGGCACAGTTTCTGCCCATCTGGTCTAATTTTATCATGTCTAACTTTAGGGTAATAATTAGAGATGAGCAAAGTTTTGAAAAATTTAATTTGGTCGATTCGCTAAGGTCACCAAGAAATTTGAATAGTTCTGAATTAATTCGTCACAAATCAGTATAATTCAGGTATACTCAGGCCACTCTGCCTAATCATATTCTTCCCACTTGATGGCCCAATCTCAATGTGAAAGCTTGGAAGTTGACCTTTTCCCCGACTACCAGCAGTAAATTTACATTGGCAGGTGGGCATTTAAAAATGGTGCTTTCCTCAAAGCAATAAAATTGAGGGATTCACAAGAGGGATGACCATAATCCTATGTGGTTTCCTCTATAAGGTCCTGGATTCCTCCCTACTATGAACTTAATGTTATTTCCCTTTTAAAATTAGTAGTGTTAAAACCAGATGCCAAACATGGTGGATGGATCAAACATGGCCAGTGGATTATTGCATCAACAATGTCCCTGAGCGCTTGCCACATCTCTCCCTATGCTGAACTCACAGCCACAGGACAATGGCGGAAACTGTGCCAGATGAAGGTTTTATAGAGCTGTGACATCACAGGAGATGGCTATCTGTGGATTGGCTGGCTGCACGGCATTATGGGGAATCTCACATTCCCGGACTTCTTACTTTCACTTAGTAACATGTGCAGCTGCCATTTTAGGAAACCCTGATTCATTACCACGAAGCGCAAGGAAATTCGGCTTCGTTGCAAATCGAAGTTTCCTGAACTTCAGACCGAATTCTGCTTCGAATGCTTTGTTTCACTCAACACTAGTAATAATAAATCTTCCCAATATGTCTAAGCTGTATGTTTTTTGTCCACTCTTCTAGCTTAAAGGGAACTTTGTCACCATGAAAATTGGAAGTAATCTACAAGCAGCATGTTATAGAGCAGGAGGAGCTGAGCAATGTGATATAAAGTCTTATAAGAAAAGATTGAGTAAAACTTGTATTTTATTCATTTATATTCACGCTCATTCTGGGCTTTGAAGTCCAGGAGGCGGTCCTATCAGTGATTGACAGCCTGTCCTCTATGACTGTGTATACACAGATAGCTGTCAATCACTGATAGGGCCGCTTCCTGGACTTCAAAGCCCAGAATGAGCGTAAATATAAATGAATAAAATACAAGTTTTACTAATTCCTTTTTCATAAGACTTTATATCAATCTGCTAAGCTCTATAACATGCTGCCTTCAGCTCAGACACCACATGTTCAACATGATAGTATCCCTTTAAAGGGGTTGTCTAAAATAATTGACAATCTCAGACAAGCTGTACAATGACTTAAAAAAAAACATGACATGCTCACCAATTTCTCCAGCTCACCAATTTCTCCAGCCCCATTCTCTAAGGCGCTGGTCCCGTTCTCCTGCCACAGTTTCTTTTTAAATAGCAGCAGTGATGTACAGAGATGAAGCATGTGGCCTCTGCAGCTAATCACTGTCCTCAGCACTTCAATGCTGAGGACAGTGACTGGATAAAGTGGTAAAGGGCCTTATCCAGGCATGTTAATATGCACATCACAGAATCAGTGACGTACACAGTGATACAGGATCTGACCACTGCAGCCAATCACTGTCCTCAGCTATTGGCCTCAGTGTAAAGTAAATTTAAGGCTAATTTCTCATATGCATTATTGCTGTATTGCATCCGTGAATAATACAATAATACAATAATGCATCCATTCAAAACAGATCCGGTTGTATTGTATCGAAAAATTAACATGCCAGCACTAAAGTCATTGTAAGTCAATGGTCGACAGGTCCTGTTTATTTGGACACTAAAAAACTGGATCCAGCACCATTGACTTACACGGTTTTTGGTGCCGGATCTGTCATGTTCAGTTTCCCATGCCACACAGAAAAACGCTGCTTGCAGCAGTTTTGAATCCGGCACGGAATACCGGAGCAGAATGCATTCTGGTGCACTCCGTTTCAGTCTTTTCAGTTCTGTCCCCACTGAAAATGAATGGGGACAAACCTGAAGTGTCTCAATACCGGAAAGAAAAACGCAGATGTGAAAGTAGCCCAATACTTCTCATTTTCTCCATGGTTTTATGTTTACCCTTACTGTTATTTTTCTGATGCCGACACAACCTATAGTGCACACTGAACCAATTCGACGTCTCTACCATTCTGCTCACTCTCAAAGCATGTGGTTTCACAGAAAAAAATTGAGATAAGCTGCAGCTGTAACCCCTCCTACTGTCTACTATTGCAGATTGAGGAGGGTTCTGCACATTTAAAGTAAGATATATTACAAAGTTTTATATACTCACATATAGTACAGATTTATGAAAATAATAAAGTAATAGCAATATAATTAAAATCTCAATACGAAGTCAGCTATGTCAACACAAATTCAGCTAAATCAGTTTCAAAGTAAGCATACCTCCATGTGGGGTAGGTGCCATGACCTTAAAATTTTTAATTTTATGCAAATAGGGATTTTTTGGAGAACTGTAAATGGTTCCACTCCATTTGAGGTAACCTAACACCACACAGCACCTCCCCCTCTTGATTCTAGTCTGTGAGATTTCAGAGATGACAGTGATGACGAGAAAGCCAGATGCACTAAATGTAACTGCCCGGCCCATGGGGCACCAAAATCCTTATTTGTATGAACGCAGAAACATTTCTCAGGATTAGAGGATTGGATTTTAACAAAAATGGTATGGTTATGTCTCAAGCCCTCTACTAGAAATGAGCGAATCGAATCAGATGAAGTGGAATTAGATCGGAATTTCAGGAAAAATTCTATTCGCAACGAATGCGAATTTCCTCGTGCTTCGTGGTAACGAATCACAATTTTTCCTAAAATGCCGGCTACACATGTGAGGACATAGGGCAAGGAACTCTGGGAAGGCGGGCTGACCCATAATGCCATGCATGCAGCCAATCAATAGCCAACCAGCCCTGTGATGTCACAGCCCTATAAATACGGCAGCCATTTTAGATTCTGCCATTTTCAAGCATTCTGAGTGCAGGGACAGACATGAGAAGTCGCTAGGAACAGCAATTGGAAAAACCTCATTGTACATTTTTTTTTAAAAGACGATTTATAAGTGCAGGGAAAGGATAGGGAGGAATCATTTCACAGCATCTTAGTGCAGGGAGAGACGTCAGAAGGCGCTAGGGACAATGCTAGAAAAGCGATTTACAAGTGCAGGGAAAAATTATTTGTGGATCCAAATAGCCATTATACAGCTCTGTCATTCCAGCAATTTGTTCTTGGGATGCAAGTGTTATGTTGAAAAGCCTTTAGTGGCTTACATTTTTTCAAACAAGAAAAATATATACGCAGTTCTTCACTTCTGCAGTTAAATGTGTTGAAAGCGTACAGAAAGAAAAAACTATACGCACTTCACTTGTGCAGTTATTTGTGCCAAAAGCGTTTAGTGGCCAATTTCATACAGAAAGAAAAATATATACGCACTTTAATGGTACATTTATTTCTGCTAAAAGCATTTACCGGCCTATTTTAGTACAAAAAATATATATATTCTCAGTTCACTTCTGCAGTTATACAGGTGAAACTCGAAAAATTTGAATATCGTGCAAAGTTCTTTTATTTCAGTAATGCAACTTATCAGGTAAAACTAACATATGAGATAGACTCATTACATGCAAAGCAAGATATTTCAAGCCTTTATTGGATATAATTTGGATGATTATGGCTTACAGCTTATGGAACCCCAAAGTCACAATTTTAAGGTACCCTTTGCTTAGGTGTATGGTTTAATTATTAGAATACTGAACCTTATCACAAAATTCAAATTTTAAGCTGCATTAATGCAATTTCTTTTAATTTGCATTACTGAAATAAATGGACTTTTGCACGATATTCTAATTTTTCGAGTTTCACCTGTATGTGTTAAAAGCCTTTACTGGCCTAATTCAGTACAGAAAGAAAAATATATACACACTTCACTTGTGCATCTATTGCTGCTAAAAGCGTTTACTGGCCTATTTCAGTACAAAAAGAAAAATATATTCTCAGTTCACTTCTGCAGTTATATGTGTTGAAAGCGTACAGAAAGAAAAAAATGTATGCACTTCACTGGTGCACGTATTTGTGGCAAAAGCATTTTGTAGCCTATTTCAGTATAGAAAGAAAAAAATATACGCACTTAACTTTTGCACTTATTTGTGGCAAAAAGCATTTTGTGGCCTTTTTCATTGTAGAAAGAAAAATATATACGCACTTTACTGGTGCAATTATTTGTTTCAAAAGCGTTTAGTGGCCTATTTCAGTACAGAAAGAAAAAATATAAGCACTTCACTGGAGCACTTATTTGTGGCAAAAGCGTTTAGTCACCTACTTTATTTTTCTCAATGGGCGTTCCTTCTCCCTGGCTGTAGCGCTGTCCAATTGCAGCGCAGAGCGTCACAGCCAGAAAGAAAAAAAAACTCACCTTCTGGCTGTGATGCTTTGCGCTGAGATTGGACAGCGCTACAGCCAGGGAGAAAGAACGCCCATTGAGAAACAGGACAGTTTTCTCCTCCCTGCTCCGATAGTGGTAATTATCATACAGCGCGGGAGACGGTAACGGGGGGTCACAGCGGGCGAAGGGATTGGCACCCAGATATAATAGTAAGTTCAGGGAGATCCCTAGGCACCCCTCTACATGTCCTGCTACTTAGTTAAGAAAGTCTGGACCCATGAAAGGTCCTCTTTAATACATCCTTCCATCGTCCATTCATGTCTGTGCCCGCTGCCTGTGTGCCCCCCTTGGCTGTGCCTCCCTGGGCCCTGGCTAGGGTTGCCACCCATACGTGATTGACCCGGACAGTCCGGGTTTGTAATCCTGTTCCCGGGTGCAAGCCTTTCTCAGACCCGGGCACAGGATTAATTTCAAACTGCAGTGCAGACTGTCTGACTTGCTCGCTCACAGTCCTGACAGCTGGCGGCGAGTGAGCGGCAGCGAGCTGTGAGCGACCGGCACTCTGGGACCAGCTCGAACCTGAAGAGGATGAGGCCGCCGGTCAGGATGGATTGGAAGCCGTGCAGCTGGGGGCTGCGGGTGGTCAGGAACAGGAGCACGAAGACGCTGCTGAAGGAGAGAAGCAAACCCTCACCCCACAGCATGGCGGCCGTACCGGAACTGAGCCGCTCTCACTCCCAGATCAGGCCGCCCCCGGATAACAATGAGACGAGACTCGGGCCTGCGCTCCTCCCATCCCCAGCTCTTCTGCTGCGCTCCTTTCCTATCACCTCCCCTCTCCCCCGGTCTCCGTTACCGGGCCCAGGAAAGCTGCCGGACTGGGGGTCACTAATGGACCATTACTATTACTGGGGGCGCTAATGGGGGCTTTAATATTCCTGGGGAGCCACAGTATTACAGCGACTTCACACCCCGTGTTAAACCACTCCCCCACATCCACACCCCCTTTGGGGTGTGGCTTAACTTGCCCGGTATTTTTTGTTGGGAAAGGTGGCAACCCTAGCCCTGGCCCTTATCTGTGCCCCCCCCCTGGCCTTTGTCTGTGCCCCTGGCCCCTGTCTGCACCTCCCTAGCCCTTGTCTCTGCCCCCTTGGTCCCTGTGTGCGCCACCCTGGCCCTTTCTGTGCCACCTTGGTCCCTGTGTGCACCACCCTGGCCCTTTCTGTGCCCCCCTGGCCCCTGTCTGCACCTCCCTGGCCCCTGTCTGCACCCCTGGGCCCTGGCCCTTATCTGTGCCCCCTCCCTGACCCTTGTCTACACCCCTGGTCCTTATATGTGCCCCCCGGCCCTTGTCTGTGCCCCTGACCCTTATCTGTGCTCCTCCTGGCCTTTGTCTGCATCCCTGGCCCCTGTGTGCACCTCCATGGTCCTTGTCTGTGCCCCCTTGGCTCCTGTGTGCGCCACGCTGGCCCTTTCTGTGCCCCCCTGGCCACTATCTGCACCTCCCTGGCCCCTGTCTGCACCTCCCTGGCCCTTATCTGTCCCCCTGGCCCTTATTTGCGCACCCTTGGCCCTGGCCTGTGCCCCCCTGACCTCTTTCTGCATCTCCTTGGCCCCTGTTTGTGCCCCTGGGCCCTGGCCCTTATCTGTGCCCCCCTTGCCTTTGTCTGAGCCCCTGGCCCCTGTGTGTGCCTCCCTGGCCCTTGTCTGTGCTTCCTTGGCCCCTGTCTGCTCCTGACAGCACGCTGT
Source organism: Bufo bufo (assembly GCF_905171765.1). Taxonomy (NCBI): domain Eukaryota; kingdom Metazoa; phylum Chordata; class Amphibia; order Anura; family Bufonidae; genus Bufo; species Bufo bufo. The sequence goes on from NC_053390.1 coordinate 335,199,928, forward strand.
TCTGCCATATACTACTGCTTATTTTGTTGCTCCTATATATGCAGACGGTGTGCGCTTATATGTGCCATAATAAGCACTAGTACATGGCGGAACAGCGGGCAGAAAGGGGAGGCTTCCAAGTACTGCAAGCTATAGAGAGTATCACCCCCCTTCCCAATGTTTTATATAAAGATAAATAAACAAACAAAAAAGTCTTCACTATTAAAATATAAAAATACTAAAAACACGGTTTTGGTGACAACCTTTCCCCCCCCCCCACCCCCAACACACACACACACACACGGACCAAAAAATAAATATTGAATAAGGTCCCATGCACACGACCATATGCCCTCTGAGATATTCGGTCCTTGAGCGGGCCATATGTCCTGGAGTGGCATTGATCGTGTGCACGGGAGCGCACAGCTTCATATATTACTAAAACATATGATTATGGGACAGTAGTCTCACGCGCAGCCCAACACGCACATAACCTATGATGCTGTGCGCTCCTGTGCACACGATCAATGCCACTCCGGGACATATGGCTCCCTCACAGACTGTATGTCTTGGAGGGCATATGTTTGTGTGCATGGGCCCTAACAATGATCAAAAAATTGTTGTACTTTCCAATGCAACCATTTAATATTGCATAAAATGTAGTGGGAAGTGGTCACAGTATTACAGTTTTTTTTTTTTTTTTTCACTTGTGATCTTGATTCCCCAAGTCAGTATAAATTTGGCAGATACCACATATGTATAGTTTTTCTTGCGTTTTGATACTGGAAAAAAATAAAAAATAATTTTTTTTTTTTTTTTTTGCCATTTTCGGACCACTATAAGCTTTTTGTTAACTAGCATTGGAGTCTATAATAATTTTACTAGTTTCCTATCGAGCCTGGCTACAGACAGGGGCTCTGTAGGAAACACTGTGCAGCAGCCTCCTGTCATTCACTATGACAGGGGCTGCTGTACACAAGCTCTGGCTCCTTTGATCGGCACACGGGGGATCCGGAGCATTACCAGAAGCGCGTATTGAAAAAAAGGACTATGTAAATTAAAAAGTTCCTGATCTTGGAGGCAAATGAGGAAATAAAAAAATAAAAATTAAGTATTAAAGGGGTTGTGTAATCTTAGACATTGGTGGCATGTTGCTACACAATGCCACCAATGTCAGTTAGGTGCGGGCCCCACCTGTGGGGCCCACACTTATCTCTATAACGAAACACCAAGACTGTCATGTCTAGGATTCGATGACTTTCTTACCCTCATCTTACATTTTCTACCTCTTGGGCTAATAGTATATTACAAAAGATTTTTTTCTACCTTCTAGATTTCATTGCTTGGAGCAGTGCGTCACCAGAACTTGAAGAGGAGAAGAGCACGTCAGTGAAGAGTGCAGTCCAGTGATAAATATCCTAAAAAGGGTGAGTACGGCTGGCTTCAGTGCTGTGGAAGGATGGATTTCCATGGCATCCGGCACTGGTCGCTAAGCTGCACTGAGTGGGACTTGGAATGTGCAGGGTGTTGGAGGAGAGCAGCAGCAGAATACTAAGAGAATCTACTTAAAGCCTTTGTCTGTTTGTTTTTCTATTCATGACCTATCCAGATCGGTGGGGGGAGGGATCGACTCCCGACACCCCCACCGATTAGCTGTTTGAAGAGAAGGCAGCACTCATACAAGCGCTGCCTTCTCCTCATTGCTAACCTGCTTACCGACTGCAGCGAAGAGCAGTGTAATTGCAACTATGGTATACCCATTCTCTTCTATGGGACATTACCCTACTACTCTCTTGGACAGGAAGGAGCTGTCCCATTGAAGTGAATGCATTTGCGAGGGCAAGCAGGCAAACAATGAGAAGAAGGCAGTGCTTGTATAAGCTCTGCTTTCTCTTTAAACAGCTGATCGACAGGGGGCCGGTGACCCACCTGATCTGATATTAATGACCTATCTTGAGAATGGGTCATCAATAGAAAAAAAAGCTGAAAACTTCTTTAAGGAAATGATCTACTTTGGTGAAACTGATAACCGATCCGGATAGGACATCAACATTAGAGCTCATGTACACAATATAATTTTTCCCCCATGTCCATTTGTTTTTTATTTAGGCCTGTATGTATAACCATTCACTACAATGGGCCTGGCAAAAAATGGAAGAGACACAAAGTGCATTACATGCCTGTATGTCCGGATGGCGGTTCCACAGGCAAGGATAAGAAATTTCTGTAGGAGCCAAAAATAGAGGACGGAATGACTCATTGGAGAAGGCAACTCTTTGCCAATCAGTGAAGGTCCAATTCTGATACTGCTGCAAACACTGAAACTTTTTCTGCTGATGCAACTTCATTAGCAGTGTTGCAATGACAATTCATCTGCTTTACAGCCCCATACGCGGTAGGGTTCTCTGAACTTTTGTTTTAGACACACATCAGGTAACCCCCTCATTTATTTTGGTGGTGAGCTGCTCCATGTCACTTATTCACAATGGTGCCATTTGTCCACTTTCACCACAGCAGCATGGCAACAGTTCTCAAATTGCGCAGTTTCAGAAAAACTGCCACCCTTGGGCCAAAAGAAAATAATCATCCCTTTTTGCCCCTGTTGCCCATGACAGCAATTAGGAATATGTGTGCAGACAGCCTATCGCACACCTTATATACCCACCAAGCCATCTCAAGACAAGTGACTTCCTTCATGATCTATGCGCTGCATCGAAAGTAGGAAGTGGTCATAATGTGACTCGACTGTAATTTTTTTTTTTTATAGAGATGGCTATATAATAACACTGAGTGACATTTGGAGGAGGAAAATAGAGCTGTGTCCTTGTCTCACCATGACACATGCTATGTGTGTAGGTATATGTTCTGTATATTTAATTTAGTTCAAGACCTGATCTAATGATCTCTCTACATCATTTCACCAGGTATGCACTGATTTTTACAATACATATATTTACTCTACAATTGAATACATTCTGTTACCGCAGTGGAAGCGCAGTACAATGAAGTCAGACTGATTTACTATTTTTATAGTACATTAGTCATGTATTGTATAACTTTATCTTCATTGCAGTGCATGTCTCAACAGAGCATTGCTAGCAAAAAAACACTGGAAAAATTCTTAGCGGCAGATTGTTTATGACCATCCGTTGATAGATTCAATTTGCCAGCTGCATGTATTTTACATCTAGATGTTAAGGAACAGATGAAGATGTCTCCACAAAGGAAAATGTTATAAATTATATATTCTGTATTTGAAATGGATTCACCTTTGGAACGATACCGTCAAAACTTCAGATTCTAGAATAAACTTTGGATAAAATGATATAGTTTGCATTGGTTTCCCTTTATATTATTTGTTTGATGATTTGCATTTTTAGCCTCCATATCCTTTTCAACGACAGTTATTTTAAAGCTTTGTATACTTCCGATTGATAGGGACAGTTTCTATCTTTCCATGATCCTAACCTCTTGTTATCTTAGAATGGCATAGCTCTGTAATCCCTTCAGAACTCAGCATTCCCCTGACATTTCATGTCATATCATACACTGTGATCAGATAAAAGACTGCTACCTAGGTAACATATCTATGAAATACCTTGATCTCTTTATAAAGGCTGTCTTGTATCATGCAGTTTACACCACACTTTTAGATGGTTTTATAGATATTATATGCTATATACAACTGTATTTTGCATTAAGTTCTCTATTTTGATATAATAATCATCCCAGCAAAGGCAGTAATGCTGCAACTACAATATTTGAAGCATTTTGATATTTCTGCACGTAATAAATTGTAATTGAATTGTGAAGCGCCAGAGGTATAACTTGAAACTCCTGGGTTCAAGCACATACTGTAAACTGAAATAAGCCCCCCAACTATACCATAAACCCTAAACCAGGGATGGCCAACCTGAGGCTCTCCAGCTGTTGCAAAACTACAACTCCTAGCATGCCCAGACTACCTACAGCTATCAGCCTACAGCAGGGCATGGTGGGAGTTGTAGTTTTACAACAGCTTGAGTGCTGCAGGTTGGCCATGCCTGCCCTAAACTTTAGTCTAAGTCTAAGTTTCTTGGAAATTATTACATGGAAAATATATCTCAACAAGTGTTAATAATCCTGGCTTTGTGATAACTACATCATAAGACAAAGGCAAATCTTCAGACATGCCACCTGACAGAGAGAAAATGCCATCTCAAGACAAGGACTTAAAACCCCAGAAGTCTTATTTAGTGTTCAAAACAGCCCAAGTGAGTGCTCCAGGCACCATTGAGTATATGCTAAAATTATTGCCAGCGACAGCAGCATTAATAACCAAAGTAGTCACGCATAGAGGTGACTAGTGTTGAGCAAATTGAAGTTGACGAAGTGGAATTCGATCCGAATTTCAGGAAAAATTCATTTTGTCACAAATCAGAATTTCCTGGCAATTCGTGGCAACAAGTCAGATTTTTTTAGAATGGCTGCTGCACATGTTACAAAGTTAAAGTAAGAAGCCCGAGAAGTTGACACCCTTAATCTCATGCAGCCAGCCCAATGACAGATAGCCAGCCCCTGCCATATCACAGCTCTATAAAAAGCCTCCTCACACCATTTGCTAGTGAACTTAGTGCAGGGAGAGATGTTGCAGGCACTAGGGACAATGTTTAGAAAAGACTTTATAAAAAAAATAATATATTGAGCTGTTCAGAGAAAGATGATTCATAGTGTAGGGAAAGGATAGGGAGGCATTATCCATATTGTAGGGCGAGATCAGGTACCAATAGGAGAGTGTAAAGCCTAGGTAATAGGAGCTATTCTATTACACCTTGCTGTACTAATTGGGGTTACTAAATGTGATCTATTACTACAGATTTTAGGTGTTCACATTTTTTATACATAAGTAATTCCATTTGTCCTTGATTCTGTTTTTGGGGTGAAATTCCGGTCTGATACTACTGATTTTGGGTTGTGCATATTGTTTTTTTACAGACACAATTCCATTAATCCTTGATTCTGTAATTGGGATGAAATAGCAGTCTGATACCACTGATTTTGGGGTTTCATGTTGTTGTTTTTTGGGGTTGTTCTTGTGACGGATCAGAAGAAAGGAAAAAACAAACACTCTGTCAGGGGCCACTACTTGTATCAGAGTGTAATAGAACAGTTTCTCTAGCAATCCATGTGGAATCAACAGACAGTGAAAAAGGAGTGTACTCTCTCACTCTATAGTAGAATCCTGGGCCACTGCATGGCTCTTTATACCTGACGCTATCACTAACCTATAAGGTTAAGTTGAAACTTGTGTTATTTGGTCAGTTTTGGACCCGTAACTGACCATTAGCGTGACGCCGGTTAACTGCCTCTCATACAGACACACAATAACAGTTTCACTACCACAGCAGACGAGCTATGCATGTTTCTGCAATGAATAGTGATGTATACCAAGATACCTGCACCAGATCAAATACATTTTTTGAGAAAAATTTGGGGAAGCGTCCTAATCGAATTTTTGACAACTTTGTTAGAAGGGACAGTGTACACTCGAGCAATAAAAATACAGATTCTTGAATTGTCAAGCCAGTCATACTAATGGAAGATCTGAACGTAAGAAAACACTGTACCAACAAGTTTCAGCCCAAAGGCATAGCTGTAGGGGCGCAGATAAGAAGATCCCAGATTTATAGAAATATTAGGTAACATAGTAACAAAGGGGGTCATTTATTAAGACCAGCATTTTAGACCCTGGATTGGCGGTGGATCTGTCAAAGTTATCTACAGGCGCAGGCCTCTATATACCTTCAGCAGATCCACTGCAGCTTCTAAATGTATGCCAGTTCCCGTGCCGGTGTAGATTTAGACTATTATCTACACCTAAAACAGGTGTAGAAAATGATGTTTGAGATAGGCCTACTGGCCTGTCCCCTTTCCCCACCCAAGCCACGGCCACTTTTGTAGACCTGGTGTGAGCAGGGAAAAGTCGCAGATTGCGGCGGAAATAACCTTTATGTAGCAGTCTGCAGCAGAAATATGCTTCATTTAGATGTATTTCTGTAAGTAAATGACCCCCATAGTTTGTAAAGCTGACAAAAGACATAAGTCCATCCAGTTTAGCCTGTTAAGCCTCATTCACACGTCAGTGTTTTGGTCAGTGATTTCCATCGGTGATGGTGAGCCAAGACCAGGATTGAAGCCTCCACAGACATAAGGTATAATGGAAAGATCTGAACCTGTTCTGTGTTTAGAGCCGCACTTGGTTTTGGCTCAAAATTATAACCTGTAATATTATTTCACTCTGGAAATGCATCCAGGGCCCTCTTGAACTCTTTTAGTGAATTTACCATCACCACCTTCTCAGGCAGAGAGTTCCATAGTCTCACTAGTCTTACCATAAAGAATCCTTTTCAATGTTGATGTAGAAAACTCTAGACATAGAGAATGTCCCCTTGTCACTGTCACATTCCTGGGTGTAAATAGATCAAGAGAAAGATTTCTGTATCGACCCTTAATATATTTATACATAGTTACTAGATCTCGCCTTAGTTGTCATTTTTCTAAACTCAATAAACCTAATAACACCCATTCCAGTTATTAATTTAGTTGCCCTCCTCTCAACCCTCTCTAGCTCTGCTATGACTGCCTGCACAGGAGCCCAGAACTGTACACAGTACTCCATGTGTGGTCTGACCAGTGATTTGTAAAGTGGTAGAACTATGTTCTCATCACAGGCATCTATGCCCTTTTTGATGAAACCCATCATCTTATTGGCCTTGGTAGCAGATGCCTGGAATTGATGGGGAGCCTTGTTTGTCGCAAACATTGGGTTTGCGACTTTTTTCTGCCAGAAAGCTAGCACATGGAGATAAGTCTTCCCCTGTGTGTATTCAGTTTTGACTTCTCATCCTTCTGTTTTGTTAGCTACTCGTGCTTTGTGGTAACGAATACATTTTCCCTGAAATGGCGGTAAAAAAAAAATACATACTCACCTCATCCATTTGAGAGCAAAGAGGACATCGCGACCATCTTGACTGAAAATCCTGCATGAAATCTTGTGCATGGTGATGTATGACATCACCACACCGGCCAGCATGATGACATCATCATATACTGCGCAAGATTTCACACAGTGTCTTCAGTCAAGATGGCCGCAGCCGTGCTCAAATGGATAAGGTGAGTATTATATATTTTTTTTTATTAACCCCTGAAAGCCCTCACTATTATACTCAGATGCTGCAATCAGCAATGAACGCAGCATCTGAGCGGTTCAATGATGGGAGTTGGCGCAAGTGTCGTTCCCTATCATTGTTCCTGTTACTTACAAAGAAATTCGCTTCATGAAGTAATTTGTCACAAAGCGAATTTCTTTGTGGCAAATGTCTTCTTCTCTGTCTTCAGACCTTTAAAATGGTGGCTGCCATTTTAAGAGATTCATCCAAATGGAATGGCAGAAGATTCTGATTCAGCTAGAAGCCATATTTTGGGGAAATTTACACAAGCTTGATTATTTTAGAATTGATTTGTTTATCGCTAATATTCTTATCTAAAATCAGGCAAGCTTGAGAAAGGCTACTTTAGAGTTCAAGTGTTGGATGGGTTAATAAAGAATTCTTATTTGGAGTGCTGCCTGATCTCTAATTTTTGTATCTAAGGGACTTCTGGAGACCCGCGCTTTCTTTCAATTGCTGCTGTTTTCAAAGTAAATCACTGCTGATGGGTGACTATGGGTGACTATGGGCAACACCTCAAGTTCCTGTTTGCATTCATTTTCATACATGAGGTCCAAATATGTATTGCCAGGCATAGTTGATAGTGTTGAACAAAGTTTTGAAAAATTTGATTTGGTTGCTTAACCGAATTTCACAAAGAGATTCGATTCATGACGAATTACTTTGTCACAAAGTGCATTCCTTTGTATGTAGCTGGTGCAATGATGGGGAATGACGATTGCGCCTCCCCCCGTCCTTGAACCCCTCAGATGCCATGTTCATTGTGTCATCTGAGGCTGCAGTTTAGGCCTTTCAGGGGTTAATCAGGGTAAAAAAAAAAAATTAAATACTCACCTCATCCCTTTGCTTGCGTAGATAAGCAGCCATCTTGTTTGAAGACACCATGCAAAATCTTGCATGGTGATTAGAGATGAGCGATCGAAGCTGACGAAGTAGAATTGGTTTAAAATTTCAGGAAAAATTCGATTTGCAACCAATGCAAATTTTCTCGCGCTTCGTGGTAACGAATCACAATTTTCTTAAATGGCGGCTACTCGTGTGAGGACTGAGAACATGGGGCATGGAACTCTGGGAAGGTGGGATCACCCAGATTAACATGCCTGCATGCAGCCAATCAGCAGCCAGCCCTGTGATGTCACAGCCCTATAAATACGGCAGCCATTTTAGATTCTACCATGTTCCAGTGTTCAGAGTGCAGGGACAGACGTGTGAAGGCACTAGGGACAGCAATTGGAAAAACCTCTATGTTTAAAAAAAAAAAAAAAAACTGAAAAAAGGATCTATAAGTGCAGGGAAAAGATAGGGAGGAATTATTTCACAGCATGTTAGTGCAGGGAGAGACATCAGAAGGCGGTAAGGACATTGATAGGAAAGTGATTTACAAGTGCAGGGAACGATTATTTGGGGATCCAAATAGTCATTAGACAGCTCTGTCATTCCAGCTTTTAGTTATTGGGCTGCAAGTGCTATGTTGGAAAGCCTTTAGTGGCTTATATATTAGTATCTTATTCATTACGACAAGAAAAATATGTACCCATTTAAGGCTACTTTCACACTAGCGTTCAGAGCGGATCCGTCTGCTGTCTGCACAGACGGATCCGCTCCTATAATGCAGACGTTTGGATCCGTTCAGAACGGATCCGTCTGCATTATAGCTTAGAAAAAATTCTAAGTGTGAAAGTAGTTCAGACGGATCCGTCCAGACTTTATATTGAAAGTCAATGGGGACGGATCCGTTTGAAAATTGAGCCATATTGTGTCATCTTCAAACGGATCCGTCCCCATTGACTTACATTGTAAGTCTGGACGGATCCGTTTGCCTCCGCACGGCCAGGCGGACACCCGAATGCTGCAAGCAGTGTTCGGGTGTCCGCTTGCTGAGTGGAGCGGAGGCTGAACGCTGCCAGACTGATGCATTCTGAGTGGATCCGCATCCACTCAGAATGCATTGGGGCTGGACGGATGCGTTCGGCACCGCTTGTGAGCCCCTTCAAACGGAGCTCACAAGCGGAGCCCCGAACGCTAGTGTGAAAGTAGCCTTACTTCTGCAGTTATTTCTGTTGAAAGTGTATAGGGGCGTATTACAGTACAACAAGAAAAATATATACACACTGCACTGTTGCAGTTATTTCTGGTCAAAGCATATAGGGGCATATTACAGTAAAAAAAGAAAAATATATACGCACTGCACTACTGCAGTTATTTCTCGTGAAAGCGTATAGGGGCGTATTTCAGTAAAATAAGAAAAATATATACGCACTGCACTGTTGCAGTTATTTCTGTTGAAAGCGTATAGGGGCCTATTTCAGTAAAATAAGAAAAATATATACGCACTGCACTATTTAATGGTTTTCTGGTTAAAGCGTATAGTGGCATTTTTTATTCCAACAAGAAATATATATTCTCGGGTCACTTCTGCAGTTATTTCTGATGAAAGCATATAGGGTCGTATTTTATTTTAAAAAAAATGACAAATATATATGTACTGCACTATTGCAGTTATTTCTGGTGAAAGCGTATATATGGGCATATTTTAGTAAAATAAGAAAAATATATACGCACTGCACTATTTAATTGTTTTCTGGTTTAAGCGTATAGTGGTCTATTTCATTCCAAGAAGAAATATATATACTCAGGTCACTCTGCAGTTATTTCTGGTGAAAGCATATAGAGGCGTATTTCATTAAAAAAAAAATACAAATATAAACGCACTGCACTATTGCAGTTATTTCTGGTAAAGGCGTATATAGGCATATTTCAGCAAAATAAGAAAAATATATACGCACTGCACTATTTACTGTATTTTTCATACTATAAGACTCACTTTTGGGGGAAAAATGGCAGTCCGTCTTATGGGGTGAATACTGCCATTTACACTGATACATCGCTGACCGCGATGCTGCACGGCTGGCGGTGTATCAGCAGGCAGGAAGGAGGGGTAGGGGCCGGCATCTGGTGTTGTAATGGCAGCGGGGCACGGTGCAGTCAATGTATTCTATTACATCAAGCCCCGCTCACTGTAGTATTAAAAGGTAATGTGTAGGCATGGGCGCTGTTTTGAACGATAGTAATTTGCAGCATAGAGAAATCCATCTAGTACGATACTCACTTGAAACCCCTGTAGGCAGGCCGGGCAGGCAGCGACAGCGTAACGTCATTCACTACGTCACGCGCCTGCTTCATTCATAAAGTGGGAGGAGCAGGAGCGTGACGTAGAGAATGACGTTACGCTGCCGCCGCCCACCCGGGGGTATTGGGGGTCATTCACTATTTTACACAGGGACACTGTTATGGGGGGAATCTGTGAATTCCACTGTTATGGGGGGGGAATCTGTGGCTGACACATAAATAGCATAAGATGCTATATACGTGTCATCCACAGATCCCCCCATAGCAGTGTCATCCACAGATCCCCCCATAACAGTGTCATCCACAGATCCCCCCAATAACAGTGCCATCCACAGATCCCAATAACAGTGCCATCCATAGATCCCCCATAACAGTGTCATCCACAGATCCCCCATAAGTGTCATCCACAGACCACCATTAGTTCAAAACGCACCGAAAGCACACCTTTTGGTTCCAATTTTTTTTTTCTTATTGTCCTCCTCTAAAACCTATGGGCTGGTGCGTCTTATCGGGCGAAAACTACAGTAATTGTTTTCTGGTTAAAGCGTATAGTGGCCTATTTCATTCCAACAAGAATTACACTGCTCAAAAAAATAAAGGAAACACTTAAACAACACAATGTAACTCCAAGTCAATCACACTTCTGTGAAATCAAACTGTCCACTTAGGAAGCAACACTGAGTGACAATCAATTTCACATGCTGTTGTGCAAATGGGATAGACAACAGGTGGAAATTATAGGCAATTAGCAAGACACCCCCAATAAAGGAGTGGTTCTGCAGGTGGTTACCACAGACCACTTCTCAGTTCCTATGCTTCCTGGCTGATGTTTTGGTCACTTTTGAATGTTGGCGGTGCTTTCACTCTAGTGGTAGCATGAGACGGAGTCTACAACCCACACAAGTGGCTCAGGTAGTGCAGCTTATGCAGGATGGCACATCAATGCGAGCTGTGGCAAGAAGGTTTGCTGTGTCTGTCAGCGTAGTGTCCAGAGCATGGAGGCTCTACCAGGAGACAGGCCAATACATCAGGAGACGTGGAGGAGGCCGTAGGAGGGCAACAACCCAGCAGCAGGACCGCTACTTCCGCCTTTGTGCAAGGAGGAACAGGAGGAGCACTGCCAGAGCCCTGCAAAATGACCTCCAGGTCAGAAACAGACTCCATGAGGGTGATATGAGGGCCCGACGTCCACAGGTGGGGGTTGTGCTTACAACCCAACACCGTGCAGGATGTTTGGCATTTGCCAGAGAACACAAAGATTGGCAAATTCGCCACTGGCGCCCTGTGCTCTTCACAGAGGAAAGCAGGTTCACACTGAGCACATGTAACAGACGTGACAGAGTCTGGAGACGCCGTGGAGAACGTTCTGCTGCCTGCAACATCCTCCATCATGACCGGTTTGGCATTGGGTCAGTAATGGTGTGGGGTGGCATTTCTTTGGAGGGCCGCACAGCCCTCCATGTGCTCGCCAGAGGTAGCCTGACTGCCATTAGGTACCGAGATGAGATCCTCAGACCCCTTGTGAGACCATATGCTGGTGCGGTTGGCCCTGGGTTCCTCCTAATGCAAGACAATGCTAGACCTCATGTGGCTGAAGTGTGTCAGCAGTTCCTGCAAGACGAAGGCATTGATGCTATGGACTGGCCCGCCCGTTCCCCAGACCTGAATCCAATTGAGCACATCTGGGACATCATGTCTCGCTCTATCCACCAACGTCACGTTGCACCACAGACTGTCCAGGAGTTGGCAGATGCTTTAGTCCAGGTCTGGGAGGAGATCCCTCAGGAGACCGTCCGCCACCTCATCAGGAGCATGCACAGACATTGTAGGGAGGTCATACAGGCACGTGGAGGCCACACATACTACTGAGCCTCATTTTGACTTGTTTTAAGGACATTACATCAAAGTTTGATCAGCCTGTAGTGTGTTTTTCCACTTTAATTTTGAGTGTGACTCCAAATCCAGACCTCCATGGGTTGAAAAATTTGATTTCCATTTATTTATTTTTGTGTGATTTTGTTGTCAGCACATTAAACTATGTAAAGAACAAAGTATTTCAGAAGAATATTTAACTAATTCAGATCTAGGATGTGTTATTTTTGTGTTCCCTTTATTTTTTTGAGCAGTGTATACTGTATATTCTCAGGTCACTTCTGACATATTAGGTATTTCTACATCCATAACAACTAGTTCTATAAAAATAGCACATGACCTAACCGCTCAGATGAACACCGTAAAAAAAAAAAAACTGTGCCAAAAAAGACTTTTTTTGTCACCGAACATCACATAAAGTGCAACACCAAGCGATCAAAAAGGCGTATGCCCCCCAAATTAGTACCAATCAAACCGTCATCTCATCCTTCAAAAAATGAGACCCTACCTAAGACAATCGGTCAAAAAATAAAAAAGCTATGGCTCTCAGTCTATGAAGACACTAAAACATAATTTATTTGTTTCAAAAATGCTATTATTGTGTAAAACTTAAATAAATAAGAAAAAGTATACATATTAGGTATTTCCATGTCTGTAACGGTCTGCTCTATAAAAATGGCACATGATCTAACCCCTCAGATGAACGCTGTAAAAATAAATTAATTAAAACTGTGCTAAAACAACCAATTTTTTGATCACCTTGCCGCATAAAGTGTAATAATGAATGATCAAAAAAATCATATGTACCCAAAAATGGTACCAATAAAAATGTCAACTCTTCCTGCAGAAAACAAGCCCCAAGATGATCGGCAGAAAAAAAAAATGGCGTTCAGAAAATGGAGACACAAAAATAGAATTTTTTTTCAAAAATGCTTTATTACGTAAAACTGAAACAAACAATACAAGAAAGTAGACATATTTGATATCACTGCATCTGTAACAACCTGCTCTATAAAAATAGCACATGATCTACCCTGTCAGATGAATGTTGTAAAAAATAAAAAATAAAAACAGAGCCAAAACTGAATTTTTTGGTTACCTTGCCTCACAAAAAACGTAATATAGAGCAATTAAAAATCATATGTACCCCAAAATAGTACCAATAAAATTGCCACCATATCCCTTAGTTTCCAAAATAGGGTCACTTTTTGGAAGTTTCTACTGTAAGGGTGCTACGGTTTTGTGGTCCGTTTTTTGTTTCCGTTGTGTTTCCGTTTCCTTTCCGTTTTTCCGTATGCCATATACAGTATACAGTAATTACATAGAAAAAATTGGGCTGGGCATAATATTTTCAATAGATGGTTCAGCAAAAACGGAACAGATACGGAAGACATACGGATGCATTTCCGTATGTGTTCCGTTTTTTTTGCGGACCCATTGACTTGAATGGAGCCAAGCACCGTGATTTGCGACAAGAATAGGACATGTTCTATCTTTTCATGGTACGGAAATCCGGAAATACTGAAACGGAATGCACACGGAGACACTTCAGTTTTTTTTTGCTGAACCATTGAAATTAATAGTTCAGTATATGTACTGCATACTGAACTCAAAAAACGACCAGTATGCTGGACGCAAAATACTGTCGTGTGCATGAGCCCTTACAAAAACCATACGGCGCTGCTTTTCTTCTGCGCCCTGCCATGTGCTTTTACATCAGTTTATAACCACATGTGGGGTGTTTCTGTAAACCGCAGAATCAGGGTGATAAATATTGAGTTTTGTTTGGCTGTTAACCCTCGATGTGTTAAAGAAAAAATTTATAAAAGTGGAAAATCGGCCAAAAAAGTGAAATTTTGAAATGTCATCTCTAAGTAGACATATGGGGAATGTTAAGTAATAAATATTTTATGAGGTATCACTTTCTGTTTTAACCTTTTAAGAACCCATGGCGTAGCTGTACGTCATGGGTCCGATCCCTAAACATGGCGCCCGGGGTCTCTAAATAGCAGAGACCCGTGGATAGATCATCAGTTTAAACAAACTGCAGAACCCCTTTAAAGGAATCCATTACAACTTACAGTATATGCTTTTTTCCTAGAACTTTCTGTTCTAACCTTGTGCTCCCCTTCTAGCTCTTCCTCTTCTTGAACTCTCAGCAGCATGATGATCACAACAGAATCCCATCTCTTGTGCACCCCCTTGCTGCTGCTGCTTAAAGCCCAGGATGATGGGAGAGGCAGTGATTCTGGCTCTAACAGTCAATCTCAGTGGCAATCCTCACTGATAATAGTTGGGGTGCCCTTGATATTATAGGTTTGATGCGGGTGCAAGGCAGGAGGTGTAGAGGGAAATGGTACAGGATTCAGTAACCAGGCCAGTAGCGGAAAATAAACTTCTCTGTTAGTGTTGAGTGACTCGAAGTAAAATGAATTGACTTCGATCCAAATTTCAGGGAAAATTTGATTTGTCTTGAAGCTGAATTTCCTCACGCTTCGTGGTAACTAATCGATTTTTCCTAAAATGGAGGTAAAAAAATAAAAAAGTTCTGAAGTGCAGAATGGAAGCTGTAACACATTCAACGGTATCAGAATACAGTTCCAAATAATTCACACTGCAAAGCTTTCCAGATAACAATGTATGGGTATGAGCAAGGATGGGAATTGTACTACTTCTTCCTATCTTCCCAAAGTCTTTCTGCAGGATCTATGGCTGGCAATATCACTCTTACAATGGTGGCTGTAATGTCCAATGGCGGGATACAAGGTTAAAGATATGGTTGGCCAGACCATGTTCAGGCATGAAGGGTGTATCAGCAATGTTCCTCTCACAGCAGTAAAGTCTGCCTTAAACAGCAAATTCCTTACTGACTGACTCCAATTCTTAGCCACTCAGCCTCTGGATTCCCCTGGCTCCCCCTACATCTTTTCTCTCCCTCCGGAACACTGCCGAAATGGAGAGGTCCCTCACCCAAGTAGACAATCCTTAGAGAAGGTGATTCTCTGTAACTTTGGTCCAGTCCTGAGAGGAGTAGAGCCCATGTCACAGCTTTCACCTTCTCCACTAACTTCAGACTCACTAGACTGAGCTAGGGGCGGACCCAGGATCCACATCTAACTTCCTGCAGGGCTGAGTCAGGGCTATTAACTCTGTCTCATCCATACAAAAGCTATACTGGGTACATAGCAAGATATGAACATATTAAATATCATTAAATAGCGTTTCATAATATTGTATAACAAGAACAATTTACAAGTACCCTGATCTTCCATACTGCACTGTTTACTGTGACCAACTGTTTAGTCTGTTGCTTATATTGTTTGAAGCACAGTACAGGCATTTCTGCAGAAGAGCACAGTTTGGTAGATTTAAACAGGAAAGCTAAATCTAACAAATTTACTAATGCCATATCATAAGGATGCAAAAGGGTTCAAGAATCCAGCTCCACTTCGGTAAAGGAAAAATTGATTTTGCTTGCGGTAAAATCACATCCAGTTACAATTACAAAAGTCTTGTCTACGCGTTTTGGGCTACCATAAACAATTCAAGCCCTAACTCATGACACAATAGGACATTAAAAGTGCAGCTAGAAGAGCGCCTATCATCGCAAACTATGTTAGTCCGAGCCTTTACCAGGAAAAGAAAAAAATTGCAGCCTGTCTGGCTTACGACTAAAGGGAGCTACAGGTGCGGACACCATAGATGCATCTGTTGCACCCATATGTCGATTTCCAATACCTTTGTTTCAGCTTCAAATGGCAGGACTTTTCAAATGAAAACATACCTCAATTGTAACACAACTTTTGCAGTTTATTTAATTACATGTAAAAAAAATGCAAACTACAATATGTGGGTTGCACCACTAATGCCATTAAAGCCAGAATGCGCAAACACATTTCCGATGTGCCCCACCATGGTAGCCGCAATATATCTGCAGCTAGCCTGCATTTTGCTGTCTGCCATGGTGGTGACACATCGGATCTGGTGGTACAGGGCATAGAGAGGATCCTTTTGCCCAAAAGAGGAGGAGACCACAGAAGAAAATTATTAAATAGAGAATCCTTTTGGACCTGATGGTCTGAACAAACATCTAGATTTAATTTTGCAACAATAACCCACATTATCAGAGTCCCCGTAGCTTCCCAATTTATGAAAAAACCTTCTCCTTTAATTTATTTTATTATCCCCTATAGCCACTACATGTCTCCTGCATTTTTGTATAGGATTTCTTATTGTCTATTGCATGTTTTTTTCTTTTTTTCTCATGAGAAGTTTGGCTCATAGGCGTGGCATTTTTTAGAGGGTGTGTGCAGTCATGTGACCACAATTAGTGAAGACAGGTGCAGTCCCTCTATAAATAGATCCACTTTTAATGTCGTATTGTGTCATGAGTAAGGGCTTGAATTGTTTATGGTAGCTCGAAACGCGTAGACAAGACATTTGTAATTGTAACTGGATGTGATTTTACCGCAAGCAAAATACATTTTTCCTTTACCGAAGTGGAGCTGGATTCTTGAACCCTTTTGCACTGTGTTACCCGGGCCTGACACGGGTCCTCCGTGCTCACAGGTGAAAGTGGAGCAGGTGAGAGCTGCTGAACTTTCCTTTTTTCTACATTTCATAAGGATGTATGACTTATCTAAGTATGAAAAAGCCGCAGCATATTTTACAGCAATGAGGATAGGCTAATGCATAAAATGGTAAACAAATAATTGCGTTGAATTTCCAAAATTCAGGATCGATTTACTTCTATTTATACAAATCCGGGGTTGTCCTCTTTTGCAATATTAATGACCTATCCTCTGGAAAGCTCATCAATATCAGATCGGCGGGGCCGATTGACAGCACCCCCACCAATCAGCTGTTTGAAGAAAACGCAGCGCTCGTACAAGTGCTGTGTTCTGCTGTCAGTTTACCTGCTCATTGTCGACATTGCAGTGGCGAGCTGGTGTAATTACAATTCCATCTTCCCAGTTCACTTCAATGGGACAGCTCCGTCTTATTCACTTGAATTGGAAGGAGTCATCTCATTCAAGTGAATGGGGACTGTGGAATTGTAATTACACCTGGTTGGCACTGCAATAACAAAAAAAAAACGTACATAGTATGTATCATCTACAATGCCATCAAAAAAATATTCTATTCACTGCCGATTAGCCCAATCGCGAATATATTGGACCACTTGACTCTATCTGCATATAAAGCTATTCTAATGTTCTGCCATGCCAACCATTTTCTCCAGTCTCAGAAAACTTATACCAGCTTGGAAAATGTAGCCAAAGTGACCCACGCCTGTATTTCACGTTACAAATTCACATTGCGCAATTTTTACATTGCCGATTTTTCACATTCAATAAAATAATCTTGAATCCTCGAAATTCGCGAACATATGATGAATATTCTACAAAATATTCGTGAAATATCGCGAATTCGAATATAGCCCCTGGCGCTTATCGCTAATTACGGGTAGGCTCTTCCTCGCTCTGTGGATAATCTAGGCCAGCTCTTGCTCCCTAGTCTAACTGTAATGGAGAAGGTGCCTCCTCTCCCATCAGGTCCCCTCTGTAGCTCAATACAGTATTCCATATAATTGTAATAAGGCTCTGTACACATCTGCTTTGCTTATTTCCATTGTTAAGCACTGTCATCGTAGCAGATCCTGGACATAACGGAAGCTGAAGGCACCCAGTAGGGGTAAGTTGAGTTTTTGCCATGGTGTCTGTCAAAGACTGCAACAGAAGCTCCTAACAGATGTGAACACAGTCTAATGTGTACAGTCTTGCCTTTACAACTGATTCCAAGTGAAAATATATCTGACCAAAAGTAATTTGTTATTCTAACAGAATTCTTAACTTTAGGAAGCTTTATGACCTTGCCTCCTAGTAATTATGGCACTAATAAACCAGTCGCCTGCATCAATCAGGTATTGTCGAAAAGCAACTTAAAGAACTACAAAATCCAATGTTGTTTAGTTCAGAATAGAGAAACTCGTTTTCTAAAGACTAAATGGAAAACACCTAACATGATTGATTGCCATTTCAAATTTCTTTGCAAAGTCTATGGTCTCTTTATCAAGGTAATGGAAATTTTAACACCCACTGCTCTTGAGAAGAACAATGCCGTAATGAAATCCTATTTTCTGTATGAAGATATGACATAAATGCCATATCTCATAAAACTATGCCTGTTCCTTGGCAACCTACACCCTTCCACCCTTCCACCTTCCACCTTCAGTGCCTTTGTTCTACAATGTCAAATGAAGACAAACATTGCTTACCTGATAATCCCTTTACCTTATATGACTGTTTCCCAACCAAGGAAGACAAACTTATTTCCAACTACTCATAAATGGTTTACAACAGGTTAAGCAGTTAAAGGGGTTTTCCTGGAGTTCCAAATATATATATCATTTTTTTATTTTTTATTTTTTTGCAAACCCACTATACCAGACCTGTAAAGGGAAGATTACTTATCTTCTTCCCAATGCTGGCTCCCCACTCCTCCTCCAGGCCTGCGATGCTCTGCTGGGCTCCCTTGTTGTAAACATCCAGATTGGTATTACCCCCACCAAGGGCAGCTAGTCACTGTCAGCCAATCACTGGCCGCAGTAGATGTGGGACATGGGGGACATGGGAGCCCATCGCAGGCCAGGAGAAGAAGGAGTAGAAAGCCAGCGTCAGGAAGCAGATAAGTAACCTTTCCTTTACAGGTCCAGCTAAGTGGAGGGCTTGTCAACCCCAACCCCATTCTTGCACAACCCCTTTAATAGGAATCTGCCACCAGTTTTATGCAGCTAGGTTCTAACAGCTCCAACATATGACAGTGAGTCCTAATATTTGTAAGCTTCTGGCTTTCTCTGGCCCTTGATGCTGATTGACAGTGTTTTTCCAACTGAATTAACAGCAATGGGCAGAAAAAGCCAGGAGCTCATTAATGTTCAGGACTCACTAGCATGCACTGGAGCTGTTCAATACAAGATTTTAGTGAAATGGCGCAGTCAATTAAAGATAGTGACCTAGTACTGTATTTTGCTAAGGGATCTGTCACTAGTTTATGTTCCCCTTAGTTAGAACACCATAAAACTGGTGACAGATTCCCTTTAAATATTGATGACCAATCCTCAGTATAGGTTAACAACATCTTAGAGGTCTGATCCCTAGCAAGTCCACCAATAAGCTGTTTGAAGGGGCCCCAGCAGATTCCATTGTACAGTGGCTGTGCTGCATATTACATCTCAATCCAATTCATTTGAATAGGACTGAGCGGCACAATAGCCATTTGACCAATGAATATGATGTCTCAGGCCAAGGAAAAATCTGCATTGCTCACCTGAGTCCCATAGTCCCTTCAACAACTGATAGGCAAGGGTGCCAAGTGTCAGACCGACTGATCTGATATTAATTACCTCAAACAATATTAAAAGGAGTATTCCCATCAATGTCAGATGCTGTAGGTGCTGGTACCATGTCTGGGACTCGATTGTAACTCTAGAATGTCCCAACCTTTCTCCACCACTATGGTAGTTCCAAAAATAATCAACCGCTGTTTTGGCTATTCCCGTCAGTCCCATGGTGGTGTTCTTGTCCCGCGCTTGCATATTGTGTGCTCCATTTACCTGAGACTACCAAAAAATGGCCTAGCATGCTCACTCTGCTATTTTCAGAACTCAGGTTAATGCAAAAACAAGACCAAAAGTGGCCCACATGCCAAAAATACCATTAGTGTATACAATACATATTGCGGCAAAAATAAGGGGGCCAACTATTGAAAAAGTAAAAGTAACAGCTCCTGAACCAAAACACAAAACCTACAAAAAATAGAGCTCACAAAGTACCAGTACAAAAATATATTTTATTGAAACATAAATCTGCAAATTATTCCCAGCAGTCCTGAGAAAACACAGTGTCAAGCTGTATACTGCCCCCCTGACGAAGGCACGCCGAAACGTGCGTCGGGGTAGCGCCATCCTGGTTTGGGTACACTGAGCTCTCCTGGGTAAGTCTCCTTTCATCAGGTATTTTTGCCATTAAGCAGTTTTCATATTTTTGTCCATGTTGTTATGGGCAGTATACAGCTTGACACTGTTTTCTCAGGACTGCTGGGAACAATTTGCAGATTTCTGTTTCTCATGTGTACACTGATGTAATACACAAGACTTATCCCTATTCAATATATGTTTAACCACAAGTCTTTATATTATCATATAATATGGAGCTTGTGTCCCACTAGGATGGTGTTTTCTTTTGCTGCTACCTTCTTTTTAAGTAACAACATCTTTTATATATGTATTATTGTGATTTCAATAAAATATATTTTTGTACTGGTACTTTGTGAGCTCCCATTTCTGTAGCTTTTGTATTGTCAGGACTCCTATACAATGAATGGTGAGTATGTAGCACATGCACAGTGTGCTCCCCTTCACTTCAGAGGCCCCATTCTCTAACTAGGGGCAGGGAGTCACTCCTATCTGACATTGATGGCATATCCTAGCGATCCCCAAGCCAATCCCTTTATCTCCCCGAAAAATCTTTTAGCAAATCTAGCTAGAATACAGCATTGTTACATGATTTACTCACTGTGTTGAAGTGCATGATAGGGGTGTGCATCTAACCCAGGTTTTCAGTTTAGCTGGGTGAGATAACTGAAATCCAGAAATAGGACTGCGAGACAGGTTGGTAGTGGGAGTCTCTCAATCCACATCCCTAGTCCACCTTAAGGAGGGATAAAACAACCCTATGTGTATGACATGACGGAGAGAGAGGACTTGGAAATCCACGTTTATACGTTCTGCTCACAAGCAATCACACGTTCAGGCGATGGAGCAAAAAGGCCGACTTATAAAGATAACATACAAAAACTGTAAAAGTAAAATAAATGGGAGAAAAGCAGTAATAAGAACTTACTGCCCCCGTGGCTGTGACTCCCACGTGGTGTAACAAATGATAAATGTCCATGCACCATTTTTATAGAACCAGGACTGGTTTCCAGTTTCCGGTTGGCCCAGTCATTGACTAAACAAATTCCAGTTTTTCCACTAAGGGGGAGGGGATTAGTGAGGGGAGTGAAGAACATTGAATATAAAAATCCCTTTGTTTTAAAGTTTTCAAATCTCCCTCCAAAATGAATCCCCTTCCTCCAGTATCCCGTTTAGCAGGGGGAGCAGATGCCTTTTTGAAATCTGTACCTGGCAGCCAGAGGTGTTAGATACAACAGGATGATGAGGAGAAATGAACATTTGCTCATCTTGTAGCTGGCAGAGGCCCAGCCTGCCCGACTCCATCCTGCTGGGATAGAATGGAGGCTTCAAAGCAGTCAGCCATTTGGTGAATGACCCTTCTATCCAGCAGAAATCACACCTTATACAACAGACACACAACACATATAGTTGCATAGTAGTTAATACAAGTACAGTATGTACCCCACGTCATATTTATGACAACTTGATTCTGGAATGGAAAGCACATCCAGTGGTGTACTTACCCTGGAGGCAGACCGTGCCACTTACCGTGGGTAAGAGGGAACAAAGTGAAAAACTCTTTCTACTTCCCAATGTAGAGTTTTTGCCTGCAGCTGCCACTAAGGGTAGCTATGTTCAAATCCCTACACACTGCAGATGATAAAACTCTCTGTCTGCAGACACCACTAGCTTATTGAATAGTAAATCATACATCTACCATTGAACTCAATAGAAGCTGTATATATTCCAATGCACTGATATCCCCCTAGTGGTGACGGCAGGCAGACAGTTTCATGATCCCCAGTGTGTAGGGGAATGGGATTAAAATTTGTGTGGAGAAGAAAACTCACTGTATATTTACACCAATTGTCTGGTGTAAACACATTAAAAATATGGTGCTCAGAGCAGGTACAGAGCACTACTTATTTATTATAAAATACTACACTTTTCTACTTGCAGAGTCTTGGAAAGGTCTGACACAACCATTTTCAGTCTAAAGGCCCTTTAACATGGGTAGACTGGACAGGTAATTATCAAGAATAATTGCCCTGTCAGCCCATGTAAAAGTGGCCATTAACCGGCTTCATCAACCAGTTGATAAATCTGTCACACACTGCACAGGGTAGAGATCTGTCTGTCTGTCTATCTATTTATCTATCTATCTATCTATCTACTTATATCTATCTGTCCAAAATAAATATATGTCTATCAATATATCTATCTTAGGGGGCATTCAGACGACCGTAGTGTTTTGGCCGCAACCATAATAGAAAATGCCTATTCTTGTCCGCAGACAAGAAAAGGACATGCTTTATCTTTTCTACGGAGCCGCGGAACAGAACCACGGATGCAGATAGCACACGGTGTGCTGTTTGCATCTTTGTGGCCCCGTTAAAAAGAATGGGTCTGCACCCGTTCCGCAAAATTGCGGAATGGATGCAGACTCATTTATACAGCC
Source organism: Bufo bufo (assembly GCF_905171765.1). Classification (NCBI taxonomy): domain Eukaryota; kingdom Metazoa; phylum Chordata; class Amphibia; order Anura; family Bufonidae; genus Bufo; species Bufo bufo. Next base: position 335,222,531 of record NC_053390.1, read on the forward strand.
GACTGAATGAGCCCTTAGGCTGATTTCACATCATGTTTAACATATACAAAAATCATATACTTAACAGCCGCCTCTGACAGATAACATACAGTGGCATCCGTCACCATAGAGTTCCATTGTAAAAAAAAGTATACGTTAATACATACTTTTTTTTTACTGACTCTGCAGGATGGATATGCGTAGTATACAATGCTTTTGAATCCTTTTTTAATCTATCTATCTATCTATCTATCTATCTATCTATCTATCTATCCATCCCATGGCTACCCCATAGATTTTATATTGTTAAATATGGCATTAATATTTTGTGATAAAATCCAGCAATATTACTTACACATACTCATATGGTATAAATTCATCAAGCCTGAAAAAATATATATTTTTCTAAAAAATAAATAAAAGGAATTTCCTGAGGTAACTGTCCTTGACCTGGCTCTTTAATCGAGTGAAATTTCATCACTTTATCTAATATCATGCTTCATGCTTCAGGCTCCCAGCAATTCTATTTTAGTGTGGTCTAATGGGCAGCTGACACATCCACTCAGCACCAGACTGTATAATATGTGCTGACGCACCGTGTGGCGAGCACCCTATCGAGGGCTGTTAATTTGTGCCTGGCAAGGGTAAAAAATCATTCTACAAACAATTTGGGTCTCCATTTTCAGGGCCATTGCAGCCTTCACTATTTCAAGAGGTTTCGAGGCACTTGTAGGGGGATTCAGTCACTTATTTGGGTGTCTGCAGTATCTGACTTTAGGTGAGAGGTTGTGAAAGCACAGTCCTATCTGTCTGAAAGCTGCATCTAGATAGTGTAATCAACAGTGTCATTCCAATCGCTGTGCAGGCAGCTCTCCTCAAAAACCTAATTCAATTTGATATTCTGAGGTTAACACACTGTATTGGGACCTAAAATAAGAAAGCCTTTTATATTCATCCAGTTCAGTAAGCATGGAAAACTCATCAACAGCTATTTGTACATTCGGAGCATAGTGGGGCTTTGATGATGAGATATGAGCTTGCCTCACTCTCTGTAGCACCATCTTCCAGAGAAACACACTTCCAAAATGTTTTTCTAAATATACAGAGATAAATTCAAAAATTGCTCTCTAGAAGAGAAAAAGAAAATAAAATCCAGAAGGATGAGAACGGCTGATTAATTTACATTTTCATAAATTGCAGATATTGGCAGATAACTAGTAGGATTTCAGCAGGTAATAGGTATCGTATCTATATATCATTTTTAAACTGCTGAAAATCTGTTTAGTACTGAAAAAGATCACAATTTTTGTTCCGAATTCTATGATTGAACATTCACCCCATACTGTACATCTCAATGAGGTTGTATCAAATCTGATTAGGGAGGTAACAGACATGCGGCGCAGAGGGGAAGGAAGGGGAATACCCTACCATTAGGCCTCTTTCACACGGGCGTCATGTTTTTGGGCCGGATAAGATGCTGGTGCGTCATGGGAAAATGCACAATTTTTCAGCGCGAGTGTGAAACATTTTAATGCGTTTTGCACGCGCGTGAGAAAAATCGGCATGTTTGGCACCCAAACCCGAACTTCTTCACAGAAGTTCGGGTTTGGGTTAGGTGTTGTGTAGATTGTATTATTTTCCCTTAAAACATGGTTATAAGGGAAAATAATAGCATTCTTAATACAGAATGCTTAGTAAAATAGCGCTGGAGGGGTTAAAAAAAATAACAAAAAATAATTTAACTCACCTTAATCCACTTGTTCGCGCCGCCCGTCTTCTCTTCTTTCTTCTTTCTTCAGGACCTGGTAAAGGACCTTTGATGACATCACTGCGCTCATCACATGATCCATCACCATGGTGATGGATCATGTGACGGGCCATGTGATGAGCGCAGTGATGTTACCACAGGTCCTTTTCCTACTGCATAGCAAAGATGAAGACAGAAGAGAAGCCGGGCTGCGCGAACAAGTAGATTAAGGTGAGTTTTGCATTCTGTATTAAGAATGCTATTATTTATATATTATTTAAATAATAATGATCGGGTCCCCATGCCGATCGTCTCCTAGCAACCGTGCGTGAAAATCGCACCGCATCCGCACTTGCTTGCGCATGCTTGCGATGTTCACGCAGCCCAATTCACTTCTATGGGGCCTGTGTTGCGTGTAAAACGCACAAAATAGAGCATGCTGCGATTTTCACGCAACGCACAAGTGATGCGTGAAAATCACCGCTCATGTGTACAGCCCCATAGAAATGAATGGGTCCAGATTCAGTGCGGGTGCAATGCGTTCACCTCACGCATTGCACCCGCGTGGAATTCTCGCCGGTGTGAAAGAGGCCTTAGGGAGAGGGAGGAGTGCTGACCCCTAACTCACCTAGAACTGGCACCTGGCTGCTCTGACATCCCTAGACGGGCTACTAACCGGTACGCCGATCACGTGCCTTGTCCCTGGCTTACCCTGAAATAAGCCCTAGATAGTGAGTAGGACGGTGGGAGCACTAGTCCTCACCACTGACACCTAGGGTAACAACAGGGAAAGGACAAACACCGCAAACAATCCCTGAAGGGAGACGACAACAGGAGTGAACCGGAGATCCAACAGCTCCAGTTTCAATGGCTAGAGATGGCCTTGCTCGTTCGCGGTTCGCCGAACAGTCGAACATATGGCAATTTCTGCCGGCGCCATATTCTTTTGCATTGTGCCGAACTTTGACCCATAACACATCCATCATGTGGGAAAGGACAGCCAATTGAGACGTTTCAGCACATGGACACACCCCTACCCTATAAATAAATCCGATCTGGCCACCATTTTACATTCAGTCTTTAGCCAGTGTAGGGAGAAGTTGCTGTGTGGAGCAGGGACAGACAGTTAGGGACACCAAACACTAGCTAATAGGGCCAGAAAAGTCCTTTTAAGGACTGGTATAGGTGTGCTATCGATAGGTGTGATATACAGAGGGGTGTAATACACTTATAATATACTTTCTAACATAGAAAGTATATTATAGTGCATTTGTATTGTGAAGCATTTGTGTGCGGTTCTGCTGCAATACTGCAGCTATACAGAGGGTCAAACGCTATTGAAATAACTAATTGCAACTGCTGTGATATACCAGTTGCCACCCAAAAAAACTGATTGAGGCAGGGGTGTGATATACCTATAATATACTTTCTATATAGTGTATTTGTATTGTGCAGCAGTTGTGTGCGGTTGTCCTGCGATACCGCAGCTATACAGAGGGACAAACGCTATTGGAACAACTAATTGCAACTGATGTGATATATCAGATGCCCCCAAAAAACACTGATTGAGGCAGGGGTATACTTATAATATACTTTCTATATAGTGCTTTTGTATTGTGCAGCAGTGGTGTAATGACCGGCGACACGCACAGGGAGGGAAAAGGGAAAGCCCTGCCCAAGGGAGAGGGAAAGGTGGTGACCCCTGACTCACCTTGCGGTTGGCACCTGACTGCCCTGACGTCCCTAGACGGGTTCCTCACCCGTGCGGCGATCACGTGCCTAAACCCTGGCTTTCCCTAAAATGAGCCCTAGATAGTGAACGGGCCAGTGGGATCGCTAGTCTGCACCACTGACACTAAGAGGGAAACACCAGGGAGAGGACAGACAATACAGACAAACACATACACCCAGGTGGGCGACCACAGAAGACCACAAAGGTCCAACAGGGATCCGGAGGGTAGCGTTCTGGACCAACAACCAGAGAACGCAGCAACACAGCTCCAGAGGGTCAGAATAGATGTCCAGGCAGGAAGCTCTATATCTGGCAACCAGAGAAGTGTGAGAAGGGAATATAAGGAGGTTGGGAGTGCTGGACAAGGAACAGCTGAGGAGAAGGAGCTACGGATCCCTGAGTGAGCCAAAAGGGTTTGCAAAGCAAACCCAGAAAGCTACCATAAGGAAACAGCCCTATCTTACATAGAGAGCGCAGCCAACCGCTGCGACTTCCTGACCCCGGGTATAACGGAGTCAGGCGTGGTTCTTGACACCCTCGTGACAGTACCCCCCTCTCTATGAGGGGCCTCCGGACACTGAGGACCAGGTCTCTCAGGATGAGAGGCATGAAAAACCCGAACTAGCCTGTCGGCGTTTACCTCAGACTCAGGAACCCACATTCTTTCCTCGGGACCGTAACCTCTCCAATGCACCAGATATTGAAGAGAGCGGCGGACCCGACGAGAATTAACAATTTTGGATATCTGAAATTCTAGATTACCATCCACAACAACAGGAGGGGGTGGCAGCGGTGACGGTTCTAGAGGTGGAACATATTTTTTGAGTAACGACTTATGAAAGACATTATGGATTTTAAAAGTCTGAGGTAACTCCAGGCGAAAAGCCACGGGGTTGACGATGGCTACAATTTTGTAAGGACTAATAAACCTAGGACCCAGTTTCCAAGAGGGAACCTTCAATTTAATATTCCTAGTAGACAACCACACATAGTCATTCACTCCTAGGTCCGGACCTGGCGACCGTCTCTTATCAGCCATGCATTTGTATTTACCTCCCATATTTTTCAAGTTAGCTTGCACCTTCTGCCATACCAATGAAAGAGATGACGAAAACCGTTCCTCTTCGGGAACCCCAGAAGACCCCCCCTCTTTGAAAGTACAGAATTGGGGATGAAAACCATATGCACCAAGAAATGGTGACTTGCCAGTGGATTCCTGACGACGATTATTTATGGCAAACTCAGCTAACGGTAAATATGATGACCACAACTCTTGGTTTTCAGACACAAAACATCTTAGATATGTCTCCAGGTTTTGGTTGGTACGCTCAGTCTGTCCATTCGACTGAGGATGGAAAGCTGGGGAAAAGGACAAGTGTACCCCCAAACGGGAACAAAAAGCTTTCCAAAATTTAGAAATAAACTGGGTACCCCGATCCGAAACAACATCGGAGGGGACCCCGTGAAGCTTCACGATTTCACTGACGAATACCTGAGCAAGAGTCTTAGCATTAGGTAGTGCGGGTAACGCAATGAAGTGTACCATTTTGCTAAACCTGTCCACTACTACCAAAATAACTGTTTTACCCGCAGACAAAGGTAAGTCAGTGATAAAATCCATTAACAGATGTGTCCATGGTCTATTGGGAATGACGAGTGGTAATAGAGACCCTGCAGGACGTGTATGTGAAACTTTTGCGCGCGCACAAGTAGAACAAGAAGACACAAAATCCAATACATCCTGACGCAACCTTGGCCACCAAAAACGATGAGACAATAGCTCCAAGGTTGCTTTACTACCCGGGTGCCCAGCAAGTGCCGAATTATGATGTTCCTTTAATAATTCGAAACGCAGGTTCAACGGTACAAACAATTTCTCTGAGGGGCAAGAGACCGGGGCGTCCCCCTGGGCCTCTAACACCTTCCCCTCCAGAACAGAGTGTACCGCAGAAACAACCACTCCTCTTTGTAGAATGGGTACCGGATCACTCACATTACCCCCTCCAGGGAAACAACGAGATAGTGCATCAGCCTTAGTATTCTTTGCCCCAGGACGATAGGTAATCACAAAGTTAAACCTGGTAAAAAATAGCGACCATCTAGCTTGTCTAGGGGTGAGACGCTTAGCTGATTCGAGGTACAGAAGATTTTTGTGGTCCATAATCACAGTGACGGGGTGGACTGCCCCCTCTAAAAAGTGACGCCATTCTTCAAACGCTAGTTTAATAGCTAATAGTTCCCTATTGCCAATATCGTAGTTCTTTTCTGCTGCAGATAGTTTTTTAGAAAAGAAAGCACAAGGACGCCATTTGCCAGGAGACGGACCCTGAGACAGCACTGCCCCCACTCCCACCTCTGACGCATCAACTTCAACAATAAAAGGCTGGGAGACATCAGGTTGGACTAGTACAGGTGCCGAGGTAAACCTCTCTTTTAGAGAGGAAAAAGCAACCTTAGCGGCGTCAGACCATTTAGAAAAATCAGTCCCCTTCCTAGTCATGTCAGTAAGGGGTTTTACAATAAGTGAATAATTTTTTATGAATTTCCTATAGAAATTCGCGAAGCCCAAGAACCGTTGCAGTGCTTTGAGGTTCTCAGGAAGATCCCAATCTAAAATTGCCTGGACTTTCCTCTGATCCATACGGAAACCTGAAGCAGATAAAAAATAACCTAGGAATTGTATCTCCTGAACGGCGAAGACACATTTTTCAATTTTAGCATATAATTTATTCGTCCGTAGGACCTGCAGTACCTGTCTGACATGCACCTCATGTGTTCTCAGATCAGACGAATAAATTAAAATATCATCTAGGTATATTACCACAAACCTGCCGATTAGATGACTAAAAATGTCATTAACGAAATGTTGAAAGACGGCAGGAGCATTGGTCAGACTGAAAGGCATAACTAGATTTTCATAATGCCCCTCAGAGGTGTTAAAAGCTGTCTTCCACTCATCCCCTTCCTTGATACGAATCAGATTGTAGGCCCCCCTAAGATCAAGTTTGGAGAACCACCTAGCACCCGCAATCTGGTTAAACAGGTCAGGAATGAGAGGAACAGGGTATGGGTCTCGGATGGTTATCCGATTTAATTCACGAAAATCTAGGCAAGGACGCAGGCCCCCATCTTTATTTTTAACGAAGAAAATTCCTGCAGCCACGGGTGAAGAAGAGGGTCTGATGTGTCCCTTAGCCAAGCTCTCGGAGATATAATCTTTCATGGCTTGTCTCTCTGGACCTGAAAGATTATATAACCTGGTCTTGGGTAATTTTGCGCCGGGAATAAGGTTAACCGGGCAATCATAAGGACAATGAGGTGGTAACTTCTGACAACCCTTTTCAGAAAAAACGTCCTCAAAATCCGAAATAAATGTAGGTAGGGTAGTTATGGAGGCGACTAAGCAATTGCTATTTAAGCAATTTTCTCTGCACTGCTCACTCTACTCCAATATCTCCCTGGCCTGCCAATCCACCACTGGATTGTGCGCTACCAACCAGGGAAGACCCAGCACTACCGGAGTGGGAAGCCCCTCCAGAACATAACATGAAAGCATCTCGTTATGGTGGTCCCCTACCCGAAGGTGTAAATTATGAACATTGTGGGTGAGGTTTCTCTGAGACAGAGGAGCAGAATCAATAGCGAATATGGGAATAGGTCTCTGTAGCGTACAGAGAGACAAACCCATAGTGCGGGCAAAATGGGCATCTATCAAATTTACCCTGCTCCACTGTCTAGAAAGAAATAGTCTCCGTTTTATCACCAAAAACAATAACCGCTGGCAACACAAATCGCGATGTACGTATGGAGGAAACGTATACCCCCCGGCTGACATCCTCCACACAGCCTGGGGTTAGTAGTTTTCCGACGGTCTTTTGTTTCTGAGGAAATAAGGACAGACATTAATGAAATGACCCCTCTCCCCACAAAAAAAACAAACCCCACGCCTACGGCGAGCCTCAGGAGGACGGACCTGACGAGTAGTTCCTCCTAGCTGCATAGGCTCGTCTAAGTCCGTACAGACTAACTTCTGCTTGGGAGGGGTTACCAATGGCTCCGGTTTTTTCAACCTGTTTCTAAGGCGTCTATCTATTCGGATAGAAAGGGACATAACCGCATCAAGGGAAAAGGGGGTCTCATATAATGCAAGCGCATCCTTAACCCTTTCGGATAACCCAGAGCAGAACTGACTCCTGAGAGCCGGGTCGTTCCATTGGGTATCCGTAGCCCACCTACGGAAGTCAGAGCAATACTCCTCTACCGGCCGCTCTCCTTGTAGGAGTCTCCGTAATCTTGATTCAGCCAGTGCGACTCGATCAGGGTCGTCATATATGAGACCCAAGGCCCCGAAAAACTCATCCACTGACCGAAGAGCCTGGGAATCAGTAGGTAAAGAGAACGTCCAGGACTGCGGGTCCCCCTGCAGCATGGAAATATCAACCCCCACCCGCTGTTCTTCATTACCTGAGGAGTAAGGGCGCAGTTTAAAATATAATTTACAGGCCTCACGGAATGCCAAAAACTTGTCCCTTCCCCCAGAAAATCTGTCAGGGAGAGGGACCTTGGGTTCCGCAACAACCTGGTTACCAGTAGCAACCGCTGGGCTTGCGGTCAGTTGTAATTGCTGCTGTTGCTGGAGGACCGACGCCTTCATCCTGCCACCTCCAAAGACAGGCCATGAAACTGTTTGGACAGAGCAGCAATTTGATCCATACTGGATTCTAAGTAGGTAAAGAAATTTTTTTTATTTATTTTTTTACCTACACAAAATAAGGGCCAGATATAATGTAATGACCGGCGACACGCACAGGGAGGGAAAAGGGAAAGCCCTGCCCAAGGGAGAGGGAAAGGTGGTGACCCCTGACTCACCTTGCGGCTGGCACCTGACTGCCCTGACGTCCCTAGATGGGTTCCTCACCCGTGCAGCGATCACGTGCCTAAACCCTGGCTTTCCCTAAAATGAGCCCTCGATAGTGAACGGGCCGGTGGGATTGCTAGTCCGCACCACTGACACTAAGAGGGAAACACCAGGGAGAGGACAGACAATACAGACAAACACATACACCCAGGTGGGTGACCACAGCAGACCACAAAGGTCCAACAGGGATCCGGAGGGTAGCGTTCTGGACCAACAACCAGAGAACGCAGCAACACAGCTCCAGTGGGTCAGAATAGATGTCCAGGCAGGAAGCTCTATATCTGGCAACCAGAGAAGTGTGAGAAGGGAATATAAGGAGGTTGGGAGTGCTGGACAAGGAACAGCTGAGGAGAAGGAGCTACGGATCCCTGAGTGAGCCAAAAGCTACCATAAGGAAACAGCCCTATCTTACATAGAGCGCGCAGCCAACCGCTGCGACTTTCTGTCCCCGGGTATAACGGAGTCAGGCGTGGTTCTAGACACCCTCGTGACAAGTTGTGTGCGGTTCTGCTGAGATAACGCAGCTATACAGAGGGACACCGCTATTGGAACAACTAATTGCAACTGGTGTGATATACCAGTTCCCCCCCAAAAAAAATGATTGAGGCAGGGGTGTGATATACCTATAATATACTTTCTATTTAGTGCATTTGTATTGTGCAGCAGTTGTGTGTGATTCTGCTGCAATACCGCAACTATACAGAGGGACAAACGCTATTAGAACAACTAATTGCAACTGGTGTGATATACCAGTTGCCCCCCCCAAAAAAAATTATTGAGGAAGGGGTGTGATATACTTATAATATACTCTCTATATAGTGCATTTGTATTGTGCAGCAGTTGTGTGCGGTTCTGCTGCGATACCACAGCTATACAGAGGGACAAACACTATTGGAACAACGAATTGCAACTGGTGTGATATACCTGTTGCCCCCAAAAAAACTGATTAAGGGGCTTGATACTGCTCTTCTATAGGGACTTTGTCACAGGGTCATTTTGAAAATGACAGGCAGAGGAAGAGGCAGGCCATTCTGCAGGGGTGGTAGGGGTCGGGCAGGTGCACCAGGCCTGAGTCTAAGTGGGAAGTTGGAGAAGGTGCATGCAATGACATCAAAGGACGCACCAGAGTTGGTTGAGTGGCTCACTCAGCCTTCCGCTTCTGCACCCTCCGCATCCTCTGTATCTGCACACTCACTCTCTGCTGTGTGCACCCCCAAAGACACCACCACCACCACCATAGCCCCTCCACTCGAGTCAGAGGAATTATTTTCCCATCTATTCCCAGACCTTACCGATGGACAGCCATACTTGGCATCGGATGAGAAAGAGGAGGTAGCAACAGCTGCCACCATCGGTCTGACGACAGTACCCAGATCATCTCAAGGACGGAGGTCCCGCTGTTGCTGCCTACTCCGAGATCTCTAATGTCAGTGATGGTAAAGGTGACGATGATGACGTGTGAATGGATGTAACATGGGTGCCCACAAGAGAGGAAGAGGAGGGGAGTTTAGAGGGAGAGACAGAGCAGCAGATAGGGGGTAGAAGAAAGAGAAGCAGGCAGAACTCGCAGTGCACAGGAGGCAAAAAGCAGACTGCAAATGTATCTGGAGCGAGCCATCCACCATGCAAGGTCACATCTGCCGTTCCCAGGATGCCGGCACATGGCTCCGCAGTGTGGGCTTTTTTTAACGTGTCCGCTGCTGACAATAGTGTTGCCATCTGCAGCCTGTGCTATCAATGCATAAGTCACCACAGGACGACCGCCTTAAGAAGATACCTGGCCTCCCATCACCGAGCCCAGTGGGAGCAATACCGTCAGAACCCACAAAGTCACACTCCCGGCGCTCCACGTCCTGCCTCTTCTCCTCTCTACTCCCAATTGTCCTCCACTCCACCTTCCACCGTGCCTTCATCGCGTTTATCAGGAAAAAGGCAGGTTTCCGTGGCCCAAATGTTCGAACGTAAAAAGTTGATGACGCCGGATAACCCTTTTGCCCAACGGCTGACCGCCGGCTTGTCGGAACTGCTAGCCTGCCAACTAGTGCCATATAAACTGGTGGACTCAGAGGCCTTTAGAAAATTTGTGGCCATTGGAACACCGCAATGGAAGGTCCCCGAAAGGAAATATTTCTCCCAGAAGGGCATCCCAGAGCTATATGGCCATGTTCAGTGGCAATTGAATGTATCCCTGGCACACAGTGTCGGTGCCAAGATACATCTGACCACAGACATGTGGTCTAGTAAACACGGGCAGGTAAGGTACATAACTTTTACTGCCCACTGGGTGAACCTTCTGACGGCTGTCAAGCATGCAACCTGTGGCACCCGTGTTGATTTGGTGTTACCGCTACGGATTGCATGCAGACCTTTCTATTCTTTTCCTCCTCCTACGCCATCCTCCGTCTCCTCTTTGGCTGACTCCTCCTTTTCCACTGCTAACGCCTCTTCTGCTGCACCCCCCAGCTCCTCAGAACCTATTCGATGTGCCAGGTGAGACGTTGCCATGCTGTGCTGCGGCTGTTGTGCCTGGAAGCCAAGAGCCACACCAGTCCTGCACGCCTTTCAGCTCTGCAGTCACAGGCCGATCAGTGACTTACCCCGCTCAATTTGACAGTTGGTAAAGTGGTGCGCGACAACGGTGCCAATCTGCTGAGCGAGCTGAAACAGGGCAATGTCACACGTGCCGTGCATGGCACACGTCCTGAACTTAGTCGTGCAGCGATTCATTGCCAAATACCCCGGGGTCCAGGACGTCTTGCGGCAGACCAAGGAAAATCTCTGGCCATTTTAGAAGATCTTACATGGCCATGGCTCGCCTTGCTGACGTTCAGCGGCGACACCACTTGCCCATCAGACATCTGATTTGTGACTGCCCGACGCGCTGGAACTCCACCTTGTATATGCTTGATAGGCTGCTCCAGCAGAAACATGCCGTTAACGACTACCTGTACGAACTCTGCAGCAGGACAGGTTCTGGAGAGATTGGTTTTTTTTCAGTGATATTGTACCTTACGCCTTCTTTCTGGACTGTGCATTGCATCGTGTCATTGATCAAGCCGTCGAGGAGCAGGAGCAGGAAGATGAGGAAGTCGCAATGCTAAATGAATTCCCAGGGGGGCTACTCCATCTGAGACAAGTCAGCAGGAGTCTGAAGAGAAGTCAGAGGAGGATGGTGCCTGGGGAGGAGGAGCAAGAAGAGCAGGCTTTAAAATTTTCTGGGAGCCCTGGTATTGTCCGTGGATGGGGGGAGGAGACCGAGGACGACATTCTTCTGGGCGATAAGCAGAAGCCAGGCCGTTCCACCACTTCCAATTTAGTGCAAATAGGGGCCTTCATTCTCCAGTGTTTGAAGAGGGACCCCCGTATAAAAAGCATAAAGGGCAAGGACCAGTACTGGGTGGCAATGTACTTAGACTCCCGGTACAAACACAAAATGGCGGACATGCTACCAGCATCACAGAGGGCTGTCAGAATGCAGCATTTCCACGCCTCGCTTCGAGAGATGCTGCTTTCTGCTGTAGCGAGCGCTGGCAGAGGAATTTCCACCCACAGAGAAACAGTTGCGGGCACCAATCCTACAGCGCATACAAGAAGAGGGTGGTTTGAAGATGTGTTGGTCACTTCGGATATGAGGTAATTCTTGCAACCAACCCATCGACAGCCGCACTCCGGATCCAGCCTCAGGAAATGCTTAGACCGACAGGTGTCTGACTACATCGGGTTAACGGCCAATGTGGACGCTCTGAGAAGCAAGGAACCCCTCAACTAATGGGTGTGCAGGCTTGACTTGTGGCCAGAGCTGGCACAATTTGCCATGGAACTCTTGGCTTGCCCCTCGTCGAGTGTCCTGTCCGAAAGGACGTTCAGCGCAGTAGAGGGGATCGTGACCGATAAGCGCACTCGCCTAGCTCACGACAGTTTGGACTACCTCACATTTCTAAAAATGAATGGCATGAATCTCAGAGGAATTCAACACCTGTGACGACCACGTTTAATTGAATTTCACCTATTACCATTGTTGTTTTTTTTCAAGAGGGGGGATTTCGTTAGCCAAGTTTTTAATCCAATTTTATATATTTAGTTCTTTTAAACATATGTATTTGACATGTATTTCTGCTGGCCTGCAGTAAAATTGATATCAATGACTGTCTAATATACCTCCAGCCACATAATCACTTGATGTTTTCTGTCTGGTGAATGCCTAATGTTTGGGGCCTGTACTACACTGGCCTGCAGTAAAATTGATATACAATGACCGTCTAATATACCTCCAGCCACATAATGACTTGATCTTTTCTGTACAGTGAATGCATAATTTTTGGGGCCTGTAATCTCCACTGGCCGGCAGTAAAATTGATATACAATGACCGTCTAATATACCTCCAGCCACATAATGACTTGATATTTTCTGTACGTTAAATGCATAATTTTTGGGGCCTGTAATGTGGCTGGCCAACAGTAAAATTGTTATACGGTGACCGCCTAATGTACCTCCAGCCACATAATGATTTGATCTTTTCTGTACGGTGAATGCATAATTTTTGGGGCCTGTAATCTTACTGGCCATAAGTAAAATTGTTATATGGTGACCGCCTAATGTACCTCCAGCTACACAATCACTTGATGTTCTCTGTCTGGTGAATGTCTAATGTTTGGGGCCTGTACTCCACTTGCCTGCAGTAAAATTAATATACAATGACCGTCTAATATACCTCCGGCCACATAATGACTTGATCTTTTCTGTACGTTGAATGCATAATTTTTGGGGCCTGTAATGTAACTGGTTAACAGTAAAATTGTTATACGGTGACCGCCTAATGTACCTCCAGCCACATAATGACTTGATCTTTTCTGTATGGTAAATGTATCATTTTTGGGGCCTGTAATGTAACTGGCCAACAGTAAAATTTTGATATGTTGACTGCCTAATGTACCTTCAGCCACATAATTGCTTGATCTTTTTTGTCTGGTGAATGCATAATTTTTGCCTAATGTACGTACCTCCAGCCACATAATCACTTGTTCTTTTCTGTACGGTGAATGCCTAATGTTTAGAAACATAGAATGTGTCGGCAGATAAGAACCATTTGGCCCATGTAGTCAGCCCAATATATGACCCCTAAATCCCTTTCCTCAGATACTGTGGTTAGGACTGTATCACTTATTTTACATTCTGCTCTTGGGTTTTTACGCCCCAGGTGCATTATCTTGCACTCATCAACATTAAATTTTAGTTGCCAGATTTTTTACCATTCCTCTAGTTTTCCTAAATCCTTTTACATTTGGTGTATCCCTCCAGGAACATCAACCCTGTTACTCCACTGGCCTGTACTCAGGGCTGGCCTTAGGTGTTTAGGCACTCTGTGCGAGCTAATCTTGTGACACTGGGTATGATTAAGGGGCAGGTGACTGGCTTTGGTTGACACTGGGTATGATTAAGGGGGGCAGGGGACTGGGTAAAGGTGACAGGGTATTATTAAGGGGGGCAGGGGACTGGCTATGGGTGACACTGGGTATGGTTAAGGGGGCAGGGTCTAATTGAGGGGGCAGGGGACTGGGTAAGGGTGACACTGGGTATGATTAAGAAGGGCAGGGGACTGGGTAAAGGTGACAGGGTATGATTAAAGGGGGCAGGGGACTGGCTCTGGGTGACACTGGGTATGATTAAGGGGGGCAGGGTCTAATTGAGGGGGCAGGGGACTGGGTAAGGGTGACACTGGGTATGATTAAGAAGGGCAGGGGACAGGGTAAAGGTGACAGGGTATGATTAAGGGGGACAGGGGACTGGCTCTGGGTGACACTGGGTATGATTAAGGGGGGCAGGGGACTGGGGGCAAAGGTGACAGGGTATGATTAAGGGGGGCAGGAGACTGGCTATGGGTGACCCAGTGTCTCCGAGAAAGAACTAATAGATACCAACATTGTAACTCCATCCATTAAAAGCACCTTTAAGGACCTATATGATATTCATAAGGAGTACTACAGGTCGTGGTGGGAGATTTAATCCCTTGATAACTACATCAGGAATTTGATCATACCAAAAGGCCTACGTATATTCATCAAACCTGCACAACGCATATGTACCCCAGAATTGCTAATTAAGTGGGAAGGAGAGGTCATTGAAAGCTCTCTACACCTTATGCGCCTTCTGCTAGATCAAGAAAAAGTGAATGTGGAGAACGTACATAAATCACTGAATAATCAGGTGGAGGTAGCATTAAAATTTAAGGAACACCCGGATTTCTCGAAAAAAGAATCTGAGTTGCAAGTGAATGTAGAAAGGTTTAAATCTAACCATATAGAGCGAAAACATTGCCAATTTATTAAAGATCTGACAGATTTTAGAAACAAAACCGCCTTCACTGTAGCGCAATGCACTGAAAGAATCTCGGCCAGTGAGGGCTCCGCATCTGAGGCAGAAAGCTCTGATCCAGACCACTATCAGTCACAGCAATACCAATACTCAGGTCGTAGATTTAACCGGAGGGGTAGAGGCCCAGGTAGAGGGAGGAATTATTACAATACCAGACCTCAGTCAAGGGGATATCAATCCACTAACCAAAAATTTGGAACATCATGGGGCGTATATGCCCCTCCCCCATTGGCCCAAAATACAGAGGCAGCAGCCAGATTGGAGCAAACAGAAGGAGCAACATCAACTCATCATGGGGAAACCTCATTGGATGTCTCCTCATCATTAACTGCTGTCAATGTGACTTTTTTAGGTCAATCTCCCCCAAATACATACGCACTGAGGGATCGAGTTCAACTGCAAACTCAACCCACCAAGAGACATTGAAAACACAGGAAACACAACCGGTGATTCTTAACCTGTCCGGAGTTGAGCTATCAGACGGGGAAAAAGGGGTATTAACCAAGGGTTTGTCCTTTGTACCCACCACACACTTTAAGGCATTCTAGTGGGTAAAGGATCTCCACCTTTTTGTTAGGAAACTGAGATGGCGCAACGATGGGGAGCCCATGCGCCCCAACCTACGCTAATTTGCTCCTGGGCTGGTGGGAACATACGGTTGTTTTCACTGAGGACATGCAGAAGTGGACAAGACATATCATGTTTTGGTCGAGATTCATCGACGACATTCTGTTGTTTTGGTCAGGCTCGTCAGATGAGTTTAAAGGCTTCATGCAGGATTTAAACAAAAATCATATTGGCCTGTTTTTCACGTATGAGTTACAGCATCAGAGCATAACCTTCCTGGATGTACAGATCAGCAGAAATGTAAATGGTACCCTAATGACAATGCTATTTCGCAAGCAGACATCGACCAATAGTCTGCTCAGATGGGAGAGCTTTCACCCTAAACCACTGAAACGAGCCATCCCTAAGGGATAGTTTCTGCGAATACGCAGAAACTGTTCAGATCAGATGGAATTTAGGAATCAGGCCTCCATATTATTTCATCGCTTTAAACAAAGGGGTTACTCAGATGCTTGCCTGTATGACGCGTGGAACCACGCAGAATCTGTGGATAGATCCACACTCATCCACTCTGACGGGAAACAGGGAAGCTTGAAAGAGTTCATCAGGATCATAGGAACATATTATTGGTCACTACTAAAATCAGACCCGGACCTCACTGACCTCCTCCCCGAACGCCCGTCAATTATGTTCAGACGGGGTCGGAGTATTGGGGACCAGTTGGTGCATAGCCACTTTGAAGCACCTCCAGCGCAAAATACATGGCTCATAGATAGAAGGGTTGGGACCCACAAATGTGGGAGATGTAAGGCTTGCTCCTTTATTGAGGTAGGCAATACATTTTGCAACAGTAACCAGGACCATACTTACACGGCTCATTCTTTTGCGAACTGCAATACGGCCGGCCTGGTGTATAAGGCACAATGCAGGTGTGGACAGAGCTACATTGGTAAAACGTGTAGGGCATTCTAAAAGAGAATATTGGAGCATGTCGGAGATGTCCACCATAAACGTGACAAACCATTGTCCAGACATGTTGTACTTCAGCATGGAGCAGACCCAAATACACGTTTCTCTATGATAGGGACTATCAAACACTCTATCAGGGGAGGTGACATAGACACTATTTTGAAACAAAAGGAGTCCAGATGGATTCATAGGTTAAGTACTATGTCACCACTGGGACTTAATGAGAATATTGATTTTTCTTGCTTTTATAGTCTGTCATGAATTACCGATATAAGAGTGTGGTTATATTATAGCAGAGGGTTGATGGTAATGGGGAGGGCATGTAGCCATCTCCTACACCCTGCTACTCCACTTTCTCTTACAGTGAATAAGGTGAACGTTAAAATAAAATAAAACAAGAAGAACAAAATTGAATATAGCATAAAAACCAAAAAGAAATATACACACGTGATTGACGGAAATGTGTAGGACGTTAATAATATAAAAATATATAACTGTATGGTCAGACGCAAACATAAGGACTACAATGCCCCTATCCATCAAAGACATCCTTATCTGTACGGACACCATATCAAAATGATCGGGGTCATCATCTATATATACTATATGATTGGGTTATCTGCTATGAATATATGTATATAGCAGGGATCCGTCTTTGTACCTTTGTCATCAGCCAGGCGAGGTGTATAGCATCACTGATTAATTTACATTGTGTGAGTTTGAGTCACTTCAATAGCTATACTTATATGGGCCAGCAGGCATCTGCATAATCTGGATGTGACCAGGTGGCTCTGAAGATGATGTCTTTATCATCTAAAAAGCTGTCTGTAAGGCGCCTCTTGAATGGAGGCAGGGCCGTGGTGCGGGGAGCGACGCGAATGGGAGGCACGGCTGCTCACTGATGGGCGGCGTGATGACGCAGTAGGGGAGGAGCTATCGTGACGCTCCTCTCCGCGTGCATCTGGCATCATGTGACTGGCGATTATGAGACGTAGGGGCGCGGTCTCTAGACGGCGCGGTGATGCAATGGAGGAGGAGGTTGTGAGACACTCCCCCCCCATGCTCGAACCTAATGAGACAGGAGAGGCGTTCTGACTCCGCCCCCAACTTCAGCAAAGCGGGCTATTTAAACCGGAATAAGTCCACAGCCGGTGACTCCATACTGGACTCATTGGGGCACTGGCGCGGGTACGTTTTGAAGAGCACTGACCGGCTGAATGAACAAGGCTAACAATGTAGGTAGAGACTATAGATATGATGGCCAAGATGTACACCTTTTATTATATCTCTTATAAGCTGGAACATGGTGGGATGCGACATTATCATATGGACGCACTTAACCAGCCCCATATAGTCATTTTGGGCACACAAGTACCATAAATATCACAACTACTACCTATGTTTTGGTGCACATGGATGAATTAATGTGACCATTATTGTGTATTATCAGCAGACACACTACCAGCTAACATATGGATATGGTTAAGTGTTTAGATGTCTGTGTCTTTAGGGGGAATAAATCTATCCCCTAAGTCTATATAGGGTTGTGACCCTGTTGTGTGTGGTTCTGACTGTACCGTCCATGAGTGTGGATTGGTGGTGTAGGGCTGTATATACTGAAAGCCTAACACTGGTGACAACCCTACTGTATTGTCATCCATGATGAGGAAGATTGTGTCCTGTTCAACGCGTTGGTTTTATATACATATACCAATAGTACGCTTGGCATCGTAATGAACGGCTGCGTTACAATAATGCACCACTGTGAGCATTAAACAGCCGTCTAGAATGTGTATCATAGAATACCTCTCTTTTTCACTCTAAACGACACTTTGGACC
The DNA here is from genome assembly GCF_905171765.1 of Bufo bufo. NCBI lineage: Eukaryota > Metazoa > Chordata > Amphibia > Anura > Bufonidae > Bufo > Bufo bufo. The sequence continues at coordinate 335,240,655 of NC_053390.1, forward strand.
CAGCATGTATTTATATGGTGAAATAATCTGTGAATATATCTTTATTATTTTCTGTATTTAGCCTAGGTTACTCCCTAGGACACTGCGATCAGACCCAGTCCAACCATCATCGATAGGGGGATACTAGGGTAATACAGGAGGTTCCTGAACACGGGATCGCCCCTATCGGGGCGGCCATTCCAATTTTTTGGCAGGAATAAATATCTTTAGGGATCTCACCAAGACACAGAAATAACTTGGTTCAGAGCACTGTTTTCTTCTTTTTTCTTTTTTTGTGTGTTTGTTCTAATGGGAGTTTGTTATTTTACACGCATTATATAATAAAGGCTACGTTTTAAGGCAGGTGGTACCCTGTGATTATCCAGTGTCACCCATAGCCAGTCTCCTGCCCCCCTTAATCATACCCTGTCACCTTTACCCAGTCCCCTGCCCCCCTTAATCATACCCAGTGTCAATCAAATCCAATCCCCTGCCCCTTAATCATACCCAGTGTCACCCTTATCCAGTCCCCTGCCCCCTTAATCATACCCAGTGTCAACCAAAGCCAATCCCCTGCCCCTTAATTATACCCAGTGTCACCCTTATCCAGTCCCCTGCCCCCCTTAATCATACCCAGTGTCTGTCACCCTTATCCAGTCCCCTGCCCCCTTAATCATACCCAGTGTCTGTCACCCTTATCCAGTCCCCTGCCCCCCTTAATTAGACCCTGCCCTCATTTAATGAAAGATATTTGGTAAAAAAAAACAAAAAAAAACAATAAGAACAGGTACTCACTATTTGAAGTCCCTCCCTTTCTGCAGAGCACCGGCCGCCGCCCTCACACATTGAGCGGATCCTTACACGGCTCTCTGTGAAGGTGCAGTACTTGGACGCTGCGCCTGCGCCCCTAAGCTCCTCCTCCACGCTCCGGAACCTGACCTGGCAGCTGCAGCGGCTCAGCTCGCCAGGCTCGTCTCACACAATCTCGGGCCGGCCTGCTGTAAGAGACCGACTGCGAGCTGTGTCGGCCGCCGGACACCCCTGTTGCCATGGCGCCCTGTGCGGCCGCACAGCTCGCACACCCAATAGGCCGGCCCTGCCTGTACTCCACTGGCCTGCAGTTAAATTGTACCTCCAGCCACATAATCACTTCATCTTTTCTGTACGGTGAATGCATAATTTTTGGGGCCTGTAATCTAACTGGCCAACAGATTCCTAAATGGGACAAAAAGGATCGCAAACCTAAGCAGGTAAACCTGGACCGGAATCTATTCCCACCACTAGGTCATGAAGCGATCTCTTGAGAAACCGGGCGAGTAGCCACCAGCTGCGACATTCTGACCCCAGGCACAACAGAGTCAGCGGACTCATGACACCCTCGTGACAGGTTGTTAGTGCAGGATGTACCTACTTTCTGGGTACATCCAATGTCCTACCATCCTATTGTGCATCATATGCAGTAATGGTTTATTCCTGGTAAAACTATGACTCCCAAAATGCCCCCTTGCTTGGCTGTTCTCAGAACTCCTTAAAAACAAATGGAGCATGCTGGGAGTCATAGTTTCAGCACAGCTGGAGTGCCGGAGGTTAGCCATCGTTCTATTCATATAGGGCAGTTGAACCTTTTATGCCCTTACATGCCTCTACAGTTACATCACTGCATCCATTACAGCTCTGAAAACCTCCATATTGTGCAAATCCATAATACACAGCTTGTGCAAGTGTATGGGAACCTGTCACCAGGAAATTCTTGTTAAACCAGGCACAGTGGGGGAGATTTATCAAACTGGTGTAAAGTAAAACTGGCTTAGTTTCCCATAGCAACCAATCAGATTCCACCTTTCATTTTGGACAGCTGGAGGAATCTGATTGGTTGCTATGGGCAACCAATTCAGTTCTACATTACACCAGTTTGATAGATGACCGCCAGTGTTTTGTAGAGTTGGGTGAGCTGAATGTAAAGATACCTTTCACTTCGCGATCAGTTGCTTTATTCTACAGAACAAAAAGCAGATTAATCTATATGCAAATGAGCAGTTAAGTGCACCCTTGCTCCTCCTCCTTCCCCTGTCAGCCCCTCCAGGTTCCTACGTAGTTATCTTGCATGACCCTGTCAATAAAGACAGACAGTGAGGAGTTGGCAGAGGAAGCAGGAGTAGCAAAGGGTGCACATGTAGTGTCCCACTAGGTAGGGGTGGGCACTACACAAGGGTCAATTGGGTCATGTGTTACTCTTACTCCTAAGGGACAGTGATATTATATTTAACCATGTACTTTAATGTATTTTCTATGTGCTTTTGTGTATATTGTTCCCCTGTGACATGCTTAGCAGGCCTATGAGGGTGTAGTTAGGCATCCTAGACACTAGGGGGAGATAGGGAGCCCCTAGTATAAATGTTCAGCCCCAGACAGGAAGGAGTTAGTCTGTACTCAGGAGTCTGTGAAGACAGAAGTGAGAAGGCATCTTAGCCAGAGATATGCTGAGGGCCTCCTCCTGACATGTAGCTGGATAGTCCAGGCTGCTAGTTGCTACCAGGAGGCTAGTGAAGGATTATAGCCTGCCTGTTGATAAAGTGAGCCACAGTTAGCTCAGAAGATTACCCCAAGAGAAGAAATGTGCCTCCTGGGAGAAACCTGCAGTTACCCTCAAACCAAGCAGTGCCATTGCATCCAATTAAGATAAGTAAACTGATGGGCAGAGGAACTATAAAGTAGGAGTAAGGGTCAATACGGGAGGAAGATTATTTACCAAGGATTAAAGCCAGCATTTAGGTATCCGGGCCTTGGGATAGAAACCAGACAGGAGTTCTAAAAAACAGTGTACACTATTTCTGAGGAGAAGGTACAACCTGATTCTGAGTGTGTTGTTGATTACCCTCCAAATATCTTGCAAGATTATACCTGCCAGTATTTGAAATAAGCCTGCTTGTGAAGCACTTGATATAAGGGACTGCATTACCATCTTGTTGTACAAAGTTGGACTGTTTTAACCACCTCAGCCCCCATAGCTTAAACACCCTGAAAGACCAGACCACTTTTTACACTTCTGACCTACACTACTTTCACCGTTTATTGCTCGGTCATGCAAATTACCACCCAAATGAATTTTACCTCCTTTTCTTCTCACTAATAGAGCTTTCATTTGGTGGTATTTCATTGCTGCTGACATTTTTACTTTTTTTGTTATTAATCGAAATTTAACGATTTTTTTGCAAAAAAATGACATTTTTCACTTTCAGTTGTAAAATTGTGCAAAAAAAACGACATCCATATATAAATTTTGCTCTAAATTTATTGTTCTACATGTCTTTGATAAAAAAAAAAATGTTTGGGTAAGAAAAAAAAAGTTTTGGGTAAAAGTTATAGCGTTTACAAACTATGGTACAAAAATGTGAATTTCCGCTTTTTGAAGCAGCTCTGACTTTCTGAGCACCTGTCATGTTTCCTGAGGTTCTACAATGGCCAGACAGTACAAACACCCCACAAATGACCCCATTTCGGAAAGTAGACACCCTAAGGTATTCGCTGATGGGCATAGTGAGTTCATAGAACTTTTTATTTTTTGTCACAAGTTAGCGGAAAATTATGATTTTTTTTTATTTATTTTTTTTCTTACAAAGTCTCATATTCCACTAACTTGTGACAAAAAAAAACAACTTCCATGAACTCACTATGCCCATCAGCGAATACCTTGGGGTGTCTTCTTTCCAAAATGGGGTCACTTGTGGGGTAGTTATACTGCCCTGGCATTCTAGGGGCCCAAATGTGTGGTAAGGAGTTTGAAATCAAATTCTGTAAAAAATGGCCGGTGAAATCCGAAAGGTGCTCTTTGGAATGTGGGCCCCTTTGCCCACCTAGGCTGCAAAAAAGTGTCACACATGTGGTATCTCCGTATTCAGGAGAAGTTGGGGAATGTGTTTTGGGGTGTCATTTTACATATACCCATGCTGGGTGAGAGAAATATCTTGGCAAAAGACAACTTTGTATAAAAAAATGGGAAAAGTTGTCTTTTGCCAAGATATTTCTCTCACCCAGCATGGGTATATGTAAAATGACACCCCAAAACACATTCCCCAACTTCTCCTGAATACGGAGATACCAGATGTGTGACACTTTTTTGCAGCCTAGGTGGGCAAAGGGGCCCATATTCCAAAGAGCACCTTTCGGATTTCACAGGTCATTTTTTACAGAATTTGATTTCAAACTCCTTACCACACATTTGGGCCCCTAGAATGCCAGGGCAGTATAACTACCCCACAAGTGACCCCATTTTGGAAAGAAGACACCCCAAGGTATTCGCTGATGGGCATAGTGAGTTCATGGAAGTTTTTATTTTTTGTCACAAGTTAGTGGAATATGAGACTTTGTAAGAAAAAAAAAAAATCATCATTTTCCACTAACTTGTGACACAAAATAAAAGATTCTAGGAACTCGCCATGCCCCTCACGGAATACCTTGGGTGTCTTCTTTCCAAAATGGGGTCACTTGTGGGGTAGTTATACTGCCCTGGCATTCTAGGGGCCCAAATGTGTGGTAAGGAGTTTGAAATCAAATTCTGTAAAAAATGGCCGGTGAAATCCGAAAGGTGCTCTTTGGAATGTGAGCCCCTTTGCCCACCTAGGCTGGAAAAAAGTGTCACACATCTGGTATCTCCGTATTCAGGAGAAGTTGGGGAATGTGTTTTGGGGTGTCATTTTACATATACCCATGCTGGGTGAGATAAATCTCTTGGTCAAATGCCAACTTTGTATAAAAAAATGGGACCACTCATGAGACGACCTTGACGCGGTGAGTGGCTTACTATGCTTTGGCCAAAATATAAACCAATGTCTCATCCAGCATGGAGGGCAGAGTGCTAAATGTAGTGTGCGATCACATTTGCATTTTCCGTTTATATATGTATTTCGCCATAGTGATCTGCACCTACAGGCAGGTTGTGCTGACCCAACCCCTTATTTTTTTCTTTGTAGTATATATTGGAGGCGTGGCGATCTCCTTGGAGTCATTGCACACCTGACCAGTTAATCTGTCCTTGAGGCTGGTTTTAAAGTCAGTATAAAACTGAGTCTGCTTGTATAGAACCTACCATTAGCCATATGGCTCCAGGAGAAGTATATGGTGGGTTCAGCATGCATGTTGGTACTTGCATCCCTGGATCCGATGAAAGCTGTAATGGCACCGGACGGGGTTACAAGCAAAGTGTACTTGGCTTGCATGCTGACCTGCATTCCCTGGATTTTATGTGGCTGTCATGGCCCATGAACAGGTAGGAACAAGAGTTAGGGACCACTCATGAGACGACCTTGACGCGGTGAGTGGCTTACTATGCTTTGGCCAAAATATAAACCAATGTCTCATCCAGCATGGAGGGCAGAGTGCTGGATGTAGTGTGCGATCACATTTGCATTTTCCGTTTATATATGTATTTCGCCATAGTGATCTGCACCTACAGGCAGGTTGTGCTGACCCAACCCCTTATTTTTTTCTTTGTAGTATATATTGGAGGCGTGGCGATCTCCTTGGAGTCATTGCACACCTGACCAGTTAATCTGTCCTTGAGGCTGGTTTTAAAGTCAGTATAAAACTGAGTCTGCTTGTATAGAACCTACCATTAGCCATATGGCTCCAGGAGAAGTATATGGTGGGTTCAGCATGCATGTTGGTACTTGCATCCCTGGATCCGATGAAAGCTGTAATGGCACCGGACGGGGTTATAAGCAAAGTGTACTTGGCTTGCATGCTGACCTGCATTCCCTGGATTTTATGTGGCTGTCATGGCCCATGAACAGGTAGGAACAAGAGTTAGGGACCACTCATGAGACGACCTTGACGCGGTGAGTGGCTTACTATGCTTTGGCCAAAATATAAACCAATGTCTCATCCAGCATGGAGGGCAGAGTGCTGGATGTAGTGTGCGATCACATTTGCATTTTCCGTTTATATATGTATTTCGCCATAGTGATCTGCACCTACAGGCAGGTTGTGCTGACCCAACCCCTTATTTTTTTCTTTGTAGTATATATTGGAGGCGTGGCGATCTCCTTGGAGTCATTGCACACCTGACCAGTTAATCTGTCCTTGAGGCTGGTTTTAAAGTCAGTATAAAACTGAGTCTGCTTGTATAGAACCTACCATTAGCCAAATGGCTCCAGGAGAAGTATATGGTGGGTTCAGCATGCATGTTGGTACTTGCATCCCTGGATCCGATGAAAGCTGTAATGGCACCGGACGGGGTTACAAGCAAAGTGTACTTGGCTTGCATGCTGACCTGCATTCCCTGGATTTTATGTGGCTGTCATGGCCCATGAACAGGTAGGAACAAGAGTTAGGGACCACTCATGAGACGACCTTGACGCGGTGAGTGGCTTACTATGCTTTGGCCAAAATATAAACCAATGTCTCATCCAGCATGGAGGGCAGAGTGCTGGATGTAGTGTGCGATCACATTTGCATTTTCCGTTTATATATGTATTTCGCCATAGTGATCTGCACCTACAGGCAGGTTGTGCTGACCCAACCCCTTATTTTTTTCTTTGTAGTATATATTGGAGGCGTGGCGATCTCCTTGGAGTCATTGCACACCTGACCAGTTAATCTGTCCTTGAGGCTGGTTTTAAAGTCAGTATAAAACTGAGTCTGCTTGTATAGAACCTACCATTAGCCAAATGGCTCCAGGAGAAGTATATGGTGGGTTCAGCATGCATGTTGGTACTTGCATCCCTGGATCCGATGAAAGCTGTAATGGCACCGGACGGGGTTACAAGCAAAGTGTACTTGGCTTGCATGCTGACCTGCATTCCCTGGATTTTATGTGGCTGTCATGGCCCATGAACAGGTAGGAACAAGAGTTAGGGACCACTCATGAGACGACCTTGACGCGGTGAGTGGCTTACTAGGCTTTGGCCAAAATATAAACCAATGTCTCATCCAGCATGGAGGGCAGAGTGCTGGATGTAGTGTGCGATCACATTTGCATTTTCCGTTTATATATGTATTTCGCCATAGTGATCTGCACCTACAGGCAGGTTGTGCTGACCCAACCCCTTATTTTTTTCTTTGTAGTATATATTGGAGGCGTGGCGATCTCCTTGGAGTCATTGCACACCTGACCAGTTAATCTGTCCTTGAGGCTGGTTTTAAAGTCAGTATAAAACTGAGTCTGCTTGTATAGAACCTACCATTAGCCATATGGCTCCAGGAGAAGTATATGGTGGGTTCAGCATGCATGTTGGTACTTGCATCCCTGGATCCGATGAAAGCTGTAATGGCACCGGACGGGGTTACAAGCAAAGTGTACTTGGCTTGCATGCTGACCTGCATTCCCTGGATTTTATGTGGCTGTCATGGCCCATGAACAGGTAGGAACAATAGTTAGGGACCACTCATGAGACGACCTTGACGCGGTGAGTGGCTTACTATGCTTTGGCCAAAATATAAACCAATATCTCATCCAGCATGGAGGGCAGAGTGCTGGATGTAGTGTGCGATCACATTTGCATTTTCCGTTTATATATGTATTTCGCCATAGTGATCTGCACCTACAGGCAGGTTGTGCTGACCCAACCCCTTATTTTTTTCTTTGTAGTATATATTGGAGGCGTGGCGATCTCCTTGGAGTCATTGCACACCTGACCAGTTAATCTGTCCTTGAGGCTGGTTTTAAAGTCAGTATAAAACTGAGTCTGCTTGTATAGAACCTACCATTAGCCATATGGCTCCAGGAGAAGTATATGGTGGGTTCAGCATGCATGTTGGTACTTGCATCCCTGGATCCGATGAAAGCTGTAATGGCACCGGACGGGGTTACAAGCAAAGTGTACTTGGCTTGCATGCTGACCTGCATTCCCTGGATTTTATGTGGCTGTCATGGCCCATGAACAGGTAGGAACAAGAGTTAGGGACCACTCATGAGACGACCTTGACGCGGTGAGTGGCTTACTATGCTTTGGCCAAAATATAAACCAATGTCTCATCCAGCATGGAGGGCAGAGTGCTGGATGTAGTGTGCGATCACATTTGCATTTTCCGTTTATATATGTATTTCGCCATAGTGATCTGCACCTACAGGCAGGTTGTGCTGACCCAACCCCTTATTTTTTTCTTTGTAGTATATATTGGAGGCGTGGCGATCTCCTTGGAGTCATTGCACACCTGACCAGTTAATCTGTCCTTGAGGCTGGTTTTAAAGTCAGTATAAAACTGAGTCTGCTTGTATAGAACCTACCATTAGCCAGATGGCTCCAGGAGAAGTATATGGTGGGTTCAGCATGCATGTTGGTACTTGCATCCCTGGATCCGATGAAAGCTGTAATGGCACCGGACGGGGTTACAAGCAAAGTGTACTTGGCTTGCATGCTGACCTGCATTCCCTGGATTTTATGTGGCTGTCATGGCCCATGAACAGGTAGGAACAAGAGTTAGGGACCACTCATGAGACGACCTTGACGCGGTGAGTGGCTTACTAGGCTTTGGCCAAAATATAAACCAATGTCTCATCCAGCATGGAGGGCAGAGTGCTGGATGTAGTGTGCGATCACATTTGCATTTTCCGTTTATATATGTATTTCGCCATAGTGATCTGCACCTACAGGCAGGTTGTGCTGACCCAACCCCTTATTTTTTTCTTTGTAGTATATATTGGAGGCGTGGCGATCTCCTTGGAGTCATTGCACACCTGACCAGTTAATCTGTCCTTGAGGCTGGTTTTAAAGTCAGTATAAAACTGAGTCTGCTTGTATAGAACCTACCATTAGCCATATGGCTCCAGGAGAAGTATATGGTGGGTTCAGCATGCATGTTGGTACTTGCATCCCTGGATCCGATGAAAGCTGTAATGGCACCGGACGGGGTTACAAGCAAAGTGTACTTGGCTTGCATGCTGACCTGCATTCCCTGGATTTTATGTGGCTGTCATGGCCCATGAACAGGTAGGAACAAGAGTTAGGGACCACTCATGAGACGACCTTGACGCGGTGAGTGGCTTACTATGCTTTGGCCAAAATATAAACCAATGTCTCATCCAGCATGGAGGGCAGAGTGCTGGATGTAGTGTGCGATCACATTTGCATTTTCCGTTTATATATGTATTTCGCCATAGTGATCTGCACCTACAGGCAGGTTGTGCTGACCCAACCCCTTATTTTTTTCTTTGTAGTATATATTGGAGGCGTGGCGATCTCCTTGGAGTCATTGCACACCTGACCAGTTAATCTGTCCTTGAGGCTGGTTTTAAAGTCAGTATAAAACTGAGTCTGCTTGTATAGAACCTACCATTAGCCAGATGGCTCCAGGAGAAGTATATGGTGGGTTCAGCATGCATGTTGGTACTTGCATCCCTGGATCCGATGAAAGCTGTAATGGCACCGGACGGGGTTACAAGCAAAGTGTACTTGGCTTGCATGCTGACCTGCATTCCCTGGATTTTATGTGGCTGTCATGGCCCATGAACAGGTAGGAACAATAGTTAGGGACCACTCATGAGACGACCTTGACGCGGTGAGTGGCTTACTATGCTTTGGCCAAAATATAAACCAATATCTCATCCAGCATGGAGGGCAGAGTGCTGGATGTAGTGTGCGATCACATTTGCATTTTCCGTTTATATATGTATTTCGCCATAGTGATCTGCACCTACAGGCAGGTTGTGCTGACCCAACCCCTTATTTTTTTCTTTGTAGTATATATTGGAGGCGTGGCGATCTCCTTGGAGTCATTGCACACCTGACCAGTTAATCTGTCCTTGAGGCTGGTTTTAAAGTCAGTATAAAACTGAGTCTGCTTGTATAGAACCTACCATTAGCCATATGGCTCCAGGAGAAGTATATGGTGGGTTCAGCATGCATGTTGGTACTTGCATCCCTGGATCCGATGAAAGCTGTAATGGCACCGGACGGGGTTACAAGCAAAGTGTACTTGGCTTGCATGCTGACCTGCATTCCCTGGATTTTATGTGGCTGTCATGGCCCATGAACAGGTAGGAACAAGAGTTAGGGACCACTCATGAGACGACCTTGACGCGGTGAGTGGCTTACTATGCTTTGGCCAAAATATAAACCAATGTCTCATCCAGCATGGAGGGCAGAGTGCTGGATGTAGTGTGCGATCACATTTGCATTTTCCGTTTATATATGTATTTCGCCATAGTGATCTGCACCTACAGGCAGGTTGTGCTGACCCAACCCCTTATTTTTTTCTTTGTAGTATATATTGGAGGCGTGGCGATCTCCTTGGAGTCATTGCACACCTGACCAGTTAATCTGTCCTTGAGGCTGGTTTTAAAGTCAGTATAAAACTGAGTCTGCTTGTATAGAACCTACCATTAGCCATATGGCTCCAGGAGAAGTATATGGTGGGTTCAGCATGCATGTTGGTACTTGCATCCCTGGATCCGATGAAAGCTGTAATGGCACCGGACGGGGTTACAAGCAAAGTGTACTTGGCTTGCATGCTGACCTGCATTCCCTGGATTTTATGTGGCTGTCATGGCCCATGAACAGGTAGGAACAAGAGTTAGGGACCACTCATGAGACGACCTTGACGCGGTGAGTGGCTTACTAGGCTTTGGCCAAAATATAAACCAATGTCTCATCCAGCATGGAGGGCAGAGTGCTGGATGTAGTGTGCGATCACATTTGCATTTTCCGTTTATATATGTATTTCGCCATAGTGATCTGCACCTACAGGCAGGTTGTGCTGACCCAACCCCTTATTTTTTTCTTTGTAGTATATATTGGAGGCGTGGCGATCTCCTTGGAGTCATTGCACACCTGACCAGTTAATCTGTCCTTGAGGCTGGTTTTAAAGTCAGTATAAAACTGAGTCTGCTTGTATAGAACCTACCATTAGCCATATGGCTCCAGGAGAAGTATATGGTGGGTTCAGCATGCATGTTGGTACTTGCATCCCTGGATCCGATGAAAGCTGTAATGGCACCGGACGGGGTTACAAGCAAAGTGTACTTGGCTTGCATGCTGACCTGCATTCCCTGGATTTTATGTGGCTGTCATGGCCCATGAACAGGTAGGAACAAGAGTTAGGGACCACTCATGAGACGACCTTGACGCGGTGAGTGGCTTACTATGCTTTGGCCAAAATATAAACCAATGTCTCATCCAGCATGGAGGGCAGAGTGCTGGATGTAGTGTGCGATCACATTTGCATTTTCCGTTTATATATGTATTTCGCCATAGTGATCTGCACCTACAGGCAGGTTGTGCTGACCCAACCCCTTATTTTTTTCTTTGTAGTATATATTGGAGGCGTGGCGATCTCCTTGGAGTCATTGCACACCTGACCAGTTAATCTGTCCTTGAGGCTGGTTTTAAAGTCAGTATAAAACTGAGTCTGCTTGTATAGAACCTACCATTAGCCATATGGCTCCAGGAGAAGTATATGGTGGGTTCAGCATGCATGTTGGTACTTGCATCCCTGGATCCGATGAAAGCTGTAATGGCACCGGACGGGGTTACAAGCAAAGTGTACTTGGCTTGCATGCTGACCTGCATTCCCTGGATTTTATGTGGCTGTCATGGCCCATGAACAGGTAGGAACAAGAGTTAGGGACCACTCATGAGACGACCTTGACGCGGTGAGTGGCTTACTATGCTTTGGCCAAAATATAAACCAATATCTCATCCAGCATGGAGGGCAGAGTGCTGGATGTAGTGTGCGATCACATTTGCATTTTCCGTTTATATATGTATTTCGCCATAGTGATCTGCACCTACAGGCAGGTTGTGCTGACCCAACCCCTTATTTTTTTCTTTGTAGTATATATTGGAGGCGTGGCGATCTCCTTGGAGTCATTGCACACCTGACCAGTTAATCTGTCCTTGAGGCTGGTTTTAAAGTCAGTATAAAACTGAGTCTGCTTGTATAGAACCTACCATTAGCCAAATGGCTCCAGGAGAAGTATATGGTGGGTTCAGCATGCATGTTGGTACTTGCATCCCTGGATCCGATGAAAGCTGTAATGGCACCGGACGGGGTTACAAGCAAAGTGTACTTGGCTTGCATGCTGACCTGCATTCCCTGGATTTTATGTGGCTGTCATGGCCCATGAACAGGTAGGAACAAGAGTTAGGGACCACTCATGAGACGACCTTGACGCGGTGAGTGGCTTACTATGCTTTGGCCAAAATATAAACCAATGTCTCATCCAGCATGGAGGGCAGAGTGCTGGATGTAGTGTGCGATCACATTTGCATTTTCCGTTTATATATGTATTTCGCCATAGTGATCTGCACCTACAGGCAGGTTGTGCTGACCCAACCCCTTATTTTTTTCTTTGTAGTATATATTGGAGGCGTGGCGATCTCCTTGGAGTCATTGCACACCTGACCAGTTAATCTGTCCTTGAGGCTGGTTTTAAAGTCAGTATAAAACTGAGTCTGCTTGTATAGAACCTACCATTAGCCATATGGCTCCAGGAGAAGTATATGGTGGGTTCAGCATGCATGTTGGTACTTGCATCCCTGGATCCGATGAAAGCTGTAATGGCACCGGACGGGGTTACAAGCAAAGTGTACTTGGCTTGCATGCTGACCTGCATTCCCTGGATTTTATGTGGCTGTCATGGCCCATGAACAGGTAGGAACAAGAGTTAGGGACCACTCATGAGACGACCTTGACGCGGTGAGTGGCTTACTATGCTTTGGCCAAAATATAAACCAATGTCTCATCCAGCATGGAGGGCAGAGTGCTGGATGTAGTGTGCGATCACATTTGCATTTTCCGTTTATATATGTATTTCGCCATAGTGATCTGCACCTACAGGCAGGTTGTGCTGACCCAACCCCTTATTTTTTTCTTTGTAGTATATATTGGAGGCGTGGCGATCTCCTTGGAGTCATTGCACACCTGACCAGTTAATCTGTCCTTGAGGCTGGTTTTAAAGTCAGTATAAAACTGAGTCTGCTTGTATAGAACCTACCATTAGCCATATGGCTCCAGGAGAAGTATATGGTGGGTTCAGCATGCATGTTGGTACTTGCATCCCTGGATCCGATGAAAGCTGTAATGGCACCGGACGGGGTTACAAGCAAAGTGTACTTGGCTTGCATGCTGACCTGCATTCCCTGGATTTTATGTGGCTGTCATGGCCCATGAACAGGTAGGAACAAGAGTTAGGGACCACTCATGAGACGACCTTGACGCGGTGAGTGGCTTACTATGCTTTGGCCAAAATATAAACCAATGTCTCATCCAGCATGGAGGGCAGAGTGCTGGATGTAGTGTGCGATCACATTTGCATTTTCCGTTTATAAAAGTTGTCTTTTGCCAAGATATTTCTCTCACCCAGCATGGGTATATGTAAAATGACACCCCAAAACACATTCCCCAACTTCTCCTGAGTACGGGGATACCAGATGTGTGACACTTTTTTGCAGCCTAGGTGGGCAAAGGGGCCCATATTCCAAAGAGCACCTTTCGGATTTCACCGGTCATTTTTTACACATTTTGATTTCAAACTTCTTACCACACATTTGGGCCCCTAGAATGCCAGGGCAGTATAACTACCCCACATGTGACCCCATTTTGGAAAGAAGACACCCCAAGGTATTTCGTGATGGGCATAGTGAGTTCATGGAAGTTTTTATTTTTTGTCACAAGTTAGTGGAATATGAGACTTTGTAAGAAAAAAATAAATAAAAGAAATCATCATTTTCCGCTAACTTGTGACAAAAAATATAAAATTCTAGGAACTCGCCATGCCCCTCACGGAATATCTTGGGGTGTCTTATTTCCAAAATGGGGTCACTTGTGGGGTAGTTATACTGCCCTGTCATTTTCCAGGGGCCCTAATGTGTGGTAAGTAGGTAAATGACCTGTGAAATCCTAAAGGTGCTCTTTGGAATGTGGGCCCCTTTGCCCACCTAGGTTGCAAAAAAGTGTCACACATGTGGTATCGCCGTATTCAGGAGAAGTTGGGCAATGTGTTTTGTGGTGTCTTTTTACATATAATCATGCTGGGTGAGAGAAATATCTCGGCAAAAGACAACTTTTCCCTTTTTTTTACACAAAGTTGGCATTTGACCAAGATATTTATCTCACCCAGCGTGGGTATATGTAAAATGACACCTCAAAACACATTGCCCAACTTCTCCTGAGTACGGCGATACCACATGTGTGACACTTTTTTGCAGCCTAGATGCGCAAAGGGGCCCACATTCATTTTATGAGGGCATTTTTAGACATTTGGATCCCAGACTTCTTCTCACGCTTTAGGGCCCCTAGAATGCCAGGGCAGTATAAATACCCCACATGTGACCCCATTTTGGAAAGAAGACACCCCAAGGTATTCAATGAGGGGCATGGCGAGTTCATCGAAATTTTTTTTTTTTGGCACAAGTTAGCAAAAATTTATATTTTTTTTCTCACAAAGTCTCCCTTTCCGCTAACTTGGGACAAAAATTTCAATCTTTCATGGACTCAATATGCCCCTCACGGAATACCTTGGGGTGTCTGCTTTCCGAAATGGGGTCACATGTGGGGTATTTATACTGCCCTGGCATTCTAGGGGCCCTAAAGCGTGAGAAGAAGTCTGGAATATAAATGTCTAAAAAATTTTACGCATTTGGATTCCGTGAGGGGTATGGTGAGTTCATGTGAGATTTTATTTTTTGACACAAGTTAGTGGAATATGAGACTTTGTAAGAAAAAAAAAAAAATAATTTCCGCTAACTTGGGCCAAAAAAATGTCTGAATGGAGCCTTACAGGGGGGTGATCAATGACAGGGGGGTGATCAATGACAGGGGGGTGATCAGAGAGTCTATATGGGGTGATCACCCCCCCTGTCATTGATCACCCCCCTATAAGGCTCCATTCAGACGTCCGTGAGACGCGAGATTTCCTGTGAACGCGCGCACACAGGCGCGCGCGTTCACATGATCGGAAGTTAAGCGAGTGGATCTCCAGCCTGCCAGCGGCGATCGTTCGCTGGCAGGCTGGAGATGTGATTTTTTTTAACCCCTAACAGGTATATTAGACGCTGTTTTGATAACAGCGTCTAATATACCTGCTACCTGGTCCTCTGGTGGTCCCTTTTGTTTGGATCGACCACCAGAGGACACAGATAGCTCAGCAATATTTAGCACCAAGCACCACACTACACTACACCCCCCCTGTCACTTATTAACCCCTTATTAGCCCCTGATCACCCCATATAGACTCCCTGATCACCCCCCTGTCATTGATCACCCCCCTATAAAGCTCCATTTAGACGTCCGCATGATTTTTACGGATCCACTGATAGATGGATCGGATCCGCAAAACACATACGGACGTCTGAATGGAGCCTTACAGGGGCGTGATCAATGACTGTGGTGATCACCCCATATAGACTCCCTGATCACCCCCCTGTCATTGATTACCCCCCTGTCATTGATCACACCCCTGTAAAGCTCCATTCAGACGTCCGCATGATTTTTACGGATCCACTGATAGATGGATCGGATCCGCAAAACGCATACAGACGTCTGAATGGAGCCTTATAGGGGGGTGGTTAAGTAAAGCAACGTTTGGTTCACTATACCACCTGTGTACCTCACTTATTGCTATTGAAAACCGGTGTGCCACCGTTACAGGCACTGGCGTCACGAAACTCTAAAGGGACCTTGCCCCAGGCACTCAAAACACCTGCAACATCCAGGGCACCTCAACCACCATCAGGCCTGGTCCCTACATACAGAGTGTGCCCCAGAGGAACTTTGTGTCAGCCTCTCCTTCACTGTCGCATGCCTTCCCAGGGTTCTCCTATGAACAGTGAGTAACCCTCGATTGCCCATAACCGTGACCTCACTTCGCAATACCCTGCAGGTCTGGCGTGCTGCACACAGAGTAACTTGGGTCTGCCCTCAGGGCACTTTACTGCACATTTGCATATGGATTAAAAGTACATTTTCTCCAGTATGAAAGAACAGATCAGTAAGAGGAAGGTATAATTACCATTCAGTTAAGCTAGGACTACAAGACGTTGTGCCTGGTGAATTTTCTGAATTTCCTGGTGACAGACTCCCTTTAACGTACCGCCATATGCATTCAATTTCTGAGATTTTTTCAGGCATTCAAAGCTGTCAGATTCAGCAATCATTGCATGCTTATCAGATTTCATATTACAGAGTTATTCTTTCCTAGAAGCTTTTAAATAAAGGGAATGTGTCATCAGAAAACAACCTGCTGTTTAAATCACTTTTTTTTATGTTTAACATATTTTCAAATAATGTTATTTTTTATTTTCCATGTCACTTTTTATATTTAAACCTAAAACCAAAAATCCTGACCACTATGTTTAATATTTGGTGCCACTTCTTGGTCTGTACAGATCACTTTATTGCAGTTACCTGTTTATCTGTCATGTAGCCTGTAATGATATCACCTCTGGGTATAGATAAGACAGGATCCACCATCCACAATAGGTGACTGTCAGAGCTTATCTATTCTTTCCTTGTACAATTACCTCTGCACAGGTCACAGAGCATTTCTAGAGAATTATCCCATAGAAGACAGACCATTATGCCTATGGCCATGTGGCTGCCGTAAAGCAATTTTCTTAATGCTTTATAAATGCTGTTAAAAACAGCTCGGGCAAGATGGCCGCCCCCATAATAATGTTCAGGAAATAAATAAAAAAAATCTACAATCAGAAAATATAGGAGATTAGAAAAAAAGGAGATGTATTACTATCTGGTTTTAACTGGCAGATAACATTTCCTTTAAAAGGTCACAGAGTTTTTAGAATCCCTGGTTGCACCGTTGCTCATCCCGTACCTTCTACAAATTCTGACCTGGCACCACGTGTCTTGAGGTAGGAAGCTTGGCCGCACCAGCTACTTGTTTGAACTGCAGCTTTCGGTTTTGGGATCCTAGCGCAGCCCCTTCAGGTGATCCCCACCACCAGCAGATTTAACCATCTGTTATACGGTCCTACGGATGAGTGCTGCTCTCCCCTTGTTTTCTCTCCTCACTGCAGGAGAAGTCTATAGGCCCATCTGCGGAAAGGAGAGAGAGCACAATATGCAAGCGCTTCTCACTCCTCCTTCTAGTAATCAGTGGGGGTTTCAGCAGTCAGACCCTCATCAATCAAAACTTTTTATACGTCTCTATGACATGTTAATAGTTTTCTGAAAACTCAGTGATCAAAATTATGTTTCACTTGTTAACCATATGTGATTCCTATATGGCTTTATGCATAATTCATAAAGTACCTTAGCTGCAATATAAATGAATAAATAATGAGCATATGTACGGTAATTACACTATTCAGTTTTTTCTCTGGACATTGCTCTGTATTTGAATGCACAAACTGCAACAATTCGCCCACAAAAGTGGTAAAGGTTGTACAATATCATCAATGTCTTTCTTTTCATTCATGCCACTTTATTAAAGACATATATATTAACATTTTAATTATTTATGTTCTAATAAGGTAAGAAAATTCCCATATCCAGTGCAGCGAGACCAGTGCCCCCACCTTGTGCCTGTGATGTCTCGTCGCAGCACTGCTGGTGGCAGTGTTGGTCAAGCAAAATAACCTGGAATAAAAAAAAAATGATTCAAATATTTAAATTCCGTAACATATATGAATGAACCCTTCCGTTTGCATAGGCACATCCTCATTCAAAGTAATTCCAAACTGATTGTTATTCACCCTATAATACAATAAAACCTATTCTAAATCACGCCTTAATCCCTTAAAATAAAACCACGTATATGGATGTCAGTCAGTTCTTTTAGTACATGATTATTCACCAGCTTTTCTTTTCAAAAGATCTAAAAGCACCGTGGCACATGTCGACATATGGAGAGAAACTGATTGGTACTGAGGGAAGCCATATATTTCCAGCTAAAGACTGCAGCTTCTGTTAGGAGATTCACAGCATGCTTCCAGCAGATGAGTTACATCGCTTTTCCTATTCTGGGAGCAGAAGGATTAGCCACACATTCCCTCACTAATGTGGTGTGTATGGCGGTAATGTATGGAAAGATGGAAAGAGGAGACAGAGAGAGGTGGCTGCCCATGGCATGATTATCTACTGAGTTAAAAGGGGGAAAAGGCACCATGAGGTCAAATATAAAGCTGCGATTATCAGCGAAGTGACAGCAGCTGCACTGCTAACCCCCTTCCAATGACACAAGCCTGAGTGCTATTTCAATAGCGTGTTATTCGGGAGGTATGTGTACGCTTGTTGTAATCCTCCGCTGAATTATGACCAAATAACCATAGGGATGGATTACACAACATTCCAGCCAATCAGCTGCCAACACTTTGTATTATATATTAGATAGTTAGCGCTGCAAGAATGGGGTGATGACTACAGCGCCCTTTTAATCCTTGTATTGGCAGAGGTGTACACCTAGCATTTTTGCTGCCGGAGGCGAAAACTGAAAGGGCGCCCCTCCCTCCCCAATGCCAATTTCTTAACCTAACCCCCTTCCCTTTAGCCCATGTCCCTTCGGCTGCACCCCTCTTGCCCCTACCTGGTGCTGCCTGAAGCGATCGCCTCACCTGGCCTCATTGGTGATGGTGTACACCAAAAGTTTCCCTGGGTTAGTTTAAAGGGATTTTTATGCTGTCTCTTTTGCATCTGGTACGGTGCATATCATTTGCTTTTCATGTGTTACCCATAGTGTTGAGCGAACTCTCAATTTCGGTGTTTGGTTGTCTAAGAATCCTGTTATGGATTCCATTACCACAGACCATAATGAAATATTATGACTGCATGTACCACAGAAGCCTATTAGATCTCGTTCCAATTTCCGATTTTTTTCACTGCTGTGTGCTGTCTGCATTTTCCAAGGACAGCACACGTACCCATTGATTTAAATGTGTCTGTTCACATTTCAGTATTTTTGTACTGACCGTGGGTCAGTAAGAAAAATCACAGGGACATGCACTACTTTGATCCGTGATGCAGTCCAAGCACGCTCATTGAAGTATATGGGTCCGTAAAAATCACTGACACACATCCGTGTTGTGTCCACGTTGTGTCCGTTTTTTACTGAAGACTAATAGGAGATTTTTGGGGAAATTAAAAAATTAACTATATCACGATGAATAAAATTGGCGACTGACCTAGGTAAATAATGTAAACTGCATGAAAAACTGTTGCTAAAATATAACTTTTATTAAAGAAAATAATAGAAAGAAGGGTAATCGTTCACAACAACTAAACAGGCAAGGCATCAGAGTGTACGTGTTGCATTACTAGACAGCTATTCCATACGCCTGCAATGGTTTCTTAATATCCAAATGTGCCCAATTAAATGCACGGCACTGGGATGGCAGGGTAAAAAGTATATTGTTGACCCTCCAGTCCACCCTAGGATATACAAGTACAGGGAGTTAGGGGTGACCACGCTGGATAAGGTTAATGTTGTACACAGTACCAGCTTTTGTAACCTCCAGCTTAATCCCCTGCTCTTGTGTAGATGCTCTTGCCTGTTTGATACTATGGCTCAGGCATAGAACGGCACCACAGATACTTATCACAAGTGCTTCCCTGTAAATAAATTGCCTTGATGGCCACATAGGATTCCTAAATATATTTCCCCTTAATGATTACGACTCCACACTTTTCTTTGGCTGCATTTTATAAACAGCCTATTCATCAGGAGCATCGTGTGGAAACATAAAGACAAACAAACATGAAAACAAAAACGCTGAACGCTACTGATGGTGAGGGTGCAGCCTGTAGCCTGCGGCTCTAGGACGGCCATAGCGAGGAACTCAAAAGAGAAATAAACCTCAGATGTGCAAATAGGTGAACAGGCCAAAAAACTATGTGACCACAAAAGTCCCTCCATAAACATGTAATAGATGATAGTTAGAGATGAGCGAATTTTAAAAAAATTCGATTTGGCCGATTCTCAGAATTTTTCAAAAAAATTTGCTTCGATCCGAATTTAATTGCAGTGAATTGCGTTAAAAACGGCTATTTCCTGGCTTCTGAGAGCCTTTATAGTGGTGTAGAACACTGTGCCTTGTAGTAACACGCATAAGAGTCTGCTTTACACGCATAAGAGTTTGCTTTACACGCATAAGAGTCTGCTTTACACGCATAAGAGTCTGCTTTGGTAGTGAAATAATACTGTGAGTCCGTATGACATGCAGATAACAGGCGTCACTCTTAGAATCACTGCACACTTCACTTATTAGGGCAGTCACGGGGGCAAAACTGACCAAATAACTCAAGTATAAACTCACCCTTACAGGTCGATGTTAGCGCCAAGAAGAAGCACACTCCTTTTACACCGTCGCCAGCTGATTCCACATAGATGTTATCAGAACCTGTTCTATTAAACGCATATGCAAGTAGAGCCCCCTGGACAGAGACACTGATTAATTTGCCCTTCCTCTGATCCGTCAGAACAATAACCCACAAAAAACGGGTCCTGTCTGTGGAGCATACTCCTTCACTCGGTCAGCATTTGCTCAATAATCCATCAGTATTGCTAATGCCAAAAAAAACATGAGTGGATGTAAAGCATATCTTCTGTATTTTCTACCCACTGCTGCTTTTGGATACCAAATCACAAGCCAATTCTGATGGGATCGTACAGGCCTTAACGCTGCTACTCAGACAGGACCCGTTATGCATCTCATTTTTCCTTCCTTCTGACAGATCAGAAAGAAAGGTCAAATAAATAATGATGTCAGCCAGGCCAAAAGGCAAAATAGTGGACTAGTCATGAAGAACATGGGAACAGCATGAGAAGTCCACAAAGTGGACCTATGACATAGTGGTGAGGTGGAGGCAGCATGAGGAGACCACAGAGTGAATAAACACTGAACTATTTAAGTTAAAGATTTTGACTTATACTGCGTCCGCTAACCTGCCTACCAGAGCAAATCCCCACACCGCATATAAGTGCAGCGCTTAACACTGTATGAAATCAGTTTTTCCACCCAAATAAGTCACAAAAGATTTTACCGCATATAAGTGCAGCGCTTAATGCTGAATACAATTTTTCTTTCCACCAAAATAAGTAACAAAAGATTTTACCACATATAACTGCAGCGCTGAATACTGAATGAAATTAGTTTTTCCACCGAAATATTCACAAAAGATTTTAACACATAAGCGCAGCGATGAATGCTGAATATTTTTATTTTTTTTACCAAAATACTTTTACCACATATAACGGAGCACGGAGATAGATAGGGTCTTAGGATTCCCCCCGCACTATACAGAAGTCTCAGAAATGAAACGCTGCTCCAGACAGCAGCTCCTGAGAAGGTCATGGAGCGTCTGGTCATCCGGCATCTATTCGCTCCGCTGAAGGATTATTTTTAAAGTGTGTAGAAGCCACACGGGGCCCCCACGCTGCAAATTTATCATGTAGATATCATGGAGATTTAACCGCATATAACTGCAGCGCTCAATAAATTTTGTTTTTCAACCAAAATACTTTAATAAAGATTTTACCACATATAACCACCGCACTGACTGTGTAACGGTCGCGTACACACACACACAGGGGGAAGGGAAGTGACCACTGCGCTTCACCCTTACCCCTGGCCCTGCCTACTTGCCTCGCGAGTCCTAATGACAGGGGACAACTGGACGGCAATCCCTAACTTGGAATAAGTGCAGGGATGACAGACAGACAAACAACAGGACGTGAACGGACCGAGTCAATACCAGGAAAGCTACAAAGTACAAAGGGAGCAAGCAGAGAATTGTCAGGAGAAGCCGGGGTCATAAATACCAGGAGAGCAGAAAAGTACACAAGGAGCAGGCAGAGGATCGTCAGGAATTCAGCAGGTGGTAAGTACGCCAGGAAAGACCAAATCACAGGTGGAACCTAAATTAACAGGCAACCTGTGGCCAGCAGGCTGCCTGTATTTATAGTGGGGAGTGAGGGTCATGTGACGTGGCCAGAGTCACATGACCGACAGACCAACCAGTCGAGCACCGAGTGATCAGCTCGGCGCTCAAGGCAGACTTAGGAGCAGGGAGCCACCCAGCTAGCAACGCCGCCCTGGGAATGAGGTCAAACACAGATCCTCATTCCCAAAGCTAAGCAACAGGTCTGCGGGTAATGGGGGACCGAGTGCACCTTCGGAACCCCGTTACAGACTGACTGCGAACGCCGCTACTTTCATGAACCCCTTCTACTTCCCTGGTAGTTAGGCTGATGCGAAGCAGGTGCTCTACCCCGGGCACGTTTGGCTCCCGACTTCCCTCTGCTGCCACCCTGCTAAATCCCAGCCATGCTTTCAACACATATAACCGCCAACGTGAACTGAGAATGTATTTTCCTATTTGTACTGAAATAGGCCACTAAACGCTTTCAACACATATAACCGCCGCCGACATGAACTGAGAATGCGTTTTTCTGTTTGCACTGAAATAGGCCACTAAACGCTTTCAACACATCTAACCGCTGCCAACTTGAATTGAGAATGTATAATTCTGTTTGTACTGAAATAGGCCACTAAACGATTTTAACACATATAACCGCCACCGCCGACGTGAACTAAGAATGCATTTTTCAGTTTGAACTGAAATAGGCCACTAAATGCTTTCAACACATCTAACTGCCGCCAGCGTAAACTGAGAATGCGTTTTTCTGTTTGTACTGAAATAGGCCACTAAATGCTTTCAACACATATAACCTCTGCCGACGTGAACTGAGAATGTATTTTTCTTTTTGTACTGAAATAGAAAATAACACATATAACCGCTGCACTGACTGACTGCTACAGCCGCTCCTTCCGTAAACCAATGCACTACTATTTCCCGGGCAGGTAGGCTGCGCGAAGCTGGTGCTCTACCCCGGGCACGTTTGGCTCCCGATATTTCACTGCTGCCACCCTGTTGACTCCCAGCCATGCTTTCAACACATATAACCGCCGATGTGAACTGAGAATATATTTTTCTTTTCGTTCTGAAATAGGCCAATAAATGCTTTCAGCAGAAATAAATGCACCAGTGAAGTGCGTATATATTTTTCTTTCTGTACTGAAATAGGGCATTGAACACTTTTACCACAAAAAAGTGCACCAGTGAAATTCGCATATATTTTTCTTTTTTTACTGTAATACGCCCCCTATACGCTTTCAACAGAAATAACTGAAGAAGTGAACTGAGCAAATATTTTTCTTGTTGGACTGAGATAGGCCACTATACGCTTTCACCAAAACTAACTGCAGAAATGCACTGAGAATATATTTTTACTGTAATATGCCCCTATGCGCTTTCATCAGAAATAACTGCAATAGTGCAGTGCGTATATATTTTTCTTACTTTATTAAAATACGGCCCTATACGCTTTCACCAGAATAAACTGCAACAGTGAAGTGCGTATATGTTTTTATTTTACTGAAATACGCCCCTATACGCTTTCACCAGAATTAACTGCAGAAATTAACTGAGAATATATTTGTCTTTTTTTACTGAAATACACCCCTATGCGCTTTCACCAGAAGTAACTGCAACAGTGCAGTGCGTATATATTTGTCTTACTTTACTAAAATACGGTCCTATGCGCTTTCACCAGAATTAACTGCAACAGTGCAGTGCGTATATAATTTTCTTATTTTACTGAAATACGCCCCATATGCTTTCAACAGAAATAATTGCAACAGTGCAGTGCGTATATTTTTTTCTTATTTTACTAAAATACGGCCCTATACGCTTTCACCAGAATTGACTGCATCAGTGCTGTGCATATATATTTTTCTTTTTTAATGAAAAATGCCCCTATATGTTTTCACTAGAAATAACTGCAGAAGTGACCTGAGAATATATATTTCTTGTTGAAATTAAATATGCCACTATAAGTTTTCACCAGAAAACAATGAAATAGTGCAGTGCATATATATGTTTCTTATTTTACTGAAATACGCCCCTATACCATTTCACCAGAATTAACTGCAGAAATGCACTGAAAATATATTTTTCTTATTTTACTGAAATATGCCCCTATACGCTTTCACAAGAAATAACTGCAACAGTGCAGTGTGTATATATTTTATTTATTTTACTGAAATACGCCCCTATATGCTTTCACCAGAAATAAATGCAACAGTGCAGTGGGCATATATTTTTCTTATTTTACTGAAATAAGCCCCTATACACTTTCAACGGAAATAACTGCAACACTGCAGTGTGTATATATTTTTCTTATTTTACTGAAATACACCCCTATATGCTTTCACCAGAAATAACTGCAGAAGTGACCTGAGAATATATATTTCTTGTTGGAATAAAATAGGCCACTATACGCTTTAACCAGAAAACAATTAAATAGTGCAGTGCGTATATATTTTTCTTATTTTACTGAAATACGCCCCTATACACTTTCAACAGAAATAACTGCAACACTGCAGTGCGTATATATTTTTCTTATTTTACTGAAATACGCCCCTATACGCTTTCAACAGAAATAACTGCAACACTGCAGTGCGTATATATTTTTCTTATTTTACTGAAATACTCCCCTATACGCTTTCACCAGAATTAACTGCAGAAATGCACTGAGAATATATTTTTCTTTTTTCACTCTAATCCACCCCTATAGGCTTTCACCAGAAATAACTGCAACAATGCAGTGAATATATATATTTTTATTTTTTTACTGAAATATGGCCCTATACGTTTTTAACAGAAATAACTGCAACAGTGCAGTGCGTATATATAATTTTTTTAAACTAAAATACGCCCCTATATGCTTTTATCAGAAATAACTGCGACAGTGCAGTGCATATATATTTTTCTTTTTTTACTGAAATACGCCCCTATTTGCTTTCACCAGAAATAACTGCAGAAGTGACCTAGGAATATATATTTATTGTTAGAATGAAATAGGCCACTATACGCTTTAACCAAAAAGCAAATAAATAGTGCAGTGCGTATATATTTTTATTTTACTGAAATACGCCCCTATATGCTTTAACCAGAAATAACTGCAACAGTGCAGTGCATATATTTTTTTCTTATTTTACTGAAATATGCCCCTATACGCTTTCACCAGAAATAACTGCAACAGTGCAGTGTGTATATATATATTTTTTTTTTTTACTGAAATATGCCCCTATTCGGTTTTAACAGAAATAACTGCAATAGTGCAGTGTGTATATATGTTTCTTATTTTACTGAAATACGCCCCTATACTCTTTCACCAGAAATAACTGCAGAAGTGACCTGAGAATATATATTTCTTGTTGGAATAAAATAGGCCACTATACGCTTTAACCAAAAAACAATTAAATAGTGTAGTGTGTATATATTTTTCTTATTTTACTGAAATACGCCCCTATATGCTTTCAACAGAAATAACTGCAACACTGCAGTGCGTATATATTTTTCTTATTTTACTGAAATACGCCCCTATACGCTTTCACCAGAATTAACTGCAGAAATGCACTGAGAATATATATATTTTTTTTTCACTGTAATCCGCCCCTATAGGCTTTCACCAGTAATAACTGCAACAGTGCAGTGCATATATATATATATATTTTTTTTTAATTAAATACGCCCCTATACGCTTTCACCAGAAATAACTGCAGAAGTGACCTAGGAATATATATTTCTTGTTAGAATGAAATAGGCCACTATACGCTTTAACCAGAAAACAATTAAATAGTGCAGTGCGTATATATTTTTCTTATTTTAATGAAATACACCCCTATATGCTTTCACCAGAATTAACTGCAGAAATGCACTGAGAATATATTTTTCTTATTTTACTGTAATACGCCCCTATACGCTTTCACCAGAAATAACTGCAACAGTGCAGTGCGTATATATTTGTCTTTTTTTTACTGAAATATGCCCCTATACGCTTTCAACAGAAATAACTGCAACAATGCAGTGCGTACATATGTTCTTTTTTTTTATAAAATACGCCCCTATATGCTTTCAACCGAAATATCTGCAACAGTGCATATGCTTACCGTATATATTTTTCTCGTTGGACTGAAATACGCCCCTATACGCTTTCACCAGAAATAACTGCAACCGTGCAGTACGTATATATATTTCTTGTTGTACTGAAATACGCCCCTATTTGCTTTCAACAGAAATAACTGCAGAAGTGAAATTCGTATATATATATTTTTTTGTACTGAATAAGATACTAAGACATGAGCCTCAAAGGCTTTTCAACATAAGACTTTAAGCCCAATAACAAAAAGCTTGAATGACAGAGCTGTCAAATGACTATTTGGATCCCCAAATAATCGTTCCCTGCACTTGTAAATCACTTTCCTATCAATGTCCCTAGTCCTTATGACGTCTCTCCCTGCACTAAGATGCTGTAAAATGATTTTTCCCTATCCTTTCCCTCCACTTATAAATAATTTTTTCTGTCTTTTTTTTTTCCACAATCGTTTTTCCAATAGCTGTCCCTAGTGCCTTTACACGTCTGTTACTGCATTCTGAGGGCTGGGAAATGGCCGAATCTAAAATGGCTGCAGTATTTATAGGGCTGTGTCATCATAGGGCTGGCTGGCTGCTGATTGGCTGCATGCAGGCATGTCAATCAGGGTGATCCTGCCTTCCCAGAGTTCCTTGCCCCATGTCCTCAGTCCTCACACGTGTAGCTGCCATTTTAGGAAAAATGCGAGTCGTTTCCACGAAACGTTAGGATATTCGCATTCATTGTGAATCAAATTTTTCCTGAAATTCTAAATGAATTCCACTTTGGCAGCTTTGATTCGCTCATCTCTAATGATAGTTATGTAGTTATAACCCCAACACAAGGGTACCAATATCGTGACTAAATGTGCCAAAATTAGGTACCGAAAGGAGGGCCAGTGGAATGCTGATACTGCAGAACCAACCATAAGAACATCCATTTCAATAAGGGATGGCTGGCATCATCAGATGAAACATGTGAAAGAGATTAATTCTATCACGAAAAGGTAGGGATAAGTGCAGCCCTAAACTCCACCCACTCCTCTATCCCTACCTACTTGCACAGTCCGTCCTAACCGACGGGGTACAACTGGGCTGCAGTCCCTAGCTTACATACGAGCAGGGGCCTAAAGGAAGGAAATAACTAGGGAAGAAAACAAAAGACAAAGACAGAACAAACAGAAGCGCAAAGTTTCCCAGGCTGTGAAAGTACCACAACAGGAACAACTGGAAGCCGAGGTCAAGAGCCAGGAGGTAACACAGACACAAAGGGTTACTACAAAATCGAAGTCAATACAAGCCGAGGTGAGGAGCCAAGAGATTGCGTCAGTACAAGGGGTAACACCAGGTCAAGGTCAAATACAAGCCGAAGTCAAACAAACAAAGTCACACATGCAGAGAACGCTAGTGAGGTAATAAGACCAATCACAGGCAACCTGTGGCCAGCAGGTTACCTGTTTAAATAGGTCTAATTGATGGGTCACGTGACGTGGCCAGCGCCACGTGACCCATGTCCATCAGATCTAAACACCTGAGCACTGACTCATTGCCATCGGCGCTCAGTTCCCCCCCTGCTTGTTGTCTGGGGGATGAAGGACGCCGGCCACGGTGAGGAGGCATGCGCGGCCAGGTCCTCCCTGCCCCCTTGTTTCTATGGAGACGAGGCCACCGGACGCGTCCTCGCTCCTCCTCAGGGATAGGATGCCAGCGGCTCTGCAGGGAGCAAGCGTGTCGCCGGCTCCCCGTTACAAATTCATTAAGTCCTTGTGGCTTAACCATTTGCAAGGTGAATGTCCACTGAGCTTCTTTACGGAGTAGCAGGTTGTCGATGTCTCCCCCATGGGGGGGGGGGGGCACCCTTGGAATTTAATGCAATTCATCATGCCAGGATGATGCTTCAGGAAATACTGGGCGATGGGAGTATCAGCTTGCTTAGCTATTTCCGGCAAGTGTTCACCTATACGCCACCTAAATTCACGCTTCGTTTTCCCAACATATTGTAGATTACAGATACATGTTGCTACGTATATTACACCCACCATTCTGCAATTGATAAAGGCAGCCCTTATAATAAAATACGCCCCTATATGCTTTCAACCGAAATACATGCAACAGTGCATATGCCCAGGGCCGCTGATAGGCCAGTACAGCTGGCCCAGTTGTACCGGGCCCGGCTGGCAGGGGGGCCCGGCAGTGGCGTAGCTACAGGGGTCGCAGCGGTCGCAATTGCCCCCCCACCGCCACCTATTCAAAATCCCGGCTAAGGGCCCGCCCTGGGGGCAGTGCGCACGGCGCAGCGCTGTCTGTCTATGTCGGGTCTGACTAAGTGAGGAGGAGCCGGACGGAGGCGTGGTTACCGCGCATCTCCGGCTCCCAGTCAGACAAGTCACACTCAGAAGCAGGCGGCAGTGGCAGTGCGGACGTGCGGTGGCTGGCGGCGAGGTGAGTTTTGAGACTGTCAGTGTCTCACTCTCTAGTACTGTAACTGTACAGTGTCACTCTCTGACTGAGTGGCAGCATGGCAGGCGGCGGCAGCGCAGTCTCTAGTACTGACTACAGTGTCAGTGTCACTCACTCTCTACTGTCTGTCTCTGACTGAAGCAGCATGGCAGGCGGCGGCAGCGCAGGGCCCAGGCCAGCTTGATGATGGGGAATGGGATTGATTGGCAATGGAATGGGATTGGGACGGTCTTGGGAAGTTGGGATTATGGAGTGAGTGGTGGGACTGGGAATTCTGTGGCTGAAGTGGTTACTGGGCAGTGGGCACACTACTTACTGTGTGTGTGGAGTGTGTGCCAGGCCCAAGGGTCAGACTCAGGCCGCAGGCAGGCAGTGTGTGGGCCTGCACCAGGCAGGGGCAGTGCACTGCAAGCAAGTGTGGGTGCATGCCACTGTGCCAGCCTGCCAGGGGCAGGCTGCAGGCAGCGGCCCAGGCCCCCAACGTGATGCCCACTGTGACTGTCTGTTGCTGACTGGCGCTGGGCACTTAAATTAATGACAGTGTGTGTGTGCCAGGGGGCAGGCCACAGGCAAGCAGTGTGTGCACCAGGCACGGGCACTGGCCCTGGGGTAGGCAGTGTCTGTGAGCCTTGTGTGCAATAATGCTGGACTGACCCATACATCGGCTATATACGATATTACCAGTCCGTCCGTATATAGCCGGTTGATGGGTCAGTCCAGCACACCATGTGCTGTCTGAAAAAAAAATTCACGACACTTATGGGGGGGATCTGTGGATGGCACCATTATGGAGGGGGATCTGTGGATGACACTGTTATGGGGGGGATCTGTGGATGACACTGTTATGGGGGGATCTGTGGATGACTGTTATGGGGGGGATCTGTGGATGACTGTTATGGGGGGGATCTGTGGATGGCACTGTTATGGAGGGTATCTGTGAATGGCACTGTTATGGAGGGGTATCTGTGGATGACACATAGCATAAGATGCTATATACGGTATGTGTCATCCACAGATCCCCCTCTATAACAGTGCCATCCACAGATCCCCCCATAACAGTGCCATCCACAGATCCCCCCATAACAGTGCCATCCACAGATCCCCTCCATAACAGTGCCATCCACAGATCCTCTCCATAACAGTGCCATCCACAGATCCCCTCCATAACAGTGCCATCCACAGATCCCCTCCATAACAGTGCCATCCACAGATCCCCTCCATAAAAGTGCCATTCACAGATCCCCTCCATAACAGTGCCATTCACAGATCCCCTCCATAACAGCGCCATTCACAGACGACCCCCCAGCGCCATAAATATCACTTGTAGACAAATCTGCATGTTGTTTCAAGGCGGCGTCTGGGGAGGGGCCAAGGGCGGGGCCAGGGGTGTGGCTGAAGGAGGGATCAGGGGGTGGAGCTGAAGGGGGCCCCGTCATGTATGCTGTACGGGGCCCCATGATTTCTATCAGCGGCCCTGCATATGCCTACCGTATATATTTTTCTCGTTGGACTGAAATACGCCCCTATACGCTTTCACCAGAAATAACTGCAACCGTGGAGTACGTATATATATTTCTTGTTGTACTGAAATACAACGCTATTTGCTTTCAACAGAAATAACTGCAGAAGTGAAATGCGTATATATATATTTTTTTGTACTGAATAAGATACTAAGACATAAGCCTCTAAAGGCTTTTCAACATAAGATTTTCAGCCCAATAACAAAAAGCTTGAATGACAGAGCTGTCTAATGACTATTTGGATCCCCAAATAATCGTTCCCTGCGCTTGTAAATCACTTTCCTATCAATGTCCCTAGCGCCTTATGACGTCTCTCCCTGCACTAAGATCTTATAGTGTAACTCCTTTTAGTGATGCTGTTCACTATGGTTTTGCCATGTTTGATCGTCTTGCAGGCCACACATCCTCCACAATTGTAGTTGCCTGATTACTTGAAAGCCAAGTGCTGTGTGTTGGGGTAACAAATGTGCTATGCACTAATTTATTCCTTAGATTACAGCCACGTCGGTAGGTAATGAGTGGGTAATCTCCGACAAGCTGCCCAACATCCGGATCAGACCTCGGGATTCCCCAGTATTCTTTAAGGACTTCCCGTATGTGCTTGATTGTATGTGCCGATGATTCGCAATTTGGAGTCATCACTCACATGTGCCTTGGGATGCAAGTATCTCTGTCACAGGCTGCTGCATGTTGGTATGCTTTCTTAGGGGGTCTCTGTGGGTATCCTCTTTGTCTAAATCTGGTCTGTAACTCATTGGCCGCGAGCTTAAAATCTATCCACTCAGAACAATTCCGCCTCGCCCTGAGGTACTGTCCTTTTGGGATACCCTGCTTCAGTTGGAGTGGATGACTTCTCTCCCACCTAAGCAGGATGTTGGTAGCTGTAGGATTCTTGAACATTTTTGTCATAATTTTTCTATCCAATCCAACACTGATCGAGTGATCAGGGAAGATAAGTTTTGTGTTGTTTATTTCACTTGTAAAGAACAATCCCAGATCGTCAATGAACCTCAGCCATGATGTGATGACCGAGGTCCATCGATCCATAGTCTCACCAAAGACAATTTCCTTCTCCCACCAGCCCAAGTAGAGATTTGAAAACATAGGGGCACATGGACTACCCATTGCAACTTCCCTGAGCTGGTGGAAGAACTGTCTGTCAAATACAAAGACATTGTGTTTCAAAATGAAATGCAACAACATCCGCTATCGTGTGGGATGGAGCTGTAGAGGGCCTCTACATCCAAACTGACTAGGAGGATTCCCTTATCACAATAGACGTCATTAAGATGTCTCAAAATGTCCATGGAGTCTCTTACATACGAGGGTAAACTGATGACGAACAGATGCAGAATCTCATCTACATAGACACTTATCTTGTATGTCAAACTCACAACACCCGAAACAAACGGCCTGCCTTTCAAGGGATTCGCCCCTATGTATTTTTGTCAGGCTATCAAATGTGGGTATTATGGTGTTTTCAGGTAACAGGAAAGCATGTTCTGTTTTGCTAATCAAATGTTCCCTTTTCGCTTCTCTAAGAATTTTTACCCGTTCCTCCCTGAAGCCCACTGTTGGATTTGAGTCTAGCCTGACATAGCAGGCCTTGTCCTCCAGGATCTGTAGCCAAATTCCTTTATAGGTAACCGTGTCTAGGATCACCACGTTACCCCCTTTATCAGAGGGTTTTATGACAATGTCTTTGTCATCTTGTAGGGTACGTAAGGCCTCAGATTCAGCTGAGGTGAGGTTGGTCTTGTCCTGACAGTGTATACGTAATGACCTAAGTCTGTCCTTCACCGCTGTCAAGAACGCGTTAAGTGGAAACTAGTCATTGGTAGGTGAATTTCTTCTTGAGGGCAATTTCAGTTTAGTAAAGGGGCCTGTGCCTATTGCTCTCTGTCCTTCTTCCAGGAGGTCAGCTAGGAGTCACGCATCATTTAACTCCTCCTCTTCAATACTCAATTCTGGCACTGATCACAGTCATGTGTCATGAAAAATGTTTTCCATTTCAATCTCATAATAAACAGGTTGATGTTTTTGACCCAGTTAAAGGGATTGAATTTACAATCCGGGACAAAGGATAGCTCTTTGTAGCCACCCCATCTCCGTGTCAGTCAAGATATGTTTTGAAATATTAATAATTTGGAGGTCATCAGTGTGTTTAGTGAGAGTTACGGGCCCTTTCTGTTTCTGAGCTGGTATTCCCACCCAAGTTGTCTAGACCCTTCTTTTTTATTATTTCTTATATTTTAGCAACAGTCTTTCATGCAGCTAACAGTTTTTGGAAATAATTTTTCAGCTGGGTAACGTCAGTGAATTATGGATGACACACGGATGGTAAAAACGGACACACGGACCAACCACGGATCCTTCGCGGACAGCTTCACGGATGCTTTTTTTCACAGACGTGACACTGATACGGAAATGTGAACGAGGCCCTTCTTAGATAACCTGATGGCCTAACTTGCAGATCGCAAGTTCGCTCAATACTAGTTACCCAGTATACAGTAGTGCTCATAGGTTTACATTCTAAAGTATTTGCCAGTACCATTTTTTGGAATATTGGTGAGGTGAAACTATTTATTTATGTGCCCTGTTTCAGTATGTGCAATAAGGAGATACTAGAAAAAAAATAGGTTTTATGGTAGGATTGCCAGAAAAAAAGCCATTGCTGTGGCTTGAAGTGGTATTCCCATCTGGCACATTTATAGCATAATGATAAGATATTCCATAAATGTTGGTAGGTTTGGTTCTCACCTCTGGGACCAGCTTTTATGAATGGGGCCCTGAATTGAATGGAGAGCAAGACTGGTATCCGTAGCCACTCTCCATTCACAGCTAGGTCCCATAGTGGTAAATGGAGGGGAGGCCACATATGCGCGGCTTGCTCTCCATTCACTTCTATTGGACCTTTGAAAATAACCAAGTGTGCTTGAGAAACTCTTTTTGGAAGCCCCATAGCAGTGAATGCAGAGGGCGTGTGTGCGGTGCGCACACACGCCCTCTGCATTCACTGCTATGGGGCTTCCAAAAAGAGTGTGCGCACTCAGGGGTAGGTAGATTTGTCAGTGCAAAATGTTTCATCAGATCTCCCTCCCCCTGAGTACGCACGCTTGCTGTAATCCTGATGTGTGTAACCGACGGGAATATATAGCCGCGGAAATATGCCCAGCTGTGCCACCTCAGAAATATGCCCAGCTATGCCCCTTCAGAAATATGGCCTGCCAGAATACGATACCTTAGCAGAATGCGCACAGTGTGTCCCGGCCGGTTTCGTGCATGCGCATTAAGTGGGCTCGCTTCTCCTGCTGCGGTGCTATAATTTTTACTTACCAGTGGATCTGCGCTTGCGCAGCGCCGCACACACCCGCCTCCAGCAGATTCCGGTGCAGCCGCGTCACTTTCGGTGCGGCCGCGTCACTTCCAGGTGCAGGATTCTGCCAAGGTATAGAATTCTGGCAGAACACCGGTGCAGCCGCGTCACTTCCGGTTATAGCATTCTACCAAGGTATAGCATTCTGGCAGAACACCGGCCTCTATAACTTAGGTGGACTTTACACTTGTCTAAATTTACGCCAGCTCCCTTGCTGGTGTGTAGATTTAGACCATTTGCTACACCTAAAACAGGCGTAAAAAATGATAAATGAGATAGGTCTGTCGGTTCACCCCTTTCCACGCCCACACCACACACCTTTTTTTTAGACCTGTCTACTGCGCGTCAAATAAGTCACTGATTGCGATGCAAATTGCCTCTGCGCCGCAATGACAAAAATAAGTGTATATCTGTTCGTAAATGATCCCCAATGTTTGGAAAATTCTTATTGAAATACTATACCTTATTATGATGGGAAAACCACTTTATGATTATAAATTCATGAGATTTTTCATCTAGCAATTAAATTAAAATAGTATTCACAAATGAATCCATTACCGGTGGATTTATATGTTTTTCAGAGACTCATTCACCCCGGGAGATCATGAGAGTCTTCTTAAATGCTGATTTGGTTTATTATTTTCAAGAACCCTTTACTCTTGAACTTTTTATCAAAGATCTTTGAATGTCTAGAGACATATACGGGTAACTTATGTATTGGCAAAATAGAGTATTTCCCAACCATCTTTTCTAGTGTGCACTTTGGAATCAATGCTAAGTGTTAAAGTCAACATGATTAAAATGTGTACGTTCAATAGTATTATTAACATGACTAAATTGTAGGTCTAGAAGGTCAATAACACAGTCATCAATCATCAGAGTAAAATGCATATCCCAGTTGTGAACATTAAGGTAATCCATTTTACACAGAGAAAAACATAATTTGGGAAATTTGAAATGGGACATTAAAGTACATTTATCCGGATTCTGTTATTGCTCTAATAACCCATTTTCAAGACTAGAGGCCTCCCTAGTCCCCATCACTTTCCCACTGTCCTGTGAGTCAAAACATTGTGTGAGTTAAAGGGGTATTCCTGTAGGTACAAGTTATCCACTATCCACAGGATAGTGGATAATACCATAATACCTATGCTTTATTAGCTATATTTAAAGATGATATACTTTATAGTACAGGCCTGGACTGGCCTACAGAGGAGTATGTGAATACCCCAGTGGGCCCCTGAGCCAGGGTTGGCCCCTAGTCCCCCCACCCCTTGCATAAGTGGTACAAGAGACAGTAGACTGGCTGCTTTAGATAGAGATATTCAGTGTAAAGCAGCATTTTACTGTGAATATTGGTAGGGAAAATCATGAGGGAGTAATAAGATAAAGGATTACATTGCACTGAGAGAAAGTTGGGAGAGTGGGGCTTGCGCTGATTGGCTCAGAGGCTGACAGACAGCTAGGGTCAGCCATTCAGGGGCAGAATTCAGGAAGGTCCTTTGTGAGGAATGTCATAGAACAGCATTTTGTATGTTAAGCTTCTGACATTGGAAGGGTGTCATCTGGTAGTGTCTGACAAAAAGCAATCACAGACACAAGCTATTAATGTAGTGTGATAGGGACACTATAAACAGATTGTACAGAGAGAATAAGAAAATATTATTGGGTAGATTTTAGGGAATTTTATCAGGGAAGTGCTTTCATCCAGTTGTGTGTTAACAGCTAGTTCTGCATTATAAAACCTCCTACGAAACACATTTTTCCTGCATATGAACAGACAGCTTTAAAAAAAAAAAAAACTCAGTTCATTGGCTTTATTGCTAGCAGCACCCGAATAGCAATTCTGCTGCAAACACTATACAATTGCGCATTTTTGTTTTTCTTCTAAAAACCTTTTCAGTGCATTATTCCCGGGTTATTAAACGTGTTACATATTACTGCAAGATAACAGGTAGTTAAAGCAAAAGCAATACTGCAATGACACCATTTTTATACCTGTGGTGTGTTATTAAATGCGTTGCATATGGCTGAAAATGTAGTACCCCAGACCTGAAGGTACTACTATGGTATCTGCAATTGTTTATGGTTTTATATGCAATGTGAATGTAATGACATGTAATACACTTTGTATACCCACAGATTGGGTGCAGTTGGCAATGTTTGGTAAAAGGAATGGAAGCATTCTTTCCTACCCTCTGCCTGCCAAGGGTTGGACTGAGATAGTTAGAGTCAGTCTAGAGTTGGACAAAGTAGAGTGAGGAGTGATGGAGAATGCAATATGCTCCAGGCCAGGTGAACCACAGGAGGACATAATTGACTCAGGTTGTAGAATTATAGGCAGGAGGAAGGAAGGAACAAAGAAAGGCACAACATAGGGTAATAACGTTTGAGAAAAAATAAATGGAAAGAAACTTATTGCTGGGTGACACTCAATGTATCCACCTTGTATTCCAGCATCTCCCATGAATTAGGGATCGAAGGTACCAAGATCCACTCATGCCCCCACAACAAAGGGAATTTATTATTAACAGTATTAGATTTATATTGACTGACAATGTGTTTTCTTTTCAAGATAAAATTTTCAGACAAACTCGGGGAACCGCAATGGGAACGGGATTCACACCAAGTTTTGCGAATCTCTTCATGGGGAGATTTGAGGAACAAAACATATATAAATCCATATATTGGATGGAAAATACAGCACTTTATTGTCGATATATAGACCATCTTATCCTCATTTGGGATGGAAACACCGATCCCATTGAATAATTGATAAACCATCTGAACGATAATGATTGGGGTATCACCCTTACAAGCTCCCACAATCCTACTTCAATTGAATATCTTGATCTTGAAGTATCCAATAAATGTAACTCCATCATCATACACACTTTTTTCAAAGCTGTAGACAGCAACAGCTATTTGGATTTTTCCAGTACATATTATAAGAAGTGGAAAGTAAATATTCCTTTCAGTAAGTTCAAATGAATTAGATGGAACTGTACTTTAGAGAATGATTTTCTAGAGCAAAGTAAGATACTATCCACCAGGTTCAAAGAAAAAGGTTACCCAGTAAGTATAATTGAGGCAGCAAAAAGGGCAGAAAGTCGAATGTCTCTTCCCAAAAGAAGGAAGTACACCATATTGTTTTAAATTTCATCAACAACTATAGTGGCAACCATACTGCCGTTTAGGAGGCCCTATCAAAGTATTGGTACATTCTTATGAAAGATCCTGTATTAAGTAAAATTATTCCAGCTCATCCAAGTCTCATTCACAATTCACTTTCAGACCAGCAAAAACATTAAAAAATCTTATTGCTCTCAATAAGTTTAGACCTCTTCTTAAAAAAAGGGGCTAGTCCTACATCTCCCCACTCCACTCAACAGGGACCAAACAGAAGCTTCAAATGTGGATTAGTTAGATGTATGCATTGCACAACCATTTGCGAATCCCAAGCCTTCTGTAATAATCGTAATGGTGAGGGCTGTGGCTCCACCCATGTTATTTATCTGTTGGAATGCCCATGTGGCCTTCAATATGTAGGCTGCACCATTTAGACATTAAGGAACAGACTCAATAAACATAGATCAAACATAAAGAAAAAATTCCATCAGCCTAGAGTATCTTGACATGCTGTGGAAATCCATGAAGGCAGCCACGTAAGCTTTAAATTAATTCCAATCGAACAAATACCTCTGCATCTCCGTACCAGTATGTAAGCCATCAAGAAGAGGGAAATGTTTTTATTTTTAAAATTTATACCTTCAATCCCTAGGAACTAAATAAGGCTCTTCAGATAAAACTATGATTCTTTAAGTTTTATTATAACAAAATGGATCCTTTGTTGTCATACGGTCATGTAATCAATATCAGTTATACAATATCTGTATCAAATAGATTTGATTTATATATTTTTTAACCATCTAATAATTTATTTATATGTCATCTAACTGTTCCCAGTAATTATCATACCACCAGTCTCAATTAGTGTTTCCACATTCATATTTATATGTAACCTATTATGTGTCTCATCTACCTTTTTCCTTTCCAGACCCTCACCACACTCATAACCACAGTTCACATTAGCATCAATACTTTATGTAATTCTCCTACCTAAAATGGACAACATTCCTTTCAGTAAGGTCCATTACTGAATTGCTCAGAGACACGGTGCTTATAGCGTCCCAACTCCTTGACAACCAACAATCAAGTGACTCAATATCACATGACCATACAGCTTTCTTCTTTAGCATTTCAACCTTCCTGTTTTTTCCTAGGAAACTAGTAATTATGTGACTTCGTCACATGACTCATGGAGATCACATGAGAACACTCACTCCTCTGCCCCATTGTATAATCAGTCATGTGATTGAAACTTTGCATCCCCCTAGCAACAGCAGAGCGGCCTTACAGCAGTTGCTTCATCCGCACATAATTCATGTTTGTTCATTATCCATCCATGCTTGCTATGGTTCTTATCTCCTTTTTTGTGTTTCTACCTATATTTTGTTTATAATAATTATGCATAAGGGAGAGGATACCTGGAAACAAGGATGACCCCTCATTGAGCCTTTAGGGTATATATAGTGTGGGGATTTGCTCTGGTAGGCAGGGTAAGCGGATGCAGAACAGAGGCAAAAAAACTGTTTGTAAAACAAAACTTCAGTGTTTATTCACACACAAGGCAAAAATAAAACAACAATTTCCAGTCTTAGTGTTCGTTCACACAAAGGAAAGTCCAAAGAACAAAACAATCACCTTGTTAGCAGGTTTTTCCAGCAGTCCACAACAGGCTTTAGGGGGCCTGTTTCCCTGCATTCAGCTCTCAGCCCTCTAGCATGGCACCCTGCCTCAGATCCCAAAACAGAGACAACTTGCTGCTGAGCCCAGCTGTCTTTTAAGGACAGCTAGGTGTTGTCAAAATCCAGACCGGCACTTAAAATCCAGTCTGGTGTTTGACCCTACCTGGCTGCAAATCAGCCCAGCAGCACGCACTGGGAGGAAAATACCTGTCCTCCCAGACCATACCCCTTACTGTGTCACAATATCCATATAATTGTATGAACTAGCATGCAACTATGACATGAAGAAGGGGACTTGTAGATCCCCGAAACAAGTTTTATTTAATTTATTGATTTTCAACTTCCAATAAAGAGAAGCTCTGAAATCATCCTCCAGCCATCTTGGCTCATTGTGCGCCAAAGCAGTACCTTTGTTCTCCTCTATAATTGCCTCAGATGACCTACAGAGGCAGCTCTCCTAGGAGGACAGAATTGCCCCAGGGAGACTACAGGGTCCTAGGCTAAGAAAGAATTGCAATACAGTGTATAAGTGTACAGTCGTGGCCAAAAGTTTTGAGAATTACATAAATATTGGAAATTGGAAAAGTTGCTGCTTAAGTTTTTATAATAGCAATTTGCATATACTCCAGAATGTTATGAAGAGTGATCAGATGAATTGCATAGTCCTTCTTTGCCATGAAAATTTACTTAATCCCAAAAAAAACTTTCCATTGCATTTGATTGCTGTCATTAAAGGACCTGCTGAGATCATTTCAGTAATCGTCTTGTTAACTCAGGTGAGAATGTTGACGAGCACAAGGCTGGAGATCATTATGTCAGGCTGATTGGGTTAAAATGGCAGACTTGACATGTTAAAAGGAGGGTGATGCTTGAAATCATTGTTCTTCCATTGTTAACCATGGTGACCTGCAAAGAAACGCGTGCAGCCATCATTGCGTTGCATAAAAATGGCTTCACAGGCAAGGATATTGTGGCTACTAAGATTGCACCTCAATCAACAATTTATAGGATATTCAAGAACTTCAAGGAAAGAGGTTCAATTCTTGTTAAGAAGGCTTCAGGGCATTCAAGAAAGTCCAGCAAGCGCCAGGATCGTCACCTAAAGAGGATTCACCTGCGGGATCGGAGTGCCACCAGTGCAGAGCTTGCTCAGGAATGGCAGCAGGCAGGTGTGAGCGCATCTGCGCGCACAGTGAGGCAAAGACTTTTGGAAGATGGCCTGGTGTCAAGAAGGGCAGCAAAGAAGCCACTTCTCTCCAAAAAAAAACATCAGGGACAGATTGAACTTCTGCAGAAAGTATGGTGAATGGACTGCTGAGGAGTGGGGCAAAGTCATATTCTCCGATGAAGCCTCTTTCCGATTGTTTGGGGCATCTGGAAAAAGGCTTGTCGGAGAAGAAAAGGTGAGCGCTACCATCAGTCCTGTGTCATGCCAACAGTAAAGCACCCTGAGACCATTCATGTGTGGGGTTGCTTCTCATCCAAGGGAGTGGGCTCACTCACAATTTTGCCCAAAAACACAGCCATGAATAAAGAATGGTACCAAACAGCAACTTCTTCTAACAATCCAACAACAATTTGGTGAAGAACAATGCATTTTCCAGCACGATGGAGCACCGTGCCATAAGGCAAAAGTGATAACTAAGTGGCTCGGGGACCAAAACATTGACATTTTGGGTCCATGGCCTGGAAACTCCCCAGATCTTAATCCCATTGAGAACTTGTGGTCAATCCTCAAGAGGCGGGTGGACAAACAAAAACCCACTAATTCTGACAAACTCAAAGAAGTGATTATGAAAGAATGGGTTTCTATCAGTCAGGAATTGGCCCAGAAGTTGATTAAGAGCATGCCCAGTCGAATTGCAGAGGTCCTGAAAAAGAAGGGCCAACACTGCAAATACTGACTCTTTGCATAAATGTCATGTAATTGTCGATAAAAGCCTTTGAAACGTATGAAGTGCGTGTAATTATATTTCACTACATCACAGAAACAACTGAAACAAAGATCTAAAAGCAGTTTAGCAGTAAACTTTGTGAAAACTAATATTTGTGTCATTCCCAAAACTTTTGGCCACGACTGTAT
Organism: Bufo bufo; assembly: GCF_905171765.1. Lineage (NCBI taxonomy): Eukaryota > Metazoa > Chordata > Amphibia > Anura > Bufonidae > Bufo > Bufo bufo. The sequence goes on from NC_053390.1 coordinate 335,280,747, forward strand.
ACAAGTGTATTAGAGTTAGCAAAGTGACCAAGCAACTGAGCTATCAATACTCCACTGCAAAGTTGTGGGAAACACATTAAAACACCATCATGAGAGGTCAGGAAAGGCAAAACTAGAGGATTGCATCATTCAGTGGACACCTATAGTCACAGGAGACAGAGTACAGCCATAGGGAAAGGAATCTTTGCCACATCTTTGCCACATTACCAACTACTGTACAATACTTCATCATCTGGGAGGAGAGAAATTGAACTTTGTGTGAACTGCTGATGAATGTGATGCTATCCTTTTTTTGAACTAAGTAAAGGGAGACATTATTGGTTCAACAATATCTGCCTGGTTTCTTTCATCATCACTTTTTTCACTGCAGCGAGTCCCTGAGGAGCCAGTGCAGAGGATAGCAGTGGACGTTGCTCCCTGCGGTCTGATGCAGTGAAAAAAGGTGATAATGATAGGAACCTGGCAGGTTCGCACAGAACAAGCCACTGTTTCTTCTGACAATTAACACTTGTGCATGTATAAATATAGGTAGGCATTCTTCCCCTGTTAAAACAGAATTTTTGGACACTTGTGTGGAACAAGCCACTGTTTCTTATGACATTAGTGTGTGTGTTTGTGTGTGTGTGTGTGTGTATAAACAGGAGCAGGAATCTGTCCCCATTAAGGCCTCTTTCACACTACAGTATGTCGATTTCAGTGTTTTGCATTCCGTTTTTCACGGATCCGTTGTTCCGTTTTTTTTTTTTGTTGTGTTTCCGTTTCCGTTCCGTTTTTCTATTCCGTTTTTCCGTATGGCATATACAGTATACAGTAAAATTGGGCTGGGCATAACATTTTCAATAGATGATTCAGAAAAAACAGAACAGATACGGAAGACATACGGATGCATTTCCGTATGTGTTCCGTTTTTTTGCGGACCCATTGACTTGAATGGAGCCACGGAACGTGATTTGCGGCCAAATATAGGACATGTTCTATATTTCAACGGAACAGAAAAATGGAAATACGGAAACGGAATGCATATGGAACACATTCCGTTTTTTTTTGCGGAACCATTGAAATGAATGGTTCTGTATACGGACCGTATACGAAACGCAAAAAACGGCCCGCAAAACGGAAAAAAAAAACGGTAGTGTGAAAGAGGCCTAAGGCATAATTTCTGGATGATTGGTCCCATCAACCCACTGTTTTATCCCATAACACCTTGTGTGCTTAAACACCATCTGCCTCCAATATAAGTTTTTGGAAACTTACTAATATGAAAAGGCATAACACATGTGACGGCACAATGTGTTTCTAAACCCATAGCTATATATGGCAATGTCACTATTTGTTATTGCTGTCATTGCATTCAAGGAAGGAAAGAAAAAGCAAACATTTATTGAAAAAACAAACAAAAGAGATAATAAAACAATTTACAGAAATTTGAGCCCTAGGAGACCTCAGAGTGTCATATACCAATTTTCAGGCCAATTGAAGCAACTTTGATTTGTGTAGAATCGAATCTGACACAAATCAAATTTTTTGAATAAAAATCAGACATCAAACGAATTTTAAGAAGTTCACTCATCTCTACTATACATTGATTGGTTAAGATGACTATAGACATAGAGACAGGGTCTCCAGGACACTACAGTCTGAAGGACAGGCTAGGCAGCAGGCTACTAGTGAAAATAAGTATGAGTTTAAGGTATTTAAGAACAGGGGTCAGGTGATATTTGCATATAGCTGTAAAGTGGGCCACCAGAATTCATTTTACTGGTGGTTCCTAAGCACCCTAATCCAACACTGACTATAAATATTCTTAATTACTGTCTAACTATTTTTAACCCCTTAGTGACACCAATATTCCAATTACCGGCTGTCACTAGGGGACCTTAGGCTTGGCCACTGCCATTTTACTGCGGCTCAGTCTAACCATTTACATTAGAGCCACGCTCCTGCTCTAATGGCCCAGAGCCGCAGGAGCGTTGATTAACCCCTTAAATGTTGCTTACAATAGCTCTAGCGGCATGTAAGTGGTTACAGAGGGAGTGGACTCAAGCAATATATTGATGCTAAACTTAAGTTGTAAATGTCTTTATAAGTAATTGGAGTATCTTTTCATTGAAAATAGTTTTGTAATGTGGGCTCTTTTAACAAGTAGTTTATTTAGAACCAAAAGCATGTTTGTTATCGAGCACAAACAATTACCCTCCATTACAAATAAGTAAAGCCAGTTTCACACTTGTACTTATCAGATCCAGCAGGATGTTTTGGCAAAGATAATTCTGCTGGAGTTCATAGGATCCGGTCCAGCTGGATACTGTTATTTATCGCCAGACCCCATTGATTATAATGGGATCCAGCGGGGATCTGGCTAGGTTTTGGCATGCAGCAGTTTTTGTCCAGTTGAAATCTGGCACTCATGCCATAAACCATCCGGATACCATTATTGTCAATGGGGTCTGGCAGTGAACAGCAGTAATCAGCTAGGTCAGATCCGTTGAAATCCTACAGGCTGTTCTCTGCCAGATCCAATAAACGCAAGTGTGAAACTAGCCTTAGGATAAGATATGTCATTTTGTAGCGAATAGTAATTGTTCATATAAAACTATGGTATTTTCTCTGAATTCCTCAATCCAGTAGCTTTTTTCCATCATCTTTTCTCTACCATAGTCTTTTTGGCTGACAGTTTTTGAGGTGAAGGAATGGCTGACTAAATTACACTTCTAGTGAATTGTGGTAACCATGGCACAACTTAAATTGATGAATGTCAGTACCCACAGTTCAAATATTTGCAGTATATACTATAGATAGAAATGTTCTTTTATATCTCTTTTCTTTTAGAGTTTTATTAGATTCTACAGAAAATTAGTAGACTAAGACAGATTTCACTAACTCAAGGCCATACAACTCTATGTAGGCCACCGGTTATTGCAGGCATTCCCAAGAAACTGAATATATCTCCTGAGGCTTAATTTACTGAGGGCAGTGGCGTAGCGTGGGGGGGGGTCCAGGGGAACCGTTGCCCCGGGCGCCAAATTGTAGGGGGCGCCATGCAGCAGGCAGTATAATGAGGGTGCCTCATTCTGCCTCATAAGCTTCAGGCCAGACCTGAAGCCTATAAAGCAGTAGAATAGCACAGGAGATCACGATTACATCACTGTGACCTCCTGCACCAGGTCTCGCAAAATGATGTGGCGCAGGAGGGCACGGTGATGTGTTCCTGACCGCCTGTGCCGGGATGCCCGAACAAAGGCTACAAGAGACGATGAAGAGATGAGTATTAAGGACCATAAAGGGGGCACTATGGAGGTGGGTGAAAGAATGGTGGCCATTACAAATTATACAGAGGGGCCAATATATATTATAAAGAGGGGCCATTATATATTATACAGAGGGGCCTTTATATATAATAATTATACAGGGGGGCCATTATATATTATACAGAGGGGCCATTATATATTATAATAATACAGAATGCCCTTTAATAATGCCCCCTCTGTATAATATATAATGGCCCCCCTAATAATAATAAAACTCAGCAGAGATGAGACACAGCGGAAAGAAGGTGTCATGGCAGTCTTATCTCCGAATGAAGAATTTGAGGAAAGTCTACATCACAGGAGATGTCACTGGATGGATGAGGTATGTGGTGCTATATTATACTGTATATTTTGTAGTTTCACAGTAGGGATGGGAGGTGGATTGAGAATATGGCCCACCCTGATGCATCCTGGCCCCAAACTGTGCGTGTTCTAAATTCTGGGGGCCCACACCCATCTATACATTATCTGTACTCAGAGAATGATCACTGTGTTATCTGTGGTGTTACATAGGACTGCTACATTATCTGTAAAAAGGGGCGTGTCCACAGGTTGGGGGGGGGCGCAATACATGGCTTGCACCTGGTGCTGGCAACCCATGCTACTCCACTGACTGAGGGGATTTCTATAGAGTAATACAGCTGTAATTTAATTAATGAAGTACTGTTCTGGATGCTTTTTATATGCAAGTAATGTCAGGATACACAGGAAAAAAAATTATTGTTTAACTGATATTAGAACATCAGAATAATATTACTGACATTTTCACATTTCTAAGCCAGTGGCAGAAGTTCTGCCAAAAAATACAGCCAGAAAAGTGTAGTGACTTCTTTCCTGTAGCTAAAATATAGGCCAACTCTTTGCACATGTATATTAAAGTTAATATTTAATAAGCAAATTGGAATCACCATGATTGGAAACGTATAGTGGAGCCAGCAGCAGGTATATTCCAGGATTATACAAGCTTTGGTTACCTCACCATTGTTCAGGGACCTAGCAAGGGGGGGCAGATGGGGCATGTGCCCCGGGCGCAGAGGCTGGGGCACTGCCGGGCAATTTGTTTGCTTAGTGAAGCAGGGAGCCGTCCGCTCACCACAGCAACTTTATTCCGGTTCCAGCGGACATCGCGCTGACACGCCAACGACACCCTGGATGAGGCAGGACCAGTTAGGTCTTTCGTTTATTGCAAGGTGTATCAGTACACGCTGTGTACCCTATGAGAATGTAGTTATGCATTGGGCGGAGTTAGAGGAATGGCTTAGTGTAAAAAAAAATTGCCGCACTCTGCTTAAGCACCCCCTCATTAAGTAAATTTGAGTTGGGGGGGGGGGAATCTGAATCCTTGCCCCAGGTGCAGAAAAGCCTAGCTACACCTCTGCCCTTGTTTATGACTTGCTTTTTGTCAGCTTTTGAACCTCCCACTGCTACTGATTAACTGGTGGAAACACATCTGGGAGAAATTTATAGGATTATCGTAGGGTTGAATTAGGGTCCGCTTTGTAGGGTTGCCACTTTCAGGGTGATTAATCTACCAGGGACCAGGTTAGGACAACCCCAGGGTTAGTTTGATCTCACAACAGCTCACATTGAACACTGAATGCCTTAAATAGTGATTGAGTCATGAGTCTTTGTGGGTTTTCGTATGATATGGGGCAAATGTGGTTTGTTGTAACACTGTGATTTGTTTCATTTCTGGTTGACCACTGTAGTTTTTTATGTTTTTTGGTCTTAATTTATGGATTAAAAGTTATGTTTTACAGGCATTTATACAGCAAGACTAGCTCAAGAATATGAAATCCAACAGATGTCCAAAATGTAAAAATTTTGCTAAGAACCAAATAATCCAGGAAAAACTATGACATTATTTGTTGGCAATCAATATTAGCCATGACTCAATGGAAGTAAATTCTAATGATAAGCAGGATATCAGATCCAAAAAATGATCATCTCTGTCTGTACAACCCATTCTTCATCAGTCTTTTAAGACTGTAATTAAAATGATAACGAGAGAAAGAATATACTCACTTACACTGTGTTTTATAACATGCATCAGCTCAGAGAGTTATACAAGTATTATTATTGAAGTGAAAATATTTCAATGAGCTGTCAAAAAATCTCTGAGTATATTCTCTTCATCCAACAGCAACAAATCCTATGCAAACAAATCAAGTGGAGCAGAAATCCCTTGCACAAGATGATAGGCGAGTCCTCCATGCTAACACTGCATGCAAGCCAAGTTTCATGTACTTTGATGGCTGACCTCCAAGTCCTGACATATTCATTATATTCCAGCATGTTGGGTGCAGATTGCAGCGAAGTGATGACAGCTACAAGACAGCCAACAAGGAATATGGGCATTCTGGCAACAGGTGGCCTTTCACTTGTAGAGGGGAAGTTAATCTAGTTTATCATCAAAGAATATTATGTTAGAGAAGTGTCATTTTTATGAAAGTTCCGGTGACAGATCAAATAGAAGAACCATTCCTCCAAAGACCATGATATTTTTTAGTGGTCCTTTCAATCTTATTGATTGCTTACACTTGCTTGGAGACACTAAAAATTTACTTCATTGTCCACTGGCTCGCATTGCCAGTTCTAAATTAAGGTCCATTAGCAGTCAAATGTTTGCACAGTAGCATGTGTATTCAATTTGTCATCACAGCTGGCCAAATGTTCACAGAGGCAGTAGAGGAAATATTTAAACACACATATCTATGATGTGAAAAGAGCAAGTCTATAAAACAGCATATTCAAATGTTTTTAGAAAACTAAAAGTTTCAAATGAACTGGACATGACTGGGTTTGGAAGGAGTAGGTGACTAGGAAAAAAAGGTCAAACATGTGTGGTAATGTTGACAGTGCGGGAAGGTGTGTGTATCCCACCCAGATGCCTCAGCTGGGTGAGATAGCTAAAATGCGGAAAGACGCAGTGGTCTCAGCAAAGTATAGTTTGCTGAGACAGTTTTGTGTACATTTTCTTCTGGGCTGGATTTTACTTGGATTGGCAGATAGGTTTGGTAGTGGGATCTGCAAGTCCACACCCTTCCAGCACAGGTATTCTTCTTCAACTGAGGTGATCGCAGGGGAGACCTGCTCTAATCAAAGAGGGCATAAAACCAACCCTCTGTGTGTTAGTCAGGGGGAAGGAAAGGCTGAGGAGGCCTGAGTTTGGGGGACCCAGAAACGCCTGCGGAGAGAGGATCGCACGGCCAGAGTCAGGCGGACTTCTGGGACACAATCCACCAAAGGTACTGATGTTGTTGTAGTAACAGCCTGGAGGCTGCTGGACTGTTTGGGTTGAGAAAGCTGCATCTGATCACGTGTGTGAACTGTGTTCTTTAGAGGTGAGTCAGGGAATGAATTATGTATTAGGTAGTGCCTAGACGGGCAGGAGTTATTTTGGTTGCTGTATTGTGCTAAAGTGCTAGAAAATAAAGCATCGTTTGGACTTCAATCCGGTTGTCTGCAAGAAATCTGTGATTGAGACCCCCTGTGAGACAGCAATCCCTTACACATGTTAGAAGGTGTAAAAGGGAGCTTAAGTGGGAAAATAGGTAGGAAGAAAGGAGGAGAACACAGACGTTCCTGGTAAAAGGAAGGTTAAGTATTGCACATCTATTTCTGCCAGTGGTCCAAAGCATTAAAAGAGCCTACTTACCAACTTTTATATTGTCAGTTTATCTGGCCATGGGTGAGGTCTTGCTTTGGGAATACATTGTCATGTTAGCCTATAAGAACAGAAGCATAACTAGAATTAATAGGGTCACATAGCAAAAGGAGATGGGTCTGACCCTCTAGTGGCAGTAGACTCCAACAACAACATAAGCAGCAGTAATCAAAAGGAGTACGTAGGGTATTTTGCGGTCATAAAACTAATTTTAGTGGGAAGATTACTTAAAGGCATGTAAAACTATACCTTTGTGACCACTGAAAGCCTTATTATTGCAGACAAAGCTAAGTTTTATACATTATTTAAATGAGCTGCCAAGTGCTTTGAGGACAGTCCCCAGCTTAGCAACTGCTCTTACTTTCTGGAATGAAGATCCACCCATGCTGCCCTCTTGGTGTTGATTGACAGCTCTACTAGTCTAGCACGTCTCTGTATTAGGCCACAAACACTTGTGCATGCACCATGTGATACCAGTCAGAATACCAGGGTTGTTAGATTAGTGAACTATCAGTCAAGGTTAAGGGGCTAGCATTGGGTGGTGCTTACTCAGGAGAGCTAGGAGCCACCTTCAGGGCAGTTGCCAGCCTATTTGCCTAATGAAAAATTTATATTCTATTCTATTCATTATTCATATTGTATTATACTTATTTTGAGCTAAAAATCATTTTCAATTGGTCTTTGTTCTACAGCCTTCACTTTCAGTGTATCTATTTCTTTCTGCTTTACAATGAATCCGTCAGGGGGCTGTTCTGACTGCTCAACATGTGACCCTTATTTCTGAAGTCCTTTCAGCTCCTAAACACTCATTTAAGCCATCAGTTTGATAAGAATGTATCATAATGAGTGTTTATGAACTGTTAGGAGTTCAGAGATGAGGGCTACAAATCCAGCCATTAGAACAACTCCCTGATGGATTCAGTGTAAAAAAGAAAGCAATAGTCTGCAGATATACTGAAAGTGAAGGCTGCAGAATAAAAACTGTTGAACATTTTTAATAAAGACCATTTAAAAAAATTATTTTTAGCTCAAAATGAGTAAAATAAAGTCAAGGGCAATTTAATAGCAAAAATAGTAACCTGACTTGTTCACTCCAAATTAAGATGCCAGCTATTTGTGCCAAATTGTCATGATTATAATTTATATACTGGATATTTTGCACACAAAAAAAATGGAAATTGTAATTTGAATCTGAAAGTAGATGTGTGCCTCGTAGAAAAGTTGCTTTTCACTTTAAAGTTATGAAATATTTCCAGTGTTTGAAGTAATAAAGAAAGCAAATGTTTAGAAGATTAAAGGATCAATTACAAACCGGATTCCAAAAAAGTTGGGACACTAAACAAATTGTGAATAAAAACTGAATGCAATGATGTGGAGATGGCAAATGTCAATATTTTATTTGTAATAGAACGTAGATGACAGATCAAATGTTTAATCCGAGTAAATGTATCATTTTAAAGGAAAAATACGTTGATTCAAAATTTCACGGTGTCAACAAATCCCCAAAAAGTTGGGACAAGTAGCAATAAGAGGCTGGAAAAAGTAAATTTGAGCATAACGAAGAGCTGGAAGACCAATTAACACTAATTAGGTCAATTGGAAACATGATTGGGTATAAAAAGAGCTTCTCAGAGTGGCAGTGTCTCTCAGAAGCCAAGATGGGTAGAGGATCACCAATTCCCACAATGTTGCGCAGAAAGATAGTGGAGCAATATCAGAAAGGTGTTACCCAGTGAAAAATTGCAAAGACTTTGCATCTATCATCATCAACTGTGCATGACATCATCCAAAGATTCAGAGAATCTGGAACAATCTCTGTGCGTCAGGGTCAAGGCCGTAAAACCATACTGGATGCCTGTGATCTCCGGGCCCTTAAACGACACTGCACCACAAACAGGAATGCTACTGTAAAGGAAATCACAGAATGGGCTCAGGAATACTTCCAGAAACCATTGTCAGTGAACACAATCCACCGTGCCATCCACCGTTGCCAGCTGAAACTCTACAGTGCAAAGAAGAAGCCATTTCTAAGCAAGATCCACAAGCTCAGGCGTTTTCACTGGGCCAGGGATCATTTAAAATGGAGTGTGGCAAAATGGAAGACTGTTCTGTGGTCAGACGATTCGAAGTTCTTTTTGGAAATCTGGGACGCCATGTCATCCGAACGAAAGAGGACAAGGACAACCCAAGTTGTTATCAACGCTCAGTTCAGAAGCCTGCATCTCTGATGGTATGGGGTTGCATGAGTGCGTGTGGCATGGGCAGCTTGCATGTCTGGAAAGGCACCATTAATGCAGAAAAATATATTCAGGTTCTAGAACAACATATGCTCCCATCCAGACGTCATCTCTTTCAGGGAAGACCCTGCATTTTTCAACAAGACAATGCCAGACCACATTCTGCATCAATCACAACATCATGGCTGCGTAGGAGAAGGATCCGGGTACTGAAATGGCCAGTCTGCAGTCCAGATCTTTCACCTATAGAGAACATTTGGCGCATCATAAAGAGGAAGGTGCAACAAAGAAGGCCCAAGACGATTGAACAGTTAGAGGCCTGTATTAGACAAGAATGGGAGAGCATTCCTATTTCTAAACTTGAGAAAATGGTCTCCTCGGTCCCCAGACGCCTGTTGAGTGTTGTAAGAAGAAGGGGAGATGCCACACAGTGGTGAAAATGGCCTTGTCCCAACTTTTTGGGGATTTGTTGACACCATGAAATTCTGATTCAACATATTTTTCCCTTAAAATGGTACATTTTCTCAGTTTAAACTTTTGTTCCGTGATTTATGTTCTATTCTGAATAAAATATTAGAAGTTGGCACCTCCACATCATTGCATTCAGTTTTTATTCACGATTTGTATAGTGTCCCAACTTTTTTGGAATCCGGTTTGTACATATTGCTGAGCCACTTTTCAAACATGGAAGATTTAGACATTTCTCCAATCAAACTTACAGATAAAGTTTATCATTTTTGCTATGTATGATATAATTTAATGTACAATTAATGTTCTTAATTCGGTTTGATTTCATAAATAGTAATTGGGTTTATGTCTGGTTTTTAACCCTTTCAGGCCCGGAGATTATTTGTTGTTGTTTTTTTGAGTTTTCGTTTTGTACTCCCTGCCTTCCCAGAGCCATAACTTTTTTATGTGTCTGTTCACATAGCCATATGAGGGCTTAATTTTTGTTGGACAAGTTGTACTTTCCAAAGCCACCATTTAATATTGCATATGATGTAGTGGGAAGTGGGAAAAAAAATCCAAATGGGGTGAAGTTTTTTTTTATTTGCGAAGTTTGATGTACGATAAAACTGACTGGTTACTTTTATTCTACAGGTCAGTATGAATCCGGCGATACCTTATATGTATAGTTTTTCTTGCGTTTTGATAGTGATATAAAAATTAAAGTGGGAAAAAAAAAAAGTTTAATTTTTTTGGTCGCCATATTTTGACCCCTATAACATTTTTGTAATTATGTGTACGGATCTGTATGGGGGATCATTTTTTGTGGGGTGAGCTGAACTTTTCATTGATACCAGCTGAATTGATATTCTGGGGTGTGTATGACTTTTTGATCACTTTTTATTTAAAAATTTTGTAGAAAATGATGTGAACAAAAATGGCAAATCGGCCATTTGGACGCTTTTTTTCCGTTTTGCTGCTTGCCGTAAGGGGGATATATTTTTATACTATGGGCATTTTCGCACATCGCGACACCCATGATGTGTATTTTTTACATAATTTTAGTTCTTTTATTTTTATTTTGGGAAAAGGGGGGTGATTTGAATTTTTTTTTTTTTTACACTTGTTTGTAGTTCCCATAGGGAAATATAACATGCAATCATTAGATTGTTATTATCATAGACTCCAATGTACTTGCATTGGAATCTATGATGATTTTACTAGTTTCCTATGGAGCCCTATTAAAGGCAAGGGCTCCATAGGAAATACTTTGCAGCAGCCTCTTGTCATTTACAAAGACAGGGGCTGCTGCACACATGCTCCAGCTCCTCCGATCGTCGCACGGGGGAGCCGGAGCGTAACCGGAAGTGCTGGGCGTTAAGGGGTTAAGTGCTTTTTGTAATGTTTTGGTTTGGATTCAAATCTATATGCATACAGAATTTGGTCTGCAGCACACAACAAAGCTATCTTAGGCCTCATGCACACGACCGTTGTTTTATTCCGTGTCCATTGCGCAGTTTTTCGTGATTTTCTGCGGACCCATTGATTTTCAATGGGTTCGTTAAAAACGGCTAATGCACCGTTTGCCATCCGCGTCCGTGATCCGTGGTTCCAGTCCGTCAAAAAAATATAACCTGTCCTATTATTTTCGCGGAAAACGGTTCGCGGACCCATTCAAGTCAATGGGACCGCTAAAAAACGCGGAGGCTCACAAGATTGTCATCCGCGTCCGCGCGTCCGTGTCCGTTTTTTTCCTATCATTTGCATGGTAAACCTGTCTTAGACTTTTTTTTACTTTCCTTTATGTCTGGTGGTCTTCCAAAAATAAAGGAAGACACACGGAAACAAAAACGGAAACGGAACAACGGAACCCCGTTTTGCGGACCGATAAAAACAACTGTCGTGTGCATGAGGCCTTATAGACCAGTGGCACTCCATGACTCCATAAGCAGATATTTTCTTGGAGGAGAGTTCCTCTGTAATAGGGCAAACAGCACTGTAACACAATTTCTTTATACAAAGACACTTTTTAACAAATTCATATGGCAAAAAGATAAAGGCCCAGATTTACAAACCTAAAGATGACATAAACATAGACAGGTTGTCTACACCTGAACCAAATTTATGACAGAGGCTCAGGCTGGATGATAAATCTGGTGCAAGGAAAGACACTTGTCTCTGACTGTATACCAGCTATTGAGAAAGAATTTTATGGTAAAATTGTGACAACATTTTGGAGCAAAATATCACATCTTAGGCCCGTTTCATTTTGAGCAAGTCAGGAAAAAATTTAAAAACCGTAGTTGTGCCAACTTGCACCAAACTTTCATCAATTTGAGCCACTTTTTCGAGAGATTTTAGCCACAGATACATCAGTAAATCTGGACCAAATAGTGGACTTATAGCTATTCGTGTCATATTTAAGCTCCAATGCAACATGGGTCTGTAAAGTAGTTGTGTCCTTTAGCCACTACAGCATAGGTCAACACCTGCCAAAGGTTTACATGGAAGTCATATATTTCAGAACTACTTGCTCATTATAGGTTTTTGTTAAAAGGTGTCATACAATTGAAGGAAACAGATGTGTATAGGCTAAATAGATTTCAATGCACTGAGTATGATTCTCCTTCCCTGTTCTTTGTAATACAGAACAGAATAAGTTGAAACCAGCGTTGCCCATGCGTTAAGCACAGTATGGTTCTTTGAAGTGCCATCTGGTGTCTTGATTATTGCAGTTTTTGAAATGACTGGACTTTTTCCTTGGATCATAAGCAAAAGAGAGGTAGTGCCAGCTATGCAACTTGTTCACTATTGCGTCAGCTGCTTTGATTGATCTGATTCCATCTGTACAATTATCTCAATGAAGTAAAATGGAAATTTCACATATATAGATATATATAAATATATTTGTCAGTCTACTGTAGATATTTACGCATCCCAATTGGTTCATTTTGACTTCTATTATTTTTCTCCTGCGTGTTTATTTCTACTTTGTTGTAGGCTTTCATGTCTTGGTTTTGTTATTCATCCTGTGCCAGCCACAATAAATCTGTCTCCAGTCTCATAACATTGCAGCAGTGCTAAATAAAACTGCTTGGTGACATCACAAATGATCTTCTGGACTGGAAGCAAGATGACAATTAAGGTAGTTTCATGGCCAATGATGTGACAGAGTAGTTGGGGTTGGCCATCACTCAGATCTATTCTTAGAAGTGCATAGATACAGTGCGTTGATGCTTTGATACAGTTATTGATGTGGACTAGGACTAAACAGAGATATTATTTTTTATTTTTGTAGTGCACCTGATTAGTTAGAGGTTCTGTCCTTAGGATAGGTTATTAATATCATATTAGAAGGTTTCCCACAGATCTTGTGCAGTAGTTCTGGCCCCTGAAACAGGCACTGAAAGGCAACAGCTCCAACCACTGTGTAGCTGCCAGGACTGGTTCCTGTAGAACTGCTCCAGTTCACTTGAACAGGAGCATTGCTTCAGTGTCCAGACCCAGTAGCTACACAATTGATGGGGCTGTGTAGTTGTGGTGCCTGTTTCTGATGCTAAAGGTACTGCAAAACAGCTGATCAAGAAAGATCTTATGAGGATTGATCATCAATGGTTCAGTCATGGAGAATCCCTTAAATGTGTTAGAGCAGCAATCAACAAATATATTGGACAACATTTATTATTGTGGTCAGGATTAAGGTGTAATTTGGTGCCAAAAGTTTGTGCATCTTATTTTATAACTACATATAAGTAGGTATAAGGCGAAAAGAAAAATCCATTGCACTTTGCCCTACAAGGGAGCATGACTTTGCTGGTGGGCATGACCTAGCAGGAAAGAGGTGTCTCACCAAACTCTGGGCACAAAATTCAGTTGCAGAGTAAGCCAACATATAGGTGATATAGCCAGAGCCGGCGCCACCCATAAGCAGAGTAGGCCACCGCGTAGAGCGCACTATCCCTGGGTGCGCCGGCACTCTGGAGTCCGAATAGCAGTAGCACCCGGCCGCCGCCCCCTACTTATGATCCATCTGACATCATCTCCTTGACTGCGAGTGGAGTTTGTTCAGTCACTTTGGGCAGAGCGAGCGGCTCTCATAGCTGTGTGGGTAAATGCCTTGCCTCTGATGTGAAAGGTTGTGAGTTCGAATCCCAGGAGAAACTTGCACATTAGGGGGCAACGGGAGAGGATGGCACTATGATATTAGCAGATGGGGGGGGGCAAGAAATGGACATGAATCATGAGGGGCCAAAATGTAGATTCGCTTGTGTTGACAAAAATCCTTTCACCGGCCCTGACTTCGGGCGCGCAATCCCGCGAGACCAGTGACCTCCAGAAGTGGGTCTTGCGGGATCACGCACCAAAGACACATGATCTTGGCAAGAGCCAAGGCAATGTGGACCTGGAGCACAGCGAGGAGCAGAACCTGGTGAGCACCACTGGCAACCGCACTCTGACAACCTGCACTAGGGTGTCAGAGGCTGCAGGACAGTGACTGGCAGCAGGGTGGCACACACTTGTGTACAGGGGTCAGGGCACACCTGCTGCTTGACTAGATTCTGACTGGCACAGGGTGCCCAGCAGTGGCAAATGGAGCCTAATAGGTGTCTGCTAGAAGAAGCTATGGCGCCCGCAGCGGGCAGGAGCGGGCGCCATCTTTAAACAGGGTTAATTCTTAAAGTGCAACAAGGATTTTTCTGCCTTTTTTGTGAACATTTTTAAAATCATGTATCATTTTCTTTTCACTTTACACATACTTACTTTTTTGTTTTGGTCTATCACATAAAATCCCAATAAAATACATTCAAGGGCACTTTGAGGGTACACTTGCGGCAGAGGATTCCGGCAGGCAGTTCTGACGCCGGCAATCCGGACGCAAACAGATGGTATTTGTTAGACAGATCCGGATGTGGATCCGTCTGACAAATGCATTAAAATACCGGATCCGTCTCTACGGTGTCATCTGGAAAAACGGATCCGGTATTTATTTTTTTCACAGATTTAAAGGACTGCGCATGCGCAGACCGGAAGAGCGGATCCGTCAATGCTTAAATTTTAATGCCGGATTCGGCACTAATACATTTCAATAGAAATTGATGGAAATGAATGCCGGATCCGACATTCCGGCAAATGTTCAGGATTTTTGGCCGGAGAGAAAAATGCAGCATGCTGCGGTATTTTCTCCGGCCAAAAAACGTAAGAGGGACTGAACTGATGCATTCTGATGCATACTGAACAGAATTCTCTCCATTCAGAATGTATTAGAATAAAACTGATCATTTTTTTCCAGTATTGAGTCCCTGTGACTGAACTTAATACCGGAAAAGAAAAACGCTAGTGTGAAAGTGCCTTAAGTTTGTGGGTGTAATGTGCAAAAAATGCGGAAAAGTTCAAGGTGTATGAATACTTTTTCAAGGCATTGTATGTGTCATAACATAATAACCTATCGTTTAATTCAAGTTTATATTTTTAATGTATTTTTCAGAATTCTTTCACACAAGCTTTTCATCAGTCATTTCATTATCAGCAGAGGTAGGATTACAATAACAGATAATACAATGAATAAAGAAAAGATCGGTGGATTCTGAATAGGTGATGGTTGCAGCTTATATACTGTATGTCTAGAAAACTCTCCTATAAAATTCAATGAATATCTTTTATTTATTGTGGTTATGGCCCATGGTGGCTGCTGTCAAGCAAATCTCTAATGCTGGTAACAGCAACTCAGGCAAGATCATTGTCCCAATAATAATGTTCAGAAAACAGAATTTTAAACAAACTACAATTATAAAATAAAAACCAGTTTGTCACTGTCTGGTTTTGATTGGTAAAAAATATATATAGATGATACACTACATTTAAAGGTATTGTCCAGCTTTTACAAAGCAATGGCTTATTCTCAGCATAGGCCTTCTCTAACTGATCTGTGGGGGTCTTAGGGCTCATTCACACAAACGTGTAAAGCCCGTGCTGTGGACCGCAAATTGCGGTCCACAATGCACGGGCACCTTCCGTGGGGCAAGCGCATGGGGATCGCAGATCCATTCACTTGAATGGGTCAGCGATCCCTCTGTTCCGCAAAAAGAGCAAGTTCTAGCTTTTTGCGGTGCAGAAGCACGGAACGGAACCCCAGAAAGCTCTCCGTAGTGTTCCATTCCATTCTTCCGTTCCGCATCTCCGGATTTGCAGACCCTTTGAAATGAATGGGTCCACAACCGTGATGCAAAATGGCCACGGAACGGTGCCCGTGTATTGCGGATCTGCAAATGCAGTCCGCAATACGGAAACGGGCAGCACACGTTCGTGTGAACGAGCCCTTACTCTCATCACATCAGCTACTTAGTGCTTTGGTAACAGGCTCCCTCCACTAAAAGGTTGAAGGTGATGTGTAGTTCTGGAATCCTACACCCTGCACCCAGCCAATCAGCTGTTTGGATATAGCTCAGTGATGAGATGTCGGCACCAGAACTACATAGCACCATCAACCATGTGCTGGACCACACTTGTTACTACAGCGCTGCTCCCAGTGTCAGACCCCCACCAATCAGCTAGTGATAGTCTGTCCTGAGGATAGGCCATTACTTAGTAAAGTCTAGACAACCCTTTTAAGTGGAGAAAAATAAATAGTATACTGTTTATAAAGATTCAACGTAAATTAAATTATTCATTTCTAAATAAAATTGTTACCATTGAATTCTCATAGTTGTTACTATAGTCAGAGGCATTTTGCGTTCCAGCAAATATACCACTATGATGTGAGGTATGCTTTGATAACTATCAGACAAGAATAAAATGTCAACATAATTTACACCTCAGCCAAGCAGGAAATTTGTAATAGTTCTCCCAAGCTTTTGTCATTAAAAACTGTTTCAAGATGAAAATCATTTGAAACAAACTATTTAGATTGTTTTGTTAATCTGTTTTAGATGGAAATAAGTCCAATTACATTTTCTGGTAATATGAGATAGATTCTGAATGGCATTGTTAGATTTATTGTCTACTCCTCTCTTGTACCTGGATTTTCTCTTTTCATCTGCCTTTTCTCTTTGGTAGAGATGATATCCTGTACTTTTAGTTGGTAAATTGTGCTCTAGTGCTGGCTCTATTAAAAGTGGTTTTCAAGACTTTAATACTGATCGGTGGGGGTCCAACACCCGGGACCACCACCAATCAGATGTTTGAGAAGGCTCCAGCACCTTCTCTATGCTCACAAAGCACAGCGCCATACGTTGTATAGAAGCTGTGCTTTGTATCCTGCTTAGCCCCATTCACTTCTATGGGATCAGCTGCGCCTAGGCCATGTGACCCATGAACACGTCGTCATTGACCGAGAAAAAGCTGAGAGAAGGCGGCTGCGCTACTGCCACGGCCTTCTCAAACAGCTGATTGACGGGGGTCCTAGATGTCAGACCCCCACCGATCAGATACTGATGGTCTATCATAAGGATAGGTCATCAGCGTTAAAGTCTCGGAAAACACCTTAGGATCTTTATACAGCCATGTACAGTATTTTCCATGATGCTTTAGATATATATATAATTTCTTATACCATAAGGCATTTAAGAAAGTCCTGTTCACAGAGCTACTATTCATGATTCTCGCACTTTTTGACAACCTGAACAGTATATTCTGAAGCTGTGTTTTCTTCCTATAAAAAAGGAAATCCGACCAAAACAGACAATTATAAGTCAATGGGATCCATCACGATTCATTAGGATTATCTATGAGCGAATCGATTCTATAGAATCAAAATTTGACCGGAATTTTCTTGAATCCGAATTTCTAGCTATTCAATTCTGGAGAATTTTTGCAAAAAAAAGACAGAGAGAGAAGATGAGAGAGTGAGAGATGTTCTGCTTTTCATACAGCTTGAAGCACTTTTGCTTTCGGCAGAATTGATTCAGGTCAGAATCAATCATACACACAATTTAGATGAATCAGACTTGAGCTGAATTGGAATGTGTTACCAATAGTTTTACTAATTAAAACTAGATACTGATATATATTCTTTATTTTTAATCTGAATAACTACTGTGTAACATGATTGCGCATACTGTGGGAGCTTTTCTGAACAAGACATTGCATAATTCCAAGGAATCTGATTATTCTATGTCCAAATTGAACATAAAAGATTAGCCACATCCATATTTTTAAACCCATTTCTGGCTAGCAAATACTGATGAAATACACTGACCAACCAAGTTCCACTTAAACCATGTTAAATCTGTTTTTTGTTGTTGTTTTTGCTCACAATATACTTGATATATTATTTGCACTGTAAGCTTACACTTCAGAACTTTTTTAAAAAAATACTAAGATGTAAAATGTATAAACATTTTTTGTTGGTGTTTTGCCAGAAGTTGGTGTAAAGCACAGAAGGGTTACAAATAAGGACATACAGTGCCTTGAAAAAGTATTCATGCTATTCATTCAACTAAAGACAGCCGACCGGCGCATGCGCAATATGAAAAGCTGTTCCTCTGCCAATAATGGGCAGAGCAGTGCGCAGGTGCGGGCCAGTTCCCAGCCTGACTTCTTCTCTTGACGCTCGTGACGTCCGCCAGCTGGAGGCAGAGGAGGATGTAATAATAGGACAAAAGGGCGGGCCAGAGGGCTGAAAGAGGTGCGTTTTTCTGAGCACATCGCCCAGTAACGCCGCCCCTGGGCGCCTTCAGAAGCTCATTTGCATATGTTTAAAAAGTTTGTTTTTTTTCAATATCTGGACGAGGGACACATAAAACAAAGGTAACATTGTAATGAGGGTCAAAGAGTCTATAACCTGATCTGAGCTGTCTAAAACGCTCAGATTAGGTGAAAGACTCCCTTTAAATGTATTTTATGGGTAGTTTATGTGATAGACAAACACCTCTCAAAATTGTACCAGGCCACATCCTAAAAAATGCTGGAAACAATAATATTTTTTCCACAATAAGCAAACTTTCAAGCTTATCTGTGAACAAGTTTAATACTAAGCAGCCACACAAGCAACTATTTATCATATGGCAGAGAACGGGTCTATGATAGGTGCATCATAGGTTGCTGCATAGGGATTGCAGTGCAGCAGGCTGGTGACGAGGCCCATGTTGAGCCCTGTCCACCTCCATGTGGATAGCTAGGTGCATTTTTTTGTTAATTTTTTTTATCTAGGGAAGAGATTACACCAGGTTCTGCTATGGGAAGAGGGCAAGCCAGTAGAGAGAGAGAGAGTGTCAGGTCCTGGCATTCATGTTGATGTTACTTTACCATGAACCATCTACCTAAACATTGTGGGAGATCAAGGATACCTCTTGATGGCAGAAGCATTCCCTAATGACAGTGGCCTCTTTTAGCAGTATAAGATGCCCTGCTGCACTGTAAAAATTGTTCAGGAATGGTGTGAGGAACATGACAAAGTGTTGAAGGTATTGACTTAGCCTTCAAATTCCCCAGATCACAATCCAATGAAAAATCTGTGGGATGTGCTTGAAAAACAAGTCCAATCCATGGAGTCCCCACTTACAGGACTTAAATCGAACTTATTACCTGAAAAACATGATGGTACTCATCTTTCTTGAGCCATAACTTTTTTGAATTTTTCCGTTCACATAGCTGTATGAGGGCTCATTTTTTTTGTGGCACAAGTTGTACTTTCTAATGCCACCATTTAATATGGCATACAATGTAGTGGGAAGCTGTAAAAAAAAATCCAAATGGGGTGGAATTGGAAAGAAATGCAATTCCTCCACCGTTTTCCGGGTTTTGTTCCCACGGTGTTCCCTTTGCAGCAAAACCGACCTGTGCCCCTCATTCTCTGGGTCAGTACGATTACAACGACACCACATATGTATAGGTTTTTATGTCTAAATAGCGTAAAAATAAATGTAAACTTACTTTACATCACCATATTCTGACCGCCATAAGTTTTTTATAGTTTTCATTTTTTGCAGGACAATCTGTAGTTTTATTGATACTATTTTGGAGTGTGCGACTTTTTGATCACTTTTTTGGGTAAGAGAAGCAATGAAAAAATGGCAAATTGGCCATTTTGCCCTTTTTTCCATTACGCCAGTACAGGCTTTTTCGGATTCGGTGATGCTCATGATGTTTATATTTTTTTGTTATTTTTGTATTTATTTTTTTATTCTTTGGAAAGGGGGGATGATTTAAACTTTTATATTTTTTAAATTTTTTATGTTTTTAGCAGTTTTTGTTTTTAACTTTTTTATGATTTCAAAGTTCATATTTGAGCCTACAAAACCCTCTTTTTTATTCTAAACACTCATGGGTCTTTTAGACCCATTATTTGTACAGAATTGCTCATTTATTATGCTGGGCAAATTAAGAACTGCAGGATTCAAGGATTTTCACCCTTTGCCTTGCTGTAGTCTGATACCTGTAGGCTGTTCGGGCATGCTGGGAGTTGTAGTTTTGCAACAGCTGGAGGACCGCAGTTTGAGGATGCCTGCTTTAGATGCTGTGATCTCACTTGATCCCGGCATCTAAAAGCTTTAATGATCGCGATCAACATTATTGCTGGCCGTGGTCATTAGTCGCGGGTCTCTGCTGTTTCAACACGGAGTCACTGTTTGGTCAGTGTTTGATCAGTGATTTCCTTCAGTGATTCTGAGCCAAAATCAGAATTGGAGACTACACAGAGATAAAGTATAATGTAAAGATTTGCTTTGCATCTTTTCTGGGTTTTTTACCGGTAACTGGTTTTGGCTTACAATTAATGATGGAAATTACTGACCAAACTCTGACCAAGTATTGAGTGGGCCTAAACTGCAGCAGATTTATCACAGTGGCTGGTAGAACATAAATCTGGTGACTGTCTAGTCTAAGTTTACACCACCTATTTTTAGATTGGTTTACTACAAAAAATGCACCAAAACCTTGTTGCATTTTTAAACCATGGTGCCACATTTAAGCCACACCCTCTTCTCCATGAAGTCACTTTTTTTTAAGCCATGCCTCTTGTTAAAAAAGTCTCAAAAATAGTTTAAAGAATGTTTAAATCACAATAAGAGTGCTTTCACATGACCATATTTATTTTTGCAGTCTATAAAACACGGATCCGCAAAAAATACAGATGACCCATTGTAACAATGCCTATTCTTGTCGCAAAATAGACAATAGTATAGGACAAGTTCTATCTGTATTTGTGGGCCTGTGGAACGGACTTACAGATGTCTACAGCCCACGGTGTGCTGTCTGCATTTTTTGTGGCCCTAATCAAATCAATTGGTCCACATCCGATTTACAAAAATGCGGATTGGATGAGGAGCAAAAATACGGTTGTGTGATTTGGGACTTAATGTGTTGTAAAGCATGCGCACATGTTTTTTTTTCCCCTCACATTCTGGATAATTTTGATTACCAAATTACTTATTAACTATAACTAACGGAAAAAATAAATAAATGTAATAAATGCATCTAGAATCTGGTACTAGATTGTCCTGGTACCAGCCATTACAGAACACCTTTAGGAGTCTTGTTGAGACCATTTCTTGAGTGGTCAAAGCTGTTTTGGTGGCAGGAGGTAGTGGACCTTCACAATATTAGGTAGATTAGATAGTTTCAATATTGTGACTGACTGGTGTATCTTTGACCAATTTAAGGGCTCATTCACACGAACGTAATTTCTTTCCATGTCCATTACGTTTTTTTTGTGGACCATGTGCGGAACCATTCATTTCAATAGATCTGCAAAAAAAGTAAGGTACTCCATGTGCATTCCGTTTCCGTATGAACATGTCCAATTATTGTCCGCATTACGGACAAGGATAGTACTGTTCTATTAGGGGCCAGCAGTTCCGTTCCGCAAAATACGGAATGCACATGGACGTCATCCGCATTTTTTGCGGACCGCAAAATACATATGGTCGTGTGCATGACCCTAAGTATGGATATGCTTTTCAGGACCAAGAAAAAAGCATATGTTGAAGTTTTTTATATTGAAAGTCAGTAGCAGATATGCCCATGTCAAGAAGAACTTAATTTTTCATAAAAAAGCTAAATTTAAAAAACAAAATCAGGCGGATACCAGCGGCGTACCGCCAATATAGGCAGACCACGCCGTTGCTATGGGGCCCGCGGCACTGGGGGGGCCGGAGCGCATGGAAGGCCCCGCCCCCTACTCTGCACAAGATAGTGACTGACAGTTTATTCATAGGAGGCGTCCCGTGGACCACCCACTTGTTTTTTTTCTCCCTCCGGCTCCTACCCCAGGCCCCCCCTTGGTTGACGGCACGACACCCCTCCCTGTCTGACCTCCGGGCTGCGGGCTCCCTCCCTCCTCAAGGCTGAGCCTACGCTCATCTGCATTTCACACTGGCCAATCAGCTTTTAGCAGCGCAAAGATCCTGCTGCTGATTGGCCAGTGTATAGCTGGCACAGCAGGAACAGCGCAGGCTCAAGCACGCACAGATGCATGCACGTGCTGCCCGGAGTGCCCGCCATCTGACTGCCGCCCTCAAGAAAAATCATCAGTGTGCCAGTGAGTGCAGGCCCCCACCCTGGCCCATAATGAAGGAAGGACCGCTCCGGTCAGTGAACATAGAACCCGGCGGCTAGAATAAACAGACGTGTGTGCCACATACAGTAAGAGGTCTGACAATAAAAAGTTCATATATGTGTACCAGGATGGGTATTCTTGATGGGGGAGGGCAGCAGCAAGCATTGGGATTTTTTTGAGGGGGGGGCCTGTGGGCTCATAGAGGACTCAGGAGGACAATGTGCTTTCCTTTTACTCTCCACCCCCAGAGAAACACACTGTACTCCTGAGTCCTCTATGAGCCTACAGGGCCCCCCCAGCACATCAGTCACCTTGCGGGCGGGATATGAGGATATGATTGGTGGAACACATGCATGTGCACACTCAGCATCAGCAGCAGTGAAAGGGGCTATATATATTGCCCCCCAAAATGCCCGGGGCCAGGCACCTTACTTACCTCATTCCCCGACACCCGCATTGCTCCTGATGCCCGCAGTGTCGCCACTGCCTCCCGTCACGCAGATGAAAACATCCAGCGACATGGTGGGGCAGTCAATAGCAGGCCACGATGGGAACGAGCCTCCTTAGCAATCGCGGGTGACTCTAGGGAGGCTCATTTTTGACGCAGCCTGCTATTGTCTGCACCCCCCTTCATTGGGCATAAGTATTATCTGTATGTGGTGCCTGGGCATTTTGGGGGGCATAATAGGGGTTAGATAGCCCCCTTTAACCCTTAGGATACTGGAATTGGCAAATAGGGGTGTGGCAGGGGAGGAGCCAGGGCAGGATGTGGGATGGGCCGGGGGTGGGTAGGTGGCGGGGTTAGGGGCCCAATTCAGATTCTTGCTATGGGGCCCAATGATTTTTATGTACGCCCCTGGTGGATACCAATTGTATACTTTGAAAAGGGATATGTTGGCATAAACCTGACATAGCTAATGCTTTCTTCACTATGGGTATCTTTTATAAACAGCATACTATTTAATCCCTTAACATTTATGCTTGCAGTTAATTAAATATTTTTTGGAACTTACCGTGTAATTTGTTCTACTGCATGATATGTTTTGTCAGAGGACTGAGCCTTCTTAATACATATGGACTGACAGGCAGAAATGATTAGCAGAATAGGCATTTTGCCCCTGGAAATCATGATTTCTAACAGATGGGATATGCACTTTACATTTGGGCAGTAAAAACTACAGTGCTCATTGCTTCAGTAAAGTCAAGTAAGGACACTTGCCTAGCTCATGAATGTAGGTAAGCATAATATAGATCTTCATTTACACATAAAAATAATGTAGCCATGGGAAAAAATATATTCACACAGATATCATGTAAAATCTTGATAATGAGTTTCTAGTTCTTTAAATAATTATGGCTTTGACTATTTAAATATGAAAATTATATTTGTGCTTTTTCTGAGAACAAGCCAAAAGGAAGAAAATAGTATGAAAAATTAAATTCACACACATTGTACTTGGCACTAGATATGTGGAATGAGAAAACGTGTCTTTCTCCGTGGGAGCAAAGAACTACGTCAGGGACAAAAATGTAGAGAATCAGTTAAAATACCTTGAGGAATCAGACTGTAAAGAACACATATTTTTCAGGCTAACTTGAGTACATTTGCTTTTGTCTAGTGAATAAATAAAATAAAAACCTCAAGATGGCAACTGAAACAGTAAAATGGCTAGTTGACCTGTTTGGTATGGTATATAATAGATATTATATTGCAGAATGTATACTGTACGTAATTTTGTTGGAAGAATATCAGCAAGATATGCTTACTAAAATACTTGCAGAGTTTCTTTTAAATTGATATCAGATTGTGTTTTCAATTTTGGAAGTAAGAATTTTTTTAGAATTTTTTGGAAAAGGTATTAAACACAAAAAAAATTTATAATCAGTGTTGCATTTTAATTAGGTCATTTAGCTGGTTTCATACGCAGCATTTTTGTAGTGATTTTTTTGCACTTTTTTGGGGCTAAATGCTGTAGCCCAGTATAGTTTATAAAAGAATATGAAAATATGAAAAGTTTTATTATCAAAACGCAGTACGGTCTACATATGACGTTTTTCATGGAATTTTTCAGCATAGGATTTTCAGTAAAACTTCAAAGAGGAGACCCAAAATACAACCACCAAAATGTTGTCATGTGCCTTACAGGATAAGATTGGTTTTCTGATATCTGTTCACCTTTTCTATCATATACCTTGTGGGCTGGTTGTTGGATACATGTGGGTGTATATCTAGGGTCATGTATTGGTATGGCAGTGCACATCCACCTCAATTTCGTGGATACTTGTAGGTGTAACATTGCATGCCGTGTGTGGGCTGGTTGCCATTTTGTGCATACTGGCCACAGATACTTGTGGTGTGAACAGGTCTATTGGTTTTGTATCTGCTTTCTGTTCAGTAAGATAGGGGGTTAATTGCCCTCGCTTGCTGTGTGCTCTGTTTGCCTCGTAGGAGTTAATGCCTTTTTGTGTGCAGCTGTCTGACTAAAGTGCTAGTTTCAGTCTGCTATATTAGTATCTAAATAGTGTTGAGCGAACTTGTGTTTTCAAGTTAAGCGTTCGGGTTATTTAAGAATCCCATTATGGATTCCACTTCCACGGACCATAACAGAATTCTATGACGGCATGCACCACGGAATCCTATAAGAGGCATTTCATATTGCATTCCGTCATAATAGAAGTATATGCTGGCCATCGACTTCTATTATGACGGAATGCCTCTTATAGACTTCCGTGGTGCATGCTGTCATAGAATTCCGTTATGATCCGTGGTAGCAAAATCCATAACGGGATTCTTAGATAACCCGAACCTGTATGATGAACTTGAAAACACAAGTTCGCTCAACACTATTCCTGAGTTCTATGTCAGTGTGGGATTTGTCTCTTCAGTACTATGACCTGCCTAGGTTTGAATTCATGTCATGTCTTTCTTGTCTGTTGTACCATGTTTTGCCTTAATCTGTTTCTGTCTGTGTCCTTGTCATAGTAATTGCCCTAGTCTGTATGAAACTTCAGTCTGTCTAAGGCCTCTTTCACACTACAGTATGTCAATTTCAGTGTTTTGCGTTCCGTTGTTCACGGATCCGTTGTTATGTTTTTTTGTTTCCGTTGTGTTTTCGTTTTGGTTCCGTTTTTCCGTTCCGTTTTTCCGTATGGCATATACAGTATACAGTAATTACAAAAAGAAAATTGGGCTGGGCATAACATTTTCAATAGATGGTTCAGAAAAAAACGGAACGGAAACGGAAGACATACGGATGCATTTCCGTATGTGTTCCGTTTTTTTTGCGGCCATTGAATTGAATGGAGCCACGGAACGTGATTTGCGGCCAAATATAGGACATGTTCTATCTTTCAACGGAACGGAAAAACGGAAATACGGAAACGGAATGCATACGGAACACATTCCGTTTTTGTTGCGGAACCATTGAAATGAATGGTACCGTATACGGAACGCAAAAAACGGCCCGCAAAACGGAAAAAAAATACGGTAGTGTGAAAGAGGCCTGAGTGTTCTAGTGCATGTTCTCTTGTGTCTGAACAGTGTCCAGATCCTGTAGTCTGTTATGTCTGAACTACGTTCCAGTTACTGATCAGTGATGGTCAGTTTGCAGTGTTCGCCAGCGAACACATGCGGGCTGCCATCTTTAGTAAGGTAGACTCACCCGTCCAGCGATGCACAGGTAAGCCCTTACCTGTGCCTGTGCCGGGTGCCAGTCTGAAATCAAATGCAGTCTGGAAAGGGAGATGGGAGGTAGTGGCAGAGGACCCAGGAGATCAGCTGGCAGGAGGAATACACTGGGCATGGAGGCCCGGATGCCAAGAGGTACACAAAAGAGCAGGATAATGGCAATGGTCACACTAAAACAGAGCACTGCACCAGAGAGCGGAAGGCCAGATATGGTAGCCCAGAGGTAAGAACTTGACAAATGCATACAATCAATGTCATTAAAAATTATTCAGACTCTATTTTATTTGCATGGTGAAATGCTAAAAAAATAAAAAAATTAAAATAGTGCTTAAAAGCCCCAACCTAGAACTACATGCCATATATTTAATGTCACTCCTTAATTACACACATAGGGTCAGATTTACTAATCCTATAGATGTAAATTTAGACAGACTACTTAGACCTGCCCCAGATTTATCACAGTGCCTCAGGCTGGATGATAAATCTGGTAGAGGGATAGACACTTTTCTCTAAAGGTGGATTTAGATGGGAAGATTCTCTGACAGGTTATCGGGAACAAATGTTCCTGCAAACACTCATTCCCAACAATCTACCCCTGTAAACGTGCCCCCGATCACCTGATGAACGGTGATCCTGTCGTTCATGCAGGCACCTAAATGATCATTTCTGGGCAACTGATTGTGCTATCTAAACAGCGACCTGCTGCCCAGAAACAACGCAGCTCTATAAGCATGAGCGATCACAATAGCGATCCCTTGTTCTCATACTGTGAAGGTGATTGCTGCATGTAGTCGCAACAGTCACCTCCACTGAACAAGCAGCTGACTGTCAGAAGGAACGCTTTCTTCCCGACAATCTGCTGCTGCCCTGCGCATGTAAATGCACTTTAACTCTATGCCAATTATAGGTTCATTGGTTCACTTAGTTTTAGACAAAGTTTTACACCAGAATTGTGGCAAATTTTCAATGTTAAATGTTACATATTAGGCCACTTGCCCTTTCCAATGACACCATGTCCATGCTTCCTTTTTAAGCTGATTGCCCTAATTTGTGCCAGTTTACAACAGTGTCTAAGTACACTAACATTAATAATTGCGGGCCATAATGTCTAGCTGATGAGTAAGCCTAAGGCCTCATGCACACGACTGTTGTGTGCATCCGTGGCCGTTGTTTCGTTTTCCGTGATTTTCTGCGGACCCATTGACTTTCAATGGGTCCGTTGAAAATTCAGAAAATGTACCGTTGTTCATCCGTGGCCGTGATCCGTGTTTCCTGTCAGTCAAAATAATATGACCTGTTCTATTTTTTGACGGACAACGGTTCACGGACCCATTCAAGTCAATGGGTCCGTGAAAAAACACGGATGCACACAAGATTGGCATCCGCGCCCGTGATCCGTGGCCGTAGGCTACTTTCACACAGACGGATCGCAGATCCGTCTGCATAAAAGCTTTTTCAGAGCTGAGTTTTCACTTCGTGAAAACTCAGATCCGACAGTATATTCTAACATAGAGGCGTTCCCATAGTGATGGGGACGCTTCAAGTTAGAATATACTAAGAACTGTGTACATGACTGCCCCTTGCAGCCTGGCAGCACCCGATCTCTTACAGGGGGCTGTGATCCGCACAATTAACCCCTCAGGTGCCGCACCTGAGGGGTTAATTGTGCGTATCATAGCCCCCTGTAAGAGATCAGGTGCTGCCAGGCAGGAGGGGGCACACCCCCCTCCCTCCCCAGTTTTAAATTCAATGGTGGCCAGTGTGCCCCCCTTTCTCCCCTGTATTACATTCATTGGTGGCCAGTGCGGCCCCCCCCTCCCTCCCCTGTATTACTGTACATTCATTGGTGGCCAGTGGGCCCCCCTCCCTCCCCTGTATTACTGTACATTCATTGGTGGCCAGTGGGCCTCCCCTCCCTCCCCTGTATTACTGTACATTCATTGGTGGCCAGTGGGCCCCCCCTCCCTCCCCTGTATTACTGTACATTCATTGGTGGCCAGTGCGGCTCCCCTCCCTCCCCCTCCTAATTAAAATCCCCCCCTATCATTGGTGGCAGCGGAGAGTTCCGATCGGAGTCCCAGTTTAATCGCTGGGGCTCCGATCGGTAACCATGGCAACCAGGACGCTACTGCAGTCCTGGTTGCCATGGTTACTTAGCAATTTTTAGAAGCATTATACTTACCTGCGATGTCTGTGACCGGCCGGGCGCTCCTCCTACTGGTAAGTGACAGGTCTGTCTGTGCTATAAGCAATGCGCCGCACAGACCTTTTACTTACCAGTAGTAGGAGTGCCCGGCTGGTCACAGACAGCGAAGGTAAGTATAATGCTTCTAAAATTGCTAAGTAACCATGGCAACCAGGACTGCAGTAGCATCCTGGTTGCCATGGTTACCGATCGGAGTCCCAGCGATTAAACTGGGACTCAGATCGGAACTCTTCGCTGCCTCTAATGATGGGGGGGATTTTAATTAGGAGGGGGAGGGAGGAGGGCCCACTGGCCACCAATGAATGTACAGTAATACAGGGGAGGGAGGGGGGGCCCACTGGCCACCAATGAATGTACAGTAATACAGGGGAGGGAGGGGGGGCCCACTGGCCACCAATGAATGTACAGTAATACAGGGGAGGGAGGGAGGGAGGGGGGGCCGCACTGGCCACCAATGAATTTAATACTGGGGATGGAGGAGGGTGTGCCCCCTCCTGCCTGGCAGCACCTGATCTCTTACAGGGGGCTATGATACACACAATTAACCCCTCAGGTGCGGCACCTGAGAGGTTAATTGTGCGGATCACAGTCCCCTGTAAGAGATCGGGTGCTGCCAGGCAGCAGGGGGCAGTCATGTACACAGTTCGTAGTATATTCTAACTTGAAGCGTCCCCATCACTATGGGAACGCCTCTGTGTTAGAATATGCTGTCGGATATGAGTTTTCACGATCTAACGCAAATCCGATGGTATATTCTAACATAGAGGGGTTCCCATGGTGATAAGGACGCTTCAAGTTAAAATATACCATCGGATTGGAGAAAACTCCGATCCGATGGTATAATAGGGACTCCTGACTTTACATTGAAAGTCAATGGGGGATGGATCCGTTTGCAATTGCACCATATTGTGTCAACGTCAAACGGATCCGTCCCCATTGACTTGCATTCTAAATCAGGACAGATCCGTTTGGCTCCGGACGGCCAGGCGGACACCAAAACGACTTTTTCCTTCATGTCCGTGGATCCTCCAAAAATCAAGGAAGACCCACAGAAGAAAAAACGGACACGAATCACGGACCTACGGACCCCGTTTTTGCGGATCGCAAAAAAAAAAACAGTCGTGTGCATGAGGCCTAAGAGTACGACTAAGGTAATATAAAAAATCATAGAAGTTAATAAAAATCATAGAACTGAAAGGAGAAATTCACACATGCATGGCTACCTCTCTATTCACTGTGACTGCAGCCCCAGGTAGGATGGGCAGTTGGGGGACCCCTCTTTCTCGAGATTTATTAGGGTTTAGGTCCCATAGATGGGACCCGCATCTATCCGATATTATGGCATAGTCTGTTGATATGCCAAAAATGTCTAATGCTGACCGACAACATTAGATAGCTGTTGGCCTCATTCAACTAGCAGCTATCTCTCCCTCATACACCAGCACGCTCAGCTGAGAAGAGACCAGTAGGGACCCATTAAGCATTGGAATGGGAGTGACCTTTTTTTTGCTTTATACCATTCTGACCTTTTTGTTTTTTAAGAAACAAATATATATATTGCCCAGACGACCCCTTAGTGTAGTGTAGTTATAGTGCTTTTGACCTGTCTATATTATCTTCAAGTGGGGCTGCATCAACGGAGCTGAGTCTGCATTTATCCATGTATAACAGATGTTTATTGGTAGAAAACTGCTGTGCCTAGTTGCTTTTTGAGCATCTCTGTAAAAATTGACCAAACTCTCAAACCTAGTTTAATGCTAGTTATAGCTTCAAGGTACATGTACATCTAAAATCAAACATTACAGATCCTAGAGGCCTAGGTTTGAATCTGACCAAAGACAACATCTGCATGGAGTTTGTATGTTCTTCCCGTGTTTGCGTGAGTTTCCTCTAGGTACTCCGGTTTCCTCCCACACTCCAAGATTTACTGAAAGGGAACTTAGATTGTCCACTTCACCAGGCACAACAAGTGATGATAATGCCTGTAAAGCGCTGAGGAATATGTTGGTGCTATATAAGTGAGTAAAATAAACTAATCGTAAATCAAATACTAAGAATGAGGACTTTGTTCATGAAAGCTTACAATCTATGAGAAAATAGAAGCGGCACAAAAGGAGAAAGTGTGTGTTTTGTACAATGCCCCAGCTGTCTTTTCACAAACATGGAAGAGTACACTACACACAGAGCTGCATGCACAGTGACTAGCCAGCATCTGTACAGATATGAAGTGCATGTTGTGTACTGATGGATGAAGGGATCAGGTTCTGAGGAATAATGTAGTAGGGGTCTGCCCAAAAAGAACACACTTATAGAAAATTCAGTGTTCACTTAGTGACCCCTTGTTTCCAACTGCTCATGCTTATGTTAATTAAAAGTGTTTTTTCTACAGAATGAGGCAACGGATCACTAAGTGAAAGTCATCCTTATATTCAATTGATCTAGTCCTACAAGGTACCTGGTTTAGCACAGATTTTTCCAACAGATTCCCTTTAAAACTGTGAATATTGGAAATTAGCCTGATTGTCTGGGTTCAGCTGCACAGGGGCCCAGCTAGGGAGGGGGCCCATTCCAGTGCCAGCAGAGGCGTTTTTTTTTTTTTTTATCTTATCATATTTTTCATTCCCTAATTCTGCCAACAGGGTAACCTGGGCACCTTGGTGTGGAGGTCGGGAGGGAGGTGGCGGAGTTTTGTGGGTGGGGGGGGCCTAACTAGCACTTACTGTGAATCTGCTGCCGGTTTGTGTCTACACTCCATAGCTGAAGGACCTTCGATGACATCATAGTCATGTGATCTTTTCAGCAGTGGAAGTGGAGGTAGGACCTGTGATGAGGTCATCTTCATGTGACCAGTGCAGAAAGAGGTAGCACTCAGCAGTGGAGACCTGTGATGCCATGGAATGAATGTAAGTGTCAGAGAAATGCTGGGAGATGTGGTTCTCTCCATTATACCTCCTCCCTGCTTAGTGGGAGTGAAATGTTATTTAACTGGGACTGTATGTTAGAGGTGCTGAAGGGAAGGGTGGGGTGTCAGTTACATAGGAGTGTATGTTTATAGAAGACTATAAGAAAGATATGTTTTTTACATGGGACTGTATGTTATAGAAGATTGGAGGGAGATGACTGATGTTATTTACATGGAACTGGATATTTTAGAAGTTAGAAGACGGGAAGGTAAGGAGTGATGTTATTTATATGGGACTATGTGTTGGAAGGGGGTGAAGGAGGGGATTTAGGTTATTTACATGGGACTGTGTATTATTTAGAACTGTAAGGAAGAGAAGTTATTTACATGGGACTGGAGGGAGAGGACTAGTGTTATTTACATGGAACTGCATGGTATAGAAGACTGGAGGGAGAGGATGGGCATTATACTTTATGGGGGCACTACAGAGATTATTATAACTCCGGAGGTATGGCAGGAGGTATTATAATTACAGGGGGTACTGCAGGGAACATTACTGTGGGCAGTGGTGGAGGACATTACTACTACTACTGAGGGCTTTATAGAAGTGCCTTATAGATTATAAGAGGTGCCCTATAGGGAGGCCTTATTAGTACTGAGGGCTCTGTAGGGAGCTGTTAAGTTCCTGTAACAAGGAGCCGGCGATGCACGCTTCCTTCGCAGCACCGCCGGCACCCTGCGCAAGGAGCGGGACAGGGACGTAGCCTGCGTCCTCGTCTCCATGACAGCAGGCGAGCTGCAGGAGAGCCGAGCGCCGATAATGATGATCGGTGCTTGGCTGAGTTAGGCTGCTGTGAGTCACGTGATGCCGGCCACATCATGTGACTCACCAGCCAGGACTATTTAAACAGGCAGCCTGCTGGCCACAGGTTGCCTGTGAATAAGGTCTTTTCATTTACCAAGTTCTCTGTATTGATTGCATTGCACCTTGACCTCGGTTCTGTTCCCTTGACCCTGCTTCTGCTATTTCCTCTGAATTGACATGACCTCCTGGCATTCGGACCTCAGCTTGTGTTTGTTGTGATTTGGTTATTCGTTTGTACTGATGTGACCTCCTGGTACTGACCTCGGCTTGTTTTGACCTTGCTTACTCTTTTATATGTATCTTTCGTCCTTTATTTTGACCGCTGCTTATATTTGTATTGTTTGTGTATTATTTACCCCTCCGTGCCTGCCTGTCACTTTGTTTATTATTTTCTCCAGTTTCATTGTTCCCTTTAAGGCCCAGCACGTATTCAGTTTAGGGAACGTCGTCCAGTTGTACACTGTCGCCTAGGTTGGACCGTGCAAGTAGGCAGCGATAGAGTTGTGGGATAGGGCGACTGTGGCTGCATCCCAGTTGAAATTCCTCCTTCAGGGGAACCCACCAGTAGACTAGTATTGTACTAAATTTCGGAAGTGGTGCGTTCCCTCGGGCTGGAATGAGCCGGCTCTGAAATGCCAGTTTAGGTAAGGACTCTCTGAAAATCTTAAGGACATGTTAGCTAGCCACCCCTGTCCTGACATTTTAGAACAAACAATGACTCTAGCTGTGAGACTGGACAGACACATTAGGGAACATCAGCGGGAACATCTGTTCTTTCCACAGGCTATGACCAAACCAGACTCCTTTCCTATGGGAGTCAAGGCGGAAACCCCTCTGGAGGAGCCCATGCAACTTGGAATGACTAGGAGAGACCAACGTCGCCAGCGTGGTACTTGCTTCTACTGTGGCGACTCCAACCATTGGGTACGACAATGCCCCAAGGTTCCTCCTCCCGGAAGGTCACCTAAACCGGATGTCTTAAAGAATAAGGTACTTCCAGAGGTGGTAAAGGGAAAAATTATTGGTACCAGTGACAATCTCTTTGGGTTCAAAAAAGGGTTCTGGAGAAGCCTTTATTGATTCGGGTTTCGCCTCTAATATTGTTGATTATAAGTTTATTCTCTCTATGGCAATATCTATGTTGGCTCTCACTAATCCTATCCACATTATTGCCATTGACTCTACTCCTTTGGTGGGTGGGACAGTTAAGTTTTGTACTCCTGAGATTACCTTGTCACGCAGAGATTTGTTCTTTTCTTATTTTTTGAGAATTTACCGGTGGAGATGGTTTTGGGCATGCCATGGCTCCAACTTCATAACCCTGTTATTAATTGGTCTATGGGCGAAATTGAGAAATGGGGTCCTAAATGTTTTTCTGATTGTCTACCGATTGTTGAAGCTGGAATCACGATTGAGTCCAAAACTCTCCCTCCGTACATTAATAATTTCCTTGATGTTTTTTCCACATCTGATAATGAAAGTCTGCCTCCCCACATATCTTATGATTGTGCTATTGATATCGATGCAGGGTCTAAATTTCCTAAAGGCAGTATTTATAATCTATCTGGAGCGGATTTCTATGAAGGAGTATATCAAGGAAAGTTTGATCAAAGGTCATATCAGACCCTTGGTGTCACCCATGGGGGCAGGGTTCTTTTTTGTGGAGAAAAAGGATGGA
Organism: Bufo bufo; assembly: GCF_905171765.1. Classification (NCBI taxonomy): domain Eukaryota; kingdom Metazoa; phylum Chordata; class Amphibia; order Anura; family Bufonidae; genus Bufo; species Bufo bufo. The sequence goes on from NC_053390.1 coordinate 335,314,238, forward strand.
GGTTTGAGACCCTGTATCGATTTTAGGGAAGTAAACAAAATCACTGTTAAAAATCAATATTCCTTACTGTTGATTCAAGATTTGTTCACTCAGGTGCTTGGGGCTTGTTAGTTTTCTAAGCTGCATTTAAGAAGAACTTACAACTTGATTTGTATTATGCAAGGAGACGAGTGGAAGACAGCCTTTAACCACTTCAGCCCCCAGTGCTTAAACACCCTGAAAGACCAGGCCACTTTTTACACTTCTGACCTACACTACTTTCACCATTTATTGCTCGGTCATGCAACTTACCACCCAAATGAATTTTACCTCCTTTTCTTCTCACTAATAGAGCTTTCATTTGGTGGTATTTCTTTGCTGCTGACATTTTTACTTTTTTTGTTATTAATCGAAATTTAACGATTTTTTTGCAAAAAAATGACATTTTTCACTTTCAGTTGTCAAATTTTGCAAAAAAAACTACATCCATATATAAATTTTGCTCTAAATTTATTGTTCTACATGTCTTTGATAAAAAAAAAATGTTTGGGTAAAAAAAAAAATGGTTTGGGTAAAGGTTATAGTGTTTACAAACTATGGTACAAAAATGTGAATTTCCGTTTTTTGAAGCAGCTCTGACTTTCTGAGCACCTGTCATGTTTCCTGAGGTTCTACAATGCCCAGACAGTACAAACACCCCACAAATGACCCCATTTCGGAAAGTACACACCCTAAGGTATTCGCTGATGGGCATAGTGAGTTCATAGAACCTTTTATTTTTTGTCACAAGTTAGCGGAAAATGATGATTTTTTTTTTTTTTTTTTCTTACAAAGTCTCATATTCCACTAACTTGTGACAAAAAATAAAAAGTTCTATGAACTCACTATGCCCATCAGCGAATACCTTGGGGTCTCTTCTTTCCAAAATGGGGTCACTTGTGGGGTAGTTATACTGCCCTGGCATTCTAGGGGCCCAAATGTGTGGTAAGGAGTTTGAAATCAAATTCTGTAAAAAATGACCTGTGAAATCCGAAAGGTTCTCTTTGGAATATGGGCCCCTTTGCCCACCTAGGCTGCAAAAAAGTGTCACACATCTGGTATCTCCGTACTCAGGAGAAGGTGGGGAATGTGTTTTGGGGTGTCATTTTACATATACCCATGCTGGGTGAGAGAAATATCTTGGCAAAAGACAACTTTTCCCATTTTTTTATACAAAGTTGGCATTTGACCAAGATATTTATCTCACCCAGCATGGGTATATGTAAAAAGACACTCCAAAACACATTCCCCAACTTCTCCTGAGTACGGAGATACCAGATGTGTGACACTTTTTTGCAGCCTAGGTGGGCAAAGGGGCCCATATTCCAAAGAGCACCTTTCGGATTTCACAGGTCATTTTTTACAGAATTTGATTTCAAACTCCTTACCACACATTTGGGCCCCTAGAATGCCAGGGCATTATAACTACCCCACAAGTGACCCCATTTTGGAAAGAAGACACCCCAAGGTATTCCGTGAGTGGCATGGCGAGTTCCTAGAATTTTTTATTTTTTGTCACAAGTTAGTGGAAGATGATTTTTTTTTTTTTTTTTTTTTCCATACAAAGTCTCATATTCCACTAACTTGTGACAAAAAATAAAAACTTCCATGAACTCACTATGCCCATCAGCGAATACCTTGGGGTCTCTTATTTCCAAAATGGGGTCACTTGTGGGGTAGTTATACTGCCCTGGCATTCTAGGGGCCCAAATGTGTGGTAAGGAGTTTGAAATCAAATTCTGTAAAAAATGACCTGTGAAATCCGAAAGGTGCTCTTTGGAATGTGGGCCCCTTTGCCCACCTAGGCTGCAAAAAAGTGTCACACATCTGGTATCTCCGTACTCAGGAGAAGTTGAGGAATGTGTTTTGGGGTGTCTTTTTACATATACCCATGCTGGGTGAGATAAATATCTTGGTCAAATGCCAACTTTGTATAAAAAAATGGGAAAAGTTGTCTTTTGCCAAGATATTTCTCTCACCCAGCATGGGTATATGTAAAATGACACCCCAAAACACATTCCCCACCTTCTCCTGAGTACGGAGATACCAGATGTGTGACACTTTTTTGCAGCCTAGGTGGGCAAAGGGGCCCATATTCCAAAGAGCACCTTTCGGATTTCACAGGTCATTTTTTACAGAATTTGATTTCAAACTCCTTACCACACATTTGGGCCCCTAGAATGCCAGGGCAGTATAACTACCCCACAAGTGACCCCATTTTGGAAAGAAGAGACCCCAAGGTATTCGCTGATGGGCATAGTGAGTTCATGGAAGTTTTTATTTTTTGTCACAAGTTAGTGGAATATGAGACTTTGTATGGAAAAAAAAAAATAATCATCATTTTCCACTAACTTGTGACAAAAAATAAAAAATTCTAGGAACTTGCTATGCCCCTCACGGAATACCTTGGGGTGTCTTCTTTCCAAAATGGGGTCACTTGTGGGGTAGTTATACTGCCCTGGCATTTTCCAGGGGCCCTAATGTGTGGTAAGTAGGTAAATGACCTGTGAAATCCGAAAGGTGCTCTTTGGAATGTGGGCCCCTTTGCCCACCTAGGCTGCAAAAAAGTGTCACACATCTGGTATCTCCGTACTCAGGAGAAGGTGGGGAATGTGTTTTGGGGTGTCATTTTACATATACCCATGCTGGGTGAGAGAAATATCTTGGCAAAAGACAACTTTTCCCATTTTTTTATACAAAGTTGGCATTTGACCAAGATATTTATCTCACCCAGCATGGGTATATGTAAAAAGACACCCCAAAACACATTCCTCAACTTCTCCTGAGTACGGAGATACCAGATGTGTGACACTTTTTTGCAGCCTAGGTGGGCAAAGGGGCCCAAATTCCTTTTAGGAGGGCATTTTTAGACATTTGGATACCAGACTTCTTCTCACGCTTTGGGGCCCCTAAAATGCCAGGGCAGTATAAATACCCCACATGTGACCCCATTTTAGAAAGAAGACACCCGGGGGGCGGAGCTAGCGCCGTACTGAGATGGTCGCATAGTTCACTGCTCTCTCAGGAGACTCGGCTTTAGCACCAGCATACAGCAGCACTTTTGGACAAGAATGGTGAAAATTGGCAACCAGAAACAAGGCAACCACCCCACCAATCCTAAGGGACAGATTCCTCCAGGCGACATGGAGAAATTCCTTAAAAAAGCTGCAGCAACGGTCGCGGCGAGGGAAACTAAGATGGCGCCGGCAGCACATTCTAAAGCGCTGAAGCGGGCCCCTACCATCTCGGATGACGAAAGTGAAGCAGAGGACATACAGGTCAGCTCTGATTTACCTCTTACGAGGAAATACCTAGATCGAGCCCTGAGCAGGGTTATGGAACCCATCCTCTCCGAAATTTCAGCCTTTAGGCAGGAGGTGCGGCATATAGGGGACAGGGTAGAGACCCTAGAGCTACATCAAGCAGCGTCCCTGAATCACCACACAGAAGTATCGAACGCCCTACGCCGCTGCTCAAACTACCTAAATGAGATGCACAACGCTATTGAAGACCAGGAGAACAGAGGGCGCCGGAATAACCTAAGGTTTCGTGGGATTTCAGAGGCGGTTTTACCCGGAGATGTACCAGCGGCTGTCCTTGCTATCTGTAGCTCGCTACTAGGCCCAGATTTCCCGCAAGAAGTGGTCATAGAACGGGCCCATAGAGCCCTTCGCCCGAAACCCAAGCCCTCCGATCCGCCCAGGGATGTCATCTGCAAATTCCTAAGCTTCCCGATAAAATCCGCCATCTTGGAAGCTGCCCGCAACAATACTGACCTGTCTTACGAAGATTCCAGGGTAGATATTTTTCAAGACTTGGCACCTTCCACTTTAAAAAAGCGTAGAGCACTCAAACCCCTGACCGACTGGCTCCGTTCCAAAAAAATACCATACCGCTGGTCCTACCCTTTTGGTCTTGCTTTCTCCTCTGCTGGGAATAAGTTCTTTATCAAGTCCTTCACAGATCTTCATGCCACCTACGAGCTTCTGAAAATGGACCCTTTACCGATCGAAAACTGGGAACTTTTCCAGGACCTGCGCGATCTTCCGGATCTCCCCAAGACGGTTCCATTTGAAGTCCTTCGTACTCCGAAGTCATCCAGATCCAAGAAAAGGAATATGCAGCTCACTCCTAGAAGCCTTTCCCAGGAACATTAAGCAACATTAAGTAAAATTACAGGAACTCTTACCCTCACATTGTCACTAATGTCTAACCTCTAACCTGAACAAGATTACTAACCTCATGCGACTAACCTGGTATAATGTTTGATTGACATCAGTACTAATATATTGGTTGCTTTATTCAGGTAGATCTATTCTCTCTAAAAATTCACTAGCCTCATTAGAGGTGCTACCCGATCTCCTTACTGGTCTCCAGACCACCCACTCCCCCCACATGTATTCAGCATACCCACCTATGCTGATCTACTGTTTGTTTATACCCTCATGTTATGTTCTATGTTCTTACCCTGTTCTTTATTCAAGGTATACCACACTCAAATTGAGTGCAAGAGATTCCTACAGCATCCTGACTAAGATTACATGCCTGGAGATACGACCACATACCACCTATTTTCTCTCTTGGAGGAGGCACCCCCGGCTTAAAGGTAATCTTAATTACACCTCACCAAATGGCTGACCTACATATTGCTTCTTACAATGTTAAGGGCTTTCACTCCCCATCAAAAAGGAGCCAAGTCTTTACCATTCTAAGAAAAGCCAGAGTTGGGGTTGTGTTCCTCCAAGAGACACACTTCCGCTTCAATCACTACCCTAATATGCAGTTCTCCTACTACTCAGAATGGTTTCACTGTGGAGGCAACTCGTCTGCATCATGTGGGGTCAGTATAGGGTTTCATAAAAAAGTCCCATTCAAACTCATTGATCAAAAACTAGACCCAGACGGAAGGTTCATCTTCATAAAAGGCTCAATTGGTCAGCAAATATATACCTTCGCAAATGTGTACGCACCTAACTCTAACCAACCCCAATGGCTGTCCAATATAATCCCAATTATTACCCCTTTCAAAGAAGGTATTGTGATATTAGGAGGCGACCTGAACACTGCACTTTTCCTACAGTTAGATGTTTCATCCCACAAATCATCCTTATCTAACAAAGCTCTCAAATCCATTAGAAATAATATCTGGAGCTTAAACCTGGTCGACCCTTGGCGCTCCCACCACCCCGACACTCTGGATTACACATTCTACTCTGCCACCCACGCCACCTATCACAGATTAGATTACTTATTTATATCTAAGGAACACCTCCACTTGTGTAGCACATCCAAGATAGGTTCTATCCACTTATCTGACCATTCTCCCATTTTTATCCAGATACTAGCCCCCACAAAAAACCCCTCTTGTTTTAGTTGGCGCCTAAACGAGTCCTTACTAGGTTCCCAAGAATCGATAGATCAGATAGCCAAACACTTAACAGATTACTTCTCTCTTAATAAAAGCCCAGAAATTTCCGCTAACACCCTATGGGACGCTCACAAACCGGTCGTCAGAGGTCATTTCATAAGTATCGGTACCTATAAAAAGAAACTCCAAGAAAAAGACATAGACGAAACCCTCAAAAAAATCCAGAACCTGGAAACTCGCCACAAATCCTCCACCTCTGACCTCCATTTAAAAGAATTATCAGAAAATAGGGCGAAACTAAAATCCCTCCTCTCATCCAAAGCGGCCAAATACTACATGAGTACTAGACATAAGTTTTTTGCTCATGGCGATAAGGCCACCAAATTCCTGATGAGCAGGATCAAAGGGAGAAGGTCCTCCAACTTTATTCACCAACTATCTTCACCAGATGGCAAACCTATTTTCTCCCTTTCCCAGATAACTGAACAATTTCGGACCTTTTACTACAACCTCTACAATCTCCCCCCTTCTGAGACGCCCGTGCAAAGAGCATCTGTCATAGGAAATTTCCTAGACTCCTCCAAAATACCTCATCTTTCCCCCGATCAAAAACGAAATCTGGAAGCCCCATTCACCATTATAGAACTTAAAAACGCCTTGTCGCAAACTCCATCAGGAAAGAGCCCAGGCCCAGACGGCCTTCCTCTTTCTTACTACAAAACCTTCCAGGGGCCACTTCTCCCCTACCTCCTGGAAGTCTGCAACCAGTCACTGTTAGGTCACCCTCTCTCTAGAGATATGACCACAGCACACATCTCCCTTATACCAAAAGAAGGGAAGGACCCCAAGCAATGCTCCAGCTACAGACCCATATCCCTCCTAAACACAGACCTCAAACTCCTGGCTAAAATGTTGGCTAACAGACTAGCTATCCTTCTCCCCTCCCTCATACACGGGGATCAGGTTGGCTTCATCCGCAACAGAGAGGGTAAAGATAACACAGCCAGGGTAATCAACATTCTATGTCACGCCAAAAGAACTTCCTCCCCATTGCTTCTCCTTAGTACGGATGCGGAGAAAGCATTCGATAGGGTCAACTGGCAATACCTAAAACACACTCTGGTGAGGTTTGGCCTTCCTGATCCCTTTGTACAAGCCACTTTTGCCATGTATGAGCAGGCGTCAGCAAGGGTACAAGTCAATGGGAGCCTATCTGCCCCATTCCCAATAAACAATGGGACTAGACAAGGCTGCCCCCTCTCACCCCTCCTCTTCATTTTGGCACTAGAACCACTACTCGCAAACATAAGATTGGATGGGGAGATTTCAGGTCTGTGTTTGGGAGGCAGGGAACAGAAAGTTGCAGCATTTGCCGACGATGTCCTAATGATGACAACTAACCCCAAAACCTCCTTGCCTAGGATTCAAAATTACCTCAATAGCTTTAGCTTAGCCTCCGACTTCAAAATAAACGCTGGCAAATCCCTAGTACTCTGTATGGGTGTTCCTGACCTCACAAGAAAACTCCTTATGACAGATTCGCCATTCAACTGGTCCTCGACAACAATTACCTATTTAGGAGTCAAATTGAGCCCAAACATACATGACCTCTTCTCTCTCAACTATATTCCCCTCAGGGACTCCATCTTTGTGGCTATTGACAACCTAGCCAGATCTAATCCAACCCTTTCCTGGTTTGGACGCAAGAATATTCTTACCTCTCTGGTCCTCCCTCGCCTAACTTACCTACAACAAGTACTGCCTGTTCCTGTCCCCAAACAATATTATGATCAAATCTTCAAAAAATTCAGGACATTTATCTGGAACGGCAAGAGAGCGAGACTCCCGTTCTCTTTACTCACCAAGCCTAGATATGCGGGTGGGATCGGGCTACCTAACCCCGAAATATATGGCAGAGCTATCCTCCTGACCCGAGCAGTGGCTTGGCTAAGACCCTCAACGCCCTCCCTCTTAGTGGAAATGGAGTTAGATATCTTGAAGAAGTCACCTAAAGCACTATTGCTTGGCAATCAAACAGTCTTCCCAGGACAATTCTCCCACTACCCAATTATTAAAGCTACACTAGAAGCCTGGAAATGGTTCTCCTCCTCGCACTGTGCTATACCATACCCCTCTCCCCTTCTGACGGTAGGGGATATAGTTGATACAGCTCCATCGCCATTAAAATCCGCAACCTCCCAGGCCCTTAAGTCCTCACCCATACACATAAACACTCTAGCTCTCCCCTCTGGAGAATGGTTAGACACTCAAGCATTAAACTCCATCTTAAACCCACATCCATGTGATATCTTTACCATAACGTACTTAAGAGCTTACCTGAAACAACACATTAGCATAGGAGACTTGACACGACCCATGGTCTGGTTCGAATCAATAATCTCACTTCAATCAACACCTAGGAAACTAATTTCACTAATTTACAGTAAATTACGTCTACCACCCACACTTGCCAAACCTTCATTTGTGAGCAGCTGGGAGAGAGACCTCAACATAGTCCTCTCGTTTGATAACCTACCTAGTCTCCTTGGCTACCCCCACAGTGCTTCACGCTGCGTTCGAATTCAGGAAAACTGTTATAAGATTCTTACCAGATGGTATAATACGCCTGACAAAACAGCACTTTACTCAGAATCTGCCTCGGACGCGTGCTGGAGGCGCTGTGGGGAAAAAGGAACCTTCTTACACATCTGGTGGACCTGCCCCAGCATACACAGATGGTGGATGGAGATTTTCGCATCAGCTAATAAGATCTGCAGATCCTCTATACCACCCTCTCCGCAGCTTGCTCTATTATCCCTCCAACCTGCAGACCAGAAGATAAAACCACCATACATCTTTATGCAAATGTTGATTGCTGCCCGCCTGTTACTTCCCACTCACTGGCTTCAAACACAAGTTCCAACTTTGGAGGACTGGATCCAAAAAATGGACCAGCTCCACAGGTTCGAAGAACTCTCCTCCTGGGAAAGGCGATCTCACGAGACATTCCTCAAAAAATGGTCCCCCTGGTCGAACTTCAGAAACCCAGCCTAGAGAGATGTAAGCATGACCGTCCGTTTTCTCCTGGTCCCCATTCTACAGATCCCCTTACCTAGCGAAATCCACTCCCTCTCTAATGCTTGTAAGTTTTCATATTATGGTCCCTCACTCTTATGTGTCGCTCAGAGGATGTGTCAAAATGTCCAGAATGTATAATTTAGACCCTTGCTGCTTCATCCATACAATGCATCATAACTGTCTCTTCACTGTCAGTAATTGTAAAGGCTTGCATGCCTATATCTTGAAACCTTGTAACCCCATGTTTCATGTTGAAAAACAATAAAAACTTTAAATCTTAAAAAAAAATAAAAAAAAGAAAGAAGACACCCCAAGGTATTCAATGAGGGGCATGGCGAGTTCATTGAAAAAAAAAAATTGTGGCACAAGTTAGCGGAAATAGATTTTTTTTGATTTTGTTCTCACAAAGTCTCCCTTTCCGCTAACTTGGGACAAAAATTTCAATCTTTCATGGACTCAATATGCCCCTCAGCGAATACCTTGGGGTGTCTTCTTTCCAAAATGGTGTTATTTGTGGGGTGTTTGTACTGCCCTGGCATTTGAGGGTCTCCGCAATCATTACATGTATGCCCAGCATTAGGAGTTTCTGCTATTCTCCTTATATTGAGCATACGGGTAATGAGATTTTTTTTTTTTTCCGTTCAGCCTCTGGGCTGAAAGAAAAAAATGAACGGCACAGATTTCTTCATTCGCATCGATCAATGTGGATGAAAAAATCTCTGCCAAAAAAAGAAAAAGGAGGGGAAAGGCGTCTGCCAGGACATAGGAGCTCCGCCCAACATCCATACCCACTTCAGCTCGTATGCCCTGGCAAACCAGATTTCTCCATTCACATCAATCGATGTGGATGAATAAATCATTGCCGGGATTTTTTTTTTTTATATATATATACAAAGTGTTTGCCAAAGTATATGAACACCGCCACCTCCTCAGCTCATATGCCTCGGCAAACGTATCTTTTACTGCAGAGGAGAAATCTCGTCTTGCAGCGCCGCATACACCGACTTGCGTGTAATCTGACAGCAGCGCAATGCTTCTGTCCGAATGCACATCAGTGCTGCAGCTAGTCGATCGGTTGGTCCACCTGAAAGGTAAAAAAAACAAAACAAAAAAGAAAAAACCAGGCCGCAAAGCAATAACTTTATTAACTGTTGAACAGAACATAGAAACTTTTTTTAAACTTTTTTAACTGAACGTTTAACTTTTTTACTTACCGGTATTTTTTTTTTTTTGTTTAGTTTTTTTTACCTTTATAGAACAAACCTCTCCTTCCCCATGGGACAATGTGCAAAGCGCAAATCGCCCAAAGATGTGGCGAAGTACGTTATGCACTTTATCCCAGGTGAAAGGAGAGGTTTGCAGCAGCTGTGAGTGAATGGGCCCTAATAGCCCTGTGTGCCTGTCCTGGTGAGATGTGATCCCTATGCTAGGTGTACCTGTGTGTGGTACTTCCGGAAACACTCTCCATAGCATAGGGCAGGGTGGTCAGCACAGTCAGGACAGAAATAGCGGGTGTCACGCCTTATTCCACTCCTGCTACAGACACGACATATTTTTCGGGGTGACGGTTGGGTTGAGGTACCAGGAACGACACTGGGGAAATGTCGCTCGTGTAGACGGCTAACTACACTGGTGGATGGGACCACGGAACCTCCTGGGTAAAGGAGGTTCTCGATGATCTCTTACTGGAATTTGAGGAAGGATCCTGTTCTCCCAGCCTTACTGTAGAGAACAAAACTATTGTACAGCGCCAATTGAATCAAATATACAGACACCTTCTTATACCAGCGTCTGGTTCTGCGGGAAACTAAATACGGAGACAACATCTGGTCATTGAAGTCCACCCCTCCCATGAGCGCATTATAGTCGTGGACACCGAGGGGCTTTTCAATGACACGGGTTGCTCGCTCAATTTGGATTGTCGTGTCTGCGTGAATGGAGGAGAGCATGTAAACGTCACGCTTGTCTCTCCATTTCACCGCGAGCAGTTCTTCGTTACACAAGGCAGCCCTCTGCCCCCTTGCAAGACGGGTGGTTACAAGCCGTTGGGGGAAGCCCACGCGACTAGTTCGCGCGGTGCCACAGGCGCAAATCCGTTCTAGAAACAAATGCCTAAAGAGGGCCACACTTGTGTAGAAATTGTCCACATAAAGATGGTACCCCTTGCCGAATAAGGGTGACACCAAGTCCCAGACTGTCTTCCCACTGCTCCCCAGGTAGTCAGGGCAACCGACCGGCTCCAGGGTCTGATCTTTTCCCTCATAGATCCGAAATTTGTAGGTATAGCCTGTGGCCCTTTCACAGAGCTTATACAATTTGACCCCATACCGGGCACGCTTGCTTGGGATGTATTGTTTGAAGCCAAGGCGCCCGGTAAAATGTATTAGGGACTCGTCTACGCAGATGTTTTGCTCAGGGGTATACAAATCTGCAAATTTCAGGTTGAAATGGTCTATGAGGGGCCGAATTTTGGAGCCGGTCAAAAGCAGGGTGGCCTCTGGGACGGGAGGTGGTGTTGTCGCTAAAATGCAGAAAACGGAGGATGGTCTCAAATCGTGTCCTGGACATAGCAGCAGAGAACATGGGCATGTGATGAATTGGGTGCGTTGACCAATATGACCGCAATTCATGCTTTTTTGTCAGGCCCATGTTGAGGAGAAGGCCCAAAAAAAATTTAAGTTCGGAAACTTGGACTGGTTTCCACCGGAAAGGCTGGGCATAATAGCTTCCCGGGTTTGCGGTTATAAATTGTGTGGCATACTGGTTGGTCTCTGCCACGACTAAGTCCAAGAGCTCCGCAGTCAAGAACAGCTCAAAAAATCCCAGGGCCGAACCGATTTGAGCCGTCTCAACCCGAACTCCAGACTGGGCGGTGAAAGGGGGAACTACTGGTGCGGCTGAAGTTGGTGACTGCCAATCAGGATTTGCCAGCACCTCAGGGACTCTAGGGGCTCTACGGGCCTGTCTGTGCGGTGGCTGCGACGGGGTAACTAGTGCACGTGCCACCGTACCAGCTTCAACTGCCCTTCTGGTGCTCGCTACTTCACCAGGTTGTACGGCAGTGCTGGTACTAGGTCCAGGAAGGGCTGCGCTGCTGGTGTATGCCTCACCACGTGATCCGGCAGCGACAGCCCCACTCTGCTGCTCTTGAAGCGGATCCTGCGTAACCTGTGGTCTAGCGACATGGGGCCGGGTACGCCTGGTGCTGCCAGGGACCTCCACCTCCTCGTCCGAACTTTGGGTCAGAGAGCCACTGCTTTCCACAGGTTCATATTCTGACCCGCTAGATTCGTCAGATGAGGGTTCCCACTCCTCATCCGACTGGGTCAGAATCCTGTAGGCCTCTTCAGAAGAATACCCCCTGTTTGACAATTTGGACTACTAAATTTAGGGGTATTCCCTGAGACTACCCAAGAAAAAAAGCAAACCTGTCTTACAAAGGGGAGGCTAGCGAAGTACCAGAGGCTGCTGCGGTTGATAAAAAATATCAAAACTGATTTTTTTATCGCCGCAGTGCGTGTAAAATGAATGTGCAGTGATCAAAAAATATATTTTTTTTGTCACTGCGGTGGGGCGGGCGTGGGTGAACGCACGTGTGGGCGACCGATCAGGCCTGATCGGGCAAACACTGCGTTTTGGGTGGAGGGCGAGCTAAGGTGACACTAATACTATTATAGATCTGATCGTGATCAGTTTTGATCACTTACAGATACTATAAAAGTACAAATGCTGATTAGCGATACGCTAAACAGCGAATAAAAGTGACTGCGGTGCGGTGGGGTGGGCGCTAACTGGCGCTAACTACCTAACCAAGGGGCCTAAACTATCCCTAAAACCTAACAGCCAATACCAGTGAAAAAAAAAAAGTGACAGTTTACACTGATCACTTTTTTTCCTTTCACTAGTGATTGACAGGGGTGATCAAAGGGTTAATTGGGGTGCAGGTGGGTGATCTGGGGCTAAGGTGTAGTGTTGGTGTACTCACAGTTCAGTCTGCTCCTGTGCTGGATCCAACCGACGAAAAGGACCAGCACAGGAGCAGACAAGCCATATAACAGATCATATTTACTAATATGATCTGTTATATGACTTTGGATTGGATTTTTTGAAAATCGCCAACCTGCCAGCCAATGATCGTTGCTGGCAGGCTGGTGACTAAATACTTCTTTTAATTTTGCCGGCCCGCGATGCGCATGCGCGGGCCGGCTTTGAGCGAAATCTCGCGTCTCGCGAGATGACGCGTATATGCGTGACTCTGCGCAGCGCTGCCACCTCCGGAACGCAATCCTGCGTTAGGCGGTCCGGAGGTGGTTAACACTCCTGAGGGTCACTTTGAATATTTAGTCATGCCGTTTGGTCTCTGTAATGCTCCGGCGGTATATCAAAATTCCGTTAATGACCTTTTCAGACAGATTATTGGCAAATTTATAATTGTGTACCTGGATGATATCCTGATCTTCTCACCTAGTTGGGAATCCTATTTCCTCCATATCAGACAAGTGCTCCCTAAGGATTCTCCTTAGGGAGAATCAATTATTTGCTAAGAAAGAAAAATGTATTTTTGGGGTACAGGAAATCTTGTGTTTATATACTTACCCCTCAATCTCTCAAGATCGATCCGGGGAAAGTACAAGCCATTCACTAGTGGGTGAGACCTTCTTCACTTAAAGCGTTACAACACTTCCTGGGGTTTGCTAATTATTACCGAAAATTTATAAAAAAAATATCGGTAATCGCTAAACCTCTTACCGACCTAACCAGGAAGGGGGCGGATCTTGTTAATTGGCCATCTGAGGCTATAGAAGCCGTCAAAACCCTTAAGAGGTGTTTCAGCGACGCCCCAGTCCTGATTCAGCCGGATCAAGTAAAACCTTTTATTGTCGAGGTAGATGCATCGGAGGACAGAGTAGGGGCAGTTCTCTCTCAGGGGTCATCTAAACTTACGAACCTAAGGCCATGTGCGTTTTTCTCTTGGAAGTCGTCCCCTACCGAGAGAAATTACGACATCGGGAATCGAGAGCTGCTCGCTATTAAATGGGCTTTTGAGGAGTGGCAACATTTTTTTGGAGGGGGCTCTGCATTGCATCACTGTTCTTATGGATCATAAAAATCGATTGTTTTTGGAATCCGCTAAATGTTTAAATCCTAAACAAGCAAGATGGGTACTGTTCTTTATGCATTTTAATTTTTCTATTACTTTCAGGCCAGGAAGTAAAAATGTAAAAGCTGACGCCTTGTCCTGAAGTTTTCATGCCTTTCAACCTCAACCTCCAGACACTCCTCCAGAACTGATTTAGCCAGCTGGTATCATTGTGGCCTGAATATCCTCCAATCTTACCACTGAAATTGAGGCGGTACAACATCTAGCTCCGATACAGTCCTCCAATGATAAATTGTTTGTTCCAGGTTCTTTACGCCTCCGGCTTTTGGGTGAGTGCCATAATTCAGTATTGTGTGGACATCCTGGTGTTAATGCCACCAAGGAACTCATTTCCAGGTCCTACTGGTGGCCCACGTTATCGAGGGATGTCAACTTATATGTGTCTTCATGTGAGGTGTGTGCTAGAGCCAAAACTCACAGAACTCACCTGGCTGGTGAGTTGCGACCATTACCCATTCTTAGTAGACCATGGTCGCATATTTCCATGGATTTTATTACTGACTTGCCTCTCTCTGAGGGTAAGTCAGTGGTATGGGTAGTGGTCGATAGATTTAGTAAGATGGTGTATTTCGTCCCATTGGCTAAGCTCCCTAATGCTAAGACTCTGGCTTCCCTGTTTGTGGATCATGTGGTACGTCTGCACAGGATTCCAGAAAATGTTGTCTCCGATAGAGGCGTTCAGTTTGTTTCTAGGTTTTGGAGAGCCTTTTGTAATAAATGTGATATTGCTTTGTCTTTTCTTCTGCTTTTCACCCTGAAACTAATAGTCAAACCGAACGGTTGAATCAGTCGTTGGAACAGTTATATTGCTGACAACCAACAGTTGTGGGTGCGGCATCTACCCTTGGCTGAGTTTGCTATTAATAACTGTGTGAACTCATCCACTGGAGTGTCGCCCTTTTTCTGTAATCTTGGCTTCCATCCACGATTTAATACACTGTCGCTGTCCTCCTCACAAGTTCCGGAAGTAGATAAATTGGTTAGAGAACTGTGCACAGTCTGGACCCAGGTTCAGTCAAACCTGAAGAAAGCCCAGAAGGTTCAGAAAATCAAGGCTGATAAAAGACGCTCTCATGGGGTGGATTTAGTGGTGGTTGACAAGGTATGGCTATCTACCAAAAATCTGTCGCTTAAAGTACCATCTAATAAGTTTGCTCCACGATTTATTGGTCCATATGAGATTATTAAGCAGTGATGGCCAGTTCGCAGTGTTCGCCAGCGAACACATGCGATCTGCCATCTTAACTGACATGTCCGGCGAGGCACAGGTAAGTCCTTACCTGTGCCTGTGCGCGAGCCGGTCTGAAATGAAATGTGGTCTCCGGTGGCAGGCAGTTCCAAGAACAGCCTCCGGGGGCCGTTCTCGGAATGGCCTGCTCCCGGAGACTGCATTTCTTTTCAGACCGGCTCGCACACAGGCACAGGTAAGGACTTACCTGTGCCTCTCCGGACTTGTCAGTTAAGATGGCAGATCGCATGTGTTCGCTGGCCATCTCTATTATTAAGGTTATTAACCCTGTATCTTTTAAACTAAAACTATCTGACTCCTTTCGCATCCACAATGTGTTTCACAATTCTTTACTAAAGAAGTATGTGTCACCTGTAGTTCCTTTACAGGAACCCCCGCCTCCAGTGGAGGTTGCTTGACAAATTGAATTTGAGGTCTTAAGGATTATTGATGTTAGAAAGGTCCAGAATTCCTTCCAGTATCTGGTGCATTGGAAGGGTTTCGGGCCAGAAGAGAGGTTTTGGGTGCCGATGAGTAAGTTACATGCTGCCAGACTGGTGAAAAGGTTTCATCTGGCTCATCCGGAGAAACCCAACCCTATAACTTTGGGTCCGGTGGCCCCTCGTAGAAGGGGGAAATACTGTAACGAGGGGCTAGCGACGTGCGCTTCCTTCGCAGCACTGCCGGCACCCTGCACAAGGAGAGGGACAGGAACGTAGCCTGCGTCCTCATCTCCATGACCGCAGGCGAGCTGCAGGAGAGCCGAGGGCCGATAATAATGATCGGTGCTCGGCTGAGTTGGGCTGCTGTGAGTCAAGTGACGCCGGCCACGTCATGTGACTCACCAGCCGGGACTATTTAAACAGGCAGCCTGCTGGCCACAGGTTGCCTGTGAATAAGGTCTCTTCATTTACCAAGTTCTCTATATTGGTTTGCATTGTACCTTGACCTCGGCTCTGTTTCCTTGACCCCCGCTTCTGCTGTTTCCTCTGAATTGACGTGACCTCCTGTCATTCAGACCTCGGCTTGTATTTGTTGTGATTTGGTTATTCCTTTGTACTGATGTGACCTCCTGGTACTGAACTCGGCTTGTTTTGACTTTGCTTACTCTTTTATATGTATCTTTCGTCCTGTATTTTGACCGCTGCTTATATTTGCATTGTTTGTGTATTTACCCCTCCGTGCATGCTTGTCACTTTGTTTATTATTTTCTCAAGTTTCATTGTTCCCTTTAAGGCGCAGCACGTACTCAGTTTAGGGAACGTCGTCCAGTTGTACACCGTCGCCTAGGGCGGACCGTGCAAGTATGCAGGGACAGAGGTGTGGGTTGAGCTCAGGGCTGTGCACGCTCTCCCCTTCCGTGACAGTTCCTAAGAGCTTGCAAAGTTTTGCACCAGTGTGGCCTGCCCCTAAATTTGCAACTTTTTAATACAAAAAACTGGCCTACACTGTTTAATAAATTCCCTCCAAAGAGTTTAGACTGGCACTGCTGTTTCCACAAGACAAAACACAAGTCCTTTGTAGATCTTCCACACCAATAGACACGAACTCCCTGAAACAGTGCTCAGGTGATGCTCAACAGATGATTGCTTCAAGATTCCATATACAGTGTCCAGAAGAAGACCACTTTGTCCACATCCCATACCGTTTTACTGTAGAATGGCGAGTGGTGAGCATTAATTTCTTCTGGGCACTAGAATCAGAAGACAAAGTCTCATGGACACACAGGTTATTTTTTTTTTTATATGACATTAATGTATAAGCTTATTAGAAAGGTTTTTCCTATCCATATTTGTTTTAAGATATAGTTATGATTATTTGAACCTATATATTTAATACACTGCGTGCAGAATTATTAGGCAAATGAGTATTTTGACCACATCATCCTCTTTATGCATGTTGTCTTACTCCAAGCTGTATAGGCTCGAAAGCCTACTACCAATTAAGCATATTAGGTGATGTGCATCTCTGTAATGAGAAGGGGTGTGGTCTAATGACATCAACACCCTATATTAGGTGTGCATAATTATTAGGCAACTTCCTTTCCTTTGGCAAAATGGGTCAAAAGAAGGACTTGACAGGCTCAGAAAAGTCAAAAATAGTGAGATATCTTGCAGAGGGATGCAGCACTCTTAAAATTGCAAAGCTTCTGAAGCGTGATCATCGAACAATCAAGCGTTTTCATTCAAAATAGTCAACAGGGTCGCAAGAAGCGTGTGGAAAAACCAAGGCGCAAAATAACTGCCCATGAACTGAGAAAAGTCAAGCGTGCAGCTGCCAAGATGCCACTTGCCACCAGTTTGGCCATATTTCAGAGCTGCAACATCACTGGAGTGCCCAAAAGCACAAGGTGTGCAATACTCAGAGACACGGCCAAGGTAAGAAAGCTGAAAGACGACCACCACTGAACAAGACACACAAGCTGAAACGTCAAGACTGGGCCAAGAAATATCTCAAGACTGATTTTTCTAAGGCTTTATGGACTGATGAAATGAGAGTGAGTCTTGATGGGCCAGATGGATGGGCCGTGGCTGGATTGGTAAAGGGCAGAGAGCTCAGTCCGACTCAGACGCCAGCAAGGTGGAGGTGGAGTACTGGTTTGGGCTGGTATCATCAAAGATGAGCTTGTGGGGCCTTTTCGGGTTGAGGATGGAGTCAAGCTCAACTCCCAGTCTACTGCCAGTTTCTGGAAGACACCTTCTTCAAGCCGTGGTACAGGAAAAAGTCTGCATCCTTCAAGAAAAACATGATTTTCATGCAGGACAATGCTCCATCACACGCGTCCAAGTACTCCACAGTGTGGCTGGCAAGAAAGGGTATAAAAGAAGAAAATCTAATGACATGGCCTCCTTGTTCACCTGATCTGAACCCCATTGAGAACCTGTGGTCCATCATCAAATGTGAGATTTACAAGGAGGGAAAACAGTACACCTCTCTGAACAGTGTCTGGGAGGCTGTGGTTGCTGCTGCACGCAATGTTGATGGTGAACAGATCAAAACACTGACAGAATCCATGGATGGCAGGCTTTTGAGTGTCCTTGCAAAGAAAGGTGGCTATATTGGTCACTGATTTGTTTTTGTTTTGTTTTTGAATGTCAGAAATGTATATTTGTGAATGTTGAGATGTTATATTGGTTTCACTGGTAAAAATAAATAATTGAAATGGGTATATATTTGTTTTTTGTTAAGTTTCCTAATAATTATGCACAGTAATAGTCACCTGCACACACAGATATCCCCCTAAAATAGCTAAAACTAAAAACAAACTAAAAACTACTTCCAAAAATATTCAGCTTTGATATTAATGCGTTTTTTGCGTTCATTGAGAACATGGTTGTTGTTCAATAATAAAATTAATCCTCAAAAATACAACTTGCCTAATAATTCTGCACTCCCTGTAGAAGATACATTATTGTTCCCCAAGAGAAAGTTATTCAGACTCATTTCACACTGGTGATGTTCGTTTTTACAATGAACAGCGTCCAGACTGAACAATGGCCCATTCAATTCAATGGATATATGCACAAGCGTGGTTTTTACTAGTGATGAGCGGGAGGTGCCATATTCTATTTCGCGGAATATTCGGGCATGAATATTCGTGGTTCTATTCGTCGAAAATCGAATATTCGCAATTATTCCAATTATCGCGAAATTTTTTTTTCGCAATATTGCGATAATTTATCTTGATAGTATAAGGAACGTTTCCTATGGCTAATGACTATTGGCTAGGCTGATATGTGTATTTTACGAAATTTCCGTAATATTGCTCTAACTCCGTCTCATTAGAAATTACGAAATTTTCTAAAAGGACGAAGTAGAGCAATATTAAGAACATTTGAAAAAGTCAAAATTGCGATGCGACTAATATAACACGAAATATTCGCATGAAGATTTCAACTTAGCACTGCTATACTCCAAATTCTAGCCTAATATGGAATATAGCAGTGCTAACTTAGCACAGCTATATTCCATATTAGGCTAGAATATGGAGTATAGCAGTGCTAAGTTGAAATCTTCATGCGAATATTTCGTGTTATATTACTCGCATCGCAATTGCGAAATTTCGTAAAATACACATATAGATTAGATTGTAATTTAGCTAATATGGAATATAGCAGTAAGTTGAAAACGCCACTGACTGGAGCAGCCAGGAAGCCAGGAATCCAAAGGACAGGTAAGAACAACTTTAGGGAAGTGGGAAAGAAAAAAATATAATAAAAAAATAAATAAAAAAAACGAATATTCGATTTCGCGAATATATAGAACGATATTCTAAATATTCTCAAAATCTCGAAATTGCGATATTCGAGAAAAAAATTCGCAATTCGAATATTCGCGCTCAACACTAGTTTTTACTGACCATCTTTATGTGGCGTGGTCCATGCATCTGGAAAAAAACACAATGGAAGGCATTGCATCCATGCAGTGTTTTTTTTATGGGACCAGGACTCAGTGAAACAAGACAAAAAAGTCTTGTTTCACTGAGTCCTGGTCCCATAAAAAAAACACTGCATGGATGCAATGCCTTCCATTGTGTTTTTTCCAGATGCATGGACCAGTATCTTGAGAGGAGTTACATGCACTTGATCCTGCCCCGATGTGCATTCTATTTACCCAGCCATGCCAAGAGTCATAGATATAGAAAAAACAATAGTTCTAGCCCAGGATAGAGCAGATCTTATAGCCATTACAGAAAGGATGTGGGCTGGGAGGATTTCACCAAACACCTGTATCTAGAAGCTTAGGAGAAAAGTCATCACTTACATTGCAAAAACACTGTTAAAAGCTAAATCAACCCCTATTGGCATCAAGTGTCATGCTGTCACTTGTGTACGTGTCCCCTGATAGTGATGGCACTTGCATATCTGTCCTCTGCTAGTGCTGACACTTGCATACGTGTCCCTTGACAGTCCCTTGGCACTTGCATATCTGTCTTTCTTTATTGGTGCCGTGCTCATCAATGAGTAGCAAAATGTATCAAAGCACCTTTTTAAATGCCTGAAATAAATTGAGACTTTATTGTTACTATTTATTCCAGTTGATGATCTCAAGCAGACCTGTAGGGATCTGTTCAGAAAGGAGGTTACCCCACATGGGAGAAGTAGTGGTGGTCTCCTCAAGAAGAGGCTGTAGGTGGTAAATACACCTTGAAACGGTGTGATGACGTGAACACGTCGCGTCTCGCTCTCCCCCCCGTCCGCCTCCTCCTTCTATGCTCCCTGCTCGATCCGAACAGCTGATGCCCTGAGCGCTGAGTGCCGCGACGCTGTGTCTCACCTCCTCCTGTGGTCTTTGGAGCAGAGCGCCTGAACTCCCGCGGCCTCTTGCTGGCCTGGCTGCTGTCGTTCCCTCCCTTCTGCCTAGGGCTTGCCTGGTGCCTGCTGCCGGCGTGTTCCCTCTCTGGGGATCCCTCGCTTCCTTTTTCCACTGGCCTGGGTCTTCCTGTTTCGATCTGCGGCATGTGCCCGGACCTCGGCTGCTGCGCTGGACTGTGTGCTATCTGCCCCCTGCTGGTGACTGGTGAGGACTCCTCGTTTCCCTTCTCTGCTTGCCTCGCTCTTCTTGCCTGTACTCTGGACCTTGGTATTTGGACTGTCTGCCATCCGCTCCCTGCTGGCGGCCAGTGAAGACCCCCGTCTCTCTCCTCTGCGGGTTCTGACCCTCTTGCTTCGGTCTGTGGCGTGTACCTGGACCTGGATCTGGACCTGGACCCCGGCTGTTGTGCGCACATGAGAATACCGCAATTTGTGACTTTACTGCTGTCTCTTTTTCAGCCTCCCTGCTGCACTAAGGTTCTCCCTCTTTTTTGCACCACACATGTGATGTCTGGAGAGGGGGGGATAAAGGGGCAATAAAGGGGAAAAAGAGGGAAGGAAAAGGGGAAAGAGAAGGGAAGAGGAGGGGAGGAAGAGGAGAAGGGGAGAGGGGGAAAAAAAAAAAAGGGGGGGGAAAGGAGACAGAAAAGGAGGACTAAGAGGGGGAAGAAAAAAAAAAAGAAAAAAAAGGGGAAGATAATGGCCCCCAAGTGACGGTCTGTGGACTCCTCTGGAACAAAGTTGGGGACTAAGACTCCAGAGAATAAAATTGACAGGTTTTTGAAATCGCCCTCTTTAAACGAAAAGAACCTAGTTAAAACAAAACTCTCCGCTAACTTGAAGAAATCTGTTAAAAATTCCCCAAACTGATGAACTGTCCAAGGATGGATCAACAGAGGCAGGCCAGGAGGCAGGAGAGGAAAGCCTTTTGGCACAAATAGGAACTGAACATGACCCTTCAGTTTTGGATAAAATCTTGTGCGCTGTGGAAAATAATGGTACCTTAGTACAAGGGATGTCCACGCAATTGGGGTCAGTGCAGAGTGACATATCTCTAATAAGAGAAGATTTGTTAAAGATCCGTGACCGAGTCCTCAATGTGGAAAGGACAGTTGGCTCTCTGAAAACCGATACGGACATGCTAAAATCTAAAACTCTGTCTCTCGCCTCAGAAAATCAACTACTACAAAATAAGCTGGAGGATCTGGAAAACAGATCAAGGCGAAACAACATCCGCATAATTGGATTCCCAGAGGGAGTTGAAGGCCGACAGCTAGAGGAACAACTTAAGGAGGTGGTTTTGAAAAATCTAGGCAGCGAGCACTTCTCTTCTATGTTTCAAATAGAAAAAGCCCACCAAATCCCAGGAGGGAAACCCACCCCAGGGAGGCCGCCGCGCGCGAGCAATTTTAATGAAATTGTTATTATCCATGGACAGAGACATGATATTGAGAAGAGCAAGAGAAGGCACACCTATCGAATACCAGGGCACAAAGTTGCTCTTTTTTCCTGATTTTGCTCGGCAGACCCAGGAAAGAAGGCATCTCATTGAGATAAAGAAACGCCTGGCGTCCAAGGATATCAAATACGCTCTACAGTATCCAGCGAAACTAAGAGTGATTTATAATGGGACTTCCCAATTTTTTGAAAAACCACAACAAGCGCTGGACTGGATGGAGCAAATGAATATCTGAAATTTTGCAACACTACGTTTGAGGGGATGGAGGAGATGTGAGGCTAGCGGGGGGGAGAATGGCCGGAGTTTAGAGGTTCGCTGACTGGATCGGGTGAACCAACGGAGAGGGGGGGGGAGGGAAGGGGGAGAGGGAACCCACCTTGCAGGTATGGGTGTTTTTTGTAATTCCCCGTTGCCCCAGTTCTGTTCGGAGGTTGGAGTGGTGGATATATGGGAACATCTTGGCGGAGGTAAGAGAGTATACTCCTGTGTCAGCAGGGGTGGCAGAGCAATGTCTAGGATCGACTTAGCATTTACAAACAAGAGCAATTTGAGTAATATCCGAAGAATACGATATGGAGTAAGAACAGTCTCAGACCACTCACCCATATTAATTGAGGTTCGCACCGGGGAGAATAAGGAGAACAGGGGGCTAGGATTCAAGTTGAATCCATACTGGCTCACTATTATGGATAACCACCAGTCTATTAAACTACTGATTTCCTCCTTTTGGGAGGTGAATCTCCCCTCTGCTAACATCAATACAGTATGGGATGCTTTGAAAGCATATTTGAGGGGAGTCTTTATAAGTGATATTGCTGCGGTAAGGAGAACATTTAAGAAAAAAGAGGAGGAACTGGCCAAGACTGCTGCACTTACAACTGAGCAATTCATTAGCCAACCCACTGAATACAATAAGGAAAAGATGCAGAAGGCTAGCTGTTCTTTGGAGAAATACGTAACCGAGAAAGCAAACCATAGAGTATTCTTTAGGGGTCTAAAGTATTTTTCGGAGTCTGGGCGTCCCGGTAAGCTCTTAGCCAGAATAATTACACAACAAGATAAGAAAAATAAATCTATTATTTCGATTCGCAATGAAGAAGGGAAAACTATAACAGATCCAGAAGGAATTAGGGATACCTTTCTACAATACTTTGCACAGTTATATAGATCCTCTTCCGGTTTGTCACCTGACCTGGCGAGGCGGTTTTTGGAGAAAATTCCACTTTTGACCCTAAAGGAACCTCAAATAAAATACCTTGAAGAGGATTTGTCTCTCTTGGAGCTCCAGGAGGCTCTGGGGTCTATCTCGGGGAACCCATCGCCAGGGCTAGATGGCCTTCCATACGAATTTTACCGCAAGTACAGTGATGTGATCCTTCCCCATATGCTAGAAGTCCTTTCTCAGGCAATACAGGGAGGGGGTCTACCATGTTCTATGATGGAGGCCTTGATAGTCCTAATTCCCAAAAAGGATAAAGATCCGTTAGAATTGAGTTCTTATAGACCAATTTCACTACTAAATACTGATGCTAAGATACTATCAAAAGTTTTGGCTAGGAGGCTCTCTCGAGTCATATCTGCCATTATCCACCCAGATCAAAATGGCTTTATGCCAAAAAGGGGTACTCATCATAACCTGCATAGGCTATTTATGAACATTCAGTCCCCTGGGGGTGGTGCCCGCTCCATCCTGTCGTTGGATGCTACCAAAGCCTTCGACAGGGTGGAGTGGACTTTTCTCTGGGAGGTGATAAAAAAAATGGGTTTTGGCCCCAGATTTATGGCGATGGTATCAACTCTCCAGCCGCTAGGATCAGGATTAACGACACGATAACAGAGAGCTTTGTACTAGGAAGAGGCACCCGTCAAGGCTGTCCCCTTTCCCCCTTTTTATTTAATATTTACATAGAACCCCTAGCAGCCAGCATAAGGCAGGACTCGAAGGTGGTCGGTTTTGGTACAATGGGGAAGCATAATCGTGTATCCCTCTACGCAGACGATATCCTGTTTTTTATCCATCAAACAGAAAACACTCTTCCCTGTATAATGGAGCTGGTTGATCTTTTCTCCGACCCGTCTGGCTTGGAAGTTAATTGTGAGAAGACTGCTCTCCTCCCTATAGATGAGTTGCGAGGAGATTGGGATAACCAGCTATTGATTTCCAACTCTATAAAGTACCTGGGGATAACAGTTTCTGCCAAACCTCAGGAATATTTACAACTCAACCTGATCCCCTTGCTGATAAAGTTGAGGGCTAAAACAAAGATATGGCAAAAAATTCTGCCTGCAAGAGCAGACAGAATTTCCTTAATAAAAATGGTAGTGCTGCCCCAGGTGCTTTACGTCCTGCGCAACTCGCCTGTATGGATTGCGGACAAGTATTTTAGACTGATAGAGCGGATGCTCAATGATCCATTATGGGGGAGGAAGCGCATGAGACTGAAGGTGCTCTACTTCTCTATGCCCTACAATCGGGGAGGTCTTAACCTCCCCTATTTTAAGGGTTATTTTGTGGCCTCCCAACTTTGCCTCTTCAATGATTGGGAAAATAGTCATTTCTGTAGTAAAGTGGTGAAAGACTCAGGTTTTTCGGACTTTTTTACTGTACTAGAGTCTGATTATCTATCAAACATACAGACGGGTTACAAATTTTTCTGCAGAATGGTCACAAAGGCTTGGCTGGCTATAAGAAGTTGGTGTAGAGTTAAGGCATCACTCAAGTGCACCCCATTGTGGCACAACCCAAAGCTTATGAATCTAGACGACCCAAATTGCCGGCAGTATTGGAGGACTAAAAATGTTCAGTACTTGCATCAAGTGGTCAGAGGTGGACAAATGTTGTCTCTTATGGAGCTAAAGCAAAGGGAAAATGTAGGTGAGGTGGCTTGGTATGCATATTTTCAATTGAGGCTAGCACTTTCTAGCACTTCTAATTTACTGTAGACACTCCTGAATTTTTACATGATTTAATTAGTAAGAAAGCTGTCACAAAAGTTAAAGTATCCCACTGCTATAGACACTTAATGAAAAATAATTTTTGGGATGTTCTCTCTCCGGGACAGAGATCCTGGTCTTCCGTACTTTCAGAGGTGGGCCCTCCAGACTGGGAGAATATAGGGGAAAGTTTAAAGTTTGTTTCACATAACTTTAACCACACTGTCGTACAATTTAACATTTTGCACAAAATATATGTTACACCTATATGGCTATATAGGAGAGGATTTAGAGCTTCCTCTGACTGCCCACGTTGTGGTGATCCCTAGGCAGACCATTTACATCTGCTCTGGGACTGCCCAATGGTGGGCAGGTATTGGAGACTGGTTCAAACTAATTTGGCTCGTAAACTCAACATTGACATCCCCTTGTCCCCCAGGATATGGGTCCTGGGAGACTTATCGGAGGTTAATTGCCAGCCAATAAAATGCAGATTGCTGATCAAGGTGATGTTTTTAGCCAGGCTTCTTATATCTAGAGCATGGTTCTCCTCCTCTGCTCCAGACTGTAATAACTGGCTGGGTTTGGTCGAGAAAGTGAAAAGCTATGAGAGGGTTCTGTACAAACAAAGAGGATCCTACTCAAGGTGGGGTAAATTGTGGAAGGATTGGGGTACGGTCCACTAATCCGGTTTCCCTTCTCTCTTTTTTATGTATCTATTTCTATTTATCCATCTATTTATTATTTTTTATTTTTTTTTCTTCCTTTTTTTTTTCTTGCAAGGTGGGGGGGAGGTCTGTGGGGTGGGTTGGGGATGATCTTATCAGTCTGGTCTTTTTTGTACAATTGTAAACTGCCGAGATGATTAAAATAAAAGGAAAATTATTAAAATAAAATAAAATAAAAAAAGAAGAGGCTGTACATTCCGGAGGCCCTGGATTTTCTACCATTAGTTGATATTTTCAAAGCAGTATAAATTTACATGAACTTGTCTTTTGTTATATGGTGTACCTTTCAGAGCACAACATTTTAATGCTTAACATATGTTCATATAGCACTACAATAAGAATCACTGACATTTTATTGTAGCAGTGTTATCTAAATATATTATGGTGAGTTTGTTAATTGTATGTGTATTAAAATTTGTCACAAATGCTTAATGTGCAAGCATTGTTTAGGGCTCTTTCACACTTGCGTTGTTCTGTTCCGGCATAGAGTTCCATCGTTGATCAGGATTATCCCCAATGCATTCTGAATGGAGAGAAATCCGTTCAGGATGCATCAGGATGTCTTCAGTTCCGGACCGGAACGTTTTTTGGCCGGAGAAAATACCGCAGCATGCTGCGCTTTTTGCTCCGGTCAAAAATCCTGAACACTTGCCGCAAGGCCGGATCCGGAGTTAATGCCCATTGAAAGGCATTAATCCGGATCCGGCCTTAAGCTAAACGTCGTTTCGGCGCATTACCGGATCCAACGTTTAGCTTTTTCTGAATAGTTACCATGGCTGTCAGGACGCTAAAGTCCTGTTTGCCATGGTAAAGTGTAGTGGGGAGCGGGGGAGCTGTATACTTACCGTCCGCGCGGCTCCCGGGGCGCTTCAGAGTGACGTCAGGGCGCCCCAAGCGCATGCATGACGTGATCGCATGGATCACGTCATCCATGCGCTGGGGCGCTCTGACATCATTCTGGAGCGCCCCGGGAGCCGCACGGACGGTAAGTATACTGCTCCCCCGCTCCCCACTACTACTATGGCAACCAGGACTTTAATAGCGTCTTGGCTGCCATAGTAACACTGAACGCATTTTGAAGACGGATCAGTCTTCAAATGCTTTCAGTTCACTTGCGGTGTTACGGATCCGGCGGGCACTTCCGGCAAATGGAGTACACGACGGATCCGGACAACGCAAGTGTGAAAGAGGCCTTAGTAAGCAATTTTTTCCATTTGTGTAATGAACAACAACCTTAAAGATGAAGAAAAAAGGAATGGAAGAGGGGGTCCTCAACTGTGAAGACCCAAGCCTAACTCACTTTCAGCCCCAAAGATGGGTCTGAAATAGGTCCCTCAGCTACATTTACCAGCAAGGACCCTTTACATGTTAATGTACCTCAGGCAGCTCAGTGTGAGCTGCAAGAGGAAGTCAGGTCCCACTTCTGGTCAATAATGGGGATTACCTAGGCATGGCAACAGTACTAATTTGACCTCTATGCATGGTGTCTGGCTCCACTTTTCCAGGAAATTCCCAGAGATCTATTATTGAGGATCCAGGTGGCAGTCGGCATTGTCATTGATACTGCCACAACCCAATTACCCAACAGAGGTGTTCACTTGAAATAGTGGTGGCTCCATGGGAAAGCCAGAGGCCCTGCACTTCAAGTTCCTCACTAATATGTGCAGCAAGTTATGGACTACTAGCCACATTCACCCCTGTAGTCACAGGACCAGGACCAATATTTTGACTCCTATGTATCCTGCAGGGTTACCATCTGCACTACCCTGTGCCCTATGCTTTGTCTATGGCACATATCGGAGACAGCAGTCTGAAAGGTCAGAAACACCACCGGTACATTTTTATGGATTGTGGATTTTGTTTTTGTGGGGGTCTGTTTTCTCTTGTGTTATTATTTTCATTGATGTTATCATTTATTTTTTGCGTTGACCTGTTGTGAGTTTCATTTGTGAAGTAAATAAATCATTGTTAACCCTGAAATTGGTATGTTTTTATTGGAAAATGGTGCATGGCAGGTGACTTTTGCCATTTTAAGTGGAAGGTAGGTGACTCCTGCTTCACAATATTCATGTGGTAATGTCAATTTAATGTCAAATTAGCCAAGCCAAATCATATTGCTGTTGGTGTGACTCTCGGCTCCTTTGTTTTTGAAATGTTTTGTTGATGGTGCAGAGGTAATTTAAAAACTGAATTTCCTGATTGAACATTTCAGTTCAATGAGAGAAAGGTGTAATTATACTATACGACCACTACTATCTAGACAGCGTGGAGGCAAACACTGAAGAGGCTGCTGTGCTTTCATTAGATTGCCACCATCAAAAAAAATAGCTCATGGGAGACAAGAAACATAAAAACACTGATATGATATTGTAGGTCTATCCTAATGTTACCACATCTATAATGTGAAGCAGAAGTAACCCTTTATGTGGGAGATGTTTTTTTGTGGTCAGGTAATGGGAGCTAGGTTATATGCACCGATTTTTTTAAAATAGAGAATAAGATCCATACAACTTTAAAATTAATTTGTATTACCTTATTAAATTTACTAACCTCAGACTTGTATTGATTTGTATTGATTTTTTTTTTTAAACATACCAAAGCTTGTAACCCACATCAAGGGTCCTCATTGGCTTGTGAGTCCCTAACTAAAAAGAATTTAAAAAATTCCCCACCGAACAAAAAGAAATGGTGAAAATAAAAAACTTACCATCCAAAGGCAGATTCAATTTAAATGCAGAGGGAATGAAAAAAGTCACAAACCATTTCGAACTCCATAAGTTCTTAGTCACTGGATCACCCATGTGAAAAAAGGCTTTAAAGGGGTTGTCCAACCTTTGGGACTTCTTTATCGGTACCAAGCAGGGTGTCATATCTATTGATTTTCCTGCATTCTGGGTCTGTCCAGTGATCTCCTGGTTCCCAGCCTGTAAAGTTCTGGATGGACAGGATCATGTGCACTGCTACAGGAAATTACTGGCCTCAGTGGTGAAGTGTCTCCCGACAATGATGTGCCACTTTTGGACAAATCACTGCTGAGGCCAGTCATTGTCTGCATCAATTCACATTACCCTGTCCATCTGGAAGTTTACAGGATGGGGACCAGCAGATTGCTGAACAGAGCTAAGGAGCAAGAATGGAGAAGCAGGTATGACTTTTTCAATAGGTACAAAACGCTGCTAGGGGAAGTTAAAAAGTTCCAAAGGCTGGACAACCCCATTAAGAATGTCATATCACTACTTTGCATCATAATTATTTGCATTGCACACAATATAGTATTTTACTATACTTTTAGTATTCTATTTTACAAGATGTGTTGATGTTATTCATATAAATGAATACTATAAAAGATGCGCTTACTCTGCATAAATGTCTTTTTGACTTAATATGATATAACATATCCATACTTACTTGCACAGTAAAATATACATTTTTGCAGATGACACTAAACTGTGTAAAGTAATTAACTCGGAAGAGGACAGTATACTGCTACAGATGGATCTGTATAGATTGTATGCTTGGGCAGAGAAGTGGCGGATGATGTTTAACACTGACAAATGAAAGGTTATGCACATGGGATGGAATAATGCAAGTCTCCAGTACATACTAAATGGTAAAACACTGGGTAACACTGACATGGAAAGGGACCTAGGAATTTTAGTGATAGCAAATAGCAAACTAAGCTGTAGAAACCAGTGTCAGGCAGCTGCTGCCAAGGCCAATAAGATAATGGGTTGCATCAAAAGGGGCATAGATAACCATGATGAGAATATAGTCTTGCCACTTTACAAATTTACAAGTCTAAAATGCCGGTCTTAATAAATGTGCTCCTTAGTGCTTGAACAAATCAAGATCGAAGTCTCCATACAGCATTAAAACTAAGTATTTGAACAGATCCAAAGCTCAATTCACCCAAGCCTAATATTTTTGAGTTTTTGTATGAGTATACAAGCTCTCTTTTACTTTAAAATGAGACCCTCAGTATATATATGGTTATTCTTTAACCCCTATACTGGACTTTGCTGCCAGAGAACCATCAGGCTGCTTCCTCTTGCAGTAGTCCCTGTGTGGTTGATAGCTAAACCCTGTGAGCAGAAACAGTGGTACAGAGCACCGAAGGATCAGGCAAAACCATAATAAGGGGCAGACCGAGTTCTGGGCAGGCAGAGTACCTGTTAATCTGTGAAAGCACAGATCAAGTCAGGCAGTGGAGAGTCAGGAATTGGCCACAGAATACCACACCTTCACAGTAACATACAAGCTAGATACACCAATTGCCCAGGCACCTTCCCCTTGAGATAGTGTCACGGTCATATTGGTGTTTGACCGTGACGCGGTTGCCATGCAGACTGGTTGCCGGTGACAACGTGTTGTTGTCAGTTTGCATGTGCACTTCCCCTTTAAGGTTTGCCTCCCTGCTGTTTGGTGTGCAAGGGGTTATTCTTGCTAGTGGGGATTAAGGTGTTTCCTGGGTGTGGCCGCAGGCTTGATATATACCTGTGGCTTGCTGGCTAGGGGCAGTTGTACTACAGTCTTGCTTGGTGTTGTAGCTTTGCTCCTTGCCTGGGTGTTTCTGCCCAGTCCTTAAGGGGCCACCTTATGGAACATAAATTGCCCTCCCTTATGTACCCTCCATGTACCTTTACCCTCACTTGTATGTGTAGTGTGGGTTTATGTTCAGGGTTTTTTGTACGTCTTGTTTGTTGTTACATGTCTGGGATGTTGTTGGTGTTTCTCCTTGCATGTGTGCAAGATGTTTCCCTGTGTGTGTTGTACCTCCGAAAGGGGGCTGGTTTCCCAGAAGGGTGAACCATAAGTCTGGATGCAGTGCTGCCTGGGGCTGCCGTGCACCTTGCTGTATGGGGCCCAGGTAGTATCAGGTGTGCTGGATTCCGGTGTGTGGTGTTGTTTGTACTGTGT
Organism: Bufo bufo; assembly: GCF_905171765.1. Classification (NCBI taxonomy): domain Eukaryota; kingdom Metazoa; phylum Chordata; class Amphibia; order Anura; family Bufonidae; genus Bufo; species Bufo bufo. Next base: position 335,344,444 of record NC_053390.1, read on the forward strand.
CCTATTTGGTGTGTGGGCACCTGTACTTATGCATGGGTTCCAGTCATGGTGGCTGCGGCAGGTAAGTGTGTTTCTGGTGTTCTTACATGCCGACTCTGTTGCTGTATTCAGTCGTTCACTTTTCCCTGCAGCTAGGCCTGTGGTGTCTTGGATGAACCTGGTTGTCTCTTGTCCCTGTCTCCTAACCTCAGGGATATTCAGGGATTTCAGGGTTCTGAGGTTTCCAGTGTATGGGCCCTCCTACCTTAAGGGTCGGCTCATACAGTTATGAGAACAGGGCCATATTTAGAGATGCTATTGGAGGTGACCAGCTGCCTTTTCTTGGTGGCCTGGTCTAGCTGCTACCCTTATCCCTTTTACATTGTACGGTGGGGGGTTTCCCCCACTCCCCACCATGACAGGAAGGTGCTTTAAGTACCTACTCAGGGTTGAACAGCCATAGGCTGTGTAAGATTAGGCTGTGCACGTGCTGGCCCTTTAAGAGTCAGAACACGTTTGCACGCACCTAAAAGGCAGGCTGTAGAGGCCTTGGCAGCAAGCAGTGGAGGAGCTAACATGAGATACTGGCAGCTGTCCTGCTGCTGGAGAGCAGAGGAGGGCCAGCGGGTCCAGACTGTCAGGACATCAGTGGCAATAGATGGGTAAGTGCAGCGGCAAGTGTGAGGAAGTGGAATGGCAGCACCACAGGCCGCTGATATAACATATTCCATGTCACCTGACCTGTCTTGTCCAGCAGGACTATTTTGGACAGCAAAAATACAAAGCAAGGGCTCATGCACATAACCAAATAAATTTTGCGGTCCGCATAAAAACGGATCCGCAAAAAATACAGATGACATCCGTGTGCATTCCGTATTTTATGGAACAGGACAGCTGCCCCCTAATAGAGATGTCCCGAACTATTCGCCGGCGAATAGTTCCCGGCGAACATTGCTTGTTTTCGTTCGCCGCGGCAGGCGAACATATGCGATGTTCGGTCCGCCCCCTATTCGTCATCATTGTGTAAACTTTGACCCTGTACCTCACAGTCAGCAGACACATTCCAGCCAATTAGCATCATACTCTCCCTCCCAGACCCTCCCACCTCCTGGACAGCATCCATTTTAGATTCATTCGGAAGCTGCAGTGTCACAAATTTGACTAAGTTGTAATCGCAATGTGATTAATATAGGTTATATTAATCGCATTGCAAATTCAACTTAGAGCTGGGTTCCTAATGGTTGTTGTATTGCTAGAATATAACGAAGATTGAGAATATAGTGCTATATTCGTTATATTCGTCAATTCTAGCAATACAACCATTAGTAACTCAGATCTAAGTTGTAATCGCAATGCGATTAATACAGGTTATATTAATCGCATTGCGAATTCAACTTAGAGCTGGGTTCCTAATGACCCTGTACCTCACAGTCAGCAGACACATTCCAGCCAATCAGCCGCGTATCCTCCCTCCCAGACCCTTCCACCTCCTGGACAGCATCCATTTTAGATTCATTCGGAAGCTGCATTCTTAGTGAGAGCAGGGACAGTGTAGCTGCTGCTGATTTAATAGCTAGGCTAGTGTATTCAGTGTCCACTACAGTCCTGAAAGACTTCTTCATCTGATCTCTGCTGTAAGGACAGCACCCCAAAAAGCCCTTTTTAGGGCTAGAACATCAGTCTGCTTTTTTTTTTTTTTTCTGTGTAATCTAATTGCAGTTGCTGCCTGCCAGCGGTGTGTGTCAGGCTCACAGCGTATACTGTGCCCACTTGCCCAGTGCCACCACTCATATCTGTGTCACAGTAGCTTGCATTTAAAAAAAAAATAACATTTTTTACTGTAAGATAATAGCAGTCAGTTGCCGACACCGCGCGTGGTTTCATGCCCTGCAAGTGCACAGTGTCACCAGCGCAACTCATATCTGGTGTCACATTCGATTCCATTTAAAGAAAAACAACAATTTGACTGAATAATATAGCAGTCAGTTGCACACACGTGGTTGTGTGTTTAAGGCCCAGCTGCAAGCGCATAGTGTCACTTCAGTGCAACTATATCTGGTGTCCACATTCGATTCCATTTAAAGAAAAACAACAATTTTTTTCTTAAATGGAAACGAATGTGACACCAGATATGAGTTGCACTGAAGTGCAAGTCATATCTAAAGAATTTTTTTTGACAATTTTGACTGTGAATAAATAGCAGTCAGTTGCACACACCGTGTTTGTGTGTTTTAAGGCCCAGCTGCAAGCGCATAGTGTCACTTCAGCGCAACTCATATCTGGTGTCACATTCGATTCCATTTAATAAAAACAACAATTTTGACTGTGAATAAATAGCAGTCAGTTGCACACACATGTTTGTGTGTTTAAGGCCCAGCTGCAAGTCCATAGTGTCACTTCAGTGCAACTCATATCTGGTGTCACATTCGATTCCATTTAAAGTAAACAACAATTTTGGCTGAATAAATAGAAGTCAGTTACACACGTTTTTTGTGTGTTTAAGGCCCAGTGCAGTGCATAGTGTCACTTCAGCGCCATTCATATGTGTTGTCACATTCGATTCCATTTAAAGAAAAAAAACTATTTTGACTGAATAAATAGCAGTCAGTTACACACGTGTTTGTGTGTTTAAGTCCCAGCTGCAAGTGCATATCACTCATATCTGGTGTCACAGTAGCTTGCACGCATAGTACAACTTAACGAATCAAAAAAAAATGACAGGCAGAGGCAGGCCACCCCGCAGGGGCCGTCGTGGTGCTGTGATTTCCTTTGGCCCTAGAATAATGCCCAGTGTTCAGAGGCCACGTACCCTGAACTTGAAAAGTTCTGAGGACATAGTTAACTGGCTAACACAGGACACCTAATCATCTACAGCTTCCGCTCGGAACCTTGACGCATCATCCTCCTCCAGCTCAGCTTCGGGCACCTCTCAAGTTACCACTCGCCCGCCTTCCGCCACCACCAACACTAGCACCACAGCCACTTCACTTGATCTGTCAGAGGAGTTATTTACACATCAGTTGGAAGAAATGAGTGATGCGCAACCATTATTGCCAGAGGTTGAAGATAACAGGGATATGTCTCAGTCAGGCAGCATTACACACATGGACATACGGTGTGATGATGATAATGTTGTACCCGCTGCTGCTTCCTTTGCTGATTTGTCAGATATAAGTGAAGCGGTTGATGATGACGATGTGTCCGTGGATGTCACGTGGGTGCCCGCTCGAAGAGAAAAAGAACAGGTGGAAAGTTATGATGGGGAGACAGAGAGGAGGAGGAGGAGACGAGTTGGAAGCAGGGGGAGGTCGTCGCAAGGAGCTAGTGGCACAGTCAGACAGCATGCATCGGCACCCGGGTCAGCCAGACAGCACGCCAATCAACGCATGCTGTTGCCACCACCAGAATGCCGTCATTTCAGAGCTCAGCAGTGTGGAATTTTTTTTGTGTGTCTGCCTCTGACAACAGCGATGCCATTTGCAACCTGTGCCAAAAGAAACTGAGTCGTGGGAAGTCCAACACCCACCTAGGTACAACTGCTTTGCAAAGGCACATGATCGCACATCACAAACGCCTATGGGATCAGCACATGAGTACAAGCAGCACACAAACTCAAAGCCGCCATCCTCCTCCTGGTCCAGCATCTTCAGCCACGTCAACCACTGCTGTCCTCCTTGCCCCCTCTCAACCATCCGCCACTCCGCCTCTCGCCTTGAGCAGTTACTGCTCATCTGCCCACAGTCAGGTGTCTGTCAAGGACATGTTTGAGCGTAAGAAGCCAATGTCACCCCCTTGCCCGGCGTCTGACAGCTGGTTTGTCTGAACTCTTAGCCCGCCAGCTTTTACCATATAAGCTGGTGGAGTCTGAGGCTTTCAAAAAATTTGTAGCTATTGGGACACCGCAGTGGAAGGTACCCCGGCCGAAATTTCTTTGCACAAAAGGCAATCCCAAACCTGTACTCGATTGTGCAAAAGGAAGTAATGGCATGTCTGGCACACAGTGTTGGGGCAAGGGTCCATCTGATCACTGATACCTGGTCTGCAAAGCACGGTCAGGGCAGGTATATCACCTACACTGCACATTGGGTAAACCTGCTGACGGCTGCCAAGCATGGAATGCGTGGCTCTGCAGAGGAGTTGGTGACACCACCACGACTTGCAGGCAGGCCTGCTGCCACCTCCTCTACTCCTACTACTCCATCCTCTTCCATAACCTCCTCGGCTGAGTCCTCTTCTGCTGCTGCGTCTTGCTCCACATCAACGGCACCCCCCCAGCTCCCCAGGGGCTATTCCACATCCCGGATACGACAGTGTCACGCCGTCTTGGAGTTGACTTGCCTGAAAGCAGAGAGTCACACCGGACCAGCACTCCTGTCCGCCCTGAACGCACAGGTGGATTAGTGGCTGACTCCGCACCACCTGGAGATCGGCAAAGTGGTGTGTGACAACGGAAGCAATTTGTTGGCGGCATTGAATTTGGGCAAGTTGACACATGTGCCGTGCATGGCACCTGTGTGTAATCTTATCGTACAACGCTTTGTGTATAGAGTACCCGGCTTACAGGACGTCCTGAAGCAGGCCAGGAAGGTGTGTGGCCATTTCAGGCGTTCCTACACGGCCATGGCGCACTTTTCAGATATCCAGCGGCGAAACAACATGCCAGCGAGGCGCTTGATTTGCGACAGCCCGACACGTTGGAATTCAACACTCCTAAAGATCGACTGCCTGCTCCAACAAGAAAAAGCTGTCAACGAGTATTTGTATGACCGGGGTGCTAGGACAGCTCTGCAGAGCTGGGAATTTTTTTTGCCACGTTACTGGACGCTCATGCGCAATGCCTGTAGGCTCATGCGTCCTTTGAGGAAATGACAAACCTAGTCAGTCGCACCGAGAGGCACCATCAGCGACATCATCCCATTTGTTTTCTTCCTGGAGCGTGCCCTGCGAAGAGTGCTGGATCAGGCCATAGATGAGCGTGAAGAGGAAGAGGAAGAGTTGTGGTCACCATCACCACCAGAAACAGCCTTATCAGCATCGCTTGCTGGACCTGCGGCAACACTGGAAGAGGATTGTGAGAAGAGGAGTCAGAGGAGGAATTGGCTGTTGAGGAGGAGGAGGAAGACCAACCACAACAAGCATCCCAGGGTGCTCGTTGTCACCTATCTGGTACCCATGGTGTTGTACGTGGCTGGGGGGAAGAACATACCTCAGTGAGATCACTGAGGACAAGGAACGGACATGAGTAGCTCGGCATCCAACCTTGTGCAAATGGGGTCTTTCATGCTGTCGTGCCTGTTGAGGACCCTCGTATAAAAAGGCTGAAGGAGAACGACCTGTACTGGGTGGGTCATGCTACTAGACCCATCGGTATACGCAGAAAAATGCCTGAAATGCTACCGAATTACCGCAAGTCGGAAAGGATGCAGCCAGTTCCAAAATTAATTCAAAAGTATGCTTTACTCAGCATATAAGGGTGATGTCACAGCACAATGGAATCTAACAGGGGAAGAGTGAAAGTAATCCTCCTCCTCCCACGACCACGCCGGCAAGGACAGGACGCTTTAACAGACGTGTTGTTGATGGAGGACATGCAGAGCTTTTTAAGTCCTACGCATCGCCACAGCCCTTCGGAGTCCACCCTCAGAGAACGACTCGACCGACAGGTAGCAGACTACCTCGCCTTAACTGCAGATATCGACACTCTGAGGAGCGATGAACCCCTTGACTACTGGGTGTGCAGGCTTGACCTGTGGCCTGAGCTATCCCAATTTGAGATAGAACTTCTGACCTGGCCCCGCTTCAAGTGTCCTGTCAGAAAGGACCCTTCAGTGCAGCAAGGAGGTATTGTCACTGAGAAGAGAAGTCGCCTAGGTCAAAAAAGTCTAGATTACCTCAACTTTATTAAGATGAATGAGGGATGGATCCCGAAGGGACTGACAGTGGGCGATACATTTGACTAAAAAAGGCCTGATGAGATGAGCTGCCTTGGGCTAAAAATTGTCAACACGCTGCTGTATTTTATCTCTGAATGCCGGATGACTTGCATGACTTATCCGCCACCAACTAGGGTTCAAGCTGCAATGTTTTAGGGCACTTTCTGCCTGGGAAACATCAATTTTTCTGGCCGCTGCAACAATACCTAGTTTTTCAGGCATGTGTACATGCCTAATTTTTCTGGCCTCTGGTGCTGCACTGCGGCTTCAAAAACCAAACAAAAAAAAGGCACATACATGTGTCAATTCCCCTTCATGATCGTTACCTTGTTGTTGTGAAGGGACTTGCGTATCACAATGAAGCGACCACCTCTATGAGTGTGTTGGCAATGGCAATGTTGGCACACCCCAGATAATAAGGTCGTTGCTTCATTGTGAACAGACCAAAAGCGATCGGCTGTATAATTTTGCATAGAAAAAACATAAATTTTCTTTGTGATCATCTAAGGTGATCATTAAAGCCTACTAGGCCAATATTGGGCCCACACTGCAGAATCATTGTTTTCTGGGTCACTTAACTGTCACTGACTACTCAGCACGGACCATAGAATTTGAAAAAAACACCATCGCCTGCAATCTCCCAAACGTGCGCACGAGCACAGTCTTCACTACACCAAGATTGACGCATAGAGGTATAAATTTATGTCATGAGTGTGTCAACATATGACAACATCTTTGCGGTGTCTAAAATCTTATTCCATACACGTCCCCTGATAGGGGGACGTAACAGGGATTAACTGATAGGAATAGTACTACTTACTCACATAGAAACACATAGTACATTAGGCCGAAAAAAGACATTTGTCCATCCAGTTCGGCCTTCATCCTGCAAGTTGATCCAGAGGAAGGCAAAAAAAACCCTGTGAGGTAGAAGCCAATTTCTCCTCACTTTAGGGGAATAAAAAATTCCTTCCCGACTCCAATACAGGCAATCAGAATAACCTCCCTGGATCATACGACCCCCTCTCTAGTAGCTATATCCTGTAATATTATTACACTCCAGAAATACATCCAGGCCCCTCTTGAATATCTTTATTGTACTTACCATCACCACCTCCTCAGGCAGAGAGTTCCATAGTCTCACTGCTCTTACCGTAAAGAACCCTTTTCTATGTTTGTGTACAAACCTTCTTTCCTCCAGACGCAGAGGATGTCCCCTCGTTCCAGTCACAGTCCTGGGGATAAATAGATGATGGGATAGATCTCTGTACTGACCCCCGATATATTTATACATAGTAATTAGATCTCCCCCTCAGTCGTCTTTTTTCTAACGTGAATAACCCTAATTTTGATAATCTTTCAGGGTACTGTAGTTGCCCCATTCCAGTTATTACTTTAGTTGCCCCTCCTGGACCCTCTCCAGCTTTGCTATGTCTGCCTTGTTCACAGCAGCCCAGAACTGTACACAGTACTCCATGTGTGGTCTGACCAGTGATTTGTAAAGTAGTGAGGAATATGTTCTCATCACGGCATCTATGCCCCCTTTTGATGCAACCCATATATCTTATTGGCCTTGGCAGCAGCTGCCTGACACAGTTTTTTTGCAGCTTAGTTGCTGTTTATTAAAATTCCTAGATCCTTTTCCATGTCAGTGTTACCGAGTGTTTTACCATTTAGTATGTATGGGTGACTTGCATTATTCCTTCCCATGTGCATAACTTTACATTTGTCAGTGTTAAACCTCATCTGCCACTTATCTGCCCAGGCTTCCAGTCTATCCAGATCCCTCTGTAGTAGTATACTGTCCTCTTCAGTGTTAATTATTTTACACAGTTTAGTGTCATCTGCGAAAATTGATATTTTACTATGCAAGCCTTCTACAAGATCATTAATAAATATATTGAAGAGAATAGGGCCCAATACTGACCCCTGAGGTACTCCACTAGTGACAGTGACCCAATCTGAGTATGTACCATTAATAACCACCCTCTGTTTTTCTATCATTGAGCCAGTTACTTACCCACATACAGACGTTTCTCTCCAGTCCGAGCATTCTCATTTTATATAATAACCTTTTATGTGGTACAGTGCCAAATGCTTTGGAGAAGTCCAGAGACACGACATCTATTGATTCGCCGCTGTCAAGGCTAGAACTTACCTCCTCATAGAAACTGATTAAATTAGTTTGACATGACCGATCCCTCACGAAGCCATGCTGATATGGTGTTATTTGCTTATTTCCGTTAAGATGCTCTAACATAGCATCTCTCAGAAAACCTTGAAACAGTTTACCCACAACAGATGTTAAACTTACCGGCCTATAGTTTCCAGGCTCTGTTTTTGGACCCTTTTTGAATATTGGCACCACATTTGCCATGCACCAATCCTGTGGGACATTCCCTGTCAGTAAAGAGTCCGCAAATATTAGAAATAAGGGTCTGGCTATGACATTACTTAATTCCCTTAGGATACGGGGGTGTATGCCATCCGGTCCTGGCGATTTGTCTATTTTGATCTTTTTAAGTCGCTGTTGTACTTCTTCCTGGGTCAGACAGGACACTTTTAATGGCGAATTTATTTCAACATTCAGCATTTCATCTGACAGTTTATTTGCCTCAGTGAATACATTGGAGAAAAAAATATTTAACAGCTTTGCTTTCTCCTCGTCGCTCTCTGCGACTCCCCCCTCATTACTCTTTAAAGGGCTGACCCTTCAGATTTATACTTTTTAACATTTATATAATTGAAGAACATTTAAGGGTTAGTTTTACTCTCTTTGGCAACTAATCTCTCGGTCTCTAGTTTGGCCGCTTTTATTTGTTTTTTACATGTTCTGTTTTTTTCCTTATAGTTTTCCAGTGCTTCCGTGCTACCCTCCTGTTTTAGTGTTTTATATGCTTTCTTTTTGTCATTTATTGCTTTCTTTACCGTTCTGTTTATCCACATTGGTTTCTTTTTGTTCCTTAACCTTTTATTCCCATACGTATGTACCTCTCACAATGAGATTTTAGGGATGTTTTTAAAGATATCCCATTTTGTGGCTGTATTTTTATTTTTGAGGACTTTGTCCCAGTTTAGTTAGGCCTATGCCTCTCTTAGTTGGCTAAATTTAAGCTTTTGAAGTTGGTATTTTTGTTCCTCCCTGTAGAAACGCTCTTTTGAAGATAATTGGAAGGTTATTACTTTAATGGTCACTATTTCCCAGGTGTCCCCCAATCTGCACGTCTGTTGTTCTGTCAGGTCTATTGGTTAATATTAAGTCCAGTATGGCCCGTCCCTCTCTAGTCGGGTCCTGAACCAGTTGGAGAGGAATTGTCTTTGGTTATTGCCAAGAATCTGTTTCCTTTATGAGATATACAAGTTTTCAGTTTCCCAGTCTATATCTGGGTAGTTGAAGTCCCCCATAATAAGCAGCTCATTATGATTTGCCGCCTTGTCTATCTCGTTTAGTAGTAGATTTTCTGTGGACTCTGGTATATTAGGTGGTTTATAGTAGACTCCTATTAGTAATATATTGTTGTTTTTAGCTCCATGTATCTCTACCCACAGTGACTCCACATGTTCATGTCCTCACTTATATCTTCACAGAGTGTGGGCTTTAGACAAGACTTTACATAAAGGCAGACCCTCCCCCTCTCCGGTTTTTACGATCCTTTCTAAACAGACTGTAACCTTGTACATTAACTGCCCAGTCAAAGCTATCATCCCAGCCATGTCTCAGTTATTCCCACTATGTCATAGTCTCCCACACATCACTAATTCCAGTTCACCAGTTTTATTAGTCAGGCTTCTGGCATTAGTATAACATACATTTGAGAGGTTTGTGATATATTTTTACCCTCAACCTTTCCTTCTGAACTGTTCTAGTCCTCCTTCCATTCCTCCCCCCCAGTCCACTACCTTGCCCCCGGTCTCAATCTGCACTATCTTCCCCTCTATAGTGTAATTACCCTCCCCCCCCAGTCCCTAGTTAAACACTCCTCAACCTTCTAGCCATCTTCTTCCCCAGCACAGCTGCCCCTTCCCCATTGAGGTGCAGCCCGTCCCTACGATAGAGCCTGTAGCCGACAGAGAAGTCGGCCCAGTTCTCCAGGAACCCAAACCCCTCCATCCTACACCAGTTCTTGAGCCACTTGTTAATTTCCCTAATCTCCCACTGCCTTTCTTGTGTGGCCCGTGGTACAGGTAGTATTTCGGAAAATACTACCTTTGAGGTCCTTGCCCTAAGCTTTTGACCTAAATCCCTGAAATCATTTTTAAGGACTCTCCACCTACCCCTAACTTTGTCATTGGTTCCGATATGGACCATGACCGCTGGATCTTCTCCAGCCCCTCCCAGTAATCTGTCAACCCGATCCGCGATGTGTCGAACTCTAGCGCCAGGAAGACAGCACACTGTTCGGCGATCACGGTCTTTGTGACAGATTTCCCTATCTGTTCCCCTAATAATTGAGTCTCCCACTACCAGCACCTGTCTGGCCTGCCCTGTTCTCCTGGTCCCCTGCTTACCGGAGCTGACATTCCCCTGACTGGCAGAGGAAGTGTCCGGCTGCGGCAGTGCCGTCCCTGGACTGATATCCCCCTCATCTGCCAAACGTGCAAACTTGTTGGGGTGTGTCAGATCAGGGCTAGCCTCCCTGGCACTCTTCCCTCTACCCCGCTTTCTAACTGTTACCCAGCTAGCTACCTCACTTTCCTCAGCCTCCTCTCTGTCACCCTCCCCCTCATCTACCCCAAAGAGTGCTTGCTCGGTGAGAAGCAACTTTTTTGCAAATTGGTCATGCCTCTCAGTGTTGCACTTGCCCATTTAGAGACTCGATTAGCGATTCCAAACGGGTAATTTGCTCACATCTTGAACAAAGATATGCACCTTGAACGGCTGTTCCAGGACTGCATACATCATGCAAGATGTGCACTGGACTGCGTTGTCAATTGTGCAACTCATAAATGGGGATTACACCACAAAAGCAAAAAATACAATACAATGTAGTAATAAGAAACAGGTTAATTGCAGTCCCCCACTGAAGTCCCTGAATCTAAAGTCACTTAATCTTAAGTCACACACTTACGTAACCACACTTAATCAACCACGCGTCGCGGTCAAACTCGCGTTATATATCTCCTTATATAAATATAAATGCAGCTCACTGCACCAGTCTGGTTTGTTTCCCCTCTGAATCAAAAAGGAACGTACAGGGATTAAACTGGACGTAACAGGGATTAACTGATAGGAATAGTACTACTTAACACACCACTCCTATCTGTGGCACAGTAGATTGCACGCGCAGTGCCCCAAATTGGACATAGGAGGACCGACCAAGCATCTTTTTCCATCTCCCGGTTCCTAAAATCGATTCCATATACACGTCCCCTGATAGGGGATGTAACAGGGATTAAACTGATAAGAATAGTACTACTTAACACACCGCTCCTATCTGGTGGCACAGTAGATTGCACGCACAGTGCCCCAAATTGACGTAGGAGGGAACCGACCAAGCATCTTTTTCCATCTCCCGGTTCCTAAAAATCGATTCCATATACACGTCCCTGATAGGGGACGTAACAGGGATTAAACTGATAAGAATTAGTACTACTTAACACACCGCTCCTATCATGTGGCACAGTAGATGCGCGCGCAGTGCCCCAAATTGGAAGTAGGAGGACCGACCAAGCATCTTTTTCCATCTCCCAGTTCCTAAAATCGATTCCATATACACGTCCCCTGATAGGGGACGTAACAGGGATTAAAACGTAAGAATAGTACGACTTAACACACCTTATATTAACGCAGAGAGAGGCTAAACGCAGAGAGAGAAGTCTGAAGAAGAGGAGTCAGAGGAGGAAGGTAGCTTTGAGGAGGTGGAAGACCAAACACAGCAGGCGTCCCATGGGGGCTTTGTTTTCACCTTTCAGGGACCCTTGGTGTTGTACGTGGCTTGGTGGAGGAAGGGACCTTCAATGACATCAGTGAGGACAAGGAACGGGACATGGCTAGCTTGGTATCCAACCTTGTGCAAATGGGGAGTTTGCAGTTGTGCAAATGGACTGTTTGCGGTGCGTTAATCGGGGAGTTTGGTCTGTCACTGTGAAGCGGGCGTAACCCTTACACTACCTGATCGATACATCATACCTGATGTTTTAAAGCACGTTATTCCAAACTATTTAGGAATGTTAGGTGATTATGCCCTTTATGGATTAAAACCAGACTCTGCGTCAACTATGTAATTTTCCATGGGAGTTTTGCCATGGATCCCCCTCCAGCATGCCACAGTCCAGGTGTTAGTCCCCTTGAAACAACTTTTCCATCACTATTGTGGCCAGAAAGAGTCCCTGTGGGTTTTAAAATTCACCTGCCTATTTGAAGTCTATGGCGGTTTCGCCGGTTTGCGAACAGTTGCGAAAACTCACGTTCGCCGTTTGCGAACGGAAAATTTTATGTTCGCGACATCTCTACCCCCTAATAGAACAGTGCTATCCTTTTCTGTAATGCGGACAATAATAGGATATGATCTATTTTTTCGCAGAACGGGCATACGGAAACGGAATGCACATGGAGTGACTTCAGTTTTTTTTTTTGCGGACCCATTGAAATGAATGGTTCCGCATACGGTCCCGCAAAAAAAAAAATGGAACAGACACAGAAAGAAAATATGTCGCAGTGCATGGGCCCTTAGACCAATTTTACCCATTAAGAGTAATATGTACATTTCTCCACTCATGGCCACTACAGGTAAGCGAATTTTCTTGATATTCATATTGGCAGATTTGATTTGGGTACCATATAAATAAATTGGAGCTGAATTGAAATGACACAGAATTGCCCTGAAAAGTCATTATTGACACTCTGAGGTCTCTAGGATTGTATCCTACTCCATTCAAGCTCTTTAACATCAAGACAGCATACGTAATTTCAAAGTGACAGCGACTTATATGACTATGGGACAATGGCTGGTAGTGGGGGTAATGAACAACCTGTTTAATAATGCTGTAAGCCGTGTACTGGGGTGGGCTTCCTAGGATGCAGAGAAGTCACAAACGAGGAAAGCAACTCTGACACCAGCTTTTGCAAAAACAGAATTTTACTAACACGTGATAATAAACACAACCACAAATACTGAGAACATAAGATAAGTTTACATACACCCAGCCCAAAGGCTGAGACTCCTGTGTTGCACAGCATGGCGCCCCCTGATGGATGCCAGCGGAACTTTTGCGGTAATTTACCTACTGGTGGGCACAACTAAAACTGCCTCGCCGTACCTATTATTACTCTGAAACAAACACAAACAATTGGTTGGGTGCTTAGTACTGGCCTGCGGTGCAACACAGCAGTTCACAATCTTACCTGCTCTATATTATTCCCCCTCCCATAACTAGTCCGGTAGCACATGCCTGATTATTTCTCCTGAGCAAAACGCAGAACTGGATAGAGTTCGTGGGGGTATTTATTAGCTCTCAAATATGCAATGTCCTTTTTAGTAATGGAGTACTTGTAGTAGAGTAGCAACACTTTACGCCTGACACAAAGCAGAGACCCTAACTATCTAACTACAGGCCTGGTCTAAGTCTCTAGGTGCCAACACTGCAGTGTGATGCGTACACGATCTTACCAACCCGGGTCTGCTCTTTATCCACTGATGTCTCTGAACCGAACAACCAGTCTCTCCAGCAAACACGAGGTCCCACAGGGTATGAAGCTTGTTCCTTAGCTCTTGTCAGCCTTCCCGGAAACAATCCTCTTTTCCCTGGACAGGATCTGGGTCTTGGACAACAATCAGCTTCACTCAGCTGGATCCATTAGCTTTTCTGCTCACACAGCTCCTCAGCTCTCAGCTCCTAAGATGGCTGCAGCTTCTTCTAGCAAGTTCTCAAACCCACACCTCTCATAAATATGGAAATATATATGCAGTCAGTCAGCTGTGCCTGGGAAACAGCAGCATCTTGTGGCCAAACAGCAGAACGTCAGTCCAGAACATTTCATTTAATCCACACACAGTGTTCAAACAATGGGAGCTGTTTCTCAATCTCACAATACACTGCATGGTGTGATTTTATTTTATTTTATTTAAATTTTTTTATTTTTTATAACATTAACAAGGTACATCAATGTGTGCTTTACACCTTGCAAAGGTGTGTAGCAAAATATGACATATGACATTACATATGGTATGTATCAGATACAGCAATATAATTAAAGTCTCATGAATACAGGTTTGAGTCTCTCATTATCACAGGTTTACAGTTGCTTCAACCTTAATATTTTAGCTACAGGTAATATGGTATCAAGAACATCAATGGTGGATGCACCAGGTAAGGGCAATATAGAGGGGATGGTAAGTGGATTGTAAGCGGGCAGTATTTTTCTTTCCCAAATAGACTCATATCATTAGACTTCAGCTAGCAGAATATAGGGTTATGTTTTATATATAGTTCGGGTGTCTACATTTTTGCCATAGATGCCACTGACGTTGAAACTTTGGGTGGTTCCTAGCTTCCCATGAGGAGAGTTCCTCAAAGCGAAAGATTTGGTCTACTTTCAGTTTCCATTGCTCTATAGAGGGAGGGATGGATGACAGCCAACATTTTGGGATTAATAATCGAGCTGCCATCAGTAGCTGCTTGAAAAGGAAAGGCATTGGGAGGTCTGCCTTGTCTAAATCCAAATCCAAGTTAAGTAGGGCTTTACTTGCTGACATTTGAATTCTAGTTTTACATATTAAGTTGCTGATTTTGAATATTTCTTCCCACCAAGTTTTAATAATCGGGCAATCCCACCAAATATGGAAAAATGTTCCCCTACTATTACCGCACCTCCAGCATGTGTCGGATGCTGATGCTGAGTATAGTGAGGTGATATCAGGGGTTTTGTACCACCTAGTTAGTATCTTGTATCCATTTTCCTGTATTCGTACACATCTGGAGGAGCACTGTGGAGAAGACAGTACATTCAACAATATGGAGTTTGAAATTTCCTGTCCCAAATCCCTTTCCCAGTGGCGAACAAACGCTGGTTTAATGGAGGTTGCTGGAATGTTTAGCCTTTTGAAGAGTTGTGATATTAGTTTCTTTGGGGGGATAGGATTGGAGACTAAAGCCTCAGACCAAAGTAGGGGTCGATGGATGTCACTCATTGTTACATGTTGAGAAATGAATGCATGTATATATGATGTGGAGGAGATGTGTATGCGGTCAGTATCTAAGAGCGCTTGGAACTCCCTGAGTCTGACTAAGGAACCATTGGCATCAAAAAATGATAAAATTGAATGTGTTGAGTCCCTCAAGTCCCTTGGGGTACAATCTCTTACTTCGGGCAGTGCTGTTCCCAGAATATCTCTAATGGAAAGAAGAGGGGAGGGGAAGGGTATAGAGCAGTGAGAAGATTGAAACCATTTCCACACGTTTAAAGTGGCTTGAATGATAGGATACGGTGAGGAGGGTAAGTTACATGTGCTTTTGTTACCTAATAGTAGGGATCTAAGTGGTTTGTTTACCAACTCCTGCTCCATTGCTATCCAGGGTTTTGTGCTATTAGGTCTAAGCCATTCTATTATTCTAGACAGTAATACTGCCTTTCCATATAACTCTGGGTCTGGTAGGGCTATACCTCCGAAACTTTTAGGACGGGACAGGAGTTCGTAAGACAGTCTTGGTTTTTTCCCTTTCCAAATAAATGTGCGGAAAAGTTTCCTTAAGGAGTTGTAGTAGGCTTTGGGAACTGGGATGGGTAGAACCTGCTGTAATTATGTGAGGCGGGGGAGTATTAATGACATTAGTAAATTCTTTCGTCCAAACCAAGATATGGTTGGAATATCTAATTTATCTATGCTAGAGGATATTTCTTTTAATAATGGGGTATAGTTTAGTGTAAACAGATCTTTGGCGTTTGAGCTAATTTTAATTCCTAGATATGTTATATAAGGGGAGGACCAATTGAAGGGAGAGTCTCTTTTTAAGCTATTTTGGGTCGATTGAGGTATCCCTATACATACTACTAGAGATTTTTGCTTGTTGATTTTAAAATTGGAGAAAGAGCTGTAGCAATCTAGGTGTTTTTGGATGATATGTAGTGAGTCTATAGGGTTGGATGTCATAATCATGATATCATCCGCAAATGCGCCTATTTTATGGTCTTTGCCTCCCAGGAACACCCCTCGAATATTTTTGTCCGCTCTCAGTTTCAAAAGGAGTGGTTCCAAGGCCAGAACGAATAGCATAGGTGACAGGGGGCAACCTTGCCTAGTGCCATTTTGGATAGTGAAGGGGTCAGAAAGGTCTCCATTAATCAATATAGAAGCTGAGGCTTGAGCATACATTGCGAAAGTAGCTTGTACAAAGGGATCAGGTAGGCCAAACCGATGAAGGACATGTTTCAGAAAAAGCCAATTTATTCTATCAAATGCTTTTTCCGCATCTGTGCTTAACAATAGGAGAGGTCTGGAGCAATTAGCAGAAAAATGTACAATGTTCAGTACTCTAGCCGTATTGTCTCTCCCCTCTCTGCCCCTGATAAAGCCCACCTGATCCCCATGTATTATTGAAGGAAGGAAAACCGACAATCTATTAGCCAATAACTTCGCAAGCAGCTTAAGATCTATATTGAGGAGGGATATGGGCCTGTAGTTGGCACATTGCTTTGGGTCTTTCTCTTCTTTAGGAATCAAAGTAATATGGGCTTGTGTCATGTCTCTAGATCATTTTTTACCTTGTAAAGCTAGGTTACAAACCTCAAGTAGGTGAGGGAGTAAGCATTGTTGGTATGTTCTGTAGTATTGTACTGGAAGGCCGTCAGGGCCTGGGCTTTTGCCAGAAGGCGTTTGTTTTAAAGCAGTTTTGAGCTCACTAATAGTGAATGGGGATGCCAGCTTTTGCCTCTGATCTTCAGGGATAGTCGGAATTGATATTGAGTCTAAAAAGGAGGATAGGATGGATGTATGGGCCTCAGGGGAAGATGTTTGGGGTAGATTATATAGAGCTTTATAAAACTCTCTAAATTGTGCACCTATTTCTTTAGAGGAATATAGGGGGGAACCTTGGGGGGATGATATTTGATGGATGTAATTTGCTGCTCTCCTCTTTTTTATCCTGCTCATCATAAATTTTGATGTCTTGTCACCGTGAGCAAAAAACTTATGTTGCGAGTTTAGAAAAAGCTTAGCTGTAGATTGTTGCAGCATGGATTTCAATTCAGCTCTGTAGCCGGTAGTTCATTAAGTTGTAGTGCGGAGAATGAGCGTTTATGCAAAGATTCCAGGGCCTGTATTTTCTGGCAAATAAGATCAAATTTTTTGGTTCTTTCTTTTTTTTGGTGAGCTCCCATGCTTATGAAATGTCCCCTAATAAAGGGTTTGTGGGCATCCCATAAGGATAAAGCAGAGATGTCAGGGTTTTTGTTTAAGGTAAAGTATTCCTCAAGGAGTTCAGCAATCTTATTTCTAGTACCCTGGTTTCCCAATAGGGATTCGTTCAGGCGCCATTTAAATTTATATTGTCTGGGGATCGGTGCAGAAAGTAATAGGGAGATAGGTGCGTGGTCAGATAAATGTATAGAACCTATTTGAGGGTTACTACAATATTGAAGGTGCTCTTTGGATACAAATAAGTAGTCCAGGCGTTGATATGAGCCATGAACATTCGAGTAAAAAGTGTAATCTGAAGTAGTAGGATGTAGCGTACGCCAGACGTCTATAAGGTGAAGGTTCCAAAAACCCTCTCTGATGTATCGCAAAGTTTTAAGGGATAGGGCCGATTTTAAAGTAGAGGAATCCAATTGAGGGTTTAACGTAGCATTGAGATCTCCTCCTACTATGGTCAGGCCTTCAATGAAGGAGTTAATGATAGAAAAAACCTTTGAAAACCAGCTGTGGTGACCAGTATTGGGTGCATAGAGGTTGATGATAGTATATATCTGAGGGCCAATGCTGCCCTTAACTAGAATGTAACGACCTTCAGGGTCCTGTATGTGTGACTTGTATTGGAAAGGTACTCTCCTCTGGAACCCAATACTCACCCCCCCTGATGCAGATGAGTTACCTCCACAGTGGTACCACTGTGAATAGTGGCCGTATGAGAGATTGGGGTACTGGTTGAATTTGAAGTGCGTCTCCTGGAGGAGAAGGACAGTGGCTCCTAGTTTGCGTAACAATGAGAAAACCTGACTCCGTTTAGAAGGAGAATTAAAGCCTTTGACATTGTAGGACGCAAAGAATAGGTCAGCCATTTTGTTTGATGTATGGTGTATTACCTTGCAGAATGTCCCTCCTCCTCCAGGAGAACGCAGCTCCAAGAAACACACCTGGTGAGATCTGGGTAAGCAGAGTGAGGTCCAGAGGGAGTTTTTGTTTCTGAAGAGACTTCAAAGCACAGAGTACATGTACCTTCATAACATAAAGAATAAAACAACAGTTAACAGAATAAAAAACGAAAAGCAAAACGAAAAGTAAAACTGTCTGTGACATAGACCCTAAGGGACGGTTCATCACAGAATGGATTAGGGGGAAAAGGTTAAATAACCATTAGTGATCCCAATGCACCATATCCAGCCTCGTAAGTGAGGTTACCAGACAAACACGTGAGAAATGATCATGAGTGTCCTCTTATTATATATGCTCAATATAAGTGAGTATGAGAGGTTGCATGGTATGAGAAAGAAGAAGGCAAGCAATAAAGGGTTAAGAGTATGAGAACATAAAAACATGTGAGACTCGTATAAGAAGAATAGTTATGCGAGAATTCAAACAGGTATGTTAATTAACATATAGTAAGTAGATAGAGATTCACGATGTAGGGTCTTTATGGGGTGAACTGTATGTTTCTCCTCTTGGACTTCTGCGATTTTGGAGTGCGAGGGTGTTCAAATGGGATGATCACAGGCAGCTCCGGTAATTCCAGGATGTCTTGGTATAATTCCCAGTTCTCAATGTCCATGCGTGGAATCTGAAGATGGTCAAAAATTCCAGCTAGATCAGTGAACGTTGAGATTGTGAGACGACGACCCTCATGTGTGAAGGTGAGTCCAAATGGAAAGTTCCACCGGTACAAAATCCTATTGGACCGAAGCCAGTCGGTTAGAGGTTTCAGGGCTCGTCGTTTTCTCAGAGTTGAGGGAGCGAGGTCCTGGAAAATCGTGATAGGTGATCCCTCACATGATAATGAATCATGGTTTCTGGCCATCTCTAGCAACGCAGCTTTGACTTGAAAATTTAGAAATCGGCATATCACATCCCTGGGTGGTTCGGATGGCTTCGGTTTAGGCCTCAGTTCTCTGTGGGCACGTTCGATGATAATATCTATCTGATGCTCCGGGCCTAGTAAGGATTTACATATCTCCATGACAGAGGCTGGTATATCTGCAGCTTGGACAGATTCGGGTATCCCCCTGAAGCAGAGATTGTTCCTCCGACCACGGTTCTCTTGGTCCTCCATAGCGCTGTGTAGGTCATTCAGGTGAGTATGACATTTTTGTAAGGAGGATGCTGTGGCTGACTGATGGGCTAGAATCGTGGCTTGGTGGGATTCTAAGGAAACCACTCTGTCTCCGACATGTTGGATATCTTGGCGCATGGCCGTTAGTTCTGTCAGTACAGGCTCCATCGCTTTGCTAAGCGTCTGTTTCAAGAACCGGCGCGTGATCGGGAGTGCTGCTCTGTTTTGGGGGTCTTCGGCATCCGACTCTCCTTCAGAGATATCTGTTGCGCACTCACTGACCTTAAGCGAGGGAGTAGGCGCCATCTTGGGCTCCCGGGCCGCGACTGTGGCGGCTGCTTTTTTTATAAATTTGTCCATGTCTCCGCTCGGAATTGTGTTCCTATTGGAGCTGGACGAGTCTCCATACTTTGTTTGGCCTATCTTGACCATCTCTCCGGTTGTCAGCTGAAGTATGCTGGTGCTTTATAGGATCTGTAACGGAGAGCTCCTGACTAAGCTGCCATCTCAGTCTGGCGCTAACTCCGCCCCCTCGTGTGATTTTATTTTTAAACTAAACATTGTCGACAAATTATACCTTTTTGGTGGTAGATGCTGTCTGACTACTGTCTACGGACCTGTAAAATAATGTCCTGTAAAATAGTTTAGAGTCGATTAGCTCATTTATAGTGGCTACAAATCTCATCCTGACCATGGGTCTGATTGCCCAAACTAATAGCATAATAAGTCCTTAGGATGTTATTTCAGGTCACACAGGCACAGAAATGTGCCCGTATTACCGCTAAGTGAAACTGACCTAAGGCTAAATTCGATCTATGTCTGAGCTACACAGTAGGCATATCAGCCAGGTGGCATCTGAGAATGTAGATTTAGTGGCTGTTACGGAGACATGGTTTAATGAAAGAAATGACTGGGACATAACCATACCAGGGTACTCTTTATACAGAAGAGACAGAGAAGGCAAGAAAGGAGGAGGAGTGGCCCTGTATGTGAAAGATAGCATTAAATCTAACCTAATACAAGTTGGTGAGGCCAACATAGAGTCAGTTTGGGTTACGTTGCAGTTTGCTAACCATGCAGTAACTCGTGTAGGTGTGATATATAGACCACCTGGTCAAGTTAAAGAACTAGATGATCTACTAGTTGAAGAAATAGCTAAAATGACAATGAAAGGAGAAGTTATCATTATGGGAGATTTCAATCTTCCAGATATAAACTGGAAAACCAAAATAGCAAGTTCTACCAGGAGTACAGATATTCTAAATTCCCTACTGGGGTTATCTCTACAACAAGTGGTTGAGGAGCCAACCCGGAGGGAGGCCATTTTGGATTTGGTATTCACAAACGGGGATTCGGTATATGATGTCATTGTAGGTGAAACCTTGGGATCTAGTGATCACCAGTCAGTGTGGTTTAATATAAGAACTGTGAAAGAGTCCCACCACACAAAAACAAAAGTTTTAGATTTTAGAAAAACAGACTTTTCAAAATGAAATTAGTCATAAATGAGTCCTTATCAGACTGGAACGGATTACATGGAGTCCAGGAGAAATGGGACTACTTAAAAGGTGCATTATTGAAGGCAACAGAAAATTGCATTAGACTCGTCAGTAAAAGCAAAAAAAGGAGGAGACCAATGTGGTACTCAGCAGAAGTGGCCCAAATCATTAAAAATAAAAAGCTAGCATTTTATAATTATAAAAAAACCCAGAGCAATGAAGATAAGGAAATCTACAAGATTAGGCAGAGAGAGGCCAAGCAAGTTATAAGAACTTCTAAAGCGCAGGCAGAAGAAAAACTAGCTCAGTCTATGAAAAAAGGGGATAAGACATTCTTCAGATATATAAATGAAAAAAGGAAATTAAAACAAGGAATAACTAAATTAAAACAAAGGACGGAAGGTATGTAGAAGAGAATAAAGGGCTAGCCGACTGCCTTAATGAATACTTCTGTTCAGTTTTTACAAAAGAAAAAGGAGAAGGACCTCCACTAGAAAGAATGACTATTAAATCGTTTGATGCATGTATCTTTACAGAGGAAGATGTTCTAAGTTTGCTGTCTAAGGTGAAGACAGATAAGTCACAGGGGCCTGATGAGATACACCCAAAATTATTAAAAGAGCTTAGTGGTGAGCTGGCAAAACCGTTAACAGATTTATTTAACCAATCATTAGTAACAGGAGTCGTCCCGGAAGATTGGAAATTGGCAAATGTCGTGCCCATTCACAAGAAAGGTAGTAGGGAGGAATCGAGCAACTATAGACCAGTGAGTCTGACATCAATAGTAGGCAAATTAATGGAAACCCTATTAAAGGATAGGATTGTGGAACATCTAAAATCCCATGGATTGCAAGATGAAAAACAACATGGGTTTACTTCAGGGAGATCATGTCAAACAAATCTTATAGATTTTTTTGACTGGGTGAATAAAATAATAGACGGTGGAGGTGCAGTAGACATCGCATATCTAGATTTTAGTAAGGCTTTTGACACTGTCCCACATAGAAGACTTATCAATAAACTGCAGTCATTGAGCATGGACTCCCATATTGTTGAGTGGATTAGGCAGTGGGTGAGTGACAGACAACAGAGGGTTGTAGTCAATGGAGAACATTCAAAACAAGGTAATGTTACCAGTGGGGTTCCACAGGGATCTGTACTGGGACCGATTTTGTTTAATATCTTCATAAGTGATATTGCAAAAGGCCTCGCTGGTAAGGTTTGTCTTTTTGCTGATGACACAAAGATATGTAACAGGGTTGATGTTCCTGGAGGGAAACGCCAAATGGAAAAGGATTTAGGAAAACTAGAAGAATGGTCAGAACTCTGGAAACTGAAATTTAATGTGGATAAGTGCAAGATAATGCACCTGGGGCGTAAAAACCCAAGGGCAGAATATAGAATATTTGACACAGTCCTGACCTCAGTATCTGAGGAAAGGGATTTAGGAGTAATTATTTCAGAAGACTTAAAGGTGGGAAGACAATGTAATAGAGCAGCACGAAATGCCAGCAGAATGCTTGGATGTATAGGGAGAGGTATAAGCAGTAGAAAGAGTGAAGTGCTTATGCCGCTGTACAGAACACTGGTGAGACCTCACTTGGAGTATTGTGCGCAGTACTGGAGGCCATATCTCCAGAAGGATATAGATACTCTAGAGAGAGTTCAGAGAAGAGCTACTAAACTAGTACATGGATTGCAGGATAAAACTTACCAGGAAAGGTTAAAGGACCTTAATATGTATAGCTTGGAAGAAAGAAGAGACAGAGGGGATATGATAGAAACTTTTAAATACATAAAGGGAATCAACTCGGTAAAGGAAGAGAGCATATTTAAAAGAAGAAAAACTACCACAAGAGGACACAGTTTTAAATTAGAGGGGCAAAGGTTTAAAAGTAATATAAGGAAGTATTACTTTACTGAGAGAGTAGTGGATGCATGGAATAGCCTTCCTGCAGAAGTGGTAGCTGCAAATACAGTGAAGGGGTTTAAGCATGCATGGGATAGGCATAAGGCCATCCTTCATATAAGATAGGGCCGGGGGCTATCCATAGTATTCAGTATATTGGGCAGACTAGATGGGCCAAATGGTTCTTATCTGCCGACACATTCTATGTTTCTAAATCTTTTTTATATATATTTCGCCATGATTTGTTGTTCCTAGTTAGTCTTTCGGTTCTGCCTGATAGTTATGTCTGACTAGGTCTACATCTGACTGCCAATCAGTTACTAGTTTGTGAACTGAGACCCAGGGATACAACTGGTTAAGGCCAAACTTTCTTGAAGGATCCCTGGTAAAGAACCTCAGTGGTGGATTGATTGCAGTCCGAGGGGTTCATTTTTGAATGTTTGGCTACATTAACTGTGGGTCCATGTCCACTCAGCTACAAGGCCCTTTAATCGCTGCTGTAACTTCTATGGTGTTGTTCTGCCCTCTGCCCAAGACCCCAGTACTTGTGGAGAGGAAAAAAGAAACACTTGCAAAGGTATTTTGCTGATGCTGTAAATTGTACTAGCAGCAATTATCAGATTATACATGATTATTATTATACAGATTAAGCGTGAAGAATGTTT
The DNA here is from genome assembly GCF_905171765.1 of Bufo bufo. Classification (NCBI taxonomy): domain Eukaryota; kingdom Metazoa; phylum Chordata; class Amphibia; order Anura; family Bufonidae; genus Bufo; species Bufo bufo. The sequence continues at coordinate 335,367,851 of NC_053390.1, forward strand.
ACATTATTTACAGTGAGATCATGCAGTCAAATAAATGGTTCTTAAACATCACTTATTAATAAGATGAGAACTGCTTGGTGTATAACTTATCTACTCTTGTAAGACTCAAGTGGATTGTTTGTAGACTCATGTGTACTTGTAATTCTCTCAGTATTGTAACATTGTGCGGCAGTCACATTTTAGAATATTGTGAGAATGGAATTGAACAAAAGTAGGTTGTTTTTTTAACTGCAATCAATATTAAACAATATTGTTATTACCAATACAGCAAACATTACAAAAGCTAAAGCCCCACATTGTAACTCAGCGGGTGTGGACCCTCTGTCCAGCTGAGCAAATTTAAATCGGTTGTCGGGGTTCAAGGCTGAATCCGGACATATCCCCATTTTCACCCAAGCAGCCCCCCTGAAATGAGCATCAGAGCATGCTCCAATGCTCTCCTTTGCCCTGCACTGAATTGCGCAGGGCAAAGGCTTTTTAGGAGATCCGGTGACGTACCAGGCTCTGCATGGGGAAAGCTAGAAGGCTTCCACCCAGCAGTGAACCCGGTGACATCATCGACACTAATAGGCGGGCTTTAGCGGTGCCTTAGATACAGCGGATGACAATCTTCCATGAGACTCTGTTTGTAGTTTCCATCTGCGCAGGAAGGAGAGAAACTGGTTTCCTAAGTATAAGGACAGAATGGTTAGTCCTATCTAAGTCACATGATGCCATAACTGAAAATGAAGATGTGAATTTCTGTATAAATTAAGCATCTAAAAATGTAACTTTATTACTAAAGGAGGTTTAATATCTATTTGAAATGGAAATCTGAAAAAAAAAACATGGGAGGGGTTCTTTAATTTCATTTCAGTTTTCCACCACCTGTTACTGGAAAGCTAATTTCTGCATCATCTTTTAGTGTGGATTTACCCTGACATCATGGCCAGGATACTGCTCTTTGAAAACCACTTTCGGCCTCAAAACCAAGATTATAATTGTATGTGTGAACCCACAGCTTTTTGGAAATAAGGTATGGCATATATCTCGCCACTTTGGTCCTATCAATTATTTATACATTTGTTATAGATTAAAAGTACCAATTCTTTATGGCCATATCTATATACCATTGCTACATCATCTTGAGGGTACTTCATTACCGCTTTCACAAGAATATCAAATATATCTGTTGACTTCTGTTGATATCTGGGAATTTTCAACCTACTGTACACACATATTAAAGTTGTTGACTAGGTTTCGGCAATTAATTTGCCCTCTCAGTCTTAGTATGTGTTTAGTGATGATCGCATTTATTCATCAACATGACTGTTACAATGTGAGATAGGAATCGCATACAAATGCATCTTATATTGCATAGCGACGGTACATCTGAGGCCTCCATGAAGTACACCACTTCCTTTTTCAACATAACCCAATTCTGATTCTTGATACCCTGTACCACCAGTACAGTCATTCTCTATTTAGGTTTATGTACGTATTGTACACCACTGTTGTATGTAGGGCATTTCACATTGTCCCTTGATAAACCATTGCCTAATGGGGAAACACATTGGGACTTAGGAGTAGGGTGCTTAAATTTCTGAAGGTTTACGGTAAGTACCCACCCAATAATTATATTACTTATCGGAGCTTAGCCACGCCCAAGCCAGTGATAATAGTCAAGACGTCACCATGCCTGCAGGAAATAGCGAGAAGGCTGCGGCGCTACTGCAAGCACTGCTGCCTTCTCTAACAGCTGATTGGCAGGGATCCCGTGTGTCGGACCCCCGCCTATAAGATGCCGGTAATCTATCAAAGGATAGATCATCAGTAATAAAAAGGTGTAGAACCCCTTTAATGAGTTTGGTTTGACGACTGACTAGTGGTGCCTCTGTTAGTCTATCCACTAACCGGGGTGTCCTACTCTAGGGACCCCCATCAAGAACTGGATGCAGTTTACTCCTTTGGAGATCAGTGATATTGTGTTATTTTGTTATGATTAGGGACATGTGTTGCCCTAATATTAAGCAGACCAGACACAGCAGTCAATATACTGTGTGAGTTACTGATGCACGGTTCCGCCATGTGGAGGAGAGCAGCCACTTCTTCTCCACATTGTGACACAGTGTGAGTGACTACACTAAGAGTCACTCACACATTGAACATGCTGTCTTCTGCGTCTGACTGCTCTGCTAAGTGAGGAGGAGTGTGGGACCTTTCATTGTCAATCCACAATTTCTCCTCTTTTATCAGAGTACAGTCTCCAGGCCATGGGCTATTTAGGTTACAGTGGTCAGGTCAGGATTTAGGAAGACATTAGAGCACTGAAGCACAAAAGTTTTTTTCTTGGGCCCCCTTGCTCACAGAGCTCTGCTGGACTTTTTCTTGTCTTACTGTAATGGCTCTGTATGTTTCAGACAGGCAAAGAGCAGAGTTCAGGTGGCAGTGCCTAAAATTCAGCTTATCAATAAGGAGCACGAAGAGTACAGCATCTCCCTACTTATTGGCTAGCCGTGTGCCTGTCACGACTGTGACTGATCCAGACAGGTCTGGGAGGAGAAGGTCGCAGCGACTTGCTACTCGCGATAGCTTGTGAGTTTGCTCCATGGTTCAGGGTATGTCATCTGGGTTTTGCCTTGTGAACCTTTTTGTCCTGACTGGGAGTTTGTAGGCATCCTTCTCAGGTGAGTCCTGTCTGCCACTCCCAGCTACTATATTAGTTTCAGTTTCACTTGCAGTCATTGCCAGATATAGTCCTTACTTCCAGTTCTATTCTGACCATTGAAGGAGATCGTTTGATGGTGTTGCTGTGGAGCCTCTTGTCCGGCGTGGACTGTCGTGATTGGGATCACCTTCTCTGCTCGTGACTGGATAAGTGGATAAGTCTATCTCTGCTATAGTTTGTTTGTTGCTGTCTTCCCCTGCTGTTCTCCTAGACATGAGTGATGGTGACTAGTGCTCCCATCGGCCTTTCCCCACTCTAGGCTTGTTAGGGTGACTGAGGGTTTAGGCATCCAGCTCGCCGCACGGGTTCACACCCCGTCTAGGGTATCAGGGCAGACAGGTGCCAGCTTAGGGTTAGTCAGGGGTGGCCATTCCATTCCCATCCATAGATAAGGGTCCCCCTTCCCCTCCGTCTGGTGCGACACGACTGCTGCTGGGATAGCAGTCGTGACAGTATATCTGGCCTTTAAAAAAAAAAAAAAAAAAAAAAGGGACATTTCTTTTTTTTTTTTTTTCCTGCTTGCTGTTTTGCTTTGTATTTTGTCTGTTCCACTATGGATCCGGTTTCGGTTTTGGCGAAACAATTACAGGGGATATCCCTTGAAGTGGCAGGATTAAAAGCAACAGTGCTGCAGCAGCAATCCTTGGGTTCCACCGTTGCTACGGGAAACCAAGGTACTCCTGAGCCAAAAGTGGCTTTACCTGATAGGTTCTCAGGAGGGAGAGACCAATTTCTAACCTTCAGAGAAGCTTGCAAATTGTTCTTCAGGTTACGCCCTAGATCCTCCGGCGGTGAGGAACAACGGGTGGGCATTGTATTTTCTCTCCTGCAAGGAGATCTGCAGGCTTGGGCTTTCTCCCTACCATCAGACTCTCCGGCCTTACGATCAGTGGAGGAGTTTTTTGAAGCCCTGGGTCTTGTATATGATGACCCGGACAGGGTCTCACTGGCTGAGTCTAAGCTACGTAGACTTCGGCAAGAGAACCGGTCTGCTGAACTATATTGTTCCGAATTCCGTAGGTGGGCTACTGATACGTTATGGAACGACTCGGCCCTTAGGAGTCAGTTCTGCCAGGGGTTGTCTGAAAAATTAAAAGACGCGTTGGCGGTATACGAAGTCCCTGGGTCTCCTGAGGCTGCTATGTCTCTGTCCATAAGAATCGACAGACGACTCAGGGAGAGACTATTAAATTTTACGGAGGCCTCTATAGGGCAGGGATCGGTCTGTTATGGTCCAGTCGAACCAATGCAAATAGGGGGCGCCACTAGACGGGTGAATCCTCCTAAGTTCCGCCGTAGGTCAGAGGTTTGTTTTCGTTGTGGGGGGAGGGGTCATTTTGTAAAGGTTTGTCCCTCAGAACCCAAGAGACCACAAACAATGGAGCCGCCGGAAAAACTAGAGTCCCCAGATTGTGCGGAGGAGAATAGTCTGGGCGTATTCGTTTCCTCCATACGCATGTCTCAGTTTTTGTTGTCCGCTACCGTTGAGGCGGGCAATAAAACTGAGATCTGTTCCGTCTTTTTGGACAGTGGGGCGGGGGTCAACTTGGTGGATTCACGGTTTGCTCAGGCTCTGGGTTTTACTCCGGAACCGGTATGCAGAACTATTCCTGTTTTTGCCATCGACTCCTCCCCTCTTACTCAGAGAGAGTTAACTCAGATCATCCATAATATCCATCTGCAGGTAGGGGACCTCCATAAAGAGCATATCTCTTGTTATGTCCTGGACGGTCTTCTGGCTCCTATGGTATTGGCGCTTCCCTGGCTGGTGACTCACAATCCAGTGGTGGATTGGCAGACCGGGGAGATTGTGGAGTGGAGTGAACATTGTAAGGACAACTGCTTGAGTAGTAGGTGCTCTACACTCTCTGTAACATCTTTACCTGCCTTTCTGTCAGATTTTATGGATGTGTTCTCTGAGAAGGGTTGTCAGGGGTTACCACCTCATCGTCCATATGATTGCCCGATTAATCTATTACCTGGGGCAAAACTACCTAAAACCCGGTTATACAATCTTTCCGGCCCGGAGAGGAAGGCTATGAAAGATTATATTTCGGAGAGTTTGGCTAAGGGACACATCAGACCCTCTTCTTCACCTGTGGCTGCAGGGTTCTTTTTCGTTAAAAAGAAAGATGGGGGCCTACGTCCTTGCCTGGATTTACGGGAATTAAACCGGATAACTATCCGAGATCCCTATCCTCTTCCTCTCATTCCCGACCTCTTTAATCAGGTTGCTGGTGCTAAATGGTTCTCCAAAATGGATCTCAGAGGAGCCTATAACCTGGTTCGCATCAAAGAGGGGGATGAGTGGAAGACGGCTTTTAATACTCCGGAAGGGCATTATGAAAATCTGGTCATGCCATTTGGTCTTACTAATGCGCCTGCGGTATTCCAACATTTTGTCAACAATATTTTTAGTCACCTTATCGGGAGATTTGTTGTGATATATCTTGATGACATCCTGGTCTATTCCCCGGATCTGGATACACATAAGATCCATGTGAGACAAGTGCTGCAGATATTAAGGGCCAACAAATTGTTTGCTAAGTTAGAAAAATGTGTGTTCGCCGTAAAAGAACTGCCATTTCTGGGGTATGTGTTGTCAGATTCAGGTTTCCGCATGGATCCAGAGAAAGTCCGGGCGATTATAGACTGGGATCTGCTTGAGAACCTGAAGGCATTGCAACACTTCCTGGGGTTTGCCAATTTTTATAGAAAGTTTATAAAGAACTATTCCTTGGTGGTCAAACCACTGACGGACATGACCCGTAAGGGATCCGATTTTTCCAAATGGTCACATGCAGCCAAAACTGCCTTTGCATCTCTGAAGGAGAGATTCACCTCGGCCCCTATTCTCATACAGCCAGATGTCTCGCTTCCTTTTATTGTAGAGGTTGACGCATCAGAGGTGGGGGTGGGAGCGGTACTATCTCAGGGCCCGTCCCCTGGTGAATGGCGTCCGTGTGCTTTCTTTTCGAAGAAATTGTCTACTGCAGAAAGGAACTATGATATTGGCAACAGGGAACTTTTGGCTATTAAGTTGGCTTTTGAGGAGTGGCGTCATTTTTTGGAGGGGGCGGTTCATCCCGTCACGGTGATTACTGATCACAAAAACTTATTATATCTGGAGTCTGCTAAACGTCTCACCCCTAGACAGGCTCGGTGGTCGTTATTTTTTACTAGGTTTAATTTTGTAATAACCTATCGCCCGGGGGCAAAAAATACTAAGGCGGATGCATTGTCTTGAAATTTTCCTGGAGGGAGTGATGTTGAGGTACCAGAGCCCATTTTGCAAAAGGGGGTGGTGGTCTCTGCATTACACTCAGGTTTGGAGGGGAGGGTGTTGGAAGCTCAGGGGGACGCCCCGGCCTCCTGCCCCTCGGGTAAACTGTTTGTGCCAGAAAATTTACGACTGGAGATACTAAAAGAACACCATAACTCCACACTGGCAGGACACCCAGGTAGTAGGGCAACCTCTGAGTTAGTGTCTCGTCGGTTCTGGTGGCCTAAATGGCGCCAGGAGGTGTTGAATTTTGTGTCTGCATGTGCTACCTGTGCTCGTTCTAAGGTAGATCATACTCGTCCGGCAGGGCGTCTTTTACCTCTGGCCATCCCCAACAGGCCTTGGACGCACCTGTCAATGGATTTCATTTCGGATCTACCAGTATCAGCGGGGAAGACTGTTATTCTTGTAGTTGTTGACAGATTCAATAAAATGGTGCACTTTATTGCTCTTGCCGCATTGCCTAATGCTAACACACTGGCTCAGGTTTTTATTGACCACATCGTGAAGCTTCACGGGGTCCCTTCCGATATTGTTTCGGATCGTGGTACCCAATTAGTTTCTAAATTTTGGAAAGCTGTTTGTTCTCGTTTAGGGGTTCATCTGTCGTTTTCTTCATCTTTCCATCCACAGTCCAACGGTCAGACTGAACGTACCAATCAAAACCTAGAGACATATTTGAGATGCTTTGTTTCCGAAAATCAGGAGGAATGGTCATCTTATTTACCGTTAGCCGAGTTTGCCATTAATAATCGTCGTCAAGAATCCACCGATAAGTCACCATTTTTTGGTGCGTATGGTTTCCATCCTCAGTTTTGTACGTTTAGTGAGGGGGGGACCGTCTCGGATTCCCGAGGAGGAACGATTTGCGTCTTCACTTTCTTCAGTGTGGCAGAGTGTGCAAGAAAGTTTGAAGAGAATTGGTGGTAGATACAAACGTGCGGCTGATAGGAAGCGCTCTGAAGGTCCGGACCTTGGGGTGAATGACTTGGTGTGGTTGTCTACCAGAAATATCAAGTTGAAGGTTCCCTCGTGGAAATTAAGTCCGAGATTTATTTGTCCTTATAGGGTAATTAAGATCATTAACCCGGTGGCTTTTCGTCTGGAGCTACCTCAGACTCTAAGGATCCATAATGTCTTCCACAGATCTCTGCTTAAGAGATATGTAGAACCTCCTGAATCATTGCCACTACCGCCTCCACCGGTGGTTGTTGATGGCAGTCTTGAGTTTCAGGTAGAAAAGATTGTTGATTCACGATATGTTCGCCGCTCTCTTCGGTACCTGGTGCACTGGAAAGGTTATGGTTCCGAAGAGAGAATGTGGGTTCCAGCATCAGAGATAAAAGCGGACAGACTCATTCGGGCTTTTCATAGCTCCCATCCGGAGAGGCCTGGTCTTGAGGGTCCAGGGGCCCCTCGTAGAAAGGGGGGTACTGTTACGACTGTGACTGATCCAGACAGGTCTGGGAGGAGAAGGTCGCAGCGACTTGCTACTCGCGATAGCTTGTGAGTTTGCTCCATGGTTCAGGGTATGTCATCTGGGTTTTGCCTTGTGAACCTTTTTGTCCTGACTGGGAGTTTGTAGGCATCCTTCTCAGGTGAGTCCTGTCTGCCACTCCCAGCTACTATATTAGTTTCAGTTTCACTTGCAGTCATTGCCAGATATAGTCCTTACTTCCAGTTCTATTCTGACCATTGAAGGAGATCGTTTGATGGTGTTGCTGTGGAGCCTCTTGTCCGGCGTGGACTGTCGTGATTGGGATCGCCTTCTCTGCTCGTGACTGGATAAGTCTATCTCTGCTATAGTTTGTTTGTTGCTGTCTTCCCCTGCTGTTCTCCTAGACATGAGTGATGGTGACTAGTGCTCCCATCGGCCTTTCCCCACTCTAGGCTTGTTAGGGTGACTGAGGGTTTAGGCACCCAGCTCGCCGCACGAGTTCACACCCCGTCTAGGGTATCAGGGCAGACAGGTGCCAGCTTAGGGTTAGTCAGGGGTGGCCATTCTATTCCCATCCGTAGATAAGGGTCCCCCTTCCCCTCCGTCTGGTGCGACACGACTGCTGCTGGGATAGCAGTCGTGACAGTGCCTGACTGTGACAGACAGGAGGGAGGCGCAAATGTCATTAGTAGTGTTAAGCGCGAATATTCGAATTACGAATATTTATCACGAATATACTTCGAGAATTCGTGAATATTTCGAATATAGTGCTATATATTTGTTTTTCGAATATTCGTCATTTTTTTCCATATGAAGTTATGCTTCCTCCCTGCTTAAGTTGCTTGCTTTTTTGACCCACACCCGTATTGATCACGTAATATTCGCATATTACGCGATCATTACATTGCCGATTTTTAGTGTAAAAAAAAGTAGAATATAACGAATATTTGAATTCGCGAATATTCGCCGAATATTCTACAAAATATTCGTGAAATATCGTGAATTCGAGTATGACCCCTGCTGCTCATCACTAGTCATTAGGCAGATGGCAGGCTGCAGCATTAGCAAGGAGGAAGAAGGTATGTAGTCAGGTCAGAAAGGTGGTGGGGCCATTCAGCCAGCCAGGCCTCCCGCTGAGTTCGAGGCAAGCTGAGTTTGAGGCAAGGAGAGTATTATAAAAATAATATATAGGTGATCATGTGTTTTTTTTTTTCTGCCGTCAGTCACCTATGCTTCTACAGTGCATTCGGAAAGTATTCAGACCCTTTCACTTTTTTTATATTTTGGTTATTATGCAGTATTGTGCTAGAATAAAAAAAAAGTTCAAAAATGTCCCCATTATTCTGCACTCAGTACCCCATAATGACAAGTGAAAACAGAATGTTCAAAATGTTTGGTAATATATTGAAAAGGAAAAACTTAAATATTACACTGACATAAGTATTCAGACCTTTTACTCAGTACTTCGATTACATCTTACTGTCTTTTTGGGTACGATGCCACAAGGTTTGCACACCTGGATTTGGGGATTTCCTGCCATTCTTCTTTGTAAATCCTCTTAAGCCCTGTCAGGATACTGTCGGTGGACAGCCATAGTCAGGTCTCTCTAGAGATGTTTGATTAGGTTCAACTCACTCAAGGACTTTCACGGAGTTGTTCCTATGCCACTCCTGTGTTGTCTTGGCCATGTGCTTAGGGTCAATGCTATGTTGGAAGGTGAACCATACACTTAGTGAGACGACACGGTGCATATGAGAACAGAGAAGACAGAAGCAGTGAAACCACTCCTGCCTTCTCTTCCGTCTTTCACAGCAAGGTCTAAATATGCTATGACGTGTGTTTTAGGGATCTGGAGTTAACGCTGTAAATATAGGTTAAAGAAGTCAAATGTATTAAAAAATCACTAAACTTTGATGAACATGTAATAAAAAGCCATCATCAATGAACCTTACTGGTGAACAGATCATTGGGAGATTTTGCTGCTTTCATACAATTAATAACATTTGGTTGGAAATAAAATGTTTCCTTCAACTGTAGGAAAATAAGGCATACTTTTAGCAATGACAGATATACAATTTATGACATTTTTGCTACTAAAAATACTTTCTGTCAAATTAAACTAGCATTTTTGTTCCTGTCTGCAGAGTTGTTTGTCTGCAACGTGTCAGCCCTTAGTCAAAACCAGCAACTAAACTAAATTATTTAAATCTGCTAATCTCCCTAAAAGGCTGACTACGTGCTAGAATAAACTGTCAACCGATGCAAAAATATGTGAGCTGAAGAGAAGCAGCACATGGGGGATTTGCTTCATTTGCTTGTGAGGTTTATTGTATAGTAAATGGGAATCAGCACAAGAATGAGATGCTGCTTTTTAGCTGTAATAGTTTTAAAATTCCATCATCTTATGCATGGATATTAAACGTATAAGTCTGTAGTGCATAACAAATTCCAGCACTTGTGTTTTCTACTTTAGCGTATATTTGCATTTAAAATCGAGACGGATTACATTTGGCAACAAGCAATAAATACAAAAGGGTGAGACCGTCAGAAATTACTAGGACATATTTTGGCACAGTTTTTTTCTGTTATTTTACCCTTTGGTGGATAAAAGAAACCATGAGGTTGCTGAATTGGTGCAGTTCAAAATCAACACGGTGCCAACAATTTAATATAGGTCCTCAGATTGAAAGGTGTTGTCCTATGGTTAAAAAAACAACAACTTTAATATTGATTGGACCTGTGCAACCCACCACACATCATCCCCCCACCCCCCTTGGACTTGTTCCGCTGATCTGCTACTTGCAGGCAGCGCGGGCATGAGTTCAGTCACTTCGGTGCGCAATCCCGTCCTGCGGCATGTGATCCCGCGAGACCCGGGACGGGACGCAGGACGGGATTGCGCACCAAAGTACCTGAACTCATGCCCGCGCAGCCCGCAAGTAGCAGATCAGCGGAACAAGTCCAAGGGGGGTTGGGGGATGATCTGTGGGGTTGCCCAGGGTCCACTCCCATCTAAAGTGCCCAAGCAAAGATTTCTGCTGTGGTGAGGAAATGAAACATAACAGATATTGGAAAGTTACCGAATTTTGTATTATATAATGACTGCAGTCTGCAGTACTGCACTTTATTTGTGTAAACCAGAACACCCCTTTAAGCATGCCTTTAATGTACAATTTCAATACAGTGGGCTTGTGCCCCAGATGTTTTCAGACCCTAGCAACACCCCTGCCCGTAACCCAATAGCTTTCCCACAACAAGATTGCCTCCCATAGATTGACTCCCAGGCCTGCCATAATTAAAGGGGTTGTTCCATGATAACAACTTATCCCCTGTGCACAGGATAGGAGATAGGTGTCTGATCGGGGGGTCTGCGACTGCTGGAGATAGCTAAGCGCTTGTACTCGCTTCTTTTAGCATTTCCATAGAGTTGAATAGAGCAGCAGATGCACTTGTGTGTGCCATTCTATTCAAAAGGGTACAAGTTGTAGTCATGAGACAGCCTTTTTCCTTTTGAGCCCTAACTCAGAAGAATGTTTTGAAAAATCTATATTTTAAAAGAAACATTGGTATCATCCCTTTTCCCTATTTTGCATATAAAAATAAACAAAATATAAACATAATTTTCATTGTGATGTACAAAAATAACTGAACTATTAAAATTGATTCTGTATGGTGAATGCCATAATGGAAAAAAAAATCAAAATAGCCCACCCTGGAAAAAAAAATATATATATATTTCACAGCTCCGTAGGTAGAAATATAAAAGTGTCAGAATATAACAATCCCAAAAAAATATGTGGTAAAAATGTGGTCATGCTGATCCCCATAAGGGTCCAATTACACATCTGTAGAATGTGTCCGCACCCGTTCCGCAATTATCCGGAACGGGTGTGGACCCATTCATTTTCTATGGGGCAGGAATGGATGCGGACAGCACACAGTGTGCTGTCCGCATCCGCATTTCTGGAGCACGGCCCGGAAACGGATACGCAATACACTACGGACGTGTGAATGGACCCTTATAAAGGTAATGTATTTTTACTGCTCAGTGAATGCCATGAAAACAACCTCATAAAACAATGCAGAATAGCTTTTTTCCAGTTCCATTTAGAATTTTTTACCACATCCCACTACATCATATGAAATATTAAATGGTGTGATTAGAAAGTAAAGAAAGTAAAACTTGTCGCACAACGCACAAACCCTTATATGACTTAATCAATGGGTAAAAAAAGTCTGACTTTTGTAAGACAGGGAGTAAGAAATGAAAATGAAAAAAATGAAAATTGTTTATGATGGGAACAGGTTAAGCACTAGATTGAAGGTTGAGTACCAAAAAGGCTTCTTTCAAGAACAAAAATAGGGCATGCTTCTGTAGTGTCACCACAGACCCACCATCCATGGAAAACCTCTGATATCTGAATGCATACATTAAAGTCAAAGGATACGTGAGTGGTCCATGGAGACTGTGGACAGCGCACATCCGCAATTCACTGAGATGTCAAAGAGGCCTAATTATAGGAGCCACCGAGAGAGGAGGAGGAACTATGCATTTCTATGAACTGATTGAAAGTTGGATGCACAATGGTTACTAGTCGAAGAGAGCAAAATAATGGCAACCTTAAAAGATGGAAAACAAGAGAAAACTGAGACCATAATAAAATTATATGCAGTGGAATGGTGCTTCTATACTTCAGGTGATACAGAGCCTACTGCAGAATACATTGTGAAAACAGAAGACTGTGAAAACTAATTACAAAACAAAGGCTTTGAAAATAATCCAGCAATGGCCACTAGCATTAATCAACAGATTGATAGCCAAACTTTAAGAACAGCATAAGAGAGTCTATTTTTATTATCACAGGAACGCGTTTCAGTTGACAAAGGCTCAGGACGGGCAGAAACGCGTCCCTGTTATAACAATAAAAAAAAGACTAATTGATTGAAGACAGCGAGTGCTGGTATTCTCTTTATGCTACATTGGGGTTGTTCCCCACACGTGCACCGTTAACCTCCCGAGTGCCGACCGGAACCTACTATTAAACTTCAAGAACAGATTGATTGTACAGATGCAGCAGATTCAAACTCTTAATTCAAATTTCTTACATGATAGTGGTATCCCGAAACAATAGCCATTGAAAAGCAATTGAAGGTGTTGGCTTGACACAACTAGTTTAGTTAACACGTCTGTGTGTTAATAATGTGTGTTAACTCTACTACATCTGTATTCTTATTCTATTTTACCATATAAATACTTTCATGGATCACACTTAGAGACTCTAAATGACCTGCACATACAGTCATGTGAAAAAATTAGGACACCCTTTGAAAGCATGTGGTTTTTTGTAACATTTTTAATAAATGGTTATTTCATCTCCGTTTCAACAATACAGAGAGATTAAAGTAATCCAACTAAACAAAGAAAACTGAAGAAAAGTCTTTTCAAGATCTTCTGTAAATGTCATTCTACAAAAATGCCTATTCTAACTGAGGAAAAAGATAGGACACCCTCACATGTATTCCCTCTTAAATTGGCTCAGATCTCACACAGGTATATCACACCAGGTGCACATAATTAGTAGATCGTTACTCTGCATGTTGAATGAGGCTTGCCCTATTTAAACCTCAGACATTTAGTTTGGTGTGCTCCTGACTGTTGAAGTGAGAGTGAGCACCATGGTGAGAGCAAAAGAGCTGTCAGAGGACTTCAGAAAAAAGATTGTAGCAGCCTATGAGTCTGGGAAGGGATTTAAAAAGATCTCAAAAGATTTTGAAATCAGCCATTCCACTGTCCGGAAGATAGTCTACAAGTGGAGGGCTTTCAAAACAACTGCCAACATGCCCAGGACTGGTCGCCCCAGCAAGTTCACCCCAAGAGCAGACCGCAAGATGCTAAAAGAGGTATCCAAAAACCCTAAAGTGTCATCTCGAGAACTACAGCAGGCTCTGGCTACTGTTGATGTAGAAGTACATGCCTCTACAATCAGAAAGAGACTGTACAAGTTTAACTTGCATGGGAGGTGTGCAAGGAGGAAACCTTTGCTTTCCAAGAGAAACATCGAGGCCAGACTGACATTTGCCAGCGATAAAGTTGACAAAGACCAGGACTTCTGGAATAATGTTCTTTGGACAGATGAGTCCAAAATTGAATTATTTGGACACAACAGCAGAGGACATGTTTGGCGTAAACCAAACACAGCATTCCAAGAAAAGAACCTCATACCAACTGTGAAGCATGGAGGTGGAAGTGTCATGGTTTGGGGCTGCTTTGCTGCAGCAGGACCTGGTCAGCTCACCATCATAGAATCCACGATGAATTCTACTGTGTATCAGAAGGTGCTTGAAGAACATGTGAGACCATCAGTTAGAAAATTAAAGCTGAAGCGGAACTGGACCATGCAACATGACAATGACCCAAAACATACTAGTAAATCAACCAAAGATTGGCTGAAAAAGAAGAAATGGAGAGTCCTGGAATGGCCAAGTCAAAGTCCAGATTTGAATCCCATTGAGATGCTGTGGGGTGACTTGAAAAGGGCTGTACGTGCAAGAAACCCCTCAAACATCTCACAGCTGAAAAAGTTCTGCATTGAGGAGTGGGGTAAAATTTCCTCAGACCGATGTCGAAGACTGGTAGATGGCTACAAGAACCGTCTCACTGCAGTTATTTCAGCCAAAGGAGGTAACACTCGCTATTAGGGGCAAGGGTGTCCTATCTTTTTCCTCAGTTAGAATAGGCATTTTTGTAGAATGACATTTACAGAAGATCTTGAAAAGACTTTTCTTCAGTTTTCTTTGTTTAGTCGGATTACTTTAATCTCTCTGTATTGTTGAAACGGAGATGAAATAACCATTTATTAAAAATGTTACAAAAAACCACATGCTTTCAAAGGGTGTCCTAATTTTTTCACAAGACTGTAGATGAGAGATTTATTAAACAACTGCCTCTTCAAACTAACTAGACTTGGATAAGAATTTCACCAAACTAGTTCAGACTTAAAATAAAAGGGGTTTTCAAGGATTTTACTACTGATGATCTATCCTCAGGATAGCTGTTTCCTGCCCAGTTATTAAAAAAGATCCAAAAAAGACTGCCCTCTAAATAGCACTTCACTAGTGACATCCCATATACTGGGTAGTGATTATCATCTCCTTGACCATGTGATGGGACTTTACGAGAGCAGGAGGAAAATATTATGGGGCAGATCTCCTAAAGAAAAAAATTTTACACACGGGACACCCGCCGATCAGCTATTTGAGAAGGCACCAGTGCACCTTTGAGCACTACTGCCTTCTCGCAGCTTACCAAGCACAGTACAGTGGCTGTGCTTGGTATATTACTCAGCCCCATTCCTTTGAATGGGGATAAGCTGCTCCTAGGCGATGTGAATGATGAATGTGTCGTCAGTGACCTAAGAAAAGCTGAGAGAAGGCCATGACACTCACAGGAGCACTGCTGCCTTCTCAAACAGCTGATCGGCGGGAGTCCTGGGAGTCCGTCCTCACTGATCAGATACTTATGTCCTACCCAGAGAATAGATCATCAGTTTAAAAATCTTGGAAAACCCCTTTAAATATTTAGTTAGGTAGTTTTAATTAATTGATACAAAGACCAGTATTAGTACTAGCAACAGGACAGGGTCAGGTGATGTTTTGTGTGTCTGTTACAGGGCTTGTCATTTTTATGTGCAGTAGTGAGCTAGCAACCCAATTAATATAAAAAAATAATAATCTACTGGCTGATGTTTTAAGCATCATAGTTGTGCTGGACATTGTGCAGTTGCTCCATTTTTTTCAAAAAACTTTTGCAAAGTTTCTACTATTAATAAATGTACAATAAGCTAATTTTCCAGCATCACCGACATGGCATATTTTAGCTGCAAATATTGTCTAATTGAGCATTTATATATTTTTTAAATCCTGTTGCATAGATTCTATAATTAGAAAATGCACAATAAAAATATTTTTCAGTGTTACCAGCAGGGTATATTATTTAGTAGTATTAGCAGACTTGGAACTTTTCAATTTTAAAATGCTAAAAAAAAATCCAACACTTCAGTATATTTTTGTTATCATTGTCAACCATGCAATTATCCATATTCACATATGTCGCTGTTTTGGCATTAAAGAGCTTGAATGTAGTTGCATACAGTGCTAAAAGACCCAGAGTGACATACATAACTTTTCCGAGCACTTTTGATTTTGGTCAAATTTATTCATAGCTGAAGCAAATCTTCTGACCGATATGTTAGAATCGGAACGTAAACTAATTTCATGAAATGATCTTATCTCTAATAAAGACCAAAGAGCTCTCCAAATAGATCATAGACAAGGTTTTGGAGAAGTAAAAAGGTTGGCTTATTGAAAAGAAAAAAAAAAAGAAAAATTTGAACATCCTACAGAGCGCCATTAGATGCCTTGTTATAACCAAATGGTCAGAATATGGCACAACTAAAAACCTGACAAGAGAAGGCCACCCACAAAAACTCGAAGACCGGGCAAGGAGAGCAATAATCGGAAACACTAGTGCTAACATTGCATACGCTTCAAAGATTCACAACAGAGATGAAAGTATCTGTCCATACAACCACTATAAACCACACATTCCACAGTGTTATATGGAAGAGTGGCCAGAAAAAATGTCATTGTCTAAAGAAAAAATATAAGAAAACATGTTTGGAGTTTGCCAAACAGCATGCGACAGACTCCATAAATACAGGTGAAACTCGAAAAATTAGAATATCGTGCAAAAGTTCCTTTATTTCAGTAATGCAAATTAAAAGGAATTGCATTAATGCAGCTTAAAATTTTGAATTTTGTGAAAAGGTTCAATATTCTAGGCTCAAAGTGTCACACTCTAGACAGCTAATTAGTCCATACCCCCTGAGCAAAGGGTACCTGAGATTGTGACTTTGGGGTTTCATAAGCTGTAAGCCATAATCATCCAAATTATAACAAATAAATAAAGGCTTGAAATATCTCTCTTTGCATGTACTGAGTCTATCCCATATGTTAGTTTCACATTTTAAGTTGCATTACTGAAATAAATGAACTTTGCACGATATTCTAATTTTTTTAAATTTCACCTGTATATGGAAGCA
Source organism: Bufo bufo (assembly GCF_905171765.1). Taxonomy (NCBI): domain Eukaryota; kingdom Metazoa; phylum Chordata; class Amphibia; order Anura; family Bufonidae; genus Bufo; species Bufo bufo. Next base: position 335,384,380 of record NC_053390.1, read on the forward strand.
GATTCTCTGGTCAGGTGAGATCAAAATGTAATTTTTTGGTCATTATGTGAAATGCTATAGGTGGCTCAAACACAACATTTCCCATCACTCCATGAACACTATTCCCACAGAATCAGGAGAGACTGGAAAACTGGTCAGGATTAAAGGCTAGATGGGTGGCAGTAAATACAAGGCAATTCTTGAGGGAAAGCTTGTTTCAGAGTGCTGGAAATTTAAGACTTGGAACAAGGTTCCAGCACGACAATGACAGTACTACTAGGAGAAACCTTTAAATGTTTGGAATGACCTAGTGAAAGGCCAGACCTAAATCCAGTTGAAAATCTATGGCATGACTTGAAGATCAACAGACCCCATGTAACTTGAAAGAGTTGAAGAAATTTTGCCTGGAAGAATAGGAAAAATGTTTAGATTTGCTAAGCTAACAGAGACATACAGTACCTCAAAACAAATGCATCTGTAATTGCAAGAAAAGATGTTTCCAAAAAGTATTGATGGGTGGGGTACTTATGCACATTAAAGTTCTCATTTTTTTTTATTTTAAATGTTGTTTTTGTAACAGTAAAACATATTATGCACCTTTGAAGTGTTAGATATGTTTTGTAAATCAAAGGGTACAAATCCCCCAAAAATACATTTTTAACACCAGGTTGTAAGGCAACAAACAGGAAAATCACCAAGGGGTGATGACTTTTCCAAAGCATTATAGTGTACAGTAGATTTATCAAACTAGTGTAAAGTAAAACTGGCTTAGTTGCCCATAGCAACCAATCAGATTCCAAAAGCACCACTGGAAAAATGAAAGGATCAGTCTGATTGGTTGTGATGGACAACTAAGCCAGTTTTCCTTTGCACAAATTTTGATAATTCTTCCCCTGTGTGTTTGTTTTACCACAATGCTTGTGCAACACAGGGCCCTATTGCATCCCAGGTTTGGCTGGAATGCCGAGTGGTGTAGTGCGGCCTATATGTCTCTTTATGTGTCACGGTGCTCCTACCTGGATACAGCGGGACCCCAGACTTTGGCTCCAAAGCGTTAAAAAGGGGAATAATTGAGGGATGAAATAAAAATAACTTGATTCCAGACCTTGTTGTGAAGTTCAACAGCAGGTTAACTGGAATAAGCTTTTATCCAAACGATTTGCAGGCTTTGTCTTGGTTCCAGATGGCTTTATCATAAACTAGCAGGCAAACTCAATAACTCTGCTTTCTCTCTTTCTCTGCTGTACTGATAGGCTTACTTAAATACTTTGCTTTCCTGCTTTGTGCTTCACTAAACTCTGTTTAAGTTTGGTTTCTGTACTTTAGGTCTGTTCTGGTATCCTTGGATGGGGTGCCTGTTATTCCCCTCCTAACACTCAGCAAATAACTTACTTTCAGCCGAAGAACAATTTCCTCTGACTTTCAGGTCTTCTTGGCTTCAACATGGACTCTAAACTGGAATAAACTAGAACTGCCACCCCTCCTCGTAGCAAGCAAGATTGGCTCACTTCTGCCCAAAGGGGGAGAATGGAATGGTGAGTTCCATTCTTCTAAGGATAGCTTTGCCGTTTACGCTGCCACCTGCTAGTGAACCAGGCACATTACATGTAATAAACAGTTGCATAACAAGATTAGGAATGCACAGTGTAGGAAACCTGGACAGAAATACATAAGGTGGCATTTATGTTAGAACATAAAAGAGAGTAGCAGGGTGTAGGAGTGGTAACACACATACTTAAAACCAAGCCGCCCTCGGCTTGTGCTTAGGGTATGCTGTAGGGTTCCCTTTTAAAGCGCTGCTTTCAACTATATACTATTACATAACAAGCAACAGATACCAATAGGTCTTTGCCCGTGTGAGTAAGGTGTCTATTTACTGATCTCCTCTTGGTATAAACCAGAGAACCAAAAGACTGCACCAAGCAATCATTCCATTTCTTTTGTGTCAGGACTAGAGTTGAGCGAACACCTGGATGTTCGGGTTCGAGAAGTTCGGCCGAACTTCCCGGAAATGTTCGGGTTCGGGATCTGAACCCGACCCGAACTTCGTCCCGAACCCGAACCCCATTGAAGTCAATGGGGACCCGAACTTTTCGGCACTAAAAAGGCTGTAAAACAGCCAAGGAAAGAGCTAGAGGGCTGCAAAAGGCAGCAACATGTAGGTAAATCCCCTGCAAACAAATGTGGATAGGGAAATGAATAAAAATAAAAATAAAATAAATAAAAATTAACCAATATCAATTTGAGAGAGGTCCCATAGCAGAGAATCTGGCTTCACGTCAGCAGAGAATCAGTCTCTTCATGCCATAGCAGAGAATCTGGCTTCACGTCACCCACCACTGTAACAGTCCATTGTCATATATTTAGGCCCCGGCACCCAGGCAGAGGAGAGAGGTCCCGTAACAGAGAATCTGGCTTCATGTCAGCAGAGAATCAGTCTGCATGTCTTAGCAGAGAATCATGCTTTACGTCACCCAACACTGGAACAGTCCATTGTCAGATATTTAGGCCCAGGCACCCAGACAGAGGAGAGAGGTCCCATAACAGAGATTCAGGCTTCATGTCAGCAGAGAATCAGTCTGCATGTCATAGCAGAGAATCATGCTTTACGTCACCCAACACTGGAACAGTCCATTGTCAGATATTTAAGCCCAGGCACCCAGGCAGAGGAGAGAGGTCCCGTAACAGAGAATCTGGCTTCATGTCAGCAGAGAATCAGTCTGCATGTCCTAGCAGAGAATCATGCTTTACGTCACCCAACACTGGAACAGTCCATTGTCAGATATTTAGGCCCAGGCACCCAGACAGAGGAGAGAGGTCCCGTAACAGAGAATCTGGCTTCATGTCATAGCAGAGAATCAGTCTTCATGTCATAGCAGAGAATCAGGCTTCACGTCACCCACCACTGGAACAGGCCACTGTCAGATATTTTTAGGCCCTGACACCCAGACAGAGGAGAGAGGTCCCATAACAGAGATTCAGACTTCATGTCAGCAGAGAATCAGTCTTCATGTCATAGCAGAGAATCAGGCTTCACGTCACCCACCACTGGAACAGTCCATTGTCAGATATTTAGGCCCAGGCACCCAGGCAGAGGTTAGAGGTCCCATAACAGAGATTCAGGCTTCATGTCAGCAGAGAATCAGTCTTCATGTCATAGCAGAGAATCAGGCTTCACGTCACCCACCACTGGAACAGGCCACTGTCACATATTTAGGCCCAGGCACCCAGGCAGAGGAGAGAGGTCCCATAACAGAGATTCAGGCTTCATGTCAGCAGAGAATCAGTCTTCATGTCATAGCAGAGAATCAGGCTTCATGTCACCCACCACTGGAACAGGCCACTGTCAGATATTTTTAGGCCCCCGCACCCAGACAGAGGAGAGGTTCATTCAACTTTGGGTTGCCCCGCAATATAATGGTAAAATAAAAATAAAAATAGGATTGAATGAGGAAGTGCCCTGGAGTACAATAATATATTGTTAAGGGGAGGTAGTTAATGTCTAATCTGCACAAGGGATGGACAGGTCCTGTGGGATCCATGCCTGGTTCATTTTTATGAACGTCAGCTTGTCCACATTGGCTGTAGACAGGCGGCTGCGTTTGTCTGTAATGACGCCCCCTGCCGTGCTGAATACACGTTCAGACAAAACGCTGGCCGCCGGGCAGGCCAGCACCTCCAAGGCATAAAAGGCTAGCTCTGGCCACATGGACAATTTGGAGACCCAGAAGTTGAATGGGGCCGAACCATCAGTCAGTACGTGGAGGGGTGTGCACAGGTACTGTTCCACCACGTTATTGAAATGTTGCCTCCTGCTAACACGTTCCGTATCAGGTGGTGTTGCAGTTAGCTGTGGCGTGGTGACAAAACTTTTCCACATCTCTGCCATGCTAACCCTGCCCTCAGAGGAGCTGGCCGTGACACAGCTGCGTTGGCGACCTCTTGCTCCTCCTCTGCCTTCGCCTTGGGCTTCCACTTGTTCCCCTGTGACATTTGGGAATGCTCTCAGTAGCGTGTCTACCAACGTGCGCTTGTACTCGCGCATCTTACTATCACGCTCCAGTGCATGAAGTAAGGTGGGCACATTGTCTTTGTACCGTGGATCCAGCAGGGTGGCAACCCAGTAGTCCGCACACGTTAAAATGTGGGCAACTCTGCTGTCATTGCACAGGCACTGCAGAATGTAGTCGCTCATGTGTGCCAGGCTGCCCAGAGGTAAGGACAAGCTGTCCTCTGTGGGAGGCTTATCGTCATCGTCCTGCGTTTCCCCCCAGCCACGCACCAGTGATGGGCCCGAGCTGCGTTGGGTGCCAGCCCGCTGTGAACCTGCTTCATCCTCATCCTCCTCCACCTCCTCCTCATCCTCCTCGTCCTCCAGTAGTGGGCCCTGTCTGGCCACATTTGTACCTGGCCTCTGCTGTTGCAAAAAACCTCCATCTGAGTCACTTCGAAGAGACTGGCCTGAAAGTGCTAAAAATGACCCCTCTTCCTCCTCCTCCTCCTGGGCCTCCTCTTCCATCATCGCCCTAAGTGTTTTCTGAAGGAGACATAGAAGTGGTATTGTTGGTGGAGTACTCGAAACAGGGCACACAGGTCTCGCATGGAGGCCCAGTCATTGGTGGTGAAGTGGTGCTGTTCCGTAGTGCGACTGACCCGTGCGTGCTGCAGCTGAAACTCCACTATGGCCTGCTGCTGCTCGCACAGTCTGTCCAGCATGTGCAAGGTGGAGTTCCACCTGGTGGGCACGTCGCATATGAGGCGGTGAGCGGAAAGGCCGAAGTTACGCTGTAGCGCAGACAGGCGAGCAGCGGCAGGATGTGAACGCCGGAAGCGCGAACAGACGGCCCGCACTTTATGCAGCAGCTCTGACATGTCGGGGTAGTTGTGAATTAACTTCTTCACCACCAAATTCAGCACATGCGCCAGGCAAGGGATGTGCGTCAAACCGGCTAGTCCCAGAGCTGCAACGAGTTTTCGCCCATTATCGCACACCACCAGGCCGGGCTTGAGGCTCACCGGCAGCAACCACTCGTCGGTCTGTTGTTCTATACCCCGCCACAACTCCTGTGCGGTGTGGGGCCTGTCGCCCAAACATATTAGTTTCAGAACGGCCTGCTGACGTTTACCCCGGGCTGTGCTGAAGTTGGTGGTGAAGGTGTGTGGCTGACTGGATGAGCAGGTGGAAGAAGAGGAGGAGGAAGCTGAGTAGGAGGAGGAGGAGACAGGAGGCAAAGAATGTTGCCCTGCGATCCTTGGCGGCGGAAGGACGTGCGCCAAACAGCTCTCTGCCTGGGGCCCAACCGCCACTACATTTACCCAGTGTGCAGTTAGGGAGATATAGCGTCCCTGGCCGTGCTTACTGGTCCACGTATCTGTGGTTAGGTGGACCTTGCCACAGATGGCGTTGCGCAGTGCACACTTGATTTTATCGGATACTTGGTTGTGCAGGGAAGGCACGGCTCTCTTGGAGAAGTAGTGCCGGCTGGGAACAACATACTGTGGGACAGCAAGCGACATGAGCTGTTTGAAGCTGTCTGTGTCCACCAGCCTAAATGACAGCATTTCATAGGCCAGTAGTTTAGAAATGCTGGCATTCAGGGCCAGGGATCGAGGGTGGCTAGGTGGGAATTTACGCTTTCTCTCAAATGTTTGTGAGATGGAGAGCTGAACGCTGCCGTGTGACATGGTTGAGATGCTTGGTGACGCAGGTGTGTCACTACCAGAGCTTTGAGACGTTCTCACAGCTCTGTTTCTCCACCCCTGTGATGATGTCACTACTAGAGCTTGGAGGAGTTCCCTCTGCTCTGTTTCTCCGCCCCTGTGTTGAGGTCTTTACTTCCTCCCAGCTGTCCCTCCTGTGTTTGATTTCTCTGCCTTTAAATCACCCCTCCTCCTTTGTAGGGTGTGGATTATACTTTTCATTTGAGCTGTATCTCTCGCTTGAGTATCTTCACTTGTGTGATATCTTTCTATGGACCTGAGTTCTGCTGAAGCAAGTACTTTGGATAGTGTCTGCTGACTTTGGATCTGTCTTCACTGCTGCTGCAGCTCCTTCAGTTAAGTGTGCAGACATTGTGTGTTTCTGCTTGTTTTCTGACTGGATCCCAGGCGACCCCGGTTCCGTCCATATTCTGAGCAGGGCACCGGTGGCCGTGCCCCTTCCACTATTGTAGGGGTTACAGTGGTCAACAGCCTTAGGTACGCGGGCATGTCTCGATCCACCATTTGGATCTGGACATGAGCTTAGCAGCATAGGGAGAGCTTTTAGGGTCTGACAGGGGTCACCCTTTATCCTCCCTAGTTTGGGTCCGGTCAGTAGCTTATTCACTGTGTATGCTCTTGTTGCTCACATACAGACGTGACAAGGTGGTGGTGTTGGTGGTACATCCCATGTTTGCTGGGCGGCAGGTGCCAACGTTCCTCCAGAGGCAGAGGAAGAGGCCGAGGCGGCGGCAGCAGCAGAAGAGGCCGAGGCGGCAGCGGCAGAAGAGGTAGCAGGGGGAGCCTGAGTGACTTCCTTGTTTTTAAGGTGTTTACTCCACTGCAGTTCATGCTTTGTATGCAGGTGCCTGGTCATGCAGGTTGTGCTAAGGTTCAGAACGTTAATGCCTCGCTTCAGGCTCTGATGGCACAGCGTGCAAACCACTCGGGTCTTGTCGTCAGCACATTGTTTGAAGAAGTGCCATGCCAGGGAACTCCTTGAAGCTGCCTTTGGGGTGCTCGGTCCCAGATGGCGGAGGTCAGTAGCAGGTGGAGTCTCTTGGCGGCGGGTGTTCTGCTTTTGCCCACTGCTCCCTCTTTGTCTTTTGCTACGCTGTTGGCTCGGTCTCACCACTGCCTCTTCCTCCGAACTGTGAAAGTCAGTGGCACGACCTTCATTCCATGTGGGGTCTAGGACCTCATCGTCCCCTGAATCGTCTTCCACCCAGTCTTGATCCCTGACCTCCTGTTCAGTCTGCACACTGCAGAAAGACGCAGCAGTTGGCATCTGTGTTTCGTCATCATCAGAGACGTGCTGAGGTGGTATTCCCATGTCCTCATCATCAGGAAACATAAGTGGTTGTGCGTTAGTGCATTCTATCTCTTCCACCCCTGGGGAAGGGCTAGGTGGATGCCCTTGGGAAACCCTGCCAGCAGAGTCTTCAAACAGCATAAGAGACTGCTGCATAACTTGAGGCTCAGACAGTTTCCCTGATATGCATAGGGGTGATGTGACAGACTGATGGGCTTGGTTTTCATGCGCCATCTGTGCGCTTTCTGCAGAAGACTGGGTGGGAGATAATGTGAACGTGCTGGATGCACTGTCGGCCACCCAATTGACTAATGCCTGTACCTGCTCAGGCCTTACCATCCTTAGAACGGCATTGGGCCCCACCAAATATCCCTGTAAATTCTGGCGGCTACTGGGACCTGAGGTAGTTGGTACACTAGGACGTGTGGCTGTGGCAGAACGGCCACTTCCTCTCCCAGCACCAGAGGGTCCACTAACACCACCACGACCATGTCCGCGTCCCTTACTAGATGTTTTTTTCATTGTTACCGTTCACCACAATAAGAAAAATATTATTCGGGCCAATGTATTGAATTCAAAATCAGGCCTTTTTTTACAGACACCTAACACTATCTGGCTATCTATTTAGGTACCGTATTACACTAATACAGGCACACCAGTAATGACAGATTTAGCTGAATACAAATTTGAGGCCTATTATTTAGGCGCTGGGTGACAGGTATACGTTTACGGACAGAATTAGACTTGGATCTGCACTGTAGCGTGTGTGTGAAGTTCTTGAGAATGACCCTATCAGCACCTTGAATCTAATCTACCCTTTTAGGGATAGATTTAAAGTAGGCCTGATACAGCAGAAACCACTAATTTTGAGAATTGCAAAATTGGGAATTGTTTTTCAACCCAGAACAAAAACTGTGCTTTGTTGGACATTAAATAACTTGACCAGCTAAAACAGTAATGACAGATTTGGATGAATATAAATGTGAGGCCTATTTTTTAGGTGCTGGGTGACAGGTATACGTTTAATCACAGAATTAGACTTGGATCTGCACTGTAGCGTGTGTGTGAAGTTCTTGAGAATGACCCTATCAGCACCTTGAATCTAATCTACCCTTTTAGGGATAGATTTAAAGTAGGCCTGATACAGCAGAAACCACTAATTTTGAGAATTGCAAAATTGGGAATTGTTTTTCAACCCAGAACAAAAACTGTGCTTTGACGGACACTAAATAACTTGACCAGCTAAAACAGTAATGACAGATTTGGATGAATATAAATGTGAGGCCTATTTTTTAGGCGCTGGGTGACAGGTATACGTTTAATCACAGAATTAGACTTGGATCTGCACTGTAGCGTGTGTGTGAAGTTCTTGAGAATGACCCTATCAGTACCTTGAATCTAATCTACCCTTTTAGGGATAGATTTAAAGTAGGCCTGATACAGCAGAAACCACTAATTTTGAGAATTGCAAAATTGGGAATTGTTTTTCAACCCAGAACGAAAACTGTGCTTTGACGGACACTAAATAACTTGACCAGCTAAAACAGTAATGACAGATTTGGATGAATATAAATGTGAGGCCTATTTTTTAGGCGCTGGGTGACAGGCTCAACTTGCCCCTGATGTATTATATGGCCAAAAAATAACCACACTATTGATGGTTAAATGCACTTAGTGACAGGCTCAACTTGCCCCTGATGTAGTATATGGCCAAAAAATAACCACACTATTGATGGTTAAATGCACTTGATGAAAGCTTGACCCTGATGTAGGATACAGCAAAAAATAACCACACTATTGATGGTTAAATGCACTTGGGGGACAGGCTCAGCTTGCCCCTGATGTAGTATATGGCCAAAAAATAACCACACTATTGATGGTTAAATGCACTTGATGAAAGCTTGACCCTGATGTAGGATATAGCAAAAAATAACCACACTATTGATGGTTAAATGCACTTGGGGGACAGGCTCAGCTTGACCCTGATGTAGGATATAGCAAAAAATAACCACACTATTGATGGTTAAATGTACTTGGTGGCAGCTTGTGCTGGCGCACCACAAGCGACAAAGTGGCCGCCGATCACCCCAGAAAAAAGTGACTGAAAAACGCTCTGGGCAGCCTAAAAACACTGAGCAATTGAATAGCAGCAGTTCAATGATCCACAGCTGTAGATCGATCACTGAATGAAGTCTTTTGGAGGAGTTAATCACTGCCTAATCTCGCCCTAACGTCGCAGCTGCAACCTCTCCCTACATTTGTATCAGCAGAGTGACGTGCAGCGCTACGTGACCCAAGCTTATATAGAGGCTGGGTCACATGCTGCACTGGCCAATCACAGCCATGCCAATAGTAGGCAAGGCTGTGATGGCCTCTTGGGGCAAGTAGTATGATGCTTGTTGATTGGCTGCTTCGCAGCCTTTCAAAAAGCGCCAAGAAAGCACCGAACACCGAATTCGAACCCAGACTTTTATGAAAATGTTCGGGTTCGGGTCCGTGTCACGGACACCCCAAAATTCGGTACGAACCCGAACTATACAGTTCGGGTTCGCTCATCCCTAGTCAGGACCATTAGTATTAGGCGTCCTCAGAGGCAGTCCGTATGAGCAATATAGTAAGAACACTAACTATCTGGCTAACGGTATAAAGTCCAAAGTCCATTTAGAGTGCATAGGATCACATTGTTGTACCCATAAAAGAGTTCATAAAATGGGCAAAATTGCTTGAACGTTGCTGAAATTTTTTAAACATTAGTGCAAAAAATATATGACAAATATTCTACAAAATATTTTCGAAATATTGCAAATTTGAATCTTGCCCCTGCTGCTCATCACTACCTGTGAGTACCAGCCTAAGGGGCTGGATCTCACAGGTTTCCATAGAAGGCAAACTCCGATGCCTATGGAAGGCATCGGGCTGCCTTCTCTGCCACTGGGTCCCCGGCTTACAAAGGGTTAATACACCGGCATCTGTGTTTTCACCAATGCCGGCGTATGCAGCAGGGGCCCGGCTGTCAGTGACTGCCGGGTCTGTGCCGCTGATCGGGCGAGTGCAGCTCCTGCACACACCCGATCAGCCGGCCGGTCCTCTACGGGTTAATGTCTAACCGGCTGGCAACAAAAGTGAGTACACCCCTAAGTGAAAAATGGCCAAATTGTGCCCAAAGTGTCAAAATTTTGGGTGGCATGGAGATCACTCGAGCTTCACAGGTTGCCACTGGAATCCTCTTGCACTCCTCCATGACAACATCACGGAGCTGGTGGAGTTATTATTGCAATTATGGTATACAAAATATATTGTTTTTATTTAAGAGGTTGTCCAGGGAGGTCCATTTTTTAAAGGGCCAGGATGTATTAAAAATAACAAATAAGCATTAGTTATTTTACTTATACAACACCACTGTCATTCTGTGTCTTCTCTTCCGGTCCTGGCTAATCCCACAGGAAATTACTGGAAATGCTCTTTCAGTCAATCACGGCAGACAGGTCAATGCTAAGGGCAATGATTAGCTGAGCTGGCATTTCAAGCACCATTGCGATAGTAGCAGTGGGGGGACCAATGAGGTAAGTAAAGGTATTTTTTTTTTTTTAACCCATCCTGGCACTTTTGAAAAAAAACACTGTACAATGTATATCTGATCTAAGATTTTAACCCCTTAGGGACGCATGATGTACCGGTACGGCATGGTTCCCGAGTCCTTAACCACCTCAGGATCGCCGACGGCCCTGTTATTCCTCCTGGACGCGCCAGCGCGTCCTCTCGCGAGAGGCGAGATTTCCTGTGAACGCGCGCACACAGGAGCGCGCGTTCACAGGAACCGGAGGTAAACGAGTACATCTACAGCCTGCCAGCGGCGATCGTTCGCTGGCAGGCTGTAGATGCGATTTTTTTAACCCCAAAAAGGTATATTAGACGCTGTTTTGATGACAGCGTCTAATATACCTGCTACCTGGTCCTCTGGTGGTCCCTTTTGCTTGGATCGACCACCAGAGGACACAGGCAGCTCTGTAAAGTAGCACCAAACACCACTACACTACCCCCCCTGTCACTTATTAACCCCTTATTAACCCCTGATCACCCCATATAGACTCCCTGATCACCCCCTGTCATTGATCACCCCCCTGTAAGGCTCCATTCAGACGTCCGTATGTGTTTCGCGGATCCACGGATCCACGGATCCGCAAAACACGGACACGGCGGATCCGCAAAACACGGACACCGGCAATGTGCTTTCCGCATTTTGCGGATCCGCACATTGGCAGAACTATATAGAAAATGCCTTTTCTTGTCCGCAATTGCTCTATAGGCTCTACAAAAAACGCAGTGTTCGCCCGATCAGGCCTGATCTTGTGCGCACACTTGCGTTCAGTCTGCCCCACCGCAGTGACAGAATATTATTTTTTTGGGATCACTGCAAAAACACCGTAAAATCGCTGCGGCGCTATAAAGATCACTTTTGAGGGGCATAGCGAGATCATCGAAGATTTTTTATTTTTTTTGTCACAAGTTAGCGGAAATTGTTTTTTTTTTTTTTTTTCTTACAAAGTCTCATATTCCACTAACTTGTGACAAAAAATAAAATCTCACATGAACTCACCATACCCCTCACGGAATCCAAATGCGTAAAATATTTTAGACATTTATATTCCAGACTTCTTCTCACGCTTTAGGGCCCCTAAAATGCCAGGGCAGTATAAATACCCCACATGTGACCCCATTTTGGAAAGAAGACACCCCAAGGTATTTCGTGAGGGGCATGGCGAGTTCATGTAAAATTTAATTGAATCTAATCTACCCTTTTAGGGATAGATTTAAAGTAGGCCTGATACAGCAGAAACCACTAATTTTGAGAATTGCAAAATTGGGAATTGTTTTTCAACCCAGAACAAAAACTGTGCTTTGACGGACACTAAATAACTTGACCAGCTAAAACAGTAATGACAGATTTGGATGAATATAAATGTGAGGCCTATTTTTTAGGCGCTGGGTGACAGGTATACGTTTAATCACAGAATTAGACTTGGATCTGCACTGTAGCGTGTGTGTGAAGTTCTTGAGAATGACCCTATCAGTACCTTGAATCTAATCTACCCTTTTAGGGATAGATTTAAAGTAGGCCTGATACAGCAGAAACCACTAATTTTGAGAATTGCAAAATTGGGAATTGTTTTTCAACCCAGAACGAAAACTGTGCTTTGACGGACACTAAATAACTTGACCAGCTAAAACAGTAATGACAGATTTGGATGAATATAAATGTGAGGCCTATTTTTTAGGCGCTGGGTGACAGGCTCAACTTGCCCCTGATGTATTATATGGCCAAAAAATAACCACACTATTGATGGTTAAATGCACTTAGTGACAGGCTCAACTTGCCCCTGATGTAGTATATGGCCAAAAAATAACCACACTATTGATGGTTAAATGCACTTGATGAAAGCTTGACCCTGATGTAGGATACAGCAAAAAATAACCACACTATTGATGGTTAAATGCACTTGGGGGACAGGCTCAGCTTGCCCCTGATGTAGTATATGGCCAAAAAATAACCACACTATTGATGGTTAAATGCACTTGATGAAAGCTTGACCCTGATGTAGGATATAGCAAAAAATAACCACACTATTGATGGTTAAATGCACTTGGGGGACAGGCTCAGCTTGACCCTGATGTAGGATATAGCAAAAAATAACCACACTATTGATGGTTAAATGTACTTGGTGGCAGCTTGTGCTGGCGCACCACAAGCGACAAAATGGCCGCCGATCACCCCAGAAAAAAGTGACTGAAAAACGCTCTGGGCAGCCTAAAAAACACTGAGCAATTGAATAGCAGCAGTTCAATGATCCACAGCTGTAGATCGATCACTGAATGAAGTCTTTTGGAGGAGTTAATCACTGCCTAATCTCGCCCTAACGTCGCAGCTGCAACCTCTCCCTACATTTGTATCAGCAGAGTGACGTGCAGCGCTACGTGACCCAAGCTTATATAGAGGCTGGGTCACATGCTGCACTGGCCAATCACAGCCATGCCAATAGTAGGCAAGGCTGTGATGGCCTCTTGGGGCAAGTAGTATGATGCTTGTTGATTGGCTGCTTCGCAGCCTTTCAAAAAGCGCCAAGAAAGCACCGAACACCGAATTCGAACCCAGACTTTTATGAAAATGTTCGGGTTCGGGTCCGTGTCACGGACACCCCAAAATTCGGTACGAACCCGAACTGTATAGTTCGGGTTCGCTCATCCCTAGTCAGGACCATTAGTATTAGGCGTCCTCAGAGGCAGTCCGTATGAGCAATATAGTAAGAACACTAACTATCTGGCTAACGGTATAAAGTCCAAAGTCCATTTAGAGTGCATAGGATCACATTGTTGTACCCATAAAAGAGTTCATAAAATGGGCAAAATTGCTTGAACGTTGCTGAAATTTTTTAAACATTAGTGCAAAAAATATATGACAAATATTCTACAAAATATTTTCGAAATATTGCAAATTTGAATCTTGCCCCTGCTGCTCATCACTACCTGTGAGTACCAGCCTAAGGGGCTGGATCTCACAGGTTTCCATAGAAGGCAAACTCCGATGCCTATGGAAGGCATCGGGCTGCCTTCTCTGCCACTGGGTCCCCGGCTTACAAAGGGTTAATACACCGGCATCTGTGTTTTCACCAATGCCGGCGTATGCAGCAGGGGCCCGGCTGTCAGTGACTGCCGGGTCTGTGCCGCTGATCGGGCGAGTGCAGCTCCTGCACACACCCGATCAGCCGGCCGGTCCTCTACGGGTTAATGTCTAACCGGCTGGCAACAAAAGTGAGTACACCCCTAAGTGAAAAATGGCCAAATTGTGCCCAAAGTGTCAAAATTTTGGGTGGCATGGAGATCACTCGAGCTTCACAGGTTGCCACTGGAATCCTCTTGCACTCCTCCATGACAACATCACGGAGCTGGTGGAGTTATTATTGCAATTATGGTATACAAAATATATTGTTTTTATTTAAGAGGTTGTCCAGGGAGGTCCATTTTTTAAAGGGCCAGGATGTATTAAAAATAACAAATAAGCATTAGTTATTTTACTTATACAACACCACTGTCATTCTGTGTCTTCTCTTCCGGTCCTGGCTAATCCCACAGGAAATTACTGGAAATGCTCTTTCAGTCAATCACGGCAGACAGGTCAATGCTAAGGGCAATGATTAGCTGAGCTGGCATTTCAAGCACCATTGCGATAGTAGCAGTGGGGGGACCAATGAGGTAAGTAAAGGTATTTTTTTTTTTTTAACCCATCCTGGCACTTTTGAAAAAAAACACTGTACAATGTATATCTGATCTAAGATTTTAACCCCTTAGGGACGCATGATGTACCGGTACGGCATGGTTCCCGAGTCCTTAACCACCTCAGGATCGCCGACGGCCCTGTTATTCCTCCTGGACGCGCCAGCGCGTCCTCTCGCGAGAGGCGAGATTTCCTGTGAACGCGCGCACACAGGAGCGCGCGTTCACAGGAACCGGAGGTAAACGAGTACATCTACAGCCTGCCAGCGGCGATCGTTCGCTGGCAGGCTGTAGATGCGATTTTTTTAACCCCAAAAAGGTATATTAGACGCTGTTTTGATGACAGCGTCTAATATACCTGCTACCTGGTCCTCTGGTGGTCCCTTTTGCTTGGATCGACCACCAGAGGACACAGGCAGCTCTGTAAAGTAGCACCAAACACCACTACACTACCCCCCCTGTCACTTATTAACCCCTTATTAACCCCTGATCACCCCATATAGACTCCCTGATCACCCCCTGTCATTGATCACCCCCCTGTAAGGCTCCATTCAGACGTCCGTATGTGTTTCGCGGATCCACGGATCCACAGATCCGCAAAACACGGACACGGCGGATCCGCAAAACACGGACACCGGCAATGTGCTTTCCGCATTTTGCGGATCCGCACATTGGCAGAACTATATAGAAAATGCCTTTTCTTGTCCGCAATTGCTCTATAGGCTCTACAAAAAACGCAGTGTTCGCCCGATCAGGCCTGATCTTGTGCGCACACTTGCGTTCAGTCTGCCCCACCGCAGTGACAGAATATTATTTTTTTGGGATCACTGCAAAAACACCGTAAAATCGCTGCGGCGCTATAAAGATCACTTTTGAGGGGCATAGCGAGATCATCGAAGATTTTTTATTTTTTTTGTCACAAGTTAGCGGAAATTGTTTTTTTTTTTTTTTTTTCTTACAAAGTCTCATATTCCACTAACTTGTGACAAAAAATAAAATCTCACATGAACTCACCATACCCCTCACGGAATCCAAATGCGTAAAATATTTTAGACATTTATATTCCAGACTTCTTCTCACGCTTTAGGGCCCCTAAAATGCCAGGGCAGTATAAATACCCCACATGTGACCCCATTTTGGAAAGAAGACACCCCAAGGTATTTCGTGAGGGGCATGGCGAGTTCATGTAAAATTTAATTGAATCTAATCTACCCTTTTAGGGATAGATTTAAAGTAGGCCTGATACAGCAGAAACCACTAATTTTGAGAATTGCAAAATTGGGAATTGTTTTTCAACCCAGAACAAAAACTGTGCTTTGACGGACACTAAATAACTTGACCAGCTAAAACAGTAATGACAGATTTGGATGAATATAAATGTGAGGCCTATTTTTTAGGCGCTGGGTGACAGGTATACGTTTAATCACAGAATTAGACTTGGATCTGCACTGTAGCGTGTGTGTGAAGTTCTTGAGAATGACCCTATCAGTACCTTGAATCTAATCTACCCTTTTAGGGATAGATTTAAAGTAGGCCTGATACAGCAGAAACCACTAATTTTGAGAATTGCAAAATTGGGAATTGTTTTTCAACCCAGAACAAAAACTGTGCTTTGACGGACACTAAATAACTTGACCAGCTAAAACAGTAATGACAGATTTGGATGAATATAAATGTGAGGCCTATTTTTTAGGCGCTGGGTGACAGGCTCAACTTGCCCCTGATGTATTATATGGCCAAAAAATAACCACACTATTGATGGTTAAATGCACTTAGTGACAGGCTCAACTTGCCCCTGATGTAGTATATGGCCAAAAAATAACCACACTATTGATGGTTAAATGCACTTGATGAAAGCTTGACCCTGATGTAGGATACAGCAAAAAATAACCACACTATTGATGGTTAAATGCACTTGGGGGACAGGCTCAGCTTGCCCCTGATGTAGTATATGGCCAAAAAATAACCACACTATTGATGGTTAAATGCACTTGATGAAAGCTTGACCCTGATGTAGGATATAGCAAAAAATAACCACACTATTGATGGTTAAATGCACTTGGGGGACAGGCTCAGCTTGACCCTGATGTAGGATATAGCAAAAAATAACCACACTATTGATGGTTAAATGTACTTGGTGGCAGCTTGTGCTGGCGCACCACAAGCGACAAAATGGCCGCCGATCACCCCAGAAAAAAGTGACTGAAAAACGCTCTGGGAAGCCTAAAAACACTGAGCAATTGAATAGCAGCAGTTCAATGATCCACAGCTGTAGATCGATCACTGAATGAAGTCTTTTGGAGGAGTTAATCACTGCCTAATCTCGCCCTAACGTCGCAGCTGCAACCTCTCCCTACATTTGTATCAGCAGAGTGACGTGCAGCGCTACGTGACCCAAGCTTATATAGAGGCTGGGTCACATGCTGCACTGGCCAATCACAGCCATGCCAATAGTAGGCAAGGCTGTGATGGCCTCTTGGGGCAAGTAGTATGATGCTTGTTGATTGGCTGCTTCGCAGCCTTTCAAAAAGCGCCAAGAAAGCACCGAACACCGAATTCGAACCCAGACTTTTATGAAAATGTTCGGGTTCGGGTCCGTGTCACGGACACCCCAAAATTCGGTACGAACCCGAACTATACAGTTCGGGTTCGCTCATCCCTAGTCAGGACCATTAGTATTAGGCGTCCTCAGAGGCAGTCCGTATGAGCAATATAGTAAGAACACTAACTATCTGGCTAACGGTATAAAGTCCAAAGTCCATTTAGAGTGCATAGGATCACATTGTTGTACCCATAAAAGAGTTCATAAAATGGGCAAAATTGCTTGAACGTTGCTGAAATTTTTTAAACATTAGTGCAAAAAATATATGACAAATATTCTACAAAATATTTTCGAAATATTGCAAATTTGAATCTTGCCCCTGCTGCTCATCACTACCTGTGAGTACCAGCCTAAGGGGCTGGATCTCACAGGTTTCCATAGAAGGCAAACTCCGATGCCTATGGAAGGCATCGGGCTGCCTTCTCTGCCACTGGGTCCCCGGCTTACAAAGGGTTAATACACCGGCATCTGTGTTTTCACCAATGCCGGCGTATGCAGCAGGGGCCCGGCTGTCAGTGACTGCCGGGTCTGTGCCGCTGATCGGGCGAGTGCAGCTCCTGCACACACCCGATCAGCCGGCCGGTCCTCTACGGGTTAATGTCTAACCGGCTGGCAACAAAAGTGAGTACACCCCTAAGTGAAAAATGGCCAAATTGTGCCCAAAGTGTCAAAATTTTGGGTGGCATGGAGATCACTCGAGCTTCACAGGTTGCCACTGGAATCCTCTTGCACTCCTCCATGACAACATCACGGAGCTGGTGGAGTTATTATTGCAATTATGGTATACAAAATATATTGTTTTTATTTAAGAGGTTGTCCAGGGAGGTCCATTTTTTAAAGGGCCAGGATGTATTAAAAATAACAAATAAGCATTAGTTATTTTACTTATACAACACCACTGTCATTCTGTGTCTTCTCTTCCGGTCCTGGCTAATCCCACAGGAAATTACTGGAAATGCTCTTTCAGTCAATCACGGCAGACAGGTCAATGCTAAGGGCAATGATTAGCTGAGCTGGCATTTCAAGCACCATTGCGATAGTAGCAGTGGGGGGACCAATGAGGTAAGTAAAGGTATTTTTTTTTTTTTAACCCATCCTGGCACTTTTGAAAAAAAACACTGTACAATGTATATCTGATCTAAGATTTTAACCCCTTAGGGACGCATGATGTACCGGTACGGCATGGTTCCCGAGTCCTTAACCACCTCAGGATCGCCGATGGCCCTGTTATTCCTCCTGGACGCGCCAGCGCGTCCTCTCGCGAGAGGCGAGATTTCCTGTGAACGCGCGCACACAGGAGCGCGCGTTCACAGGAACCGGAGGTAAACGAGTACATCTACAGCCTGCCAGCGGCGATCGTTCGCTGGCAGGCTGTAGATGCGATTTTTTTAACCCCAAAAAGGTATATTAGACGCTGTTTTGATGACAGCGTCTAATATACCTGCTACCTGGTCCTCTGGTGGTCCCTTTTGCTTGGATCGACCACCAGAGGACACAGGCAGCTCTGTAAAGTAGCACCAAACACCACTACACTACCCCCCCTGTCACTTATTAACCCCTTATTAACCCCTGATCACCCCATATAGACTCCCTGATCACCCCCTGTCATTGATCACCCCCCTGTAAGGCTCCATTCAGACGTCCGTATGTGTTTCGCGGATCCACGGATCCACGGATCCGCAAAACACGGACACGGCGGATCCGCAAAACACGGACACCGGCAATGTGCTTTCCGCATTTTGCGGATCCGCACATTGGCAGAACTATATAGAAAATGCCTTTTCTTGTCCGCAATTGCTCTATAGGCTCTACAAAAAACGCAGTGTTCGCCCGATCAGGCCTGATCTTGTGCGCACACTTGCGTTCAGTCTGCCCCACTGCAGTGACAGAATATTATTTTTTTGGGATCACTGCAAAAACACCGTAAAATCGCTGCGGCGCTATAAAGATCACTTTTGAGGGGCATAGCGAGATCATCGAAGATTTTTTATTTTTTTTGTCACAAGTTAGCGGAAATTGTTTTTTTTTTTTTTTTTCTTACAAAGTCTCATATTCCACTAACTTGTGACAAAAAATAAAATCTCACATGAACTCACCATACCCCTCACGGAATCCAAATGCGTAAAATATTTTAGACATTTATATTCCAGACTTCTTCTCACGCTTTAGGGCCCCTAAAATGCCAGGGCAGTATAAATACCCCACATGTGACCCCATTTTGGAAAGAAGACACCCCAAGGTATTTCGTGAGGGGCATGGCGAGTTCATGTAAAATTTAATTTTTTGTCACAAGTTAGTGGAATATGA
The DNA here is from genome assembly GCF_905171765.1 of Bufo bufo. Taxonomy (NCBI): domain Eukaryota; kingdom Metazoa; phylum Chordata; class Amphibia; order Anura; family Bufonidae; genus Bufo; species Bufo bufo. The sequence continues at coordinate 335,403,549 of NC_053390.1, forward strand.
GACTTTGTAAGAGAAAAAAATAATAATAATCATTTTCCGCTAACTTGTGCCAAAAAAATATATATTCTAGGAACTCGCCATGCCCCTCACGGAATACCTTTGGGTGTCTTCTTTCCAAAATAGGGTCACTTGTGGAGTATTTATACTGCCCTGGCATTTTAGGGGACCTAAAGAGTGAGAAGTAGTTTGGAATCCAAATGTGTAAAAAATGCCCTGTGAAATCGTAAAGATTCTCATTGGAATTTGGGCCCCTTTGCGCACCTAGGCTGCAAAAAAGTGTCACACATGTGGTATCGCCGTACTCAGGAGAAGTAGGGAAATTTGTTTTGGGGTGTATTTTTACATATACCCATACTGTGTGTGAGAAATATCTCTGTAAATGACAACTTTTTAAATTTTTTAATACAAAGTTGTCAATTTACAGAGATATTTCTCTCACCCAGCATGGGTATATGTAAAAATACACCCCAAAACACATTGCCCTACTTCTCCTGAGTATGCCGATACCACATGTTTGACACTTTTTTGCAGCCTAGGTGCGTAAAGGGGCCGAAAGTCCAACGAGTACCTTTAGGCTTTACAGGGTTGCTCACAATTTAGCCCCCCCAAAATGCCAGAACAGTAAACACACCCCACAAATGACCCCATTTCGGAAAGTAGACACCCCAAGGTATTCGCTGAGGGGCATATTAAGTCCATGAAAGATTGAACTTTTTGTCACAAGTTAGCGGAAAGGGAGACTTTGTGAGAAAAAAACAAAAAAAAATCTATTTCCGCTAACTTGTGCCAAAAAAAAAAACTTCTATGAACTCGCCATGCCCCTCACGGAATACCTTGGGGTGTCTTCTTTCCAAAATGGAGTCACATGTGGGGTATTTATACTGCCCTGGCATTTTAGGGGCCCTAAAGCGTGAGAAGAAGTCTGGAATCCAAATGCCTAAAAATGCTCTCCAAAAATGTACTCATTAGAATTTGGGCCCCTTCGCGCACCTAGGCTGCAAATAAGTGTCACACATGTGGTATCGCCGTACTCAGGAGAAGTAGGGCAATGTGTTTTGGGGTGTATTTTTACATATACCCATGCTGGGTGAGAGAAATATCTCTCTAAAATGACAACTTTGTATAAAAAAATTGGAAAAGTTGACCTTTAGGCTTTACAGGGTTGCTCACAATTTAGCCCCCCCCAAATGCCAGAACAGTAAACACACCCCACAAATGACCCCATTTCGGAAAGTAGACACCCCAAGGTATTCGCTAAGGGGCATATTGAGTCCATGAAAGATTGAACTTTTTGTCACAAGTTAGCGGAAAGGGAGACTTTGTTAGAAAAAAAAAAAAAATTTTTTTTTTGCTAACTTGTGCCAAAAAAAAAAACTTCTATGAACTCGCCATGCCCCTCACGGAATACCTTGGAGTGTCTTCTTTCCAAAATGGAGTCACATGTGGGGCATTTTAGGGGCCCTAAAGCGTGAGAAGAAGTCTGGAATCCAAATGCCTAAAAATGCCCTCCTAAAAGGTACTCATTAGAATTTGGGCCCCTTTGCGCACCTAGGCTGCAAAAAAGTGTGACACATGTGGTATCGCCGTACTCAGGAGAAGTAGGGCAATGTGTTTTGGGGTGTCTTTTTACATATACACATGCTGGGTGAGAGAAATATCTCTCTAAAATGACAACTTTATATAAACAAAATTGGAAAAGTTGACTTTTACAGAGATATTCCTCTCACCCAGCATGGGTATATGTAAAAATACACCCCAAAACACATTGCCCTACTTCTCCTGAGTACGGCGATACCACATGTGTGACACTTTTTTGCAGCCTAGGTGCGCAAAGGGGCCCAAATTCCAAAGAGTATCTTTACGTTTTCACAGGGCATTTTTTACGCATTTGGATTCCAGACTTCTTCTCATGCTTTAGGGCCCCTAAAATGCCAGGGCAGTATAAATACCCCACAAGTGACCCCATTTTGGAAAGAAGACACCCCAAGGTATTCCGTGAGGGGTATGGTGAGTTCATGTAAAATTTTCTTTTTTGTCACAAGTTAGTGGAATATGGGACTTTGTAAGGAAAAAAAAATAATTATCATCATTTTCCGCTAACTTGTGGGAAAAAATTTTTTTTCAAGGAACTCGCCATGCCCCTCACAGAATACCTTGGGGTGTCTTCTTTCCAAAATGGGGTCACTTGTGGGGTATTTATACTGCCCTGGCATTTTAGGGGACCTAAAGCGTGAGAAGTAATTTGGAATCCAAATGCGTAAAAAATGCCCTGTGAAATCCTAAAGGTGCTCTTTAGAATTTGGGCCCCTTTGTGCACCTAGGCTGCAAAAAAGTGTCACACATGTGGTATCGCCGTACTCAGGAGAAGTTGGGCAATGTGTTTTGGGGTGTCTTTTTACATATAACCATGCTGGGTGAGAGAAATATCTCTCTAAAATGACAACTTTGTATAAAAAAATGGGAAAAGTTGACTTTTACAGAGATATTCCTCTCACCCAGCATGGGTATATGTAAAAATACACCCCAAAACACATTGCCCTACTTCTCCTGAGTACGGAGATACCACATGTGTGACACTTTTTTGCAGCCTAGGTGCCCAAAGGGGCCCAAATTCTAAAGAGCACCTTTAGGATTTCACAAGGCATTTTTTAGGCATTTGGATTCCAGATTTCTTCTCACGCTTTAGGTCCCCTAAAATGCCAGGGCAGTATAAATACCCCACAAGTGACCCCATTTTGGAAAGAAGACACCCAAAGGTATTTTGTGACTGTCCACAATCCACGGTAACAGCATCACCCCTGTCCCTGTGCGAGGTACCGCGGCAACGGTCCTTAAGCCCGATTGTATCGTCGACTACAATCGGTATATGGGAGGAGTTGATCTCTCTGATCAAGTCCTCAAGCCATATAATGCCATGCGCAAAACCCAAGAATAGTACAAAAAAGTTGCGGTCTACTTGGTACAGGTTGCCTTGTACAACGCTTTTGTACTATACCGAAGCGCTGGCAGCACAGGGACATTCCTCCAATTCTATGAGGCAGTCCTGATCTTTTCAGACCGGGAAAGAGCAGGCCAGAGTACCTCGGGAATTGGAGGCGCCCGGATCGTCCCTGGCCAACATTTTCCAGGTGTGGTCCCCCATACTGGAAAGAAGGGACGAACACAAAAAAGATGCAGAGTGTGTCACAAGAGGGGGATACGGAAGGACACCACCACTCAATGTGACACTTGCCCCGATCATCTGGGCCTCTGCGTTATAGATTGCTTTAGGGAGTATCACACTTCGATGGTGTACTACATTTTTATAATCCCCAACAGTCCCCTAGAGAACATAAAAACTATGGCTCTCAGACTTTGGAGACACGGAAACAAATAGTTTTTTCCAAAAATATTGGTTTTGGTGCAGGCATCCTCAAACTGCGGCCCTCCAGATGTTGTAAAACTATAATTCCCAGCATGCCAAGACAACCTACAGCTATCAGCAGGGCATGGTGGGAATTGTAGTTTTACATCTGGAGGGCCGCAGTTTGAGGATGCCTGCTTAGTGTCTCCAAAGTCTGAGAGCCATACATATTGGTTGTAAATTTTGTTTTTATTAACAAGCATAATAAAAGCGATAAAAGCTTACAGAAGTATAGGGGGAGGTAACAGTCACCATTACAGGTATTAATATGTGATTCATACATTTTGGGCATCGCCACGTCTTTAAAAATCTTCTCTATAAAAATTACATTTAACCCTACCCCCCCCCCCCTTCCCCAGATGGACAGCGTTAAAAAAAATTTAAAAAATTTAAAAAAAGCAATTTTTGGTCACCTAACATCACAAAAATTGTAATAGCGAGCGATAAAAATGTCATATGCACCCCCAATTAGTGCCAATAAAACCGCCATCTCATCCTGCAAAAAATGAGCCCCTACATTAGATAGTCGCCCAACAAAAAAAAGAAAACTGTAGCTCCCTGGCTATGGAGATACTAAAATAATTTTTTTTGTTCCTAAACTGATAATATAGTGTAAAATCGAAATGCATTTTAAAATGTAGACATATTAGGTATCGCCGCGTCCCTAAGAATCTGCCCTATAAAAATAACATTTGACCAAACCCCTCAGATGAACAGCGTTAAAAATATAAAATAAAAACTGTGCCAAAACACCCATTTTTGGCAAAATTTCCATTTGAATCCTTTTTTTCCGGTAATAAAGCAAGGGTTAACAGCCAAACAAAACTAAATATTTATTGCCCTGATTCTGTAGTTTGCAGAAACACCCCATATGTGGTCGTAAATGGCTATATAGCCACACGGCAGGGCATAGAACGAAGGAAACCCCATATGGTTTCTGGAAGGCAGATTTTGATGGACTGGTTTATTTACACCATGTCCCATTAGAAGCCCCCTCTGATGTAGCCTAGACTAGAAACTCCAAAAAAGTGACCCCATCTAAGAAACTACACCCCTCAAGGTATTCAAAAGTTACTTTACAAACTTTGTTAACCCTTTAGGTGTTCCACAAAACAAAATAGCAACTTTAGAAACAATTTTAGAATTTAAATTTTTTGTTACCTTGCCTCAAAAAAAGTGTAATATAGAGCAACCAAAAATCATATTTACCCTAAAATGATCCCAAAACAACAACCACCTTATCCCGTAGTTTCCTAGATGGGGTCACTTTTATGGAGTTTCTACTCTAGGGGTGCATCAGGGGGCTTGAAAGGGTAGATGGTGTAAATAAACCAGTCCAGCAAAATCTGCCTTCCAAAAACCATATGGCGTTCCCCTTCTTCTATGTCCTTCCGTTTAGCCAAATAGTAGTTTACGACCACATATGTGGTGTTTCTGCAAACTACAGAATCAGGGCAACCCATATTGAGTTTTGTTTGGCTGTTAACCAATTTTTTCCAGTAATAAAGTAAGGGTAAAAATGGAAAAATTTCCAAAAAATAGAAATTCCAAAATTGTTTCTCCATCTGCCATTAACTCTTGTGGAACACCTAAAGGGTTAACAAAAATTGTAAACCCAGTTTTAAATACCTTGAGGGGTGTACTTTCTTAGATGGAGTCACTTTTTTGGAATTTCTATTCATGGGGTGCAACGGGGGGCTTGAAATGGGACATGGTATAAACAAAACCAGTCCTGTAAAATCTGCCTTCCAAAACCCATACGGCGTTCCCCTCCTTCTATATCCTCCCGTTTGGCCAAACAGTAGTTTAGGACCACATATGGGGTGTTTTTGCAAACTACAGAATCAGGGCAACCCATATTGAGTTTTGTTTGGCAGTTAACCCTTACTTTATTACTGGAAAAAAATGGGTTAAAATGGAAAATTTTCAAAAAAATTGAAATTGCCAAATTGTTTCTCCATCTGCCATTAACTTTTGTGGAACACCTAAAGGGTTAACAAAGTTTGTAAACCCAGTTTTGAATACCTTGAGGGGTTTACTTTCTTAGATGGAGTCACTTTTTTGGAATTTCTATTCTAGGGGTGCAACGGGGGGCTTGAAATGGGACATGGTATAAACAAAACCAGTCCTGCAAAATCTGCCTTGCAAAAACCTTATGGCGTTCCCCTCCTTCTATGTCCTCCCGTTTGGCCAAACAGTAGTTTACGACCACATATGGGGTGTTTCTGCAAACTACAGAATCAGGGCAACCCATATTGAGTTTTGTTTGGCAGTTAAACCTTGCTTTGTTCCTGGAAAAAATGGATTATATTGGAAAATTTTCCCAAAAAATCCATTTGCCATGAAGTCTTGTGCAAGACCTAAAGGGTTAACAAAGTTTGTAAAATCAGTTTTGAATACCTTGAGGGGTGTATTTTATAAAATGGGGTCATTTTTGGATGGTTTCTATTACGTAAGCCTCACAAAGTGACTTCAGACCTGAACTGGTCCATAAAAAGTGGGATTTGGAAAATTTCTGAATTTTTTTTTAATTTGCTTCTAAACTTCTAAGCTATGTAACATCCCCAAAAAATAAAATATCATTCCCAAAATGATACAAACTTGAAGTAGAAATATGGGGAATGTAAAGTCATCACAATTTTTGGGGGTATTACTATGTATTACAGAAGTAGAGAAACTGAAACTTTGAAATTTGCTAATTTTTCAAAATTTTTGGTAAATTTGGTATTTTCTTATTACAAAAAAATTAACTTTTTTTACCCAATTTTAGCAGTGTCATGAAGTACAATATGTGACGAAAAAACAATCTCAGAACGGCCTGGGTAAGTAAAAGCGTTTTAAAGTTATCAGCACTTAAAGTGACACTGGTCAGATTTGCAAAAAATGGCCAAGTCCTTAGGGTGAAATAGGGCTGAGTCCTTAAGGGGTTAAAGAAGCATTATAAAGGAAGTATTTATTGTACAATCATTCACCAAATATATGTCAGCTAGTATAAGCTTAATTAGTTATTTTCTATGTGAAAATTCATGAAATCCTTCTTCCAATGGGTCAAGTGATTTCCTAGTGACCCCTCTGCATAAGTTGTCTTTTTGTGGTCAGCCTCGCACTAGAACTTCCTGTATGATGAAATTAAATAGGCTGTTACACACAAGATCTTCACAGGAAAGGTCAGGAATGGCTAATAATTACACAGCATCTAATGAAGAAAATGACACTACAGCCTCTCTGACTGTATATGGATTGTCCCATATCTAATTTATGAGGGTTTTAAAGGTAATTACAGTGTGGTCCTAGCAGGAAGAGATGCTACTGGCTCTAGCTGTCCATGTTATGATGTACTAAGGGGTCATGAGATTGATAGCATGGCACAGAGGAAGAGAAAGCAGGCTTGTAACTAGAATAGATGGGCTCACCAGATGGACATGACTAGAAGCCACCAACCACTACAGCATCCTCAGAACTCATGTCCACCACCCCAACAATCCTAACATCTAGAAAACACACTGAACGAACCACATTGAAACATTTAAAGGGTACTTGAGTTTTCAAAAAAAAGTTTGCATAATGGTTGTGCTTCGTTGTACAATCAAAACTGTGAAGGGGCAGTTATGTTTGGGCTTCCCTAATGTCTCTTTTAGTCATATTATTCCCTGTTTCAGCTGCACAGCTAGATGCATTTCACTCAGAAGGGACTTTCTCCCTTCTGCCAGTACTGTACTGCACAGACATCCTTTCCCTTACTTCTCACTTGCTCACAGAACAGATAAGGAGGGGGAAACCACATTTACAGACACACAGGAGCTTCCTGTGATGTTCAGAGCAGTTATTTTTATCAGGCACACAATCTCAGCTAGCTCTGACATGCCCTCACTTCCTCTCCCAGCCGTTTTTTGAGTCTCTGTTACCAGGAATGGATCTTGCCTGAAAACAGGCAGTGGACTGCAGCTTAAGTGGAAGTGAGACCCCTAGTGGCCATGCCTTTATGGCTTTTTTAAGGTGGTTGCAGGCATATTTTTTTTAAATGAAGTGATTTAGAAATTTTCTAGTTACATAGTTCTCTATTAAATGAAATTCCCTTAAAGAGCAGTACTTTCATCATCACAACTTGCTATCTGAGCATCACATGACCTCCTTGTGCGAAATTGTGACATCATACCTTCTAGGACCCCAGACATGGATGAAATCTAACATTGAAAGTGCAGATTAGTGGCTGAACTACAGGGAAGTGAATATAGAATTCCTAAAAGAAGACACCAGCATGAAAAATAAAAATCAGACGAGGGGTGCAATGATGGAAAATTGTGTTTTCTCTGGAGATCTTCTTTAGGATAACTATTTGAATTGTGTTCTCAATTTAACCTTTCATTCCGATTTGCATTGTTGAAATGTTGATTTAAGAGAAAAGTCCCTCACGTCTTGTAATATATTCATTTCTTGTTCATTCAAACTTCATAGTAAGTACAAACTTTTTGCAGGACGTGTTTCGGCCCACCCACAGTCTTTTTTAACTGCATGCTGTTGAAATTTTGATCTGTTGTGTTTGGATGTTTTCCATTGGTCGTTGGCTATAACCTGTAATTTATGGTCTGTTACTAAAAGAGTGTTTTTTAAATTCTGCCTAAACTATGCATGACCGGAAATGTTTGTAGTGTATCGGCCAAAAGTACGAGCTTCCAACTTTCCAGGTAAACTCACCCGTCTGCAGCCAGCTTAACAGTGTGGCTGCAATACGTGTGCGAAAAGCCATAGCAAACTTTCTGACATCACATTCACTTCACATGGGCTTGTTTTCAGTGATCTCACTGTGAAAAGCTGGCACGTGTGGTATAAGAATGTTAGCGTGTTCTTTGATCACAGCCTATGTGTGTTTTGAATGAAGAACATTTATGAAAAGAAACTCTATGAACGAACATTGGTTCCAGATTTTCTCGGAACGTCTCTCATGTGTAAAGCCGTATAATAGAATGTTTGCTTTAAACCTGATGAATTTCCACAGAAAACATTTTGTCAGATACGTTTTAAATGAACAGCTTCTCTGTGGGCAGTTGTCACCAAAGACTTTAACTGCTTGCGAATGGAAGGATGTCTGTAAACATGTTCATTACTTCAGATAGAAGACAAGGGTTTCAAACTAATAAGCAGCTCATATACCTACTCACATGTGCCATTTTTATCTAGTGAAGGATCTGAAACGCTGCAATCTAAACAGTTGTGAATCTTCCTATGGTAACGGAAGGATTGTTTAATTGTGGAGAGGAGCACAGAGAGGTTTCTGCGTCTGTTTTATATCATTGCTTCATTCTCAATAACACATCTGCTTTATTGGAAGACTCTGGAGCCTTGACTCTGACATAATATTAAAGGGGTTGCCTGCTTTTTACTATTGATGACTTATCCTTAGTATAGGTCAACAATATTAGATTGGTGGGGGTCCGACACCCAGCACCCCCGCCGATCAGCTGTTTTAAGAGAAAGCAGTGCTTGTAGGAGCACTGCCTTCTCTTCTCTGTTTACCTGCTTGCCGAAGCCATTGCAGCGGCAAGCAGTGTAATTACAAGTATGGCATCCACATTCACTTCTATTTGACGGCTCCATCCTATTCACTTGAGCAGACAGAGGCACCCCATAGAAGTGAATGAGGACGCCATACTTGTATTTACACATGCTCACCACTGCAATTGTTGCGGTAAGCAGGTAAACAAAGAACAGAAGGCAACAATCATATGAGTGCTGGTTTCTCGTCAAACAGCTGATTGGCGGGCGTGCCGGGAGTTGGACCCCTGCCAATCTCATATTGATGACCTATACTGAGGATAGGCCATATGACTGATGATCGTGAGTGCCGCTGCCTTCACAAACAGCTGATCAGATACTGATGACCTATCCAAAAGACACATAGCCCCTCACATTACACAGAGATCACATAGCCTCTCTTTTATACCATAATGTTTTGCCACCTATTCGTTAGGCCTAATGCACATGGTCATATTACAGGTCTACCTAATAAGTTGCCCATAGAGTTTGAAGTCAGTCCATACTGTACAATGATTTTACAGAGATTTTTCTCACAGATTCTATGAAAATCCTTACATGCTACAATGCAGCTGTACAGAGGCACCATATGGTGGCGCACAAAGTAATGAATACAGACCCATGGGGATTTTGTGCGCTGCTGTAAAGGTTCTGTGCAAATGGCATTGCCATGTGCAAAAGTCCTATTGATCAATAACCATGGGACAAAACTTAGAGTACCATTTAAAGAAGACCTGTCATGTCCTCCTAGAACTCCAAAAGGTTGCATACATTTGCAGCCATATTTTCCATGACTTTTTAGCAGTGGTTTTAGTTTCAGCACCCAATAGAAGTAAATTGTTAGGCATGGAGGCCATTATAAGGCCACTAGCTGCCTTTGCAATACACCAACATCCCACAGCGCCCTCTTTCTGTCTATCATATTGAATGTTGTGGTCAACAACTCTTTCTGATTCCGACGTTAGACCTGGATAATGTCTATGTAATACAGCTTGTATCCACAAGTGATGGCACAATTCAGTTCCTGTACCATCACTATGACATAATGGGGAGAACTTATCATGAGGGGAATATTTGAAGTCAGTTTCGCTTGAGTCTGTGTATTTTATGCCACATTAATCAAATGTTACACCTTGTTTGATAAATAAGTCTTATCCTTAAACCTAAAACTTTCTAGAAAAGCTGCTCCAGTTTTCCTACTCCAACCTCCTACTGGAGTGATATTGCGAAAAAGTCTCAATAATAAATCGGGAGCGAAACATCATTAACATAGCTAACCACACACACATTCCAAAACTGGAGTGAGTGGTGTAAAACTGCAAAATGTTAATTTTTTTTTTTTTTTTTAAAGGGTAACTAAATTTTTTGGGGTATTTGATAGTTTATTAGAGCAAGGCATGTATACCTGAGTTAGTCTGTCAATGATTGTCAAAAGATCTGTAATTACCTTATAATAAAAGCTCCTGTCTCTTTCCACTGCTCCCTTAAAAGACTGTTACTAGGGCTTGTCTGTCTCCCAACTTAATGTAAACAGAAGACAGAGGGGCGGTCTTCCACACTGCATGCCTGCATTAGGCTTCAGAGTGAGGAGGTGTGTCTCTCAGTAATCCAATCTGATTGGCTGGCAGGGAGCTGCTGGCTACAGCAAGTGTGTTTGGGAAGTGAGGGAAAGCAGTTTTGGCCTCAGAGAACTGGCAAAGGAGCCATCTTGAGAAGGTCCTCATATTGTAAATGTTTAAACAGCCGTAACTAAGGGAAAAACTCAAGGAAAACAGTGGTATGTGAAGAAACTAAAGATTGCTTTGTGCATAATGCTGCTGCAGCAGTAACATATGCAAAAAAATTTTTTTTATGAAAACATGACAGTTACTCTTTAAGTGAATGTACACAGTCACATAAACCCTATTTTGCAACTTGCTAAAGCCAGAATTCTGGAGTGAAGGCATGATAAATCAGGGTCATTATGTCAGTTCGTGGAAGCAGCACAGTTTCTGTGCTGTAATAGTAAAATTGTAATGGGGGGAGGAGAATCAATATTCTTTCTCTATTAATTCTCCAAAATGCAAATCACTCTAATTACTGCTGATTCTCGAACGTGGGACATTAAATGTTGTCTGTCACCAGGAAAATCACTGTTAAACCAGACACAAAGAGGGGCACTTATCAACTTGTTTATGCCACTATTTTCACCATAATTTGCAACTTTTTTGAGCATCTCGCCACTTCTCTTAAGTTCCAGGAAAGGGGTGGGGCTTAGTGGGAAAGGCGGAGATATAAAGGGCTGCCACAATGCTAGCCAGAGATGCTCCTAATTTATTAAAAGGAATAAAAGAAAGAAATCCGAAGCATAACAAAAATGGCCATACTTTAGATATTTGATTTAAGGGAATCTTTACCTAAGTTACTTGTTTAAAAAATGTGTGTTCTCAAGAATCAAGATTTATGCACTCAATATTTAAATGTGTATTTTATCATTTTACTAAATGGCTTAATATCACTAAAGAGTTCCTTGCCTTATGTATGACTGCCTCTTTAAGGACACAATTTGCAGTGCAGCCAGATATACAAAGCATGATTTCCATGTGTTTGTTCTGTATTTAGAGATTGAGGAAGACGATCAATTACACAGGAAGACGTGACCAGATCACTTCCTTATTTTCATGAGCGCTGAACAAATGCTATTATTCAATCTCTCTCTGCCTTAGTGCGTTTGTATATAAGCACAACCAGCAATATGTCTTTAACAGTAAGGATACTTAATGATTCTGACATAATACCCTGAGTAAATACTTGCTACGAGGTGGAAGTGTTATATGCCAAGTACCGGAAGGAACAGGAAATCTCAGGGGTAGTGTTCACTAACTCTTGGGTCAGGAAACAGACAGTGCAGGTGCATTATTTAAGAGCTTGTCAAAGATGATCTCCTGCAGCACACTGTTCCAGAGCTGTATGTGTGCTTGCTGTAAGTGTAATCATTTATTAAAGGCTTTCCCACAGCACAGTTTAGCAGTGTTTAACACATTACATATACATTTTTATTGATGTACATTATTAATAGGAATAGAATGGTTTCTGTGACATCATTTTATAAATACAGAACAGGAGGTATGCTTTCATCATTTATTTAGTTCCACACCATACAGAAACCTAAGAAGATAATAAAGTACAAACATAAAGAATAGGAGGATGGAGAGAAAATCAATGAGGTCAAGAGATCATTTTGATGCATAGATTGGTTTAGTTTATATACTGTACATACAGCTCTTACCCATCAAGGCATGGACTCCTCAAGGGTTTTGAAGATGTCCTATGGTTCTGGCACCAAGATATTAGCAGCAGATCCTTTCAGTCCTCTAAGTTGCGAGGTTGAGCCTCCATGGACCGTAGTTATTTTTACAGCACATCCCACAGATGTTTGATTCAGATCTGAGGAATTTAGAGGCCAAGTCAACATCTTGAACTTTTTATCATGTTCCTTAAACCAATTCTGAAAATTTTTTGCTGTATGGTAGCGCATGTTATCTTGCTGAAAGAAGCCACTGTCATAAGGGAATATTGTTGCCATGAATTGGTTTTTAACAATGTTTAGGTAGGTGATACATGCTAAACTAGCATTCACTTTAATACAAGGAACCTAAGGTTTCTCAGCAGAATACTGCTTCCACCAGCTCTTCTTTCCATACTACAACCAGGTGCCATCCCTTCCTCAGATAAGTAACTCACTAGCTCATGGCCATCCACATGATGTAAAATTAAACGTGATTCACGCCAGGCTACCTTCTGTTATTATTCTATTGTCCAGCACTGATGTTCATATGCCCATTGTAGGTGCTTTCAGTGGTGGACAGGGATCTGCACCGACTCTGACCAGTCGGTGATGACTAGAGATGAGCTAATCGAAGCTGACAAAGTGAAATTCGATCCGAATTTAAGGAAAAATTTGATTCGCAACGAATGCAAATTTCCTTGTGCGTCGTGGTAATATTTTTAAAATGGCGGATACACTTGTGAGGACTGAGGACATGGGGCAAAGAACTCTGGGAAGGCGAGATCAACCAGATTGACATGCCTGCATGCAGCCAATCAGCAGCCAGCCCTGTGATGTCACAGCCCTATAAATACAGCAGCCATTTTAGATTCTGCCATTTTCCAGCGTTCAGAGTGCAGGGACAGACGTGTGAAGGTGCTAGGGACAGCAAGTGGAAAAACGATTGTGGAAAAATAGACAGAAAAAATTATTTATAAGTGCAGGGAAAGGATAGGAATTATTTCACAGCATCTTAGTGCAGGGAGAGACATCAGAAGGTGCTGGAGACATTGATAGGAAAGTGATTTACAAGTGCAGGGAACGATTGGGGATCCAAATAGTCATAAGACAGCTCTGTCATTCCATCTTTTTGTTATTGGGCTGCAAGTGTTATGTTCAAAAACCTTTAGTGGTTTATATCTTAGTATCTTATTCATAATGATGAGAAAAATGTATACGCATTTCACTTCTGCGGTTATTTCTGTTGAAAGCTTATAGGGGCGTATTTCAGTACAACAAGAAAAATATATACGCACTGCACTGTTGCAGTTATTTCTGGTGAAAGCGTATTGAGGCATAGTTCAGTACAACAAGAAAATTATATTCTCAGTTCACTTCTGCAGTTATTTCTGGTGAAAGGGTATAAGGGCGTATTTCAATAAAAAAAAAGAAAAATATATATACGCATTGCACTGTTGCAGTTATTTCTGTTTAAAGCGTATAGGGGCCTATGACAGTAAAATAAGAAAAATATATACGCACTGCACTGTTGCATATATTTCTGGTGAAAGCGTATAGGGGCTTAGTTCAGTACAACAAGAAAACTATGAACACATTTCACTTCTGCAGTTATTTCTGTTGAAAGAGCATAGGGGCATATTTTAGTGCGAGAAAAATATATAAGCACTGCACTGTTGCAGTTATTTCTGATGAAAGGGTATATAGGAGCGTATTTCATAATTTTTCTCTCTCTCTATATATATATATATATATATATATATGTACGCACTGCACTGTTGCAGTTATTTCTGGTGAAAGCGTATAGGGGCGTAGTTCAGTACTACAAGAAAAATATAAACACACTTCACTCTATAATTGTTTTCTGGTCAAAGCGTATAGTGGCCTATTTCAGTCCAACAAGAAAAATATATTCTGAGGTCAGTTCAACAGTTATTTTTGGTGAAAGCGTATAGGGGTGTAGTTCATTAGAACAAGAAAAATATATTCTCGGTTCACTTCTGCAGTTGTTTATGTGTATTTCAGTAAGAACAAGAAAAATATAGACGCACTGCACTATTGCAAATATTTCTGGTGAAAGCGTATAGGGGCGTATTTCAGTAAAAAAAAGATAAATATATACGCACTGCACTGTTGCAGTTATTTCTGGTGAAAGCATATAGGGGTGTATTTCTGAACTACAAAAAAAATATATACACTCTTCACTCTTTCATTGTTTTCTGGTCAAAGTGTATAGTGGCCGATTTCAGTCCAACACTGCACTGTTGCAGTTATTTCTGTTTAAAGCGTATAGGGGCGTAGTTCAGTACAACAATAAAAATATATTCTCAGTTCATTTCTGCAGTTATTTCTGTTGAAAGCGTATAGGGGCGTATTTCAGTACAACAAGAAAAATATATACGCACTGTACTGTTGCAGTTATTTCTGGTGAAAGTAAATAGGGGCATATTTCAGTAAAAAAATGAAAAATATATACGCACTGCACTGTTGCAGATATTTCTGTTTAATGCGTTTAGGGGCATATTACAGTAAAAAAAATATATATATATATATATATATACGCACTGCAGTGTTGCAGTTATTTCTGGTGAAAGCGTATAGGGACATATTTCTGAACTACAAGAAAAATATATACGCACTTTACTCCTTGTTTTTTTTATCAAAGCGTATAGTAGCCTATTTCAGTCCAATGGCATCCCTCAACATAGGCTGATATGCGATGTTTCCACCCATTGGAATTCCACCCTCCATATGTTGGACCGACTATATAAACAGAGAAAGGCCATCAACGATTTCTTGATGATGCAAGCAGATAGGAGTAGACTACTGTGTAACTTCAATGTCAGCCAGTGGCAGCTCATGTGTGACACCTGCCATTTGCTTAGGCCCTTTGAGGAGGCCACGTTATTTGCCAGTGACCAGGACTACGGAATGAACAACGTCATTCCACTGCTTCATGTCCTGGAACAGATGCTGGTAACTATGGCTGGTCAGGGGACAGGAGACGTGGCCAAATGAACCCTGTGGGGGTTGAACTGGAAGAGGAGGAGGACATTGAAACACAGGCAATGTTTAGCCAAATGGGTGTTTTTTTTCTAACCAGCTGACAGGAGAGGAGGAGCAAGAGAAGCCAGAGGAGCTACAAGGCGATGAGGAAGACGAGACAGAGGACCCGGACACACCATGGCAGTATGAAGTGGAGATGGAGGCAGGGAGTCCTTCTGAGTCACTTGCACAAATGGCATGATGCATGCTCACTAGCTTGCGTAGCGACAGCCGAATTGTCACCATTCGGCAGAGAGATTACTTCTGGCTCTCCAACTTGTTGGACCCTCGCTACTGGTCCAGAATGGGGGCCTTTTTTACAGCCACTGGGAGGGAGGACAAACTGAACTACTATAGAGACATCCTATGTAGTTAGTTGGCCGCTACCTATCTGCACCATCATCGATCCTCTTGCAGGTATGACTGGGGGGGGGGCCCTCGGCAATCACATTCCAATACCATGGCGGCTGGGGAGGGGTGGGGTGGCAGGACCAGTACCAGCTCCATCAGCAGCATCCTGAGTCTACAGTTGCTGATGAGTAGCTTTATTCACCCGCATAGTGAAGAAACTACTCACCAGCAGCAGGCAGACCTGGAGCAGGACCTGGACCAGCAGATGGTGGCATACTTGACAGTACCG
This sequence comes from Bufo bufo, assembly GCF_905171765.1. Taxonomy (NCBI): domain Eukaryota; kingdom Metazoa; phylum Chordata; class Amphibia; order Anura; family Bufonidae; genus Bufo; species Bufo bufo. The sequence goes on from NC_053390.1 coordinate 335,419,434, forward strand.
TGCCTCCAAACATTTAAGATCCGCTGGACTACTGGGTAGCCAAACTGGATTTGTGGCCGCATCTAGCAGAGTTTGCCCTGAAAAAGCTGTCCAGTAGTGTGGCATAAGAGCGGGTTTTTAGTGCGGCGGGGGGCACAGTTACCCCAAGGAGAACTCGCCTGTCCACCCAAAATGTGGAGAGACTAACTTTTGTCAAGATGAATCAGGCCTGGATCAGCCAGGATTTCCAACCACCAATTCCTGATGTATCAGACCAGGGACAGACACAGGCAGCGAAGGGCCCCTGTGCACACATACAAATATAAACATATATGTGCAAATAAAAAACATGTTGTGAATATGTTTACAATATGTATATATATTCTTTTCATACTAGGTCACGCCTCTAACTCTGCCCAAAGCATATCTATACACACCCAGTCCCCTTAATGCCCCGACATAGTAATTATTCCCCCTTTGTGCCAGTACATAGTAGTTATGTCCAGATATGTGCCCCCTCACAGGAAGTTAAAAAATATACTCACCTAGTTCCTCATGATCACAGTTCAGCCACTGGCACTCCACAGCAGTAACAGGATGTAGTGTCACACATTACTCTGCTGGTCTGTGTAGGAGGGGGAGCACAGCAGATTCCCGGCCGCACCGCTCCTCCTCATACCAGCAGTCTGACACTAAATCCTGCTACTGCTGTGGAGTCAGGTCAATATTTAGATTTGATGCCGCCCCAGGCACTTTAGTGCCAGCTTTCTTCCCCCAATGAAGTCCATAGCTGATGGCAAAATGCTCCCTAGGCCTTCAGCTACCCCTCAGGACTCCCTCATACTCTTGGACAATTAAAGGACTGACCTGTTACGAGTGCGCTTGGCAGCTGAAGGCATCTTTGTTGGTCCCATGTTCTTATGTGCCCGCATTGCAAAGAAAAATTATGTTTTATTGTAAACAAACGGGGGCATTACCATTACACCTAGAGGCTCCGCTCTGACATCACCAGGCTCACTGCCAGGCGGAAGCCACCCCCAAATAGTATCCCCAGTGGTAATAAGGCTCCCTACAATACCCTCAGTACTAATAAGGCCTCCCTATAGGGCACCTCTTATAATCCATAAGGTACTTCTATAGAGCCCTCAGTAGTAGTAATGCCCTCCACCACTGCCTACAGTATTTATAATGTTCCCTGAAGTGCACCTGTAATTATAATACCTCCTGCTGTACCACCAGAGTTATAATCATCTCTGTAGTGCCCCCATAAAGTATAATACCCGTCCTCTCCCTCCAGTCTTCTATACCATGCAGTCCCATGTAAGTAACACCAGTAATCTCCCACCAGTCTTCTATATGTACAGTCCCATTTAAAAAATCCTATCTTCCTTACAGTCTTCTATACCATGCAGTCCCATGTAAATAACTTCACTCCTCTCCCTTCAGTCTTCTATACCATGCAGTTTCATGAAAATAACACCAGTCCTCTCCCTCCAGTCCCATGTAAATAAATTCTCTTCCTTACATTTCTCTATAATATACAGTCCTATGTAAATAACTTAAATCCCCTCCTTCACCCCCTCCAACACATAGTCCCATATAAATAACATCACTCCTTACCCTCCAATCTTCTAAAATATCCAGTCCCATGTAAATAAATCCAGTCATCTCCCTCCAATGTTCTATAACATACACTCCTATGTAACTGACACTCCTCCCCTCCCTTCAGTCCCTCTAACATACAGTCCCTGTTAAATAACATATATAACTCCTACTAAGCAGGGAGGAGGTATAATGGGGAAAACCACATCTCCCAGCATTTCTCTGACACTTACATTCATTCCATGGCATCACAGGTCTCCACTGCTGAGTGCTACCTCTTTCTGCACTGGTCACATGAAGATGACCTCATCACAGGTCCTACCTCCACTTCCACTGCTGTTAAGATCACATGACTATGATGTCATCGAAGGTCCTTCAGCTATGGAGTGTAGACACAAACTGGCAGCAGATTCGCAGTAAGTGCTAATCAGGCCCCCCCCCCCCCCCATCCCCCCAAAACTCTGCCCCCTCCCTCCTTCCACACCAAGGTGCCCAGGTTACCCTGTTGGCAGAGGTAGGGAATGAAAAATATGATAAGATAAAAAAATAAACGCCTCTGCCGGCACTGGGATGGGCCCCTTCCCTTGCTGGGCCCCTGTGCAGCTAAACCAGATGCACAGGGGGTATGTCCGCCCCTGCATCAGACTAGATCACCCATGGTGCCACACCAACATTTTGATAAAGGAGACCAGTTTCTTCTGACTACCTGCCTCAGCTACTACTCTGATGCTGCAACCCGCCTGATGCCACACATCTGATGCCAAGTGCTCCTTATTTCAGCCACCTTCGTCAGCGGGTACTGGTATTGCCACCCACCGCCCCACTCTGTTACCGGGTCACTTTGTGGTCTCCTGATGCAGCTGCTGCTGCCATCTTCAAACTATGTCACCTTGCCATTCTGTGGTTTCCTGATGCTGCTGCTGCTGCTACCGCCATCTCCACACTGTGTCACCTTGCCACTCTGTGGTCTCATCATGCTGCTGCCACCTCCACACTGTCACCTTTCCACTCTGTGGCCTCCTGATGCTGCTGCCACCTCCAAACTATGTCACCTTGCCACTCTGTGGTCTCCTCATGCTGCTGCCATCTCCACACTATGTCATCTTGTCACTCTGTGGTATCCTCCTGATGCTGCTGCTGCTACTGCCATATCCACACTATGTCACCTCGCCACTCTGTGGTCTCATCATGCTGCTGCCATCTCCACACTATGTCACCTTGCCACTCTGTGGTATCCTCCTGATGCTGCTGCTGCTACTGCCATCTCCACACTATGTCACCTTGCCACTCTGTGGTCTCCTGATGCTGCTGCTTCTATCTCCACACTATGTCACCTTGCCACTCTGTGGCCTCCTGATGCTGCCGCCACCTCCAAACTATGTCAACTTGCCACTCTGTGGTCTCATCATGCTGCTTCCATATCCACACTATGTCACCTTGCCACTCTGTGGTATCCTGCTACTGGAATCTCAACATTATGTCACCTTGCCACTCTGTGGTCTCCTCATGCTGCGCCAACTCCACACTATGTCACCTTGCCACTCTGTGGTATCCTCCTGATGATGCTGCTACTGCCATATACACATTATGTCATCTTGCTACTATGTGGTCTCCTGATGCTGCTGCTGCTACTGCCATCTCCACACTATGTCACCTTGCCATTCTGTGGCCTCCTGATGCTGCTGCCACCTCCAAACTGTGTCACCTTGCCACTCTGTGGTCTCCTCATGCTGCTGCCAACTCCACACTATGTCACCTTGCAACTCTGTCTTATCCTCTTGATGCTGCTGCTGCTATTGCCATCTACACCTTGTCATCTTGCTACTATGTACTGTCCTGATGCTGCTACTTGTGCTACTGCCAGCTCCACACTATGTCACCTTTACACTCTGTGGTATCATCCTGATGCTGCCAACTCCACACTATGTCACCTTGCCACTCTGTGGTATACTCCTGATGCTGCTGCTGCTCCTGCTACTGCCATCTCCACACTATGTCACCTTGCCACTCTGTAGTGTCCTCATGCTGCTGCCAACTCCACATTATGTCATCTTGCTACTCTATGGCCTCCTCATGCTGCTGCCAACTCCACACTATGTCACCTTGCCACTCTGTGGTATCCTACTGATGCTGCTGCTGCCATATACACATTATGTCATCTTGCTACTATGTGGTCTCCTGCTGCTGCTGCTGCTACTGCCATCTTCACACTATGTCACCTTGCCACTCTGTGGTATCCTCCTGATGCTGCTGCTGCTACTGCCATCTACACACTAAGTCATATTGCCACTCTGTGGTCTTCTGATGCGGCTACTGCCATCTCCACACTATGTCACCTTGCCACTCTGTGGTCTCCTCATGCTGCTGCCATATCCACACTATGTCACCTTTCCACTCTGTGGTCTCCTCACGCTGCTGCTGCTGCCATCTCTACATTAATTCACCTTGCCACTCTGTGGTCTCCTGATGCTGCTGCTGCTACTGCCATCTCCACACTATGTCACCTTGCCATTCTGTGGCCTCCTGATGCTGCTGCCACCTCCAAACTGTGTCACCTTGCCACTCTGTGGTCTCCTCATGCTGCTGCCAACTCCACACTATGTCACCTTGCAACTCTGTCTTATCCTCTTGATGCTGCTGCTGCTATTGCCATCTACACCTTGTCATCTTGCTACTATGTACTGTCCTGATGCTGCTACTTGTGCTACTGCCAGCTCCACACTATGTCACCTTTACACTCTGTGGTATCATCCTGATGCTGCCAACTCCACACTATGTCACCTTGCCACTCTGTGGTATACTCCTGATGCTGCTGCTGCTACTGCTACTGCCATCTCCACACTATGTCACCTTGCCACTCTGTAGTGTTCTCATGCTGCTGCCAACTCCACATTATGTCATCTTGCCACTCTATGGCCTCCTCATGCTGCTGCCAACTCCACACTATGTCACCTTGCCACTCTGTGGTATCCTACTGATGCTGCTGCTGCCATATACACATTATTTCATCTTGCTACTATGTGGTCTCCTGATGCGGCTACTACCATCTCCACACTATGTCACCTTGCCACTCTGTGGTCTCCTCATGCTGCTGCCATATCCACACTATGTCACCTTTCCACTCTGTGGTCTCCTCACGCTGCTGCTGCTGCTGCCATCTCTACATTAATTCACCTTGCCACTCTGTGGTCTCCTGATGCTGCTGCTACTACTGCCATCTCCACACTATATCACGTTGCTACTCTGTGGTCTCCGGATGATACCACCACCTCCGAACTATGTCCCATTGCCACTCTGTGGTCTCCTCATGCTGCTTCCACCTCACCACTATGTCATAGGGCCACTCTGTGGACTTCTCATGCTGTTCCCACCCTCCCCACTTCATGACTGGGCCACTATTTTGCCTTTCGAGCTGGATAACATAATAATTTATTTGACCTTTCTTCTGATCTGTCAAAAGGAAGGAAAATTGAGACGCACAACGGATCCTGTCTGTGTAGCAGCTGTAAGGCCTGTATGGTCCCATCAGAATTGGCTTATGATTTGGTAGCCAAAAGCAGGAGTGGGTCCTCATGCTGCTGCCAACTCCACATTATGTCATCTTGCTACTCTATGGCCTCCTCATGCTGCTGCCAACTCCACACTATGTCACCTTGCCACTCTGTGGTATCCTACTGATGCTGCTGCTGCCATATACACATTATGTCATCTTGCTACTATGTGGTCTCCTGCTGCTGCTGCTGCTACTGCCATCTTCACACTATGTCACCTTGCCACTCTGTGGTATCCTCCTGATGCTGCTGCTGCTACTGCCATCTACACACTAAGTCATATTGCCACTCTGTGGTCTTCTGATGCGGCTACTGCCATCTCCACACTATGTCACCTTGCCACTCTGTGGTCTCCTCATGCTGCTGCCATATCCACACTATGTCACCTTTCCACTCTGTGGTCTCCTCACGCTGCTGCTGCTGCCATCTCTACATTAATTCACCTTGCCACTCTGTGGTCTCCTGATGCTGCTGCTGCTACTGCCATCTCCACACTATGTCACCTTGCCATTCTGTGGCCTCCTGATGCTGCTGCCACCTCCAAACTGTGTCACCTTGCCACTCTGTGGTCTCCTCATGCTGCTGCCAACTCCACACTATGTCACCTTGCAACTCTGTCTTATCCTCTTGATGCTGCTGCTGCTATTGCCATCTACACCTTGTCATCTTGCTACTATGTACTGTCCTGATGCTGCTACTTGTGCTACTGCCAGCTCCACACTATGTCACCTTTACACTCTGTGGTATCATCCTGATGCTGCCAACTCCACACTATGTCACCTTGCCACTCTGTGGTATACTCCTGATGCTGCTGCTGCTACTGCTACTGCCATCTCCACACTATGTCACCTTGCCACTCTGTAGTGTTCTCATGCTGCTGCCAACTCCACATTATGTCATCTTGCCACTCTATGGCCTCCTCATGCTGCTGCCAACTCCACACTATGTCACCTTGCCACTCTGTGGTATCCTACTGATGCTGCTGCTGCCATATACACATTATTTCATCTTGCTACTATGTGGTCTCCTGCTGCTGCTGCTACTGCCATCTTCACACTATGTCACCTTGCCACTCTGTGGTATCCTCCTGATGCTGCTGCTGCTACTGCCATCTACACACTAAGTCATATTGCCACTCTGTGGTCTCCTGATGCGGCTACTACCATCTCCACACTATGTCACCTTGCCACTCTGTGGTCTCCTCATGCTGCTGCCATATCCACACTATGTCACCTTTCCACTCTGTGGTCTCCTCACGCTGCTGCTGCTGCTGCCATCTCTACATTAATTCACCTTGCCACTCTGTGGTCTCCTGATGCTGCTGCTACTACTGCCATCTCCACACTATATCACGTTGCTACTCTGTGGTCTCCGGATGATACCACCACCTCCGAACTATGTCCCATTGCCACTCTGTGGTCTCCTCATGCTGCTTCCACCTCACCACTATGTCATAGGGCCACTCTGTGGACTTCTCATGCTGTTCCCACCCTCCCCACTTCATGACTGGGCCACTATTTTGCCTTTCGAGCTGGATAACATAATAATTTATTTGACCTTTCTTCTGATCTGTCAAAAGGAAGGAAAATTGAGACGCACAACGGATCCTGTCTGTGTAGCAGCTGTAAGGCCTGTATGGTCCCATCAGAATTGGCTTATGATTTGGTAGCCAAAAGCAGGAGTGGGTACAAAACACAGAAGACATGCAAATATTCCATTCAGGTGTCATCTCTGTTTTACATCGATTCCTGTTTTCTTTTGGCATTAGCAATACTGATGGATTATTGAGCAAATGCTGACCAAGTGAAGGTGTATGCTTCACAGACAGGATCCATTTTTTGTGGGTTATTGTTCTGACGGATCAGAGGAAGGGCAAATTAATTAGTGTGTCAACACAAACTTACTGCTGACACCCTCTCCACTCTGTCCGGGGGGGCTCTATTTGTATACGCGTTTAATAGAACAGGTTCTGTAGACATCTATGTGGAATCAGCTGGCGATGGTGTAAAAGGAGTGTGTTTCTTCTTGACACTAACATCGACCTGTAAGGCTGAGTTCATACTTGAGTTATTTGGTCAGTGTTGGCCCCGTGACTGCCCAAATAAGTGAAGTGTGCAATGATTCTAAGAGTAACGCCTGTCATGTGCTTGTCATACTGTTTCACTACCACAGCAGACTCCCTATGCATGTTACTGCAAGGCACAGTGTTCTACACCACTATACAGGCTCTCTGCAGCCCGAAAATAGAATTTTTTTTAGCACGATTTGCCGCAAATAAATTTAGATCAAAGCAAATTTTTCCCAAAAATTTGGCAAACTTGCCGAATAGAATTTTTTTAAAATTTGCTCATCTCTAGTGATGACACATAGTCAATATAAATCTTTTCAGCTATTTTCACAGTAGATTTCTCTGAGGTTGGACTAGATGGCAAACTGTTGCTCTCCACATGCATCATAGAGCCTTGGCTGTCCATGACCCTGTTGTCGGTTCACTGGTTGTCCTTCCATGTACTGCTACAAAAAAGACCCCTGCCCGCAGACTTTTTTTTTGTTTGGACATGAGTCTGACCTAATGTTATGGCTCAGAATGTGCTAATGTCAACCATTTAAAGAATAATTTAACATCTGAAAAATTCTGTGCTGATTACTTTCTCAAACCTCAATATTTCTCGATAGTTATTGAAGTCTGATACCGATCAGATGATATTTAGCTTAAAAAGGTGTTCCACCTAATCAAAATACTTGGCAGCTTGGTTGGAGGGTCTTAATTTTTTATCTTTGTCTGGAACATTCCTTTAAAAGCTTAATAGATACAGTTTACATACTGTAAAGTAAAAATGAACACTGATACCAGTAAGCGACTAAGCTCCCCCTAGTTTTAGATTTATGCAGTTTTGAAAAAAACTGTGCTTTGGCCACATTAACAATAGGTAAAAAAAATACAAACCGGATTCCAAAAAAGTTGGGACACTAAACAAATTGTGAATAAAAACTGAATGCAATGATGTGGAGATGGCAAATGACAATATTTTATTTGTAATAGAACGTAGTTGACAGATCAAACGTTTAATCCGAGTAAATGTATCATTTTAAAGGAAAAATACGTTGATTCCAATTTTCACGGTGTCAACAAATCCCCAAAAAGTTGGGACAAGTAGCAATAAGAGGCTGGAAAAAGTAAATTTGAGCATAACGAAGAGCTGGAAGACCAATTAACACTAATTAGGTCAATTGGCAACATGATTGGGTATAAAAAGAGCTTCTCAGAGTGGCAGTGTCTCTCAGAAGCCAAGATGGGTAGAGGATCACCAATTCCCACAATGTTGCGCAGAAAGATAGTGGAGCAATATCAGAAAGGTGTTACCCAGCGAAAAATTGCAAAGACTTTGCATCTATCATCATCAACTGTGCATAACATCATCCGAAGATTCAGAGAATCTGGAACAATCTCTGTGCGTAAGGGTCAAGGCCATAAAACCATACTGGATGCCCGTGATCTCCGGGCCCTTAAACGACACTGCACCACAGACAGGAATGCTACTGTAAAGGAAATCACAGAATGGGCTCAGGAATACTTCCAGAAACCATTGTCAGTGAACACAATCCACTGTGCCATCCGCCGTTGCCAGCTGAAACTCTACAGTGCAAAGAAGAAGCCATTTCTAAGCAAGATCCACAAGCTCAGGCGTTTTCACTGGGCCAGGGATCATTTAAAATGGAGTGTGGCAAAATGGAAGACTGTTCTGTGGTCAGACGAGTCACGATTCAAAGTTCTTTTTGGAAATCTGGGACGCCATGTCATCCAGACCAAAGAGGACAAGGACAACCCAAGTTGTTATCAACGCTCAGTTCAGAAGCCTGCATCTCTGATGGTATGGGGTTGCATGAGTGTGTGTGGCATGGGCAGCTTGCATGTCTGGAAAGGCACCATCAATGCAGAAAAATATATTCAGGTTCTAGAACAACATATGCTCCCATCCAGACGTCATCTCTATCAGGGAAGACCCTGCATTTTTCAACAAGATAATGCCAGACCACATTCTGCATCAATCACAACAGCATGGCTGCGTAGGAGAAGGATCTGGGTACTGAAATGGCCAGTCTGCAGTCCAGATCTTTCACCTATAGAGAACATTTGGCGCATCATAAAGAGGAAGGGGCAACAAAGAAGGCCGAAGACGATTGAACAGTTAGAGGCCTGTATTAGACAAGAATGGGAGAGCATTCCTATTTCTAAACTTGAGAAACTGGTCTCCTCGGTCCCCAGACGTCTGTTGAGTGTTGTAAGAAGAAGGGGAGATGCCACACAGTGGTGAAAATGGCCTTGTCCCAACTTTTTTGGGATTTGTTGACACCATGAAATTCTGATTCAACATATTTTTCCCTTAAAATGGTACATTTTCTCAGTATAAACTTTTGTTCCGTGATTTATGTTCTATTCTGAATAAAATATTAGAAGTTGGCACCTCCACATCATTGCATTCAGTTTTTATTCACGATTTGTATAGTGTCCTAACTTTTTTGGAATCCGGTTTGTAGATAAATGCAGCATATTGGACCTAGATATTACATGTTGTCAAGGCACATTCGCAAGATGGTGTCCATTTGCAGACCGCAAACCACGGATACACAAAACATAGATCTTCAATAGGTCTGCAATCCACACTGACCCAGAAGCTCGTGTCCTAGAGATTGCTGTCCCATTGATGTCAGTGGGTCTCCATCGTGATGCAGGGTGCACACAGCCAATGTCATGTTTTGTGGGTCCACAAAGCAGAAACTGTCGTGTGACTGGGGTCTAAAAGATAAATCACTGCACTGCTCAAGTTGTAATGCCGCATTGTCTGATCGTAATCCACTAGTACAATATTTAGTGAACTACTTTAGTTCCTTTAAAAGAAAACTCACATACCAAGTATGTTTCTATAAAGTTTAGTAAGACAGCTCCAAGCCCTGAGTGTGAGAGGTTCTCATAAATAATATTCTTTGAAACCAGAGGGGGGAAAAATCTGCAGTCTGTTTGCAGCTGAGTGGAGAAAAACAGCTTTATCAACACACTGAAAAGTGAGCTTGTGAGTGTGTTCTCATCTTAAGTGTGTTTTTTTTCTAAACGTGTAACTTGAGATGAAGTGACTTTAGATTCAGAGACTTTAAGAGTGAACTGTTAATTCATTTTCTCTTTTTAATTGCATTGTATAACTTACCTTGTTTTTGGTGTAATCTCCATTAGCAAACATGTGCTCCATGATTGACAATGCAGTCCAGTACACATCTTGTGCATTGTATACGGTCTTTGAACAGCTGTTTAAGGGTGCATAATGCTGTGCAAATAGAGTTGAGCGAACACCTAGATATTCGGGTTCGGGGAGTTCGGCCGAACTTTAAAAAAAAGTTCGGGTTCGGGACCCGAACTTTATCCGAACTTGGACCCGAACCCCATTGAAGTCAATGGGGACCCGAACTTCACTTTATTATTGTCCATTATAACATGCGCTACTGCAGTCCTGGCTGCCATGGTTACTTAGCACTTTTAGCAGCATTATACTTACGTGTGCTGTCTGTGGCCGGCCGGGCGCTCCTCTTACTGGTAAGTGACAGGTCTGTGCTATAAGCAATGCGCCGCACAGACCTTTCACTTACCAGTAGGAGGAACGCCGGCCGGCCACAGACAGCGCATGTAAGTATAATGCTGCTAAAAGTGCTAAGTAACCATGGCAGCCAGGACTGCAGTAGCGTTCTGGCTGCCATGGTAACCGATCGGAGCCCCAGCGATTAAACTGGGACTCCGATCGGAACTGCCACTCCGCTGACTCCAATGATGGGGGGGAGGGGGGTTGTTAACCAATGATTTTAATTAGGGGGGGAGAGGGGAGGCTGCACTGGACACCAATGATTTTAATAGGGGGTGGGGGGGCCGCACTAGCCACCAATGATTTTAATAGGGGGTGGGGGGGGCTGCACTGGCCACCAATGATTTTAATAGGGAGGGAGGGGCCGCACTGGTCACCAATGATTTTAATACTGGGGAGGGAGGGGGGCCCGCAAAGGCCACCAATGATTTTAATACTGAGGAGGGAGGTGGGTCTGGCCCCCTGCTGCCTGGCAGCACCTGATCTCTTACAGGGGGCTGTGATCCGCACAATTAACCTCTCAGGTGCGGCACCTGAGGGGTTAATTGTGCGGATCACAGCCCCCTGTAAGAGATCAGGTGCTGCCAGGCAGCAGGGGGCCGTTTTGTCCACAGTTCTCAGTATATTCTAACTTGAAGTGTCCCCATCACTATGGGAATGCCTCTGTGTTAGAATATACTGTCGGATCTGAGTTTTCACGATCTAACTCAAAACCAATGGTATATTCTAACATAGAGGCATTCCCATGGTGATGGGGACGCTTCAAGTTAAAATATACCATCGGATTGGAGAAAACTCAGATCCGATGGTATATTAATATTACCCGAACCCCGAACCCAAACTTTTACTGAAATGTTCGGGTTCGGGTGCCGAACACCGTAAAGTTCGGTACGAACACTATGTGCAAACTCTGAGCTAATTGCATGAGATGCCTTGACAATTTGGAAAATAGTTTGCTGCTCATTGAGCAGACACTCATTAGAGTAGATGTGGGGAGGGTGGCTGTATGAAGGGCCAGGAAAGCGAGGTAGCTAGGTGGGTAACAGAAGGCAAGATAGAGGAAAGAGTGCCGTGAAGTCTAGACTTGTTCAGACACATCACAACAGGTTTGCAAACTTGCCAGATGAGGGGGATATTAGTTTAGGGTAGCACTGCTGCAGCAAGATACTTCCCAGCCAGTCAGGTCAGCTCCAACAAGGGGGGATGAGAAGTGCAGGGCAGGCCAGACAGGTCCTGATAGTGGGAAACTCAATCATTAGTGATCCAGTTAGGCCGTGTTTAAACTAGGAACTGGGTCTGGGGGAGGGCAATTACATTATAGGAGGGAAAAATAGTTCCAATAGTGACTCGAGGCTAAGTAATGGAACCAGAGGTGAAATGGAGGGAGACACTAGAATAGTTCATAAGGAAAGGTGTATGGTAAAAAAAAACGAAAAAAAAAAAACTCTTAATTGTATGTATACTATTGCCAGGAGCCTGACCAATAAAATTGGTAAACTAGAATTTGTAATATCACTGAATTATGTCACAGCAGGAATATTTGAGACATGGCTAGATGATAGGTATGACTGGGCAGTTAACTTTCAGGGTTACAGTCTGTTTAGAAACAATTTTAAAAAAATGGAAAGGGAAAGTGTTTGTCACAGTCTGGGAACTTATAAGTGAGAGAAATGAACATGTGGAGTCACTGTGGGTAGAAATACATGGTGGGAAAACCAATAGGAAAATGCTGATAGGAGTTTGTTATAAAGTGTGGGGATTTGCTCTGGTAGACAGGGTAAGCGGATGCAGTACAGAGGCAAAAACTTCACTGTTTATTCACACATAAAGAAAAAACAAAATGACAGTTCACAGTGTTGGTTCACAGAATGGAAAGTCCAAGGAAAAAAACAATCACCGTGTTAGCAGTGGTCCACAGCAGGCTTTAGGGAGTCTGTTTCCAAGCATGCGGCTCTCAGCCCTCCAGCACAGCACAAAGCCTCAGATCCCAAACATAGACTGACTGCGCTCCCCTGTCAGAGAGGAGTAATCCACTCCACCTGACAGTGCTGACTGCTTTTAAACCTGCCAAGACCCGGCCTGGAACGTGGGGAGAAGCCTTCCACCCAGCACTTTGGCTACTCCCAGTAAAGGCCGTCCTGGATCAGCTTTACAGCCATACTAAACAGCTGAAGTGTCAGACTGCAATCTGCAATACTGACACTTCAGGGGAAAAAACGGCTCTTACCTCACCGAGGCCAGGAACCTCAATGACCCGTACCGACCATCAATGATGGCCCCTTGTTCCTTCCTACAAAAGCCATCTAATATTATACAGTCCACAGAAAATTTACTATTAGGTGGAATAGATGACGTGTCAAGTCATACTGAGGTGGGACTTCATCTACTCAGATCTCAGATATAGACTGGGAAATTGAAACCTGTGGATTAAGGATGAGCAAACCAGTTCACTCTGGGTTCGGTCCGGGTTCGATTCAAGCTTTGCTATTATTCGGGCAGCAGATGAACCCAAATATTTTCAGGTTCCTTTTGGATGAATCCACTAAAATGGCATGTATTATCATTTCAGTGCACACGTCAGCAGGGAAAAAGCACTGGGGAGGAAGAAGGGTTCTCACATGACCCTGAGAGGAATTGGGGGGAGGGCTTACCCTGATTGGCTCCCAGTCTGACAGACAGCTTGGATGAGCCAATCAGTGCTGCAGCAGGGAGGGAGGTACCCTAGCAGAATGAGCAGAACTTCATTCTTTGCTGGGCTGTAAATGAGGGTGGTTGGGTCTTGAATTATCTGCCAGGAAAATAAGCTTCATATTCATTGCCATTTGCAAAGGGCCAGTTTTTTTTTTTTACATTCAGGCAGTGGCGACTCTAGGAACAATATATAGGGGGGGGGGGGGGGGGGGGGGGGGGGGCACAAAGATACCACAGTCAAAAATGGGGGGGCAAAAACAAAATAAGTATATATAAATAATATTACAAAATACGAGAGAATTGCGGTATGCAGGGATACATTTATAATAAAACAATTTACTTACAAAATAAGCTATTCAGTCGTCTGCTGTGCCGTCCTCTGCTTGCTTCCGCAGGCGCACTGTTATGGTGGATCTGTGGAAGACACACTGTTATGGGGGCATCTGTTGATGACACATTATGCCTCTCATTAGCCCTCATTATGCCTCTCATATCATCCCTTATGCCTCATTAGCCCCCATTATAAGCCCTTATGCCTCATTAGCCCCCTTTATTCCTCTTATTAGCCCCCATTATGCCTCTTATCACCCACATATCAGCCCCCATATCAGCCCTTATGCCTCATTAGCCCCCATTATAAGCCCTTATGCCTCATTCGACCCCATTATTCCTCTTATTAGCCCCCATTATGCCTCATTAGCCCCCATTATAAGCCATTATGCCTCTTATTAGCTCACATTATGCCTCTTATTAGCCCCCATATGCCTAATTAGCGCCCATATCCTTAATTAGCCCCCATATGCCTCATTAGCCCCCATATGCCTCTAATAGTCTAATTAGCCCCTATTGTGTCTCTAATTAGCCCCCATTATGCATAATTAGCCCCCATATGCCTCCAATTAGCCCCCATATGCCTCCAATTAGCCCCCTATTAGTTGTCCCTGCTGGCTTTGGAAAGGCGTAACATTATAATTGAGGAGAAAGAGGATGGGATTGTGGATTGGATGGGTCACTCCTCCTCTCAATTGCAGCAGGATTGATGTGGAGGTGACTTCAGAGTCTGACACCATGCTGTGGAGCCAGGGGTCACAGTGCTCCTCCTCCTTGCAGCCCCAAAGAAGGTTTTCAGTGGAGTCCGCTCAGTCTTCACTGCCCCTTCCTAGTGGGGCGCCTCTCCTTTTCCTAAAAAGTGGCAAGAAAACCCCACTACTCCCTAAGGAAAATAGTCAAGACAGTCTCCCTGTTGATGACTTGTGTGAGAGCAGTCAGTGTTTTTACTAACCTTAGGAGGAGGTGGAGGAGGAAGCTGCAGACCCCAGGCACAGCCATGTTGGTGGTGGTAGTAGTGGCACCCTTAGCCACGGTATTGGCATTGGAGGCAGCAACACTGGCAGTCTGTGCAGAGCAGGGAACCGCCATGGTATCCCACCATGGTATCCCACAGTCTGATAGAAGATAAAGGGAGGGTAAGGACTTCGATTACAATTGTGTGCTGGAAAGAACCTGGGAGCCGGATCAGGGTGCTGAGGAGGAGACAACATAAGAGGAGGAGGGTGATGGCAGCAGTAATAAAGAGAAGAGGCCACATACCTCCCAAAGAACAGCCAGGGCCATGTCTACTTTGGGATCTGGTGATGCCGCTGATGCTGTAGGTGGATTAGGTGGATTGTTCAATTTAATTAAACCAGCAGAGCTAAGCCGATCTCGGCTGCCTCTACCTCTGTTGCGCTAGTATCTCCCATCTGGCATTTTTTCTCCCCCATTGCTGGAAGACAAAAACATTTCCTTGTGCAAGCTGTGCACAAGCAAAATAAGATGTGGGGAGGCAAACACAAACGTAGGCAGTGGCACCACAGCTCTATTGAACCACATGAGGCAGCATCACCCCATCCCGTGGGGAAACGGCAGAGTTCCCTTCTTCTCCCAATATCCCATGTGCCACCCACGCCACATCCATGGGCAGTATAATGTCTTTCACATCATCATCATCCCTTTCCGCTTTTAACGCTCAGACTCCCCCTCCTCTGCTCCATCATCAGCCATCCATAACAGAATTTGTGGCCAGGAATCCGATAGTACGCAAGCTTAATCGCCAACTCGCCAAATTGCTGGGGGTTCAGTTGCTGCCATACCTTTTAGTTGAGTCTGCTGCCTTTAGGGAGCTAATGGCATGCACTAAGCCTCCCTGAAAGATTCCTAGCTGGCATTATTTCTCCCAAAAAGCCATTCCTGCCTTGTACGTGGGAGACAACATGAGATGCTCCCTGCGATTCTCACTGTGCAGCAAGGTTCACGCCATGGTGGACACCTGGAGCAGCTCATATAGATGTGGGGAGGCAAACACAAACGTAGACAGTGGCACCACAGCTCTATTGAACCACATGAGGCAGCATCACCCCATCCCGTGGGGAAACGGCAGAGTTCCCTTCTTCTCCCAATATCCCATGTGCCACCCACGCCACATCCATGGGCAGTATAATGTCTTTCACATCATCATCATCCCTTTCCGCTTTTAACGCTCAGACTCCCCCTCCTCTGCTCCATCATCAGCCATCCATAACAGAATTTGTGGCCAGGAATCCGATAGTACGCAAGCTTAATCGCCAACTGGCCAAATTGCTGGGGGTTCAGTTGCTGCCATACCTTTTAGTTGAGTCTGCTGCCTTTAGGGAGCTAATGGCATGCACTAAGCCTCCCTGAAAGATTCCTAGCTGGCATTATTTCTCCCAAAAAGCCATTCCTGCCTTGTACGTGGCAGACAACATGAGATGCTCCCTGCGATTCTCACTGTGCAGCAAGGTTCACGCCATGGTGGACACCTGGAGCAGCTCATATAGGCAGGGACAGTACATGTCTTTCATAACCCACTGGGTCAATATTTTTTCCAGCAGCAGGGAGGCAGCACCCCGGCAACAAGAACAGGTCCTTTTGACCCCCCATGATTGTGTTGGCCTGGCTCCCACACTAGGCACTCATCTGCCTCTTCCATGGACACGTTCCTGTCCCCAACAGCAGCAGCACACATGGTTGCTTGCTCTATCCCTCCTTCCTATCACGTGTCAAGTCAAGCATTGAGACACCATGTTGGAGCTGATCGGTCTGGGAGAGAGAAGCAGTTGCTCAAGAAAATCAAGCAGCAAACATCCTGCTGGTGGTCAGTGAGAATGGGCGCAACATCGTGGCCACCCTGAACCTGGGCGAAATAACACATGCTCCCTGCATGGTGCATGTCATCAACCTAGTGGTGCAGTGCTTTTTAAATAAGTACACTGGCTTGTGTAAGGTGCTGAAATAGTCCAGGAGACTGTCCAAGCACTTCAACCACTCTTATGTGGTGAGGAACACTTTCCTGGACCTGCACCTACACCACCTAATCCTTGTAGTGTGAACTCGCTGGAATTCAACCTTTCACATGCTCGAGTATCTGTACGAGCTGTAGAAAGTTGTGAATAATTTTGTCATGCACCAGCCTTAGCAGCAGGGAGCATGTGTTGCTTTGAGGTCAAGCAGTGGCAGCTCATCCGAGATGCCTGTCAGGTGCTGAAGCCCTTCAAAGAGACCACAAAGTTTGTCAGCATGGACAACTACTGCATACGCGATGTCATCCCTGCAGCAGGGGACCACAGTGGAAGAAGAACAGCTCATGCATCTTGCTGTCCACCCTATAGCTGTTGGGGACACACAAAGGGAATCTGCCATTGAGGATGAGGAGCTGTCATGGAAGATGAGGATAAGGAGCTGCCACTGCAAGAGGAGGAGATGGAGGAGCAGGAGGACGACGATGAGGATGGCACTGGCCAAGACACCAAATCGTCTCAGTGGGGGTCAGGGCCGAAAATAATTGGCTGCTCGGGCACGCTGGTCAAAATGGCAACCTGTATGCTCACCTGCTTGCGCAGTGACAGGTGTATCGTTGACATCAAGCAATCTGATGATTATTGGATAGCCATGCTTTTAGACCGTTGATACCAAGGTAAAATGGGGGAATGTTTTCCTCTCACAGAAAGGGAGGACAAATTACGTTATTATCAGGAAACACTGTGTACACAGCTTGCCGCAGTTTACGGCAAACAGATGCCTGCCGCCAGCCTCAAAGGGAGGCCCCTCTCCATCCCCTGCAGAGTCACCCCCTCCCACCGCCATGAGCAGCAGAAGCCACAGCAGACCTGCCTACCATCATGTTCTCTATGACTGTTGCTGCTATCACCATCATGCCACTGCTGCGACCTGCCTACCATCATATTCTGTGCAGTGCTGCTGAAGCCTAAATCGTGCCACTGCTGTGACCTGCTTACCATCACATTCTGTATGGCTGCTGCCATCATCATGCCACTGCTGCAACATTCCTACTATCACGTTCTATATGGCTGCTGCTGCCATCTCCATCATTACACCACCACCATCATGCCACTGCTGCAGACTGCTGACCATCCTCTTTTGTAAGGCTGCTGCTGCCTCCATCATGCTGCTGCCTCTCTCCCAATATGTACCATATGGCTGCTGCTGAAGACACTGCTACCTCACCTGATGCTTTCTCCTTGCTGCTAATCCCCTACTACCACAACCATTAACTTAAAGCATCTGCCACCACTATCACTACTACTACTATTACTACTACTACTACTACTACTACTAGACAATCTTATATGTTCCATGCTATGCTGCTTCTACTGCCGCTACTTTTGTGGCCGCATGCCACTATATCCATACCGTACCCTTTCCACATACACACCACACTGCTGCTGCTTCCAATTAAAAGGGAATTTTTTTAGGCTCGTTCACAAATAGCCACTTTTTCTTTCGACACTTGTGCATGTCATACAGGCAGGCATTCTGACCTTGTCAGAGTATAATTTTTGAATACTTGGTCCCACAAGTACCACCTTTTTTTTCTTTTTATCCCATGTGTGTTTAAACATCATCTGCCCCCCAATTATTGGAAGCTTTGGAATATGAAAAAAACATGTGCCAGCATGGTAAGTTTTTAAACACGCTGTATTTTAACACCTTCAAAAGTGCGTTTAACCACAGCTATGTATGTCAGTGTCGCTCAGACATCATTTACTACTGTTGTCATTGCATTCCAGAGCTTGGGGAGTGGGGAGTGGAGGAGGGAAAAAAATTCATATAAAATAAACAAAAATATATAAAATTTTCCTAAAAATTCTGACTCCTAGGAGGCTAGAAGATGTTATATACCAACTTTCAGGGCAATTGGAGCAACTTCGGTTCGTCCAGAGTCGATTTGGGTCCGAACCAAACTATTATAAAAATTTGGTGAACCGGACCACAAACACATCTCTAGTGGTTCACTCATCTCTACTCTAGATCTAATAAACAAAACAAATTCATTTGTGTTGATCGAGCAGCAAAGTGCTTGAGTAGAACACTTTGGGATGCTCGGGTGCTCTACAGAGCACCCGAGCACAATGGAAGTCAATGGGAGAAACCGAGCATTAAACCAGGCACCCCCTGCTCTGAAGAGGGGAGGGTGCCAGGTCCCACTGAGGTCTATGCAGAAGATCACTGTACAGTGAGGGAATCCCCCAATGTGAGTCTGCGGCTTAGGAGTCCCTGCTCTGACTCCATATATAGCTATGTCCATATATGGAGTCAGTGCTTGGGGACACCCAGTGTATTTAAATCAAATTTAGCCTCTATTTCCGAAACATTTCTGCTGGGATTTGAACTCACAACCTTCTACATTAGAGGCAAGGACCTTAACCACTTAACTATAAAGCTGACTGATAAACTGTGTCAGAAAAACCTCATAGTTTGCCATGTAGTAAGTATTCATATACAGCAGAAGTATCATTTTTTTCACTGTAGGCTAACAGGTAGCTGTATAGCGTAGTGGTTAAGGTTCTTGGCTATAATGTAGAAGGTTGTAAGTTCAAATCCTGGCAGAAATGTTTCAGAAATAGAGACTAAATTAAATTTAGATATTATATTTATTTTTTTAGTAACTGTAAAAAATGTGTGGCGCAAAATAAATATGTAATAAAAAAAATTAAAAAAAATACATATATAATCACACTTCTGATATATATGAATGCATAATATGTGGGAAATTACTACTGATGTTTTTAGCCATAATATATTTACATATATTATAATATATTATATATTCTAAATATATAATAATATATGTAAATAGATTATGGCTAAAAATATATATTTAAATTAAATTTAGCCTCTATTTCTGAAAAGTTTCTGCCATGATTTGAACTCACAACTAGGGTTGAGCGAATCCGAACTGTAAAGTTCGGGTTCGTACCGAACTTTAGGATTTTTGGACCCCGGACCCGAACCCGAACATTTCAGTAAAAGTTTGGGTTCGGTGTTCGGCGCTTTCTTGGCGCTTTTTGAAAGGCTGCAGAGCAGCCAATCAGCAAGCGTTTAACTGTGTGCCCTTAGAAGCCATCACAGCCATGCCTACTAATGGCATGGCTATGATTGGCCAGTGTAGCATGTGACCCAGCCTCTATGTAAGCTGGAGTCACGTAGCGCTGCACGTCACTCTGCTGTTACTAGTGTAGGGAGAGGATGCGGATGGTTATTTCAGGGAGAGAATAGGAGAAAATCTTTGTTCAAAACGTGAATCTAACTCAGCGATCTACATACATTTTGTTGTGTGGGTGCAGGGCACAATTTTTTTATCCTGCCCTGAGCCCAGTGACCGAAAAAAAATAACTTTTATAAGTCAGTTAGGTGGGCAGCAGTGGCGGCCATTTTACGCAAGCTCAGTGCACCAGCACTGCATCTGAGCTTTTGTGACATTGAAATCCAAGCTTGAAAAACAGCACTAATAATCTGGTTGTAAATAATCACCCTTTTTTGGGAATATACAACTCCTGGTGCATTTGCAGGATTAGTCAGTGTGCAATTTGAGCTAGAAATACAGCCATAATTTTCTGGGTTTTTAAAAACACAATACAAAATTTTTCTGGCCTTGCAGCATCAAGACGTTTGAAATTCCAGGGTTATATACTGCTGTCTTATTCAGTTAATCAAATACCCATTTTTGGCACAAATCTTTAATTGCAGCCTAGTTTGGATCAGGGCGTGTGATATACACCCTTTATATACTGGGGTTATATTGTTCTATTAATAAAACACCCTTTTTTGGGCAAAATACACAATTTTCCTGGCCTTGCACCATCAGCACGTGTGAAATTCCAGGATTATATACTGCTGTCATATTCAGTTATTAATCAGATACCCATTTTTGGCACAAATCTTTAATTATATTCTTCTATTAATAAAACACATTTTTTTGGCCAAAAAACACAATTGTTGCGCCCTTGCAGCATCAAGACGTTTGAAATTCCAGGGTTATATACTGCTGTCATATTCAGTTATTAAACAAACACCCGTTTGGACAAAAAATGTTTATTTGGCAGCCTTTGCTGCAGATGTCATTGTGAGATACACCCTTTATATATTTGGGTTATATTTAGTTATTTGACATACAGCCATTTTAGGCATAAATCTTTAATTGCGGCCTAGTGTGGGTCAGGGCATGTGAGATACACCCAGTATATACAAGAATTATATTCTTCTATTAATAAAACACCCTTTTTGGGCAAAATACACAATTGTTGCGCCCTTGCAGCATCAAGACGTTTGAAATTCCAGGGTTATATACTGCTGTCATATTCAGTTATTAAACAAACATCCGTTTGGACAAAAACATATTTTATTTGGCAGCCTTTGCTGCAGATGTCATTGTGAGATACACCCTTAATACATTTGGGTTATATTCAGGTATTTAAAATACAGCCATTTTGGGCAGAAATTTTTAATTACGGCCTAGTGTGGGTCAGGGCGTGTGACATAGTAACATAGTAACATAGTACTACTTTTCCAGGCGAGCCATCCCTTCCCTGCATAACCAAGTAGGGGACAAAATCAGGTGTGCACTGCGCAACGCCATCTGTGGCAAGGTGCACCTCACTACGGATACGTGGACCAGTAAGCCCGGTCAGGGTCATTATATCTCCATAACAGCACACTGGGTAAATGCAGTGGCGGCTGGGCCTGAGGCGGATAGCAGTTTGGCGCATGTCCTTCCACCACCGTGGATTGGAGGGCGCTTCAGTTTGCCTCCAGTTGCTTCCTCCTCCTACTCTGCTTCCTCATCCTCTACCAGCTCCTCATCCAGTCAGCGTAACACCTTCACCACCAACTTCAGCACAGCCAGGGGGAAAACGACAGCAGGCAGTTTTAAAACTTATCTGTTTGGGGGACAAACCCCACACCGCGCAGGAGCTGTGGACGGGCCTTGAACAACAGACCGATGAGTGGTTTGTGCCAGTCAGCTTTTAAGCCCTGCCTGGTGGTGTGCGATAATGGGTGAAATCTCGTAGCAGCTCTGGGACTAGCCGGTTTGACCACATCCCTTGCCTGGTGCATGTGCTAAATTTGGTGGTGCAGAGATTCCCCGATATGTCAGAGCTGATGCATAGTCTGTGAGCGCTTTCGGCGTTTTCACCCTTCTGCTGCTCGCTTGTCAGCGCTGCAGCTTAACTTCGGCCTTCCCGCTCACCGCCGCATATGTGACGTGCCCACAACGTGGAACTCCACCTTGCACATGCTGGCCAGACTGTGCGAGCAGCAGTAGGCGATAGTGAAGTTTCAGCTGCAGCACGCACGGGTGAGTCGCTCTGCGGAACAGCACCACTTCACCACCAATGACTGGGCCTCCATGCGAGAGCTGTGTTCCTTGTTTTGAGTACTCCACCAACATGGCCAGTGCCGATAACGCCGTTCTCAGCGTAACTATCCCACTTCTATGCCTTCTTGAAAAAACGCTGCTGGCGATGATGGAAAAGAAAGCGGGGGCACAGTGGAAGCACAAGGTGAAGGAAGAGGAAGAGGTCGCCAACGCAGCTGGGGCACCGCCAGCACCTCAGAAGGCAGGGTTAGCATGGCCGAAATGTGGAAAAGCTTTGTCAGCATGCCACAACAACCAGCACCACCAGCTGATATGGAACGTCTTAGCAGAAGGCAGCATTTCACCAACATGGTGGAGCAGTATGTGTGCACACGCCTACATGTACTGAATGACGGGTCTGCCCCCTTCAACTTCTGGGTCTCCAAATTGGGCACATGGCCTGAGCTTGCCCTTTACGCCTTGGAGGTGCTGGCCTGCCCTGCAGCCAGTGTATTATCTGAACCAGGCATGGATCCCACAGGACTTGTCCGTACCTTGTGCAGAATAGACATGTATACCTGCCTTAACCAGCCATTGTTATACTGCAGAGCAATTGCTCATTCTTGTATTTTGGATATTTCACACTCTTTTGGAGTGTACCCTTATTTAAAAAAATAAAATTAAAACCAAAAACCAGTGTTGGCTACCTCGTCCTCCTCCACCACCGCTTCCACCTACACCGCTACGTCCACAGACTCAAACTCCTACTCCATATGGAACTCCACCTCATAAATCAATTTTTATTTTTTTATTTGTACGTATGTCATTTCACTACTTTGTCAGTTACATTTTCTGGTGAAATTCACCAATTTTTGGGTGTGATATACCATTGCTATACCTATTAGACCGGTAAAAAAAAATAAAAAATTGTCAGTTACATTTTCGGTTTAAATTCAAAATTTTTTGGGTGTGATGTGCCACTGCTATACCTAGTTGACAGCTTAATAAATTTCAATAATTTTTCTTTTATATTTTCGGGTGACAATAAACAATTTTTTTTCTGTCATAGACCCCTGCTGTACCAAGTAGACAGGTTAATAAATTTCTGTAATTTTTCTGTTACATTCTTGGGTTGACATTTATACAATTTTAGACGTGAATAAACCCCTGCTCTGCATAGGTGACAGGGAATAAAATTTCAGAAATTCTTCTTTAATTGATGCGCGCCACCTCCTTTGATTCAATGCTTAAACTTTAACAAGTTGTACCACATTTGCGCTTCAATAATTTGTCCCACATTTCTGCTTTACTCTTTTGGCCAACATTTGCGCTGCAATACTTTGTCCCACATTTCCGCTTTACTCTTTTGGCCCACATTTGGGCTTATGTAATTTGTCCCACATTTGCGCCTCAATAACTTTTCCCATATATCCACTTTACTCCTTTGGCCCACATTTGGGCTTCTGTAATTTGTCCCACATTTGCGCCTCAATAGCTTTTCCCATATTTCCGCTCGATCCAAAAAAATATATATAAATTTATCTCCCTTAAATTTGGTCTCTTTTTCTCACGCTCCCTCTCCGGCGTGGAACCCTGATTCGCCGATAACTGTGATCAACATGGTAGGCAAGAAAAAGAACATCGAAAGTTGATAGAGAAGATATCCAAATGGATGGTGGATGTCACTGGGGCACCTCTACATAGGTGACAGGAACATAAATTTAAAATAATCATCAATTACATTGTCAGGTGACATTTTTCACATTTTACCAGATAGAAACCCCTGCTCTGCATAGTTGACAGGGAATAAAATGTAATAAATTCTTTATTAATTAATGCGCACCACATCCTTTCATTCAATGCTTAAACTTTAAAAAGTTGTCCCACTTTTACGTTTTAATAATTTGTCCCATAATTCCGCTCTATAATTTTAAATTTGAAAAAATTAATCCTCCCTTGGATGTGGTCTCTCTTTCTCACGCTCCCTCTCCTTGCGAGGAACCCTGATTCCCCGCCACCCGTGATCACCATGGTAGGCGCATAAAAGAACATCGAAAGTTGATAGAGCATATATCAAATTGGATCGTGAACATCACGGGGACGTGCGACATGGTGGGGCAGTAAGTGTGCACACGCCTACACGAACTGACTGACAGGGGTCAGCCCCTGCAACTTCTGTGTCTCCAAATTGGGCACATGGCCTGAGCTTGCCCTTTACGCCTTGGAGGTGCTGGCCTGCCCTGCAGCCGGTGTATTGTCTGAACGTGTGTTTAGCACGACTGGAGGGTTATATTTCCCAATGTTCTGGGATGTACCCAAATTTAAAAAAATAAAAATACATTTTAAAACAAAAAGCAGTGCAGGCTACCTCCCCCTCCTCAACCACCGCTTCCACCTACACTGCCACATCTACTGCCTCCTCAACCTCCTACTCCATATGGACCTCGTCCTCCTAGATCAAGATTATTATTTTTATTTTTACGTATTTTATGTTATTTAAAGTAATTTCCCTATCCACATTTATTTGCAGAGCACTTGCCATGCTCTTAACCACATTTTGATGCCATTTGCAGCACTCTAGCCCTTTCCATGACATTTTTACAGCCATTTTAGTGCTCAAAAGTTCGGGTCCCCATTGACTTCAATGGGGTTCGGGTTCGGGGTCAAGTTCGGGTCAAGTTTGGGTCCCGAACTCGAACTTTTTTGTGAAGTTCAGCCGAACCCGTCAAACCCGAACATCCAGGTGTCCGCTCAACTACACTATACAGATATATGTTAACCTGCAGTGAAATATAAAATGATAAAATGATTCTTCTGCTGTATAGGAATACTTACTACATGACAAACTACTATGAGGTTTTTCTGACAGTTTATCATTCAGCTTTATAGCTGAGTGGTTAAGGTCCTTGCCTCTAATGTAGAAGGTTCTGAGTTCAAATCCTGGCAGAAACTTCTCAGAAATAGAGGTTAAATTAGATTTCAATACACTGACTCAAGCATCGTACTCGAGTCGGTATTCAGCTGAACACCGCAATGCTCGAGTCGAACACCAGTTCGGCCAAGCATGCTTGCTCAACACAAAAATTAAAGGCAACTACCATTCCCAACTGGTACAGGATCCAACTAGAAGGATGGCCATACTGGAATTAGTATTAACCAATAGACTTGTCAGAGAGGCACAAAAATTCTGAACTTTAGCAAAGCATAAGTTGATCAGTTTAGAGAGGCCATTAGCCCAATGTGCTCAAAAATAAAAGTACAGAAAAAAAATTCTCTAAATTTTCACTGTGAAAGGTGTAAATAACTTATGGAAATAAAATGATTAGGAATAGAAAATAATATGGATAAATGTAAATGAGGCAATAAATAACAAAAAGAAAAGGGGTCATCTACTAACAGATATTCACCACTTTTTGGAGTATATCTTTCACAGATTGCAGTGAGACTATGAAAATCTCTTCCAAAGGAATGTGTCATGGCAAACTAACTAAAAGAGGGGTCTGAATGCATTTCTGGAGTGTAATAATAGTACAGGATATAGTTACTAGATTTCTAGAGAAGGATCGTTTATCCAGGGAGTTATTCTGATTGTATGATTGGAGTCGTTAGGGAATTTTTCCCCTAAATGGAGGAAAATTGGTTTCTACCTAATGGGGTTTCTTGCCTTCCTTTAGATCAACTTTGCAGAATAACAGACTGAACTGAATTGGATGGCTTAGTGGGTATATAAGGGGTAGTATAGGCGTTCTGCACACATTTTCTGCTTTATCAAATGGATAGACGTTAGTGTGTCAGTTGAGAAATATCAGAGCAACCATTGCTGGAAGAAAATAAGCTGGTGGTGGCAACGTTATGGCCTGGGCAATGTTTTCCTTGCCTTCTCTGGGCCCACTCATCCATGTGGAAGGCACTCTTAACTGATTTGGGTATATAACAACAATATTGGTCGAAAGAGCATGTAACCCTGGCCCCCTTACTCCCTAGACTTGAACCCAATTGATCATCTGTGGGACCATCTCGATCATCGTGTTCGCTCTATGGATCCTCCCCCATGTACCCTTCAGCAGCTGTGGGATGCACTACAGTGAGCATGGCTCCAGACTTCTGTAACAACCTACCAGGACTTTACTGAGTCACGCCCAGCATGTCTAGCTGTTGTCCATGCTGCACACAGAGGTTACTCTGGATATTAGCTAGTGGTCATAATAATGTGCAGCAGCAGTGCAGTTTCTAGGTAAAATTTCTCTCAGGGCGAGTGTCCAAAAAACAACCCCCCCTCCCCGTCAAAACTGCTCGATGAAATCATATCAGAAGAGTACTTGCAACCGTCTCACCATATATATTTATTTTTTTTATGCTTAAAGGGAACCTGTCACCGGGATTTTGTGTATAGACCTGAGGATATGGGTGGCTAGATGGCCGCTAGCACATCCGCAATACCCAGTCCCAATAGCTCTGTGTGCTTTTATTGTGTAAAAAAAACGATTTGATACATATGCAAATTAACCTGAGATGAGTCCTGTCCCTGACTCATCTCACATACAGGACTCATCTCAGGTTAATTTGCATATGTATAAAATAGTTTTATTTTACACAATAAAAGCACACAGAGCTTTGGGGACTGGGTATTGCGGATGTGCTAGCGGCCATCTAGCAACCCATGTCCTCAGCTCTATACACAAAATCCCGGTGACAGATTCCCTTTAATACAAGATTTATTGAGAGCAAAAGAAAATCATAAATTACTGCCTAAACTGCTAAAAGTCGCAGGCAGAGTGGTACAGGAGAACTGCAGTATAAAGGAAGGCAATACCCTTGGAAGAGTAGTCATGAAATACAATCAATAATTTGCAAAACCAAAAAACTGTCATGTTAGCATTTAATAACTAACTAAAACCCGATCACAGCAGGTCTCAACTAGCACACACAAGTAAATGTACAAAAACCAAGTAACATATAAAACCAGATTCAAAGCATAGATGGCAAGGCGGATTACTGTATACTGTACATAAAATGTATGGAGGTTACACCATGCCGGACAATATAACCTCTGTGCCATGCTGTAGAATAAACAGTATAACCCCTACCCAGTGTAGAGGTATACTGTATATTGTGTGGCACAGTGTAGGATATATGTGTATAACATAAACATACTCCACATGAAAACTTACAGTTACTTGGCTTAGCCCTTGGGGATCTCGGACACCACTTAAACACTTTGGCTGGGGGGCTCGGCGGAGCTGATGTTGTGCTTTATCCTAATGAGAAAGATTTCATAATAAGGATTTGGAGAAGGGGCAGAGGGATAGCAGAGCAGGGAGAGGCTGGTGCTGCTACTAGGGGGTCATACCATGGGGGAGTAATAAAGCCCACCATAATGCCCCCCAGTAGTAATAATTCTCCTTATAATGTGCAAAACATACCACCTTGTAATGCCCCCAGTTGAGCTAATATTCCCATAATGTGCCAATATAAAATACCCCTTCTCAGTGCCCCCATAGATGACCCCATAGTGTTCCTCTCCCCCCTTCCCCATAGTACCCACCATAATGTGTCCCAGTATAAAATGCCCCTATACAGAGCCCCCCATATAAAATACCCCTTCTTTTTAGCCTCTGTAGATGCCCCTATAGTGCCACCCAATAATGTGCCAGTAATAAGTGCCCCAATAGATGCCCCCCAATCATGTGCCAGTAAGATGTGCCCCCATAGATGCCCCCTAATCATGTGCCAGTAAGATGTGCCCCAATCATGTGCCAGTAATAAGAGCCCCCATAGATGCCCCCAATCATGTGCCAGTAATAAGAGCCCCCCACCATCATGTGCCAGTAGCCAGAGTGCCCCCCTATCATGTGCCAGTAGCCCCCTATCAAGTGCCAGTAGCCCCCCTATCAAGTGCCAGTATCCCCCCCCCCTTATGTGCCAGTAGCCTCCTATCATGTGCCAATAGCCCCCCTTATGTTCCAGTAGCCCCCCTTATCCCTTATGTGCCAGTAGCCCCCCTTATGTGCCAGTAGCCCCCCTTATGTGCCAGCAGCCCCCCTTATGTGCCAGAAGCCCCCCTTATGTCTGTGCCAGCAGCCCCCCTTATGTCTGTGCCAGAAGCCCCCCTTATGTGCCAGCAGCCCCCCTTATGTGCCAGAAGCCCCCCTTATGTGCCAACAGCCCCTCTTATGTCTGTGCCAGCAGCCGCCCTTATGTCTGTGCCAGCAGCCCCCCTTATGTGCCAGTATTGTAATTTTTACATATAAAAAAATATAAACTTATACTTACCTCCTCCAGGATGTGATGCAGGCCTCTCCCGGCCTGTGTCCCTCGCTGGCTCAGGCGGCGCGATGACATCATCGCGCCGCCTGCACCGGCCTCTAATAGGCTGCCGGCCTAGTGCTGGCAGCCTATCAGAGGAACAGGGTTGGGACCCACCTCTCCCTGCCGCATTACAGACATTTGTATCGCCGTCCTGAGGACGGCAATACAGATAAGATGACTTTGGAGATGAGTGAGCGCTTCCACAATGGAAGCGCAGCGCTCATCTCCTGCTGTGCCCTGCCGGCGCCCCCCTTCTGACAGTGCCCCGGGCGGCCGCCCAGCCCG
The DNA here is from genome assembly GCF_905171765.1 of Bufo bufo. Classification (NCBI taxonomy): domain Eukaryota; kingdom Metazoa; phylum Chordata; class Amphibia; order Anura; family Bufonidae; genus Bufo; species Bufo bufo. The sequence goes on from NC_053390.1 coordinate 335,448,137, forward strand.
CCCGGTCCAAGAAACGGCCCTGTGCAGCAGTCTCAGGTTTGATTATACAAATGAGCTTATTATTCATGTGATCACTGTATCTGAAAACAGGCCTAGTTCTAGACATTAAATCAAATGTTCCAAGTTCCAAAAAATATTGAGTAATTATCACTTCCCATTTTAATGTGTTATACACTATTTGGCTGCACTCCTGTTGCCAGAATATCAATTAGTCCATACAAACTGGCAGTACACTTGTTCTCTTAATTACTAGGAGGATGTGCAATTAAAGCAGTAACTATTCAAGTAACAATTACTGATATTTGATACTGATATTTTGTTGCTATCTCTCCCACTCCCAACTGTTTCAGGAGTTATAGGCTTTACGCAAAATCATGAAGGTTGTAACTAACAAGGATGAAGTAAATTAAGAATGCAAACATTAACATTTCACCAGTGCTTTAAGTTTCTAACGAGCTGATTAACCACCTCAGCCCCCAGTGCTTAAACACCCTGAAAGACCAGGCCACTTTTTACACTTCTGACCTACACTACTTTCACCGTTTATTGCTCGGTCATGCAACTTACCACCCAAATGAATTTTACCTCCTTTTCTTCTCACTAATAGAGCTTTCATTTGGTGGTATTTCATTGCTGCTGACATTTTTACTTTTTTTGTTATTAATCGAAATTTAACGATTTTTTTGCAAAAAAATGAAATTTTTCACTTTCAGTTGTAAAATTTTGCAAAAAAAACGACATCCATATATAAATTTTGCTCTAAATTTATTGTTCTACATGTCTTTGATAAAAAAAAATGTTTGGGTAAAAAAAAAATGGTTTGGGTAAAAGTTATAGTGTTTACAATCTATGGTACAAAAATGTGAATTTCCGCTTTTTGAAGCAGCTCTGACTTTCTGAGCACCTGTCATGTTTCCTGAGGTTCTACAATGGCCAGACAGTACAAACACCCCACAAATGACCCCATTTCGGAAAGTAGACACCCTAAGGTATTCGCTGATGGGCATAGTGAGTTCATAGAACTTTTTATTTTTTGTCACAAGTTAGCGGAAAATGATGATTTTTTTTTTTTTTTCTTACAAAGTCTCATATTCCACTAACTTGTGACAAAAAATAAAAAGTTCTATGAACTCACTATGCCCATCACGAAATACCTTGGGGTCTCTTCTTTCCAAAATGGGGTCACTTGTGGGGTAGTTATACTGCCCTGGCATTCTAGGGGCCCAAATGTGTGGTAAGGAGTTTGAAATCAAATTCTGTAAAAAATGACCTGTGAAATCCGAAAGGTGCTCTTTGGAATATGGGCCCCTTTGCCCACCTAGGCTGCAAAAAAGTGTCACACATCTGGTATCTCCGTACTCAGGAGAAGGTGGGGAATGTGTTTTGGGGTGTCATTTTACATATACCCATGCTGGGTGAGAGAAATATCTTGGCAAAAGACAACTTTTCCCATTTTTTTATACAAAGTTGGCATTTGACCAAGATATTTATCTCACCCAGCATGGGTATATGTAAAAAGACACCCCAAAACACATTCCTCAACTTCTCCTGAATACAGAGATACCAGATGTGTGACACTTTTTTGCAGCCTAGGTGGGCAAAGGGGCCCATATTCCAAAGAGCACCTTTCGGATTTCACAGGTCATTTTTTACAGAATTTGATTTCAAACTCCTTACCACACATTTGGGCCCCTAGAATGCCAGGGCAGTATAACTACCCCACAAGTGACCCCATTTTGGAAAGAAGAGACCCCAAGGTATTTCGTGATGGGCATAGTGAGTTCATAGAACTTTTTATTTTTTGTCACAAGTTAGTGGAATATGAGACTTTGTAAGAAAAAAAAAAAAATCATCATTTTCCGCTAACTTGTGACAAAAAATAAAAAGTTCTATGAACTCACTATGCCCATCAGCGAATACCTTAGGGTGTCTACTTTCCGAAATGGGGTCATTTGTGGGGTGTTTGTACTGTCTGGCCATTGTAGAGCCTCAGGAAACATGACAGGTGCTCAGAAAGTCAGAGCTGCTTCAGCTTGTTGCTCAGTTTGTAAACGCTATAACTTTTACCCAAACCATTTTTTGTTACCCAAACATTTTTTTTTATCAAAGACATGTAGAACAATAAATTTTGAGCAAAATTTATATATGGATCTTGGTTTTTTTGCAAAATTTTACAACTAAAAGTGAAAAATTTAATTTTTTTGCAAAAAAATCGTTAAATTTCGATTAATAACAAAAAAAGTAAAAATGTCAGCAGCAATCAAATACCACCAAATGAAAGCTCTATTAGTGAGAAGAAAAGGAGGTCAAATTCATTAGGGTGGTAAGTTGCATGACCGAGCAATAAACGGTGAAAGTAGTGTAGGTCAGAAGTGTAAAAAGTGGCCTGGTCTTTCAGGGTGTTTAAGCTATAGGGGCTGAGGTGGTTAATACACCCCCCAAAAAAAAAAAAAAAAAAAAAAAAAAAAAGTTTAACAATGTCAAATCAACGCAGGACAGCTAATAGGACGTACGTATCTATCCTATTAATACACCCTGTAAATGGCTGTAGTACAATGTAACTTCACCGCTGAACAGCAATTATGAAGTATATTTTTCCCTTTTTTCCCTAATAATAACCCCCCCAAAAAAATTAAGTAAAACAATGTAAAATCCATGCAGAAAGGCTAATAGAATGTATGTATCTTTCCTATTAATACACCCCATAAATACACCCCAGAACTTGCACCCCAATCAAAAGCAAGGTTTGCTGGAATTAGTAATGTATCATATAGTGCAAACAACCTGAAAGCAATTTGGATCCCCAATAAGTGCAGCAAGGTGTATTAGAATCGCTCCTATTGCACCCTGTTCTCCTTTTATAGTGTAGATAATGTCTCCCTATCCTTTTCCTACACCTTGACTAATCTTTCCCTGAACTTGTAAGTCGTTTTTTAGCACAATTAAGTCTTTCCTAGCACAGTCCCTAGCACCTGCTGACGTCTCTCCCTGCACTAAGCACACAGGAAAATGGCAGAATCCAAAATGGCTGAGGCTATTTATAGGGCTGTGACATCAAAGGGGCTGGCTGCTGATTGGCTGCATGCATGGCATTGTGGGTGATCCCTCATTCCCAGAGTTCTTTGCGCCATATCCTAACACGTGCAGCAGCCATTTTAGGAAAAAATGCAACTCGTTACCACGAAGCTTGAGGAAATTCGAATTCGGTGCGAATCGCATTTTTCTTGAAATTCGGATCGAATTCCACTTCATATACTTCGATTCACTCATCTCTAATTATATTCAAACTAGCTGCATACATATGTTTTTACTATACAATACACAGGGTAGTGCACAACATTATCTGAGAGGCTCTCAGTCTTCACTGCCCCTTCCTAGAGGGGCGCCTTTCTTTTTCCTAAAAAGTGTCAAGAAACCTCCACCATGCACTACGGCAGATAGTCAAGAGAGTCTCCCTGTTTATGACTTGTGTAAGAGCCCTAACTGTTTGGGCTGCCTTGAGGAGGAGGTTTGGGAGGAGCCTGGTGACCCCATGCATACCTGGGTATGGGTGGTGGGGGCAGCAACAGTGGCAGTTGGAGAAAACAGACAACAGGGGCGGGGAGCACAGGAGCCCACCATGATATCTCACAGTCTGATAAAAGTGGCAGGAAGGGTGAGGACTCCAATGATGATTGTTTGCTGGACAGGACCTGGGAGACGGATCGGGGTGCTGAAGAGGAGGCAACTTCAGTGGAGAAGGGCAGTGTTGGCAGCAGAGGCCACGAATCTCCCAAAGAACTGCCAGATCTATGTCTGCTTTGGGATCTGATGATGCTGCTGAAGCTGTGGGTGGGTTAGGCCTATAACATTCCAGAGCTTAGCCCAGCTTGGCTGCCTTTAGCTCTGTGTGAGCAACTAACTTATGGCACTTTTTATCCACAAGACAGGCACACAAAACCATAGTGGTGTGCAAGATCTGCAGGATTTAAATAAGCCGTTACCATTCAAACACAATTATAAGTACCAGAGGTCTATTGCAGCACATGAGACTGCATCACCGGAACCTTTGGGAAAATACAACTGGCCAGCATTCCCAATCAGAACAAGTCTGTAAGAACTTCTTTTCCTGGTCCTCTTTGTAGCAGCCAACCCGCATCCCCAAGCCGTACAGTATCTTTGTCATCATCATCTCCTGCTAAGACTCCTCCTTGTCCTCAGTTCCATCATTAGACATTTATAACAGAACGTTTGGCCATGAAAAAAACTTTTCTTCAGCAGCAATTAGCTTGTCTACAAGCTAAATCCCCACCTGGCCACGTTGCTGGTAGTGCAGTTGCTGTATTACCATTGTATTAGAGCCTCGTACTCTCATGTACCAGAGAATGCAGGCCACTCCTTACGATTCTCTCTGTGAATCAATCTTCACTCCACGGTGGACACCTGGAGCAGCTGTTACAGACAGGGACAGTATATATCTTTCATGGCCCACTGGGTCAATTTTTTTTTCCAGCAGTGGAGATGCAGCACCCCAGCAACATGGTGGAAGGTGGTTAAAAGGATCTGGCCATATCATGGGGCTGGCTCCTGCAGCAGGTACTTATCTGCCTCCTCCACTTCCTCCTCCATGGACATGGCCCTATCACCAACAGAAGCCACACCGGTGAGCAGTTGCAGCTACATCAAGTACATCAAGCAGCAAACATCCCACTGGTTGTTACCTCGCTGATTCCAACTGGGCAAATTGGTCAGCGACAATGGGCACAACATCCTGGACACCCTGAGCCTAAGGGAAATAACTCATGCTCCCTGTATAGTCTTTCAATTGCACAAGGTGCTGGTAATGTACAGAAGACTGTCCCTCTTTTCAGCTATTCTCATGTGGTGAGGAACACTCTCCTGGACTTGGAGTCAGAATGGCATGCAGCTACACCGCATAATCTGCAACATTTCAACTTGCTGGAATTAAACATTGCATATGCACAAGCATCTGTACGAGCAGTGGAAAGCTGTGAACGATTTGGTCATGCACCAGACCACCTCAGCAGGGAGCATATGTATTTTCCAGGTCGGGCAGTGGCAGCTCATGCTGTTCATGCTGCATTTGTCCCTCATCCCACTCATATGTATTTTCAAAGTGACGTTGATGCTCATGCAACAAGTGGCCCTGTAGCTGTTTGGGACCCACAACGAGAAACTCCCATTGTGGGGAGGTGGAGGTGCTGCCACATGAAGAGGAGAAAGAGGAGTCAGAGTTGGAGGAGAAAAAGAATGATGATGATAACAGTGATACCGGCCATGACACCAAATCGTTTCAGTGAGGAGCAGAGGTGGACAAAACTGGCTTCTTGGGCACTCTGGCCAGAATGGAGACCTGTAGACTTGCTTTCTTATGCAGTGACAGGTGTATTGTTGACATCATGCAGTCTGATGATTACTGGATAGCCATGCTATTAGATCCTCTCTACCGAGGCAAATTGTGGGAATGTTTTCCTCTGGCAGAAAGGGAGGACAGATTAGGTTACTACCAGGAGACACTGTGTATGCAGCTTGACGCAGATTACGGTGAGCTGACGCCTGCTGTCTCCTGCAGAGTCACCCCTTCCCACTGCCATGAGCAACAGAAGCTGCAGCAGTATTAACAGCAGCAGCAGCCATTTCAGTCTTCTCAACATGATGGAACAATTCTTCCATGTGCCACACTAGGCAGAGGCCAGTCAGCAAGCGGAAAGCTCCCGCCTCAATGCTCATATTCAGACCTACCTAAACTATGGCTAGTCTCTGTCGCATACCCAGTTCTCTGACCCCATGGATTTCTGAGCAGGCAATCTGCTTTTTTGTACAGCTGTTGCGGCCTGCATCATGCCACTAATGCCTTTCAATCGTCAGTTTACATGTCTTCAGTTTCTACGCGTTTTTTTTTTGGGGGGGGGAGTGGGGGTTAACACGGTTGAAAATTTAAAGTTTAAAATTGCAGATAGTGATGATGAGGATCCACAAAGGAATGACCAAGACAAACAACCAATGACAACTGGGGTGTTTGCTATTTAGATGTCCTGGCCTCCTATCTTACATTATGTATATGTTTTACTCTACCATGTAATGATAACAGAGGCCCGGCGAGACATGGTCCCCATATATCCCTCTGTGGCGAAAAGAGCATCTTACAGAGCTCCTCCATGTCCCTGACTATGAATTCTGGCCTCAGAAAGGGGTGAGATATCTTACCCAAATATATCAAGAGGGATTTTTCCGTACTTTTGAAACTCTCCAAAGAGAGTACAACCTACCCCGTACGAGTTTCTATCGATACCTCCAGTTGAGACACGCCTGTGGGACACAGTTTAAAACTTTACCTCTACAGTTGAAATGTAGCCCCTCTAATTTATCGCTAGGCAAGCACAGCCATATAAACCAGTTTCCTCTTTCTACGAGGAGATAATGAAAATGCAAGATTCACCACTCCGGCGATCATTTGAGCGTTGGTCCGTGGGTATTCCTTACCTGGAGGCATCTCATCTGGAGGAGTTGAGCTCTGTATGTAGATAATTAGTGCTCAAGACCAGATTATTCAGATCAAGTGGGTACACAGGGTGTATCTGACCCCGGTGCGTCTGTTTCACATGCGTAGATTACCAGATCCTTCATGTTCGAGATGCGGGGAGTCGAGAGGGTCCTTGAACAATATGATATGGGCATATCCCACTATGCAGCTGTACTGGGGTCGGATATGCACTTTTAATAATACGAGGCTGGGGCTCTCGGGGATCTGTTCCCCTATGGTATGCTTGCTGGATCTTGTGGTAGACTTAATCCCCACTAAATATGGCAGAACACTGCTCCATCTACTAATGTTTTATGGGAGAAAGACTATTCTCTTAAACTGGAAACCACCTAAGACCCCTGGATACAACTCATAAATGCTGATCTTCCCATGTATAAGTTAGCATACGCTGCTAGAGGAACTCTGGATTATTTTAAAAAAAACACTGTTTAAGTATTGATCAGGGTGGGGTAACAGGGTGCTCAGGTGTGTATGTGTGTGCGGCGTGAATGAAGTCTAGTGATCGCTCAATATTTCCAGGGAAATACTGCCATAAAAAGACATACGGATGTAATTTTTTATGTGTTTCCGCTATATCGTATTTTTCCGGTGACTGATTACTGCGATACCTGGGCTTGCTGCTTTCAATAATGTCTAATGTTCTTACTTGTTTTCTTTTATCCCGGTTGGGATGCTGATGTACTGTAAACTAAAACATAAAAAAATAAATACTATAAAAAAAATGATAACTGAGGCCCGATACATTTAAAAAACTTTTTTTTTTAAACTTAAATTAAACAATTAAAATTTTTATGAAAGTGTAATAAATTTTTTGGGGGGTTAACACAGCTGAAATGTTAAAAATTTGGGGGGCTTAACATGGTTGAGATTTTGAACTTTAAAATGTTTTTTTGGGGTGGTTACATTTCTTTAAGGCACAGCATAAATGTACGTGATTACTGCATCAGTACCACCATTTTGTCACAGTCCATGCTGGGGCCTGCATCATGCCACTAATGCCTCAATCTTCAGTCTCTGTGTACTCACTTTTCACACAGTTGAAATTGTAAAAAAAAATTGGGAGGAGTTCAATTTCTTTAAGGCGCAGCACTGATGTGCAAAATTACTGCATCAATAGCGACATATTCTCACAGTCCCAGCAATGCTGGCACCTGCATCATGCCACTAATGCCTCTATTGTCACTTTCCGTGTACTCATTTTCCACTTGGTTGAAATGTAAAAATTCTTTGGGGGAGGAGGGTTGAAATTGTAGAATTCTGTACACATCCAAAGAAAAATAAATTGGGGGGTTAAATTTAAGGCGCAGCATAAATATACGTGATTATTGTATTAATACAGAAATGTTGTCATAGTCAGACAGGCTGAATGCGATCAATAGACCTCTCCTTGCTACCAGTGCCCCGAAACAGCGTCTTACACAGCGCTGGCTGGAACTTTAAACATGCTAATGTATTGGAGTGTATGAGAGAAGCAATTTGATAATTACCTGTACTATTAAAATATTTAAAAAAATTCCCCCAAAAAATGGCTTTTGGTTGCTTCACCTCCCACAAAAAAATTAATAAAAGTGATCGAAAATCCTTCATTGATACCATTCTGGATGTGTGTAAAAGTACGATCGCCCGCACAAGAAATGAGCCCTCACACAGCTCCATCCACTTAACAATTTTTTTTTTTATTGGGGTCAGAATATGGTGATATTTCTTGCATTTTTCAGTATTAAAATGCAAGAAAAACTATACATATGTGGTATTGCCATAATCATACTGACCTGGGGAATAAAAGTAACAGGTCAGTTCTACCATATATGGAACACTGTAAAAGCAAAACCCAAAAAACTGTTGCAGAATTGCATTATTTCCAATTTCAGCCCATTTGGAATTTTTTCCTAGCTCCCCACTACATTGTATGCATTATTACATAATGGAATTTGTAAATGGAAAATAAAAAAAGTTACTACCCCAGAAAGGCAGAGAAAACCCCTTAGTGGATGAAAAAGTTAAACATCATCTGCCCCCGATAAGGGAAATTTTTGGAAAACTATGGAATATAAAAAAGCATGAGATGTGTCGGCACAGTGTCTTTTTGATAACGCTGTATCATCAAACGTGCGTTTACCCATAGCTATGTATGTCAGTGTCACTCAGACATCATTTGCTATTGCTGCCATTGCGTTCCAGAGCTTAAGGAGGGAAAAAAATTCATGAAAAATAAACTAAAAGAGATTGATTTAAAAAAAAAAAAAAAAAATATGGCTCCTAGGAGGCTAGAAGGGTTTATATACCAACTTTCAGGGCAATTGGAGCAAAAACAAATCTTCACTGGTTCGCTCATTTCTAGTGCTGATAAAAACAAAGTTGCATTGATGTTTTGGTACTTTTCCATATCTAAAAATGTACCAGAGCATCAGACCCCCTTGACTTTTGTTTAAAAATTACCATGGTAGATATAAGGTGTCACTCTGCTTAAGTAAAACTACTGTAGTCTCATTTTATGGTTTTTCCCTTTTCAAATACCAGCATTGCTTAAAACTTTGCCCATTTACCCTGAACCTAACCAACGCATTTCAAAGCCACTCATACCATTCCTACTCACTCATTTTGCACTTAAATTATGAAGCAGGTTCATAAATGTTAAAGGGAGCTTGCATACCACCATTATGGGTAGGTGCCAAAAAGCATAATCATACCTTTCATGTCATAATTCAGTTCTCATCCTCAGAAATGCTTTTTTGTTATTTTTATGTAAATAAAGTTTTCAATGCACTGTGGGTGGGGCTATTCAGTTTGGTGCACCTAACTTCCCCTGTGTCTTAGCTTCCAGCTCAAAAATCTCTGTCAATTAAACAAGAAGGTGAGGTACTGTAAGGTCTTATGGTAGAGCAATGGGGCACCAAACGGAGCTGCATTGCCCATGGTGTACTGTAAACCTAACTTGCATTAAAAAAAAAGAAGCATTTCTTAGTATTAGAGGACCAGATTTTCATAACAAAGGTATAGCTAAGTTTCGTAGGCACCTACCCTACATGGTGGTATACTTACTTTGAAACTTACTTTGGAGGTGAAAGACTTCCTTTAACATTTTTACATATAGTACACTGAAGAGTTGAGCTGGGTCTGCTAAGAACAGCCAGCTCCTTGCTCCTCAGGCAATTATATACATCAGTAAGCAGCAAATAGACCATTTCTGAGTACGTTAAATGTAATCTGTCACCAGTTTTATTCTTTTCTATCTGAGAGCAGCATAAACTGGTGACAGAGACCATGAGTAAAATGCTGGGTCACTTACTGGAACTGATTAAGTCATTTTGCTAAAAATCACCACCACAAGTAAAGCACTGAAGTCAGTTTAATACAGTGCACCAGCTCCCCCTCTCCCCACATGGATTGAATGATTTCGTCCTATAACAATCAGTTGAGAGGGGCAGTATGAGGACTCCTGAGCTTGTGAACTATATACAGCAGACTCCATAGGATTCCAGACTACCCACAGGGACTGCTTGTCATTAACTAATTAAGTTCCTGAATAGGAATGCCCCTATCATGGTGGCTATTCTGCTGTAGGAAGGGCCTCTGTAGCATATGGGTATTTTACCAGCTCTTGCTTAACCAGGTTGCTAGCATCAAGTTGGCAGTGGATGAGCATTTGCTGGGCAGATCATAGTACCCAGAGAATTTTGTCACAAAGAACAGCAGGATTTAAGTAGAGAACAGATCAGATTGTTTCCAAGCCAAGTCACCACACACATCTCTACTCCATCTCAGGAGCTTATCACAGCTGTCAGTCTACGACCCTCCTGCCTCCTTGCCTGGCTTCTGGAGCAGAAACAGGCGACGTTCTTACAGCATTACAAAACTGGAGAGCTGAAATTACCCTTATGATTCTTTTTCATTTCTATGTCATTGTCTGGGAAAAGGCTACAATAACATATTGTTTGACATGAAAATACAGAGAAACAACAGTAAATACCTAGTAAGCCTCTTACTAGTTTTCTTCTTTAACACATTACATTTTACCTTGGTCGCTCCACAAACCACAATACAGTTCTTTTAAACACAGTAAAGAATATGTGCTATTTCAATGGAAACCATGTGCCAAGAATTCTAATATCAGTGGTGGGTAATAAAATTGATAATTCTTGTTCACTACTGCAACTTCCAACTTTTTATATCCAGCATTTTATTGCTAACCACATACCTATTCTTCCAAATTTCAGCATTACTGCTACAAAGCTACTTGGTAAGGCTTTCACCCCTACTACCACAAGTTAGAAAACCACATTCACTGAATAATTTAGTAAATAACAGTATACAAAAATAAAATGTAAACCTTGAGCATCAATTCTGTTTTTTGGCTGCAGCCTGTGGCTATTTAATAATATATCACAGATGGGAAAGAAGAGAACTACATGGATACTATTTCCTAGCACACTTATTCTATTAAGGCAAATCATAGAGTACAAATGACATTTCACATTACAGCTAACCGCCACTCCAAACCTGGCTTATTACTAAGCTTGTCCTCTAAGTAAATACAAAAATCTATGCTTCTACATAAAATTTTACTTTTTCTCGGTGATGGGGGTGAGGGCAGCTTTCTTTGGTATACTCACACCTACTGTATTTTATGTATTACAGCACCAGATCAACAACAATCCAGCCACCAGTTAAACATTTAGGCCAGAATGAAACTTATTTGTATGACTAAATTCATACTTGTGTTTTTCATTTCTGTTTTTCTGCTCCAGTATAGTAGGAGAGCAATGAAAATGATGGCAAGTGGTGACAAACACTATTGGCGCCAATTAACCTCCTTTATTCATGGACAGACACCAATGGCCCCCAATGCACCTCCTTTATTCATGGATAGACACCAATGGCCCCCAATGCACCTCCTTTATTCATGGACAGACACCAATGGCCCCCAATGCACCTCCTTTATTCATGGACAGACACCAATGGCCCCCAATGCACCTCCTTTATTCATGGACAGACACCAATGGCCCCCAATGCACCTCCTTTATTCATGGACAGACACCAATGGCCCCCAATGCACCTCCTTTATTCATGGATAGACACCAATGGCCCCCAATGCACCTCCTTTATTCATGGTAGTAACACAAGAAAGCAAAAGAAAAGCTGCCATAAAACTATCTTTTCATGTAGAATAACAACAGAAAGGAGTGCGAAAACACACCATAAATGAATGATAAAATGTAATATTTTTTAATAACAATAATAAAAATATAATCCACAGTACAAACTTGTGAACAAGCGGGGACAAAAACACAGTGGCACACCACCTCGATAGTAGCCTCTCTAGACTATAGCAATTAGCAGCAATGAAAAACAACCTCTAAAGATGTAAATAACATATCCCATATGCATGGTGAAAACGGTCATGTATATATAAAGTGCGTATGCATTGGTGAGTATGCCAGAAAGTGACCTGTGCATAATACGAGCAGCAAATTAACTAATATAAAAGTATTAGTTAAGTAACTTACCCATCCTCCCTTCACTGTGATTGATATCCTGCTGTGTGGCTGGGATCGCGCAGTGACAAGGAGCGCACCGTGCATGCGAGAGACTTGCACGATCCCAGCCACACAGCAGGATATCAATCACAGTGAAGGGAGGATGGGTAAGGGGCGGGCTTAGCTTGACTTGAAGCGAGGAGGCCGCTGCCCCCTTGACTTCAAACTCTGCTGTTACATAGCGCATGCAGGGGATTAAAGTTCATTTTTCAAGATTTTAATGATTCTGGCCGGAGGAAGAAAAGGATCTTTAGGAACATACTGCCGGCTACTTTAAGGTAATGCTGGTGGTTTGGGAGACGTTTTTTAGGTGACAGGTTCCCTTTAATCACAACATTAATTTTAAGTCTTGGAGCAATAAAGGCAGAATTTTTACCTTTGGAAGCTGGCTCTTTGAACTCTTTTCATTTGGACTAGTGCCTTGTTCCTGGCACTGCCCGTACATCCTCCTTTCAGGATTCAGATCAGCGAAACTAATAGATAGCTGTCAATCACACAGTGAGATGTTATCAGTGATTGATAGCATTCTCTGTGTAAGTGTGTATACATAAGTAGCTGTCAGCCACTGATAAGATGGCCCCATGTATAACGCAGCTCAGAAATACAGGATATTTAAAAGTATAAATTACAAGTTTCCCTACAAATTATATAGCAACTAGACATTAAGCCCGTTATAATAACGGGCGCTAGAACAGTAGTGTATAAACATTAGTAGAAACAGTCTATATTAAATAGTAAGATAATTTAACCACATTGTATTTCTTGAATTGATCTATTTGCTTGTTTTTTTCTTTGTTTTTCAGCCTTTCTTTTTTTGATTTTTACATGCTGACTTGACTGTTTCTCCAGGAGAATTTGGTTATGTAGGGTTTCATTGTCTGTGTCTTTTGTCCTCCTTGATGTGTCCTTTTTTTTTGGGTGGCATGTTGTTAGTAAAAAATCCAAGTAATATAGACTTGTACTTTTATAATTTTATAATATTTTCTCTTACTGTAATACTGACTTATATGTAGCTGTAATATGCATCACTGGCACTGACTTTTGGCTGAGACTGCAGGCACTGTGACTGGTGGCTGATATGACTGCCACTGACTGGTAGTGCTGAGACCACTTGCACTGTGGCTGGTGACTGATACAGCTGTCACTGACTGGTGGTGCTGAGACCACTGGCACTGTGACTGGTGGCTGATATACGTCTGGCACTGACTGGTGGTGCTGAGAGCACTGTGACTGGTGGCTGATACGGCTGGCACTGACTGGTGGTTCTGAGAGCACTGGCACTGTGACTGGTGGCTGATATGGCTGGCACTGACTGGTGGTGCTGAGAGCACTGGCACTGTTACTGGTGGCTGATACGGCTGGCACTGACTGGTGGTGCTGAGACTGTGGGCACTGTGACTGGTGCCTGAGATGGCTGGCATGGACTGGTGGTGCTGAGACTGCAGCTGATGGCTGAAACAGCTGGCACTTACTGGTGGCTGAGACGACTGGCAGTGCCACGTGGTGCTGAGACTGCTGTCACTGTGACTGGTGGCTGATAGAGCTGGCACTAACTGGTGGTGCTGAAACCACTGTCACTGTGACTGGTGGTTAATACACTTGGCACTGACTGGTGGTGCTGAGATTGCTGTCACTGTGACTGGTGGCTGATACGGCTGGCACTGACTGGTGGTGCTGAGACCACTGGCACTGTGACTGGTGGCTGATACAGCTGGCACTGACTGCTAGGACTTACTGGTGGTGCTGAGACTGTGGGCACTGTGAGTGGTGCCTGAGATGGCTGGCACGAACTGCTGGCACTGACTGCTGGTGCTGAGACTGCAGCTGATGGCTGAAACAGCTGGCGCTGACTGCTGGCTGAGACGACTGGCAGTGCCACGTGGTGCTGAGACTGCTGGCACTGTGATACAGCTGGCACTGACTGGTGGTGCTGAGACCACTGGCACTGTGACTGGTGGCTGATACAGCTGGCACTGATTTGTGGTGCTAATACGGCGGGCACTGTGACTGGTGGCTGATAGAGCTGGCACTAACTGGTAGTGCAGAAACCACTGTCACTGTGACTGGTGGCTAATACGCTTGGCACTGACTGTTGATGCTGAGACTGCTGTCACTGTGACTGGTGGGTGATACGGCTGGCACTGACTGGTGGTGCTGAGACCACTGGCACTGTGACTGGTGGCTGATACAGCTCGCACTGACTGCTGGCACTGACTGGTGGTGCTGAGACGGCGGGCACTGTGACTGGTGGCTGATAGAGCTGGCACTAACTGGTGGTCCTGAGACCACTGGCACTGTGACTGGTGGCACTGTGACTGGTGGCAATGATTGATGGCTGGCAATTATTGCTGGCACTGATTGGTGGTGCTGGCTAATACTGCTGGCAGCAGCTGCAGTGTGTATCTGAGAGCAATTTCTGTCACTGTGCATGTAATGGTGGCGCTTCTTATGCACTCTGCTTCTTATGCACTCTGCTCCAACTGACACCACACACCATAAGAGGCGGTTATTGGCCAGCGGTGCAGTTGTGGGTATGGTGTGTTTGGACGGCTCCATGCTGTGGGCAGTCCGTACAGCGTGTGGTGCGCCGTGTGTTTATTGGCTGGCGCAATTGTGGGCAATGCGGGCGGTGACTTTGATTGGATGGCCGCGCTGCTGTGGGCTGTCCGGGCTGCATCTGTGCCGCCGTGTTTTTATTGGCCGGCGACGCGGTGCTTTGGGCGGTCCCTGCTGTGTGTGTGTGGAGTGTGTGCTGATTGGTTTGTGCGCCGGGCATGCGCACTTCACTAAGGCTACTTTCACACTGGTGTTTCAGGGTCCGCCTGTGAGATCCGTTTCAAGGCTCCAGTTTAGCCCCAATGCATTCTGAATGGATGCGGATCCATTCAGAATGCATCAGTTTGGCTCCGTTCCGCCTCCGTTCCACCTGGCGGTGCGGAGACGAACGGATCCGTCCTGACTTACAATGTAAGTCAATGGGGACGGATCCGTTTACATTGACACAATATGTTGCAATTGTAAACGGATCCGTCCCCCATTGACTTTCAATGTAAAGTCAGGAGTCCCTATTAATATACCATTGGATCGGAGTTTTCTCCAATCCGATAGTATATTTTAACTTGAAGCGCCCCCATCACCATGGGAACGCCTCTATGTTAGAATATACCATCGGATTTGAGTTAGATCGTGAAAACTCAGATCCGACAGTATATTCTAACACAGAGGCGTTCCCATAGTGATGGGGACGCTTCAAGTTAGAATATACTAAGAACTGTGTACATAACTGCCCCCTGCTGCCTGGCAGCACCCGATCTCTTACAGGGGGCTGTGATCCGCACAATTAAACCCTCAGGTGCCGCACCTGAGGGGTTAATTGTGCGGATCTCAGCCCCCTGATCGGGTGCTGCCAGGCAGCAGGGGCCAGACCCCCCTCTCTCCCCAGTATTAAAAGCATTGGTGGCCAGTGCGGCCCCCCCTCCCTCCCCAGTATTAAAAGCATTGGTGGCCAGTGCGGCCCCCTCCCTCCCCCCCAGTATTAAAATCATTGGTGGCCAGTGCGGCCCCCCCTCCCTCACTCCCCAGTATTAAAAGCATTGGTGGCCAGTGAGGCCCCCCCTCCCTCCCCAGTATTAAAAGCATTGGTGGCCAGTGCGGCCCCCCTCCCTCACTCCCCAGTATTAAAAGCATTGGTGGCCAGTGAGGCCCCCCCTCCCTCCCCAGTATTAAAATCATTGGTGGCCAGTGAGGCCCCCCCTCCCTCCCCAGTATTAAAAGCATTGGTGGCCAGTGCGGACCCCCCCTGCCTCCCTCCCTCCCCAGTATTAAAATCATTGGTGGCCAGTGCGGCCCCCCCCTCCCTCCCCAGTATTAAAAGCATTGGTGGCCAGTGCAGCCCCCCCTCCCTCCCCAGTATTAAAAGCATTGATGGCCAGTGCGGCCCCATAGTATGGCTGCCATGGTAACCCATCGGAGCCCCAGCGATTAAACTGGGACTCCGATCGGAAATGCCGCTCCGCTGCCACCAATGATGGTGGGGGGTTGTTAGCCTATGGCCACTGCCACCAATGGTTTTAATACTGGGGAAGGAGGGGGGGGTCTGGCCCCTGCTGCCTGGCAGCACCCGATCAGGGGGCTGAGATCCGCACAATTAACCCCTCAGGTGCGGCACCTGAGGGGTTAATTGTGCGGATCACAGCCCCCTGTAAGAGATCGGGTGCTGCCAGGCAGCAGGGGGCAGTTATGTACACAGTTCTTAGTATATTCTAACTTGACTTGAAGCGTCCCCATCACCATGGGAACGCCTCTGTGTTAGAATATACTGTCGGATCTGAGTTTTCGCGATCTAACTCAAATCCGATGGTATATTCTAACATAGAGGCGTTCCCATGGTGATGGGGACGCTTCAAGTTAAAATATACTATCGGATTGGAGAAAACTCCGATCCGATGGAGTGTGTGCTGATTGGTTTGTGCGCCGCGCATGCGCACCTCACTAATCGGCACACACGCACGGACAACAGCCCTGGGTACGTACACAGCAGTGGCGTAGGGATCGCCATAGCAACCATAGTAGTGGATATGGGGCCCTACGCCACTGGGGGGCGCGTCCGACCGCATTCAGTTTTTTTTTTTGTTTGTTTGTTTTTTTATTAACACACACAGACACTACACACAGGCAGCCAGGAGGTGGCGTAACTACCGGGGAAGCAGCTGCTTCGGGGCCCGACAGTTTATTTTCAAGTTAGTTAAATATTGATGTCTTAATGTTCAGGGCCCCCTTCACAGCAGCGGTCTTAATGTTCAGGCCCCCTCGCTAATGTGATCTAATCTTACTGTATTCTAAAGTCTCCTGATGTGTCTGGGATTCGAACCCACAACCTCCAATGTATCAGTGGCAAAGCATTTACCCTCTCAACCATAAAGGAGGCATTGCAACTGATTGAAAAAATCAGCTGGCTAAGCGTACATCTATACATATGACAGTTGCCCCAACACACCCAGCACTGCTATATCTCTATGTGACAGCTATCCCAGCACACTCAGCTCTGCTATATCTCAATATATGAGCAGCTGTCATGTGTATAGATGTACACTTAGCCAGCTATAACAGTAGAAGTCTCATAATTTTTCAGTCAGCAGCAAGGCAGCTCTTTTGGTCTTGTGGTTAGGTGCTCTGCATCTGATACAGAAGGTTGTGGGTTCGAATCCCAGCAGAAAGCTTTTCTGAAATACAAGCAGTGACTCCATATATGGACATACAGGGAGGGACACAGGAAGAGAGAGGCTGACATGGAGTGTTTATTTTTTATTTTTTAATACCCGACTGTTACTGCCATGGGGGGAGCGGGGGGCACTTGATACTGGCACATGGGGGGAGGGGGGTTCGTACCTGACCTGATACTGGCACCTGGGGGGGGGGGGGGGGGGTTGGCACCTGATACTGACTGGCACATGGGGGGGGGAGGCACCTGATACTGTGGATGGCACTGTTTAGGGGAGGGGGGGGGATCTGTGGATGGCACTATTTAGGGGAGGGGGGGGATCTGTTGATGGCACTATTTAGGGGAGGGGGATCTGTGGATGGCACTGTTTAGGGGAGAGAGATCTGTGTATGGCACTATTTAGGGGAGGGGGATCTGTGAATGGCACTATTTAGGGGAGGGGGATCTGTGGATGGCACTGTTTAGGGGAGAGGGATCTGTGGATGGCACTATTTAGGGGAGGGGGATCTGTGGATGGCACTATTTAGGGGAGGGGGATCTGTGGATGGCACTATTTAGGGGAGGGGGATCTGTGGATGGCACTATTTAGGGGAGGGGGATCTGTGGATGGCACTATTTAGGGGAGGGGGATCTGTGGATGGCACTATTTAGGGGAGGGGGATCTGTGGATGGCACTATTTAGGGGAGGGGGATCTGTGGATGGCACTATTTAGGGGAGGGGGATCTGTGGATGGCACTATTTAGGGGAGGGGGATCTGTGGATGGCACTATTTAGGGGAGGGGGATCTGTTGATGGCACTATTTAGGGGAGGGGGATCTGTGGTTGGCACTATTTAGGGGAGGGGGATCTGTGAATGGCACGGGGGGGGGCATAATTTTTTTTTGCTATGGGGCCCATGTATTTCTAGCTACGCCCCTGGTACACAGGGCTTTTATTAGTATAGATCTGTTAAGTTCCTCCTGTCCTGTAACATGCTGGCTACATACTGGACTGCTTTTTGTGGTAATAGATTCCCTTTAAGAATCTGTTTAAAAACTGTTACTTGTTAGACTTGTTTCACACTGCGGGATCACTGCCAGACCCAATTATAGTTAATAGCCTGCCGGAATGGCAAACGCTAGTGTGCAACTAGCCTTACTTAGATCACAAAATAAGGTGCATTGTCAGCATTTCCAGTTATTCTTATAGCAGTTTTGTATACAGTGTTACGTACATATTACTGGAAACCTCATGGCAGGGTACAATTTAGTACGGTAAAAAGGCATCATATTTGGGAGTAAAAAAGGTGTACCAATAACTCATAACTCACTAAAGATTTGCAGCAAACTTTAAAGAGACAATTAACAACAAAAGCCACTGAAAGTCAGGTTAAATTTGCTGCAACAGTCTACTTAGCATATTAAGTGCCAAGATAAAGATTGCTGCATCCATACGTTTTAGGCCTCATGCACTGTAGTTTCGTTCATCACCTGATTTGCATTTTATGTGGATTGGATGTCTAACACCCTAGAATGGCATTACCACCTCGGCACCCCGCTACTGGTTAACCTCATGTCATCATGTGTATTTATTTCAGGTCCAAAAACTTCCTATTTTGTAACTGTTTATGTTCACGTGTAATGTGCCTGGTTCACCAGCAGGGGACAGCAAACATGGCAGAGCTACAGGTATATAGAATGGAGCTTTCCATTACATTCTAACCCACCCCTTTTGAGGAGTGGGCGATTCCCACTTCCTGCAGGAAGGGTAGGTCCAAGTTTAGTTGCAGTCTAGCTTACCCCTAGCTAGGGGAAGGAAGCAAGTGCTGGGCACGTCTCTTCTGGACGTGCAAAGGCCAAGCAAAGCTGAGCCAGCCAGAGCACCTTCAGCTCTGCTGGATGCTGTATGGAGGCCACAGTTTGGAGCCTCAGGAACCAGGAGGAGATTTCCCTGGCCTAATTAAGAGACAGACTACAAAGAGAGAAGTTGCAACATAAAGAAGAAGCTAAGTCATACAGCAAGCTTGTCAGTACAGCAGAGTCAGAGAGCAACAGATGTAGCAGAGTTGAGTTTGCCTGCCAGAGTTTAATGCTAAAGCCTGCTGGAACCAAGACAAAGTGTGAAGACTGAAGACTGTATTTGAAGACCGTTTATTCAAGTAAAGCTGCTATTGAACTTCATACCAGGTCTGGACTCAAGTTACTTCTTTCATCCCTCAACTTTTTACCCCTATTTGTCTGCTTCGGAGCCAACGCCTGGAGTTCCAGCTGTATCCAGGTAGGAGCACCGTGATACTCGCACTCAACATAAAGGGACATTTTAGGCCACTCTATACCACTCGGCCATTCCTACACCTGGGTACTCGGGTTATCTTTAGGGGGCGGCCCGCTGCAGATGTGGACCCATTCATTTCAATGGGGCACAAAAAAAATGCAGACAACACACCATGTGCTGTCCGCATCCATATATTTGTTCTGTGATTCCACAAAAAAAGATAGAATATGTCTTATTCTTGTCCATTTTGCAGCCAAGGATATGACATTTCTAGTGGATTTTGAAAAAAAATGGTGGCCAGGATCTGTGATTTGTGGACCGCAAAATGAATATGGTTGCGTGCATGAGCCCTAAGGCTGGTGCTCGAGTCCCGGGCTTGCCTCCTCATTTCTTTTGGATGGTAATGTTTTCAATGCAGATAGCCAGTTGCTGTTACAGGCAGTGCTCTCTGGGGAAAAAGTAAATTCTCTTGCAACCAGAAGGAAGAAAATTGTCTTTTTACCGTTATCTATAGGTAACTACCCTGTAGGTCAAAGTCATATCCACTAAAGAGTCTTGAAACATGACAAACCAGTAGTTACCGCTGTTTAGGAGCTATTGCTTTTCATTATTGAGCGATTGGCTAGTTGAAATCCCTTTGAAGCAGCTTTTTGTAGGTACTGGTTCTCTTTGTGGAGATCCAGGTTATGTATGGAGCCTTACAGACAACCTTCCCAGAGCTGCGTCAGAATGCATTTCGCCCAGCCGGCCTCTGAAAAGTGCAAATGGGTGCCTTTGGTTTGGCTGATAACCCCAGTAATGTTTCAAGGCTCTTTAATACATCAGAGTTAGCTATCTATAAGTGGCACTACAGAGACTTCTCCACATCCTGTTTTCATGTCTCAATGCTATACATCTGCACTTACCAGCTCTGTGCCGCACCATTGTTTGGATGCTGACTATGGGCGCGATTGCTAATGTAACAGCCCTCATTAGTTTTGAGCACGAATATTCGAATAGCAAATTATTATCGCGAATATCGCCACTTCGAGAATTCGCAAATATTTAGAATATAGTGCTATATATTCGTTATATCTAATATTCTGCATTTTTTTTCCATCTGAACACATGATTCCTCTCTGCTTCTTGCTTGTGGGCCAATGAGAAGGAAGCAATGTCAGGTTCACAACAATACTTAGTGCACTAATCAGTAATCTGTAGTCAGACTTGCTAAAATGTGAAGTTGCACGTAGTGCGAAAAAATATTCTAATCACTGCCGATTAGCGCAATCGCAAATATATTGGAGCACTCTATCTGCATATAAAGCTATTGTAATGTTCTGCCGTGCCAACCATTTTCTCCAGTCTCAGGAAACTTCTAGCAGCTTGAAAAATGTAGCCAA
Organism: Bufo bufo; assembly: GCF_905171765.1. Classification (NCBI taxonomy): domain Eukaryota; kingdom Metazoa; phylum Chordata; class Amphibia; order Anura; family Bufonidae; genus Bufo; species Bufo bufo. The sequence goes on from NC_053390.1 coordinate 335,469,075, forward strand.
AGTGACCCACGCCTGTATTTCACGTTACCAATTCACATTACGCGATTTTTACATTGCCGATTTTTCGCATTCAAAAAAATAACCTCAAATTCGCGAATATATGACGAAATTCTACAAAATATTCGTGAAATATCGCGATTTCGAATATAGCCCCTGCCGCTCATCACTAACCCTCATGTAAAGAACCATGCCTCCATTCTTCCCACACAGACAGTATCTTCTCACAGCTCCTGCATGCCCTTCTATTACAATGTGTTAACCAGTGCTGTAACTGCCCACTGCTGTTCCGTTACTCACTAGACTCCAATGGTCAGCACATGAAACACAGCCTCGAGACAGAGAGGGAGTGTGGGAGACAAGAGGCATGTGATGTATGGCCTTCATCACACAAGCAGGAGATAAATGTGATCTTGTAACTGCATTTTAATCTACAGACGCTACATAAAAAAGTGATAGATCTTCCATATGGAAGCCATTTGTGCATAGTTTTTAAAAGATAAGAAAACTCCTTTAAGGGTATATCCACACAGAACGGAAAATACAGCAGGTCAGGAAAAATAAAATACATTGACATGCTGCGGATTTTAAAATCTGCATTGAGAATTAAAAATTCTCATAGAATACTGTGACGGTCTGAATATGAGTTACCGTCTGTCATTCCCTTATTCCCATGAAATAATATCGCCAAGAATTCACAGAGTAAAATATCGCTGGTGTCGCATAATAATCCACACAGGAGCCAAAGCTTCATGCTGGAACAAGACACATTTTATGGAAAAAGCAAGGGCATTCAATTTAAACAGCATCAAACTCCTCCTCTGAGCCAGCGAGACAATGGAGTCCTGGAAACTCAATCCACAAAACAGGGGTTTGGTCACATGGCTTACAAGCAATCACTGTGTCTTTTTCAAGACAATGGCCAAAGCGTTATCTCGTGTATTTTCACTAAGTAGATCAGTCTTGTGGCCAGAAGCAGATGGAGTGTCTGGAAGTGTGTGTACACATGTCCTTGATACACAAAGATGTCTACGTCCATTGTTAGGAGTAGGTATCCATGGGGATTAAGTAGCAGGGAGGTAAAATAACTGAACGGATACTGGGGAGTTCTTCACAATGGCCCCCCTTTTTCTCCCTGCTCTGGCAGACACAGTTGGACCTTTCCGGGTCCAGTGGGGCTGGCGGGATGTCCAGCCACTATTCGGATAACAAGTCTGTTTGTCGGGACAGTCCATCTGCTTACCCATTTAACTTGCCTGGGCGATAGTGAATAGTGAAGTCGTAGGGCTGTAGGGCCAGACTCCACCGCAACAAACGTCCATTGTCTCCGGAGACTCTGTTGAGCCAAATCAGTTTGTTATGGTCGGTGGGCACCGTGAAAGATCGTCCATACAAATACGGCTGTAGTTTCTTCAAAGCCCATACCAGCGCTAGGCACTCCTTTTCAATAGCCGTATAACCCACCTCCTGGGGTAATCTTGCGGCTGAGGTAGGCTACATCGTGCTCACCGCCGCCGGCGCCCACCTGGCTCAGCACTGCTTCCAACCTGAAAGTAGAGGCATCTGGGTCCCACCATCGAATTTAGAGCTTGTCTGGCTGAACTGCTGCCGGGTGGTCACCGGGTATGCCTCGGATGAGGACTCCACTACGAAAGATGAAGCCAAATTCCCCATATCTTTTCCGAGCAGGACGTCTGCAGGCAGATTCTTCATCACTCCAACCTCCAGTTCACGGTTATCGGCTCCCCAGTCCAGGTATACTCGGGCGGTCTGAATTCAGACGATATTTCCCCCTGCCACTCGTACTGCAATGGCCCGTCCTGTATGGACATCAGATCTCACCATCCGCGGCTGTACTAGTGTGATGGTGGCTCCACTGTACCGGAGCCCTTGAGTGGGGCGTCCATTCACTTTCACCGGCTGCCTATGGTGTTGGCGGTTATCTAGAGCAGAGGTCCCCAACCGCCGGGCCGCAGCCCAGGACCGGGCCGTGGAGGATTGTTAGCCGGGCCGCGGCGATCAGGGCAGTCTTTAACTCTGTACTAATGAAGCGCTTCCATTATGGAAGCGCTTCATTAGTACAGAAGGACCAGGGAGCGGTGAAGGATCTGTACTCACCGCTTCCTGGTCCTCGGCTCGGCTATCGGATGTGCATGTCTGCGCACAGCGTGAGATCTCTCTGTGACCTCACGCTGTGCGCCGCTATACACAGCCAGCCGACAGCAGAATGAGGAGGATCGCGATGGTGACCAGGAGCAGGAGAGGTAAGTGTTTTTTTTATTTTATTTGCACTGATGGCTGACCTGGGGGACATGGGGCTGACATGGGGGGCTTATGGGTTGGCTGACATGGGGGGCTTATGGGTTGGCTGACATGGGGGGCTTATGGGCTGGCTGACATGGGGGGCTTATGGGCTGGCTGACATGGGGGGCTTATGGGCTGGCTGACATGGGGGGCTTATGGGCTGGCTGACATGGGGGGCTTATGGGCTGGCTGACATGGGGGGCTTATGGGCTGGCTGACATGAGGAGCTAATGGGGGGGTGCTTATGGCTGACATGTGGGGCTAATGGGGGGCTTATGGCTGACATGAAGGGCTAATGGGGGCTTATGGCTGACATGAAGGGCTAATGGGGGGCTTATGGCTGACATGAAGGGCTAATGGGGGCTTATGGCTGACATGAGGGGCTAATGGGGGGCTTATGGCTGACATGAAGGGCTAATGGGGGCTTATGGCTGACATGAAGGGCTAATGGGGGCTTATGGCTGACATGAGGGGCTAATGGGGGGGCTTATGGCTGACATGAAGGGCTAATGGGGGGCTTATGGCTGACATGAAGGGCTAATGGGGGCTTATGGCTGACATGAGGAGCTAATGGGGGCTTATGGCTGACATGAGCGGCTAATGGGGGCTTATGGCTGACATGAGGGGCTAATGGCTGACATGAAGGGCTAATGGGGGCTTATGGCTGACATGAAGGGCTAATGGGGGGCTTATGGCTGACATGAAGGGCTAATGGGGGCTTATGGATGACATGAGGGGCTAATGGGGGGCTTATGGCTGACATGAAGGGCTAATGGGGGGCTTATGGCTGACATGAAGGGATAATGGGGGCTTATGGCTGACATGAGGGGCTAATGGGGGGCTTATGGCTGACATGAGGGGCTAATGGGGGGCTTATGGCGGACATGGGGGGCTTATGGCTGACATGAGGGGCTAATGGGGGGCTTATGGCTGACATTGGGGGGGGTTTATGGCTGACATTGGGGGGGGGGGTGTATGGCTGACATTGTGGGCTGATAGATGGCTAAAGGTTTGGTGGTTGATCTGAGCCATTGGGGGTCTAATCTGAGGTCTGATTAACATTGGGGGTCTGATTGCTGGTCTGACCTGAGGTGTAATGAAAAATATTTTTTTCTTATTGTTCTCCTTTAAAACCTAGGTGCATCTTATAGGGCGAAAAATACGGTACAGTGCAGCAGAGGCCAGTGCAGCAGAGACCAGTGCAGCAGAGATCATAGTCAGTTTATATAGTCATTATATAGTGTTATATATTTTAATATGCACCTTTGTGTTTTGTTATGCGCGTCAATCAGTCGACCCCGCCCACCCCCTAAACCCCGCCCCCTTTCCCCCCCCCAACCGGTCCCTGGGAAAATTGTCTTGCATGAAACCGGTCCTTGGTGCAAAAAAGGTTGGGGACCACTGATCTAGAGCGGCTGCCTGCACAGGGTCCACTTCGTGGAGAACCTCAAACTCCTCCTCGTCCCATCTTCCTACCATCATTACCGGGGACTCCTCTACAAAATGGGCTGCTGCTCTCTGGGGTCCCGCTGTATCTCAGTTCCACTGCGGAGACCGTGGGCGATTTTGGGGGCAGTTGCTCTGGATGTGTCCCACCTGATTGCATGTATAGCACCTTCTCCCATCCGATCGGAGAATGGGTGCAGGCGATGCCAGAGGAGGAGGGTACAAAGGTGTTGGACAGTTTGTTGTTACTGGGGGACGAGGTATCACCACCTGAAAGGGTTTCCTGACTGGTCGAGCTTCAGGTCGAGGCAGCCTCCTCCGGGGTCCTGCTGTAGCTCGGTTCCAATGCATAGATCGCGGGCGATTTTGGGGGCAGTTGCTTCGCATGTGTCCCACCTGATTGCATCGAAAACAGCAGGGCTCGTTGCCAGCTGGGCGTCGTGGGTATCGGTATGCTGGGGGATTGGTACCTGGTTGCTGCCGCCGGTGGTGGTGGTGTCTCGGTCCGAAGGGGTTGTATCCGAGGCGTTGTACATGCCGCCTTGCAGGTATCGGCATACTCGTCCGCGAGTTTGGCTGCTTCAGGTAAGGAGAGGGGTCTGCGGTCCCTTACCCAATCCCTGACGTCGATCTGGACGTGGTCGTAAAATTGTTCCAGTAAAATGAGTTGCAGGACATCATCCACTGTGGTGGCCTGGCAGCTTATGACCCAATTGGAAGCGGAGTACTGCAAGCGACAGGCCCACTCTGTATAGGAGTCTCTGTCCACTTTGCGGGAGTCTCAGAATTTTCTTTAGTACGCCTCTGGGGTTACTGCGTACCGAGCTAGGAGCACCTCCTTCACTTGTGCATAGCTGTGGATTTCCTGCTCTGGTACAGCCCTGAAGGCATCAGCTGCTTTGCCCGACAGTTTTCCTGATAATATCGAGACCACATTCGTCAGCAGTCACTCTGGCGCTCAAAATCTGCCAGATAGCCATCGATCTCGCTTTCATTTTCATTAAAGCTTTTAAATGCGCTAAAGGGGATCTTTCGCGAATCAACTGTGCTGTTCCCTCCATTCGGTAGAATTGCTGCCATTCGCTGGTTTTCAGCCAGCCTCAGTTGTAGCTCTCGCTGTTCCCTTTGGTTCGCATGCTCTGTCACACTATTGATCACCTGTAGGATGATTTCGGTAGATGGGTTTGGCCCGAACAGTGCCAGTCGTTCCCTGATTTCCCTGTTGATCGGTAGTAATGTCTCCCGACTGGTCGGTGTTGCCGCAGCCAAGTTCTCCAGGTCTAGTTCCATTAATTCAGCAATTATGATACGCTTGACTTTGTTGCTGGCAATCCCTCCACGAACTCCAAACAGTTCCTTTAGTGTGCTGCGCTTAAGCTGTGTGTACCAGCCTTCCAATCACTGTACACGAGTGCCTTCCTTGGATTCTCAGTGCAGGGAAAAGGGATTATCCCATTGCTTGCCACCAGTTGTGACGGTCTGAATATGAGTTACCATCTGTCATTCCCTTATTCCCATGAAATAATATCGCCAAGAATCCAGAGAGTAAAATATCGCTGGTGTCGCATAATAATCCACACAGGAGCCAAAGCTTCATGCTGGAACAAGACACGTTTTATGGAAAAAGCAAGGGCATTCAATTTAAACAGCATCAAACTCCTCCTCGGAGCCAGCGAGTCAATGGAGTCCTGGAAACTCAATCCACAAAACAGGGGTTTGGTCACATGGCTTACAAGCAATCACTGTGTCTTTTTCAAGACAATGGCCAAAGTGTTATCTCACTGATATTGATACACAAAGATGTCTACGTCCATTGTTAGGAGTAGGTATCCATGGGGATTAAGTAGCAGGGAGGTAAAATAACTGAACGGATACTGGGGAGTTCTTCACAAATACAATGTACATACCTATGGCGTGGATTTTCTGCACGCAATCCTGATCATGTGCATTTAGCCTTAGGCCCCTTTCACACAGGCGTTCTGGATTTGCGCTGATGCGTTGAGTAGGCACGCAATTGCTGTCAGTTTTTACTGCGATTGCGTTCTGATGTACTGTATTTTTGGCCCTATAAGTCACACTTTCTGTGTCAGTGTGTCTTATGGGGCGAATAATAATGAGTGCTTTCATTATGGAAGCGCTCATTAGTACAGGAGGACCGGGAAGGGATAAATGCAATGCTCTCCAGGCTTTGTACTCACCGCTCCTGGGCTTTGGCTGCTCGCCTGGCTGTGCGGACGTCCGGTCACAGCACAGCGTGTGGCAGGCTGAACTAGAAGAGTGTCAATGTGAGGTTGTTTTTTAATGTCTGACGTGAGCTGGGGGTCATTCACATTGGGCTCTGATCTGAGGTCTGCTTGGGGGTGGGGGGAAAGTAATTCACATTGGGGCTTTGATGTGAGGTCTACTTGGGGGGGTCCTTCACATTGGGGCTGTGAGCTTAGGTCTGCTGAAATTTTTTTCTTCTTATTTTCCCCCTCTAAAACCGCGTCTCATAGTGTGAAAAATACGATACATATTTTGTATACGAGCCTCTGTATTTCTGAATGTCTTCCAACTTATGCTGTATTGTCCAACATCTAGTTTTTCTCGTCAAGAAACCAAATGTCTTGCTCTTCATGGTAACAAATCAATTTTTCCTAAAATGGTGGCTGAAAAAAAATATATATATATACTCACCTCATCCATTTACTTGTGGAGGCAGTCTACTCACATCTTGATTGAAGAAAACCTGCAAAAGGACTGTGGCGGGCGTGATACTGGGAACATGCGGTGACGTGATCAGTGATGATGTCACCACTGGCGCCTAGCATGACGATCACTGCAGGTTCTTTGGCGAGTTTTCTTCAATCAAGACAGGAGCAGATGGCCTCTCTGCAATCAAATGTATGAGGGGAGCAGCCAAATTTAATTTTTCGGAACTTTACTCATCTCTAGTCCTTATGATATAGTCTGTAAAAAAGTTGTGCGTCTACATTCAGTGATGCATGTGTTAAAGGGATCCTGTCACCATGTAAATGCAATAAAAGCAACCTTAGTTAATGCATTCTTAGGTTTAGGAATTATTAGGATTACAGTTTGTATACGGGGGGGGGGGGGGGGGGGGAAATTTTGGTACTATACCCAATGGTTGCATGAAAACGTTAGTTGGTACGTTTTTGCACTTCTTTAAAGGGAACTTATGTTGAACATCGTGTTTGAGCGTCAGGCAGTCTGAGCTGAGCAGACTGATATATAGTTTTGTAAGAAAAGGTTCAGTATTAGGCTACATTCACATGACCCACATCTTTTGCGGATTGCACGTGAACATGTTCATTTCTACGAGGCCACAAAAATGCAGACAGCCCGCATTGTGGCCATTCCACAAGTTATAGAACATGCCCTGCTCTTGTTTATTTTGTGGACAAGAATAGGCCTTTATTTAATGGGGTCCACAGAAAGTGTGAGATGCACATGGCCGGTATCCCTATTTTGCGCATCTGCAATTTCTGGACTGCAAAACGGATATGGTTATGTGAATGTTGCCTAATGTACCTTTAAATTCCTGCTCATTCTAGGCTTTGAAGTCCAGGAGACCGTCCTATCAGTGACTGACAGCTATTTCTGTATACACAGTCATAGAGGGGAGGCTGTCAGTCACTGATAAGGCCGGCTCTGACTTAAAAGCCCAGAATGAGCAGAGTTAGAAATGAGTAAATTACAAGTTATAGGGTACTTTCACACTTGCGGCAGAGGATTCCGGGAGGCAGTTCCGTCGCCGAAACTGCCTGCCGGATCCGTCAAAATGTATGCAAACTGATGGCATTTGTCAGACGGATCAGGATCCTGATCCGTATGACAGATGCATTGAAATGCCAGATCCATCTCTCCGTTGTCATCTGGAAAAACGGATCCAGCATTTATTTATTTTTTACCGGTTCCTTTTTGCCGGAAATCTCGGAATTAATGCATTTCAATGGGGAAAAGTGTGCTGCGGTATTATCTCCGTGCTGAAAAGGCAAAAAGACTAAACTGAAGACATCCTGAACGGATTGCTCTCCATTCAAAATGCATTAGGATAAAACCGATCAGTTCTTTTCCGGTATTGAGCCCCTAGGACGGAACTCAATGCCGGAAAAGAATAACGCTAGTATGAAAGTACCCACATTGAATCTTTTCCTATAAAACCATATATCACTCCGCTCCTCCTGCTCTAGAACAGGCAGCCTACAGCTCAAACACCTTATTCAACATGACTTTACCTTTAAAGAAATACAAAAACCGCAGGAATGTACCAACCAACTTTTTCATGCAACTATTGGGAATTGTATAATATAATAATTAGTATTTTATAAGTATTTAAATAAAGCAATATTTTTTAAAAGGGATATATAAATGTTGCTCATTGGTTTGTTGATTATGTATTGATATCTTGAGTACTCCCATCTGGCTTATGCTATGAAAGAGGGTCATTGTGAGTGTATTGAATATAATCATTTCTATCCCCTATGCAAACTGTAATCCGAAAATGATACAATATATTACCTTTAGGAAGGTCGCGTTCAGATGGGTATAATATGGGTGCTTTATTGCTTTTCTATTATGGACAATATCTGAATCTCCTGCAGCTCATCAGAAAATAAGTTAAAGCGCCAAAACTTTTTTTCTAAGGAACGGCAGAAAGTTCGGATGTTGCATCCATAATATGGGCTCAAAAAAGCTATTGTACAATACTCATCTAAAAGCGGTTGAATAGTTTATTTTTTTTTTCAGTACAAGAAAACCATTATATATGGGGACCAGGGTTGGACTGACACCAGAGTACCCTCCGTTGGGCCCAGTCACTGAAGCCATAGTGGGCCCCAAGGGTCCAGGAGAAAAAACAAAACAAAAAAAAAAAACATTTGGAGCTGCCTTTGGACCCAATCACGTCCCACCAGGGTCTATTCTTTGATTTAAAACCTATTAGGCTTTATTGATGAATACATTTTCCCTGCTGGGCCCAAAGAACTCCAGTCCGACACCTACGGCGATAGTCAGTGAATGAAAATGTATTTTCTGATCGATGAAAACTATTTCCATCTGTCAAATATCTTAGTGATCACGATCAGTAATGAGGAATATCTATTACTGCAACAGGCAGGGCCGGTGCAAGGATTTTTGCCGCCCTAGGCAAGATAAAAACTGCCGCCCCCCCCCCCCCCCCCCCTTATCAGATGATCTGCCCATATCATGACATCACATATGTTCCACCCCTTTCTCAGCTTTTAAATTAATAGAACTGCTATGTTTCCCTTACGGTTAATCTAGCTTCTTGTAGCTGTCCCTTTTTGCGGAACGGAATTGCGGACCCGGATCCGCAATTCCGATCCTGAAAAAAATAGAACATGTCCTATTCTTGTCCGCAATAGCGGACAAGAACAGGCATATTCTCTTAGTGCCGGCAATGTGCGGTCCGCAAAATGTGGAACGCACATTGCCGCTGTCCGTGTTTTGTGGATCCGCAAAACACACATGGATGTGTGAATGGACCCTAAATGTGAGGTAAATTAGTTTCCAATGTAGTATTAATAACTAAACAATTACATATTGCATTGTCTACTTACCACCAGGACAACAGGATGATCTGGTCTCTGGCTGCAGTCTGGCTCTTGGTCTGGCTCTGGAGACTCCCTTGTCACTCTCTTCTCCCCCCTCCTCCCTTGTCACTCTGCCCCCCCTCCCTTGTCACTCTCCCCCCCTCCCTCCCTTGTCACTCTCTTCTCCCCCCCTTGTCACTCTCTTCGACCCCCCCTCCCTCCCTTGTCACTCTCTTCTCCCCCCCTTGTCACTCTCTTCTCCCCCCCTCCCTTGTCACTCTCTTCTCCCCCCCTCCCTTGTCACTCTCTTCTCCCCCCCTCCCTTGTCACTCTCTTCTCCCCCCCTCCCTTGTCACTCTCTTCTCCCCCCCTTGTCACTCTCTTCTCCCCCCCTTGTCACTCTCTTCTCCCCCCTCCCTCCCTTGTCACTCTCTTCTCCCCCCCTTGTCACTCTCTTCTCCCCCCCTTGTCACTCTCTTCTCCCCCCCTCCCTCCCTTGTCACTCTCTTCTCCCCCCCTCCCTCCCTTGTCACTCTCTTCTCCCCCCCTCCCTCCCTTGTCACTCTCTTCTCCCCCCCTCCCTCCCTTGTCACTCTCTTCTCCCCCCTCCCTCCCTCGTCACTCTCTTCTCCCCCCTCCCTCCCTTGTCACTCCCCCCCCTATTTGTCACTCTCCCCCCCCCTCCTTGTCACTCTCATTCTACCCCCCCTGTCACTCTCATTCTACCCCCCTCCCTTGTCACTCTCATTCTACCCCCCCTTGTCACTCTCATTTTACACCCCCCCTCCTCCCTTGTCATTCTCATTTTACCCCCCCCCCTTGTCACTCTCATTTTGCACCCCCCTTGTCACTCATTTTACATCCCCCCTTGTCACTCTCATTTTACACCCCCCCCTTGTCACTCTCATTTTACACTCCCCCCCCCCCCTTGTCACTCTCATTTTGCACCCCCCCTTGTCACTCTCATTTTACACCCCCCCCTTGTTACTGTCATTTTATTTTACACCCCCCCCCCTTGTCACTCTCATTTTACACTCCCCCCCCCTTGTCACTCTCATTTTGCACCCCCCCTTGTCACTCTCATTTTACCCCCCCCCCTTGTCACTCATTTTGCACCCCCCCCCCTTGTCACTCATTTTGCACCCCCCCTGTTCACTGTCATTTTACACCCCCCCTTGTCACTCTCATTTTACACTCCCCCCCCCTTGTCACTCTCATTTTACACCCCCCCCCTTGTCTGTCATTTTGCACCCCCCCCTTGTCACTCTCATTTTGCACCCCCCCCCCTTGTCACTCTCATTTTGCACCCCCCCTTGTCACTGTCATTTTACACCCCCCCCCCCCTTGTCACTCTCATTTTGCACCCCCCCTTGTCACTCTCATTTTACCCCCTCCCTTGTCACCTCTAGTGTAGCGTGGCCGAGCTCTGTCCGGTCCGCGGTACAGGAGCATTTGTTTCTTGTACCCGGCCGGACTGACAGGAAGTGCACACTTAGTGTGCACTTCCTGTCAGTCCGGCCGGGTACAGGAAACAAAAGCTCCTGTACCGCGGACCGGACAGAGCTCGGCCACGCTACATTAACAACAGCAGTAGCACAGGGCAGACACAGCAGGCTGCGCAGCACTGAGCCGGAGATTCTTTAGAGCGGCAAGCGCTCAGGAGGCGCAGCATGAGGGGCGCCGCTGGCCGGCCAACGGAACTTATATTACCAACTTTTTTTTTTTTTTACACCGCAAAAGGGCGCCCCCTGCTAGATGGCGCCCTAGGCGACTGCCTAAGTCGCCTTACTGGTGGCGCCGGCCCTGGCAACAGGTATCGCTAGAAAAGCAGTCTGCTTTTTACTCTAAGGATCGGGTATGGACAGCCGCTGGTTGCTGTTTTAAACAGCAGGCACCCAGGACTAATGTTACTGCCAGTCGCAGACTTTAAACCCTTAAAATGCTGTGGTCAAATGTGCATCAGTCTTTCCTCCTGAATGACAAGAGGCTGCTGCACATTAGTTCCTATGGAGCCCCTGCCTGTGGCAGGACTTAATAGGAATACAGTGTGTTTCATACACTACAATGCAAAAAAAAAAGTGTGGGAAAGTGTAAAACAAAAGTAAAAAAAATAAATTATATATATATATATATATATATATACATACATACATACACATACATCACCCCCCTTTCCCCAAAATGTAAATCGAAATATTTAAACAATAAAATAGTCTGACAGATGCTCTTTTACAGAGGACCTGTCACTTCCTCAAAGAATTGCAACTGGCTACGTAACTTTGCAACCATATCTTTCAAGATTCCAGCAGTGTCAGTCACGGAAGATCTAGCAGCTCTAAGAGGACACGACAGGGCCTTTTAAAAAGGCCATTTTACATGGGCTGAGGGTAGGCTGAATGAATGTTGATGAGAGCCCTCGTTCACAATCACTTCCCATTGTAAAGAGGACAGCAATCAGCAGACAAATAAGCAAATGCTCCTGTTGGCTGATGGAGAATTTTTATGCTCACATAAAATTCTCAAAGACCAGAGGCACTTCTACCGGTGTGAACATGGGATGTACTGTCGACTGTATGATCGCTCATCTCCCTTTCAGATTGCATCACCTGCTGGAAAGGCCATTTTCAAATGAACACCAATCGACAAGTTATATTGTTGACTGGCCCTCTTTTAGGGTCATATGTCGGCCAATATAAAAGGGAGATAGCACAATTATACAGAGTGAAAAATAAAAGCCCTTTACCATGAACGAAAAATCTGCATAATATGATAACAGCATTATGGTATCAGATGAAGCGAGCAGATTCCGTTTCTTGTTGACGTATGCCTTCTGTCACACAATGTTTTTAGCTACTTCAACAATTTAGGATGATTGGGTTTTGCAGTGTCCAGATGGATTCTAATGATGTAGCCTAATTAAAAAATTAGGACCAAAATTTCCCCGGGAGAAGATCCAGATAACGTCAAAGGAAAAATGTGCAATTAGTAGAGGATTTATGGGGGAATCTTCCAATGCTGCTAAATATCCAAAAGTCCCTGTGTAATAACCAGCTGATGGGGGGTTTATATATGGAATAATGTTTGTTAACAAGGAACATTCATGAAAATATAGAAGTTACTTAAGTTTAATGCTTAAAAGTCTGAATGCACAAACAATCTAGTATTATATATATATTTATATACTTATGGTCAACAATGTCATAATTCTGTACAATGACACAATTTAGTATCAAAATCTTTCTACACTGTAGATTATTACGAAACTGTTAATGACATCAAACACTGTGTACTTAAAACACCATTTTTTTGCTACCACATTTTGCAACTTTAGTAAAACAATCCGACTTTTCAGTATTGATTCTTCTCTAGTAGGAAATTAAGTATTTTCTACGTATACAATAAGATTTATCTACAACGTCCTTTTGATTTTGATCCATAGCAGCAAAGGCACTGTACATCAGCAGATCCACAGACTTTAAGAAATTTAAAGCATTTAAAAAAAAAAAAAAAGTTAAAAATACAAAAGAATCACATATTAATCAAACAGCAAGAATGACATAAAAAGGTTGAAAGTATTGTCAGAGGCATGGCGGCTCAGTTTGCCTCCAGTTTGGGATGCTCAGAAAAGAGAAGTCCTGAAGTGAAGGTCTTCTCTGCGTAGAGGTTACATTCGTTTGTATCGCCTTGTATGTCACCAGTTGTTGGTTGCCGTGAAGCAGATAATGAGAATGATCCCTTTGGGTTTTCTGTGGCACATCTCATTCGGTGAACCAGCATTGACAGAATACAAGTTAATTCCTGTGTAAACTGTGCATTTCATATGCGTTCAGGAGTTAAAGGCTGAATTCATTTGGGTGAAGTCTGGACTTTGTCTAAAAAAAAATAATGCAAAATTGATTAGTTTTTTTACTTGATAGTTTCTCACTACACAGATGCAACAATAATCACTTTGTATAATCACATAATCTGTTTTAAAGGGGTTCTGCAGTTTTTTTTTATACTGATTATCTATCCTCTGGCTAGATCATCAGCATCTGATCAGCAAGGGTCTGACACCCGGGACCCCTGCCGATCAGCTGTTTGTGAAGGCAGTGGCGCTGGCAGTAGTGTCGCGGCCTCCTCGCTGTTTACCGCAAGCCCAAGAATCCACTTATCCTCACTGTTAGATTGACCGCATTAACATAAATGTAAAATTATCTTAACCTATTTAAGGCTTCATTCAAATCACCGTTCAGCCTTTCCGTTCTCCTGCCCTGTTTAGGGGCAGGAAAACGGAAAGGACGGATTCGGCACATAACTGAGCCGAACGGGGCCCAAGGGCTCAGAAGAAGATTTTGAAGTTGAGACAAAAGTTGTGCACGCAGGACTTTGATCTCCGCTTCAAAAATCTTCTTTCTTCTGAGCGGGAATCTAACAGACCCCATTATATTCTATGGGGCTCAGTTATGTGCCGAATCAGTCCTTTCCGTTTTCCTGCTCTTAAATGGGGCAGGAGAACGGAAAGGCTGAACGGTGATGTGAACGAAGCCTAAGTGAAAATCGTCAGGTTCTAATCCAACAAGATGAACAACTGGTTACAGTATATATACACTATAGAGTATGTATGTTCTATATGCATTATCGAGGCCCAGATCTCGGAAGCAAGTGGGGGGAATAGGAAAAACTCAGTACAGCAGAAGGAATTTCTGCAAGTACTTGGTTTAAATGTATTAAACATGGTGAAAGGTCCTCTTTAAAAGTGATAGGACTTTGTTGACCAATCCTGAGGATAGGTCATCAGTATCTAATGAGTGGAGGTTTGACTCCTGGAACACCCACTGATCAGCTGTTGGAAAAGGGCTGTAGAAGTCAAAGGAGTGCTGCTGCTTGTTCCTTAACGTCACATCAATTGGTCACACTGTCTTTCTGCAGCTCAGGCTCATTCAAGTAAATGGGATTGGGATGGAATACTAAGCAAAGCTACCTGGAATACAATGAAGCTCTTGGTATACAACAAGGCCTGAGGACTCATCCAAGCCCTGTGACCCCTTCAAACAGCTGATTGGAGGTCTAACTCTCAGCAACTTTGACAGAGATCGGATATGAATGACCTATCCTGAGGATAGGTCTTCAATAGTTAAAGGCATTCTCCAGCACTTCCATACCGATATCCTATATTGGCCTATTTTAAGGATAGGTCAATATAGGATAAGCAGGAGTCTGACAGCAGTTTATTTCTGATGCCTGGTTTCAGCACTGGAACCATGGGGGTGCCAGGAGTCAGACACCCACCAATCGGATATTGATGACCTATTCAAAAGGAAAATGTTTTTCCACAAAACCCTTTAAATCTTGGATAGCCCCTATAAAAAGTGTTTAGTTCAAACAAATGGTAATGATGATGAAAGACTGAGGGCTATGGATCGTTGTATGATAATACCTAGATAGAATTCATCCCCAGATAGTTAGGGTAATGCTGAAAAGTTTTGACACCGGCTAAAAATTATTACACATTATGGAGCAGGGGTGTGGAAATCCTATCGCCCGACGCCCAGGACATGCAGTTCCGGGCGCCGGGCAGGTAGTTTGTCCAGTTCATGAACGAATCGTTCTTTTGAATCAATTAATTTCACTGAACCGGAGGAGTCGATTCACCTGACTGAGCTGATCCGTGTGAAACAGCTCAGTCAGATAGCAGAGCAGAGAGATGCTGGCAGCAGGGAGGGAGGAGTGTTATCTGATCCTAGAGTGGAAGCCAGCCCCTCCCCTCCCTGCAACCAATCAGAGCTGAGGCACAAGCACTGGCTTTATTTACATGCGACCTCCTAACACGTGTTGAGACATTGAAGCCTTTTATTTACAAATGGCCAGTTATGACCAATAGAGTCTCTTGATTGACACGTGTTATTATATATTTTTTTTTATATAAAATTTAACATTTATTGGTTTCATTAAAATTGTATCCTAGAACTACCACTATTAAAATTATCAGCCTTGTTGCACTGCCTATATTGTCTCAGTATATATGCTGTGAGGTGGGCAGGGACTATTGCTGCTGCTGCCTGGTTCACTCCTTTATATCTGCATATCGTTATGCTCAGTTTAGTGTGCTCTGTTATTGTCAGAGCGTTGCCTACAGAACAGTACTACCTGCTCTTGCCTCACTAATCGCTTATAAATAGTGGTTCCACTATTGAGACTGCAGTGCTTATGCTGGCTAAAATTTACAAAGATCACAAACTGCCCCCCGACATGTTTCGCCAAACACTTGGCGTCTTCAGGGGAATGGGCAGTGATCTGTTGAGGGGGTGGAGCCAGGCTTTTAAAACCTCTCTGCGTACGTCTTTGCTCTTGCCGGCTAATCTGTGTCCTTGTTGTTACTCTGTTTCCTACCTGTCCAATCCATGTTTGTCTCTTTGGAATCGGATATTCTGTAGTACCTCCCATCCTTCAGGTTGATCAATGTCCGCTAGCCACGTCACCTTCACCTGTGATGCGCGTCAGGATTGCAGGTTGTATGTGCGCATGTGTCGGCACTTATATCCTCGCTGCGATCTATCTTTGCTTGTGCGCATGCGTCTACTGTTAAGCTCTCATCTCGCGATCCATTAAATGGATATGCGCCGCGATCCGATTTTTCTTTGCGCATGCGTCCACCTCACAGCATATATACTGAGACAATATAGGCAGTGCAAGAAGGCTGATAATTTTAATAGTGGTAGTTCTAGGATACAATTTTAATGAAACCAATAAATGTTAAATTTTATATAAAAAAAAATATAACAACACGTGTCAATCAAGAGACTCTATTGGCACAAGCACTGGGTCACACACAGTACAGGGAGTTGTACACCGAGTCTAAGAATCAAATGATCCTACTTAGGGTCCATTCACACATCTGTGTGTGTTTTGCGGATCCACAAAACACGGACAGCAGCAATGTGCGTTCAGCATTTTGTGGAACACACATTGCCGGAACTAAGAGAATATGCCTATTCTTGTCCGCTATTGCAGACAAGAATAGGACATGTTCTATTTTTTTTCAGGATCGGAATTGCGGACCCGGAAGTGCGCGGCATAGAAATGTATGGGTCCGCAATTCCGTTCTGCAAAATGCGGAATGGAATTGCGGATGTGTGAATGGACCCTCCGTTATAGACTCATTCGATTTTTTGAGCTAAAAGAATTGTGTGTCACTAGAATACACCGAGTCTAATCACCAGGTTGCAACAGTATAAAGCCCTTTAAGTGCCCTCCATACAATAGAACGCCTCCGAAGTGCCCCCTACTCAGTATAATGCCCAAATCAGTGCCCTCAGCTTCCCCTTCCTGTTCTAGTCGTCAGTCAGGTCACCACTGATGTAACACTTATTACCCATCTGGCTCCTGAGCTTCGGTTCACTTGCTTGTCAGCCCGAGTCATCCGAGAGCGATCAACTGTACATGCGCATTGCGCACCACCTGAGCTTTGGTTCACTTGCTTGTCAGCCGACTCAGCAAGTGAACTGAAGATACGATTCATGAATCTGTTCTTTTAAATGAACGGATTCATGTAAAAGATCCGAACTTCCCATCTCTACGGGCAGGTAGCAGGGCTGAGATGGCTTTGTTTACCGGAGCAGTGGACCGGCGACAAGCTAGGGGCGTGGAGCGGCGGTGACCGAGCAGTGACGCAGCCACGGTGACAGAGTGGGGGGAAGGGGGGGGGGGGGGAGAGAAGAAATGACAGAGCTGGAGGGGTGGAGCAATAAAAAGTTCTGTCACGTCTCCGGCTCGGGGGGAGGAGCAGTGACAGAGCAGATACAGAGCCAGGGGCATTGATAGAACTCAACTCTGCCAGCATCCCTCAGAGGACCCCCTTTCTGCAGGTGTTGTCAAACTGGGAAGGTGAGGGGGGTCCTTTCCATGCCGCAGCAGCAGCTAATTTGCCTAAACCACCTAGAGGTACGGGTAGTAATGTGCTAAGAGCAAGAGTGTGCGCTAAACTAATTGCTGTGATCACATTAAGGCCTCGTTCACACCAGGCAGTGCGTTCCGGCCTGATTCTGTCCAGGATGCACTGCATTGCGGCCGGCTAACTATATTGTGGGGCAGGAGGGGGCGTAGTGGTCTGTTGAAGTGATTAGCACAATGACCATGCCCAACGGCTGCACAGGATCGCAAGTCACATTATGCCTGCGGTCCAGTCCAAACAAAATGCTGCAAGAAGCATTTTGACTGGACCTCAGGCATAATTCTACCTTGCGATCCCGTGCATCCGATCGGCTGCGGCTGTGGCTACGGTGCCATTCACGTCAATGGATCGTCACGCCCCCTCCTGCCCGACAACATAGTGAGCCGGCCGCGATGTAGTGCATTCTGGACAGAATCATCTGGTGTGAACGAGGACTAAACGTAGAGTCATTTCACACCACAAAAACCCTGCATAAGGAAGCGTGGTTGGTGCACTGAAATATGGTTTTGATTTAAAATTATTTTTTGTATCAGGACAAGTAGATGGTCATGAGGGACAAGTAGATCGAGCCCCCGCTTTAGTCCTTCACTTTCCACACCCCTGTGGAGGCTGTAAATTTACATAAGTATAGCCCAGCGACGTGCCTCCCTTGTTGTGGAAGTACAGCAAAGCACAATAACAATCTGACAAGCATGGCTGAAATGTGGCCTTTGTGCAATAGCCGCCCCGACTGGGCCTCTAATCCTCGGTAATAACTAGTAAGAAAATATTTCATCACAGCGGTGGTTTCTCCAACTGCAGAGTGAAAGGGCCAGAGGGGAATTTGCGGTAGTTAGCTGGGAGGAAGAAGGTCACAAGTTGGAACTACTGTCTGCTACAAATATAATCCCTTTATTTTACTGTACAACTAAACATTTTGGATGGTCAGAACCGTTTAATCATGATTTTGATACTTCTCCCTTCTTCTCTTTCTAGCTGACGTGTGAAACAACAAGGTTTCTATTCAATGCTTTAATAGCAGTCACTTGAAAGTGGAAATAAAGAACAGAGAGACTCCAATGCGGATGTGCCATACCACAAAATACCATATGTTCTTTGGTTTATTAAAGGGGATTTACAGCACTTTAATACTGACGACCCAATCTTAGGATAGGCCATCAATATCTTATCGGCAGGGGTCCTACACAATAAAGGGCATCTGTCAGCAGATTTACACCTATGAAACTGGCTGATCTGTTGCATGTGCGCTTGGCAGGTGAAGTCCTCTGCGTTGGTCCTCCCATATCCATGTGCCCACATTGCTGATGTTTTAGTATATGCAAATGAGCCTCTAGGAGCAACGGGGGTGTTACTGTTACACCTAGAGTCTCTGCTCTCTATGGAACTGCCACGCTCTCTGAACTTTGATAGGGCCAGGCAGTAAAAACATCATCACTTCTGGCCTTGTCAATCAAAGCGCAGAGGTTCACAGCAGTCGCAGAGAGAGCAGAGCCTTTAGGGTAATTGCAATGTCCCCGTTGCTCCTATTTGCATATATTACAACTTAATTTTTCTCAGTAATGCAGGCACATATGAAGATGGGACCAACACAGATGACTTCAGCTGCCAAGCGCATATGTAACAGGTCAGCCAGTGTCATAGGTACTAATCTGCCGACAGATGCCCTTTTTTGCAGTAGCTCTGGGGCTGAAAGTTAATGCTAGAATTACACTACTTAGTCCATTGTGCAGTGAGTAGGAGCAGTACTGTAGTAACCAACACAACAGATGGAGCCGATATTGATGGCCTATCGTCAAGACAGATAGAAAAGCACTGAAAAACCCCCTTTAAAATTCACATACTCCTTGTCCTTGCTTTATAGTTCTCTTAAGTTGTCTAACCACTTCTTTTAGGCTCTGTTCACATCTTGGTTTTGGTTACATCCAGTGTACGTACCAGGAAAGCTCACTGTGCATACAAACATATCCAAAGGCTCACATTCATCAGACTGAGGACTATGTTATGCCTGTACACTAGGCCACGGCACAAACCTTGTTTTGTGTAACATTGTGGCCAATGGGCGATGTAGGATTATAAAGTGGCATATATCACAGCCCTGAGTCGGAGGTATAAGTCAGGGATTACTCGCCAACGTACAGGACTGTCAGAAGGCTCAATTGCGATTTAAACAAAACCTTATCTCTTTGGGAAATCTTATCATTGATGATTTCTCAAATTGGTAAAAAGACCAAAAATGCAGATGCAAAGAGGGAGATCTGTCACGCAAGACTAAATGGCAGCTGCATTTTATATATATATAAAAAAAATAAAAATCTAAGCACTCTTTATACATTTTCAAAAGGCTCAATATCCAAGCAACATTTTAAGACTGTCAAAATGGTGGAGCTACTGTACAAAGTTCTAATACCACTTTGATGTTTCATTCCCTCTCATTTACCACTAATAAGCTTGGTGCCTTTTAAATAAATGAACAACTCTGAGCATCTGCTTCAATACAAAGCATGCATTTAATAAGCCAGCAAAAGACCATAAAACAGAAAACTAGTGACAGTAAAATGCTATACAGAGCTCTTGGACATGGATGCAGTGAGCACTGCTGTCTCAAGTATGGCGTGGGCCAAGTTAACGCCTCGGAAATTCATTTCAATCTTGGCGGAACACTTTAATCTTCACTATAGAAACTAGTGAAGACTAAAATGGAGATATTGCTCACCACAACAAACCGGATTATGGTGTTCCTTTTGGAAGCAGTAGAAGAGTCAACACGACGAATGTAACTGGGGTTTCATTTCCTATCGAGCACACTGAAATGTTGTGCACCAGGGAAGCACAGGTTATGCGCTGTGCTGCCTATCATCCCTAATACAATCTGCAGAACGTCCGAAAACCAAAATGGATTTTCCTCTAAATTCCTGCTCACTTTCATTGTACACTGCCCGTCCAAAAAAAAAAAAAAGTAGCCACCAAAAATATTGTGTTGGACCGCCTTTAGCTTTGATTACGGCACGCATTCGCTGTGGCATTGTTTCGATAAGCTTCTGCAATGTCACAAGATTTATTTCCATCCAGTGTTGCATTCATTTTCCACCAAGATCTTGCATTGATGATGGTAGAGTCTGACTGCTGCGCAAATTCTTCTGCAGCACATCCCAAAGATTCTCAATGGGGTTAAGGTCTGGACTCTGTGGTGGCCAATCCATGTGTGAAAATGATGTATCATGCTCCCTGAACCACTCCTTCACAATTTGAGCCTGATGAATCCTGGCATTGTCATCTTGGAATATGCCCGTGCCATCAGGAAAGAAAAAAATCCATTGATGGAATAACCTGGTCATTCAGTATGTTAAGGTAGTCAGCTGAGCTCATTCTTGGAGCACATACTGTTGCTGAAGCTAGATCTACCAATTGCCAGATCATAGCACTGCCCCCACAGGTTTGTACAGTAGGCACTAGGCATGATGGGTGAATCACTTCGTCTGCCTCTCTTCTTACCCTGATGCGTCTATCACTCTGGAACAGGGTAAATCTGTACTCAAGACCACATGACCTTCTTCCATTGCTCCAGAGTCTAATCTTTATGCTCCATAAAAAATTGAAGCCTTTTTCCTGGTTTGCCTCACTGATTAGTGGTTTTCTTACGGCTACACAGCTGTTCAGTCCCAATCCTTTGAGTTCCCTTTGCATTGTGCGTGTGGAAATGCTCTTACTTTCACTATTAAACATAGCCCTGAGTTCTGCTGTTTTTCTTCAATTTGATTTCAAACGTTGAAGTGATCGCCGATCACGATCATTCAGGATTTTTTCCCTGCCAGATTTCTTCCTCGAATACGATTGGTCCCCACTATCCTTCCAGTTTTTAATAATGCGTTAGACAGTTCTTAACCCAATTTTAGTAGTTTCTGCAATCTCCTTAGGCGTTTTCTTTGCTTGATGCATGCCAATGATTGACCCTTCTTAAACACACTAACATCTTTTCCACGACCACGAGATGTGTCTTTAGACATGGTTGTTTAAGAAATGAGAAGCAACTCATTGCACCAGTTGGGGTAAATAACTTATTGCCAGCTGAAAGATAATCGCCCATGCAGTCATTATCAAATAGGAGGCTCATAACTATTTGCTTAGTTAAATCCAGGTGGCGACTTTTTTTTTTGGACAGGCAGTGTATTATACTTTGCTGTGGCTTTTCACTAAGAAATCGGCACCAAACAAGCAAAGTGTAATCTGGACTGGGCTATTCTTTTGGATATGAGAATGAAAGAACATCAGGGTTTCTTATGTGTACCACTGCTTGCTGTGGTTTGGGAGGACACCTGGGGCTCAAGGACCAACCCGGCCATCATGTTAAAAGACTGTACATCCCTTATTGTGGACTTCCACCAGCTGCTCAGTGGTGGGCCGCATTCACAATAAAAAAAAAGAAACGGGAAGGGTCTTTCCGGCTGCCTGTTTGTCCTCTATGGCTGTCCTTCTCTGGAGACAGACATCATCCTAGATGAAACACAGTTGCAGGCCACTCACATGAGAAAGCTGGCAATGGAGGAGCTGGGGGTCTGCAACATCAAGTCAGTGGGGGCAACCCACTGTATATGGGGAGGTGCAGAAAGCATATATTCAAATGAGGAAATGGGGTAAAAACATGGTGCACTGTGTATATGTTGGTACGGACACAGTGTGCAAGGATGTATATGGGGGCATTGGAGGTATTAATAGTGATATATAGGGTGCTGCCAAGCATGGCAGAATTGCTGAGAATTTACATGTGGATGAGGTTTTCAAAACTGCACCTGCATGTAGACAAAAAATAAAATAAAAATATTGCACAAAAAAGGTATGGATTTTAATCAGGGATTCCACCCTCTTAGATGCATAGGTAACTACACGCAGGGCAAAAGGGGGTAGGGGAGCTAGATTACACATGTGTGTACAAGGAATGGGTAGATAAGCTTTCCCCATCAGCAATTGTAAATGGTAGAGATTTTAATATAGATAGAGTCATTGTAATCCTGTCTGTGAAGATAATGAGGGGATAGTGACATGGAAAATTGCTCATTAGTGAATAGGTGATTTTCTGATGACACATTCCCTTTAAATCAGTGGGCTGCATTTAGAAACAATTTGTACATTACCGGGTAACACATTTAAATACCCCAGTCTTACTAACAGTAATAGTAACATGAAAGATCAGGGATATTTGGTTCAGATTATCTAAGGTATTGTCAGGTAAAAAGGATTGGCTAAGAATATTACATTGTGTTGATTCCATGTAGCGTCAGGGGGCAAATGTAGTCAGCCCCCCATTAGGTTGTCACCTCTATGTCCCACCTTTCTGAATTAATTACATTTAAGGGACTTTTTCAGAAGTACATAAAAAACAAAAGTTAAGTACAATGTTCACAAGTAAAATAGGAAACCACTTTCAACTGAGCTTTTAATTTGTTTCATTTCCAAACTAAGAAATTGTGAAAAAAAAGTGTAACTGTCGTTTCTGTTTAAAGAGTCTTTGTAACAAAGCTGTAACTGAGCGTTACTAAGGACAGTCTGTCTTCAGTGCTTTTCGTGTAACACGTTGGATAGGCAGCGATAGGACACGTGTTCATAGTCAGGGACTGGAGGTCTCTATGTTACACACAAGAGTCTTCAGCGCTCAGTAGAACTGAAGACAGACTCTCCATAGCAATGCTGTTGGAGCTTCACTAAGAAGATTCTTTACACCCTGTTTTCTACTAGAAAGAAACAGCTTTCCTAAATAACGTATATTCCAAAACACCCCTGTCCGTAAACAATATTAAAAATAAACCGAAAATACAGTAACACAATAAGGTAAAACACTTTGGACATCCATTTAGAATTATTCATGCTGCAATTCAAATACATTGAAGCCACACTGGAAACACAGAGAACGGACTAAAAACAAACCTTACCTTCATTTCCATGGCCTGTGCAGACTACTTTTCTTGTCAGTTCGTTTTTTTAATATTTTTTTTTTTTACAAAGTCTTCTTTACACAAAATAAATATGTTACAGCTATAGTACACAATCCATGAACAAGTCTGAAGGATAAAAGAAGTTTACTTTTTTTGTGTGCGTCTTCTGCCTGCACATCAACTGAAGATTTGGTTTCGAGTTCCTAGTAAGCGTTTACAACAAAATGTAAAATGGGTGGGCGCATTTGGCAAAGAAAGAAAAACAACTTGCTGAGGTGGACGCGTCTGGTCCTTGGTTCCAGAAAGGAAGGAAGAAAGAAAAATAAAATTTACAGAAAAGTGCTACTAGTAGGCGTCTCATAGGCAGTTGGAGGTTGTCTCTAATAAATAACTTCATAGACTGTGGCCTTCTTGTCCCCTGATCCAGTGACAATGTATTTATCATCCACAGAGATGTCACAGCTCAGCACAGATGACGATTCTTTGGACTGTGGGAAAGAATAAACAATGAGAAATCTGGGGCTTCCAAGAAAAACAGAAGAAGAAAAAAAACATATGCAGATCCTTCTCTTCAGGTCATAACCAAGTGTTACGCCCGGTCTAATTACAGTAAAATTCCTTTAATTAGGGAATTAATCAGACCTGATGGGCAATGGATTATCAGCTAGCCACTGAAAAGTCAGCAAGGGTAGACACGTTTCAGGAGGATGTTAGATTAACATGCCATTATAACTAGAGATGAGCGAAGTTTGCAAATAAATTCGATTCGGCTGCCGCCCCAGTCATTGAACCCCTCAGATGCTGCATCCATTACTGATCGCGGCATCTGAGATAAAAAATTATGACTTTCAGGGGTTAAATCGGTAAAAACAAACCAATCACCTTATCCATTTGAACACAGAGGCCGCAGCGCCCATCTAGATTGAAGATTCCACGCGAAATCTTGCGCCGGCAAGGTGAACTCATTGCGCACAAGTTTTTGCGCGTGATCTTCAATCAAAATGGCCGTGAGGGCCTCTTTGCACTCAAATTGATAGAGTAGGATTTTTTTTTTTTTTACCGCCATGTCAATTCGTTACTAAAGACCATTTCTGATACGTTGATTTGCTCAACACTAATTAGAATCACTTCAAAATTAATACAGCACTCTCTGAAATGCAGAAAATGTAAGCTCTCTCTTATCGGGAAACTTACCTGGAATATACTGGCTCCATAAGGTGTTCTCCAAGCATTAAGTAGGTTGTCCTTTCCAGTGCTCACAAACCATTTCCCTGAAAGCAAAGCGTATATTACATTCAGTGATATAATAATCATGTGCATGCACCAATGTGACCTTCAGCCTACATGGATCGAAGGAAACTCATAGGAATCAGGCAGGGGGAAGATGGGTCACTGAACCCTGTAAAATTGCACTCCCTTCAAGTCAACGTGTTGGCTCGTGTCTAGGTTTGCCTACTTTATTAGGATCAACGACTATGTCCGGATTTATATTTTGTTGTATGAACAAGTAGCTGATAATCATTGATCTAATATAAGTGTAAAATAAGTAATGCAATGGTGTAATGTCTTCAAACGTATGGATAGAATATAATTTGGTCCCACAAGATGGCGTCTTGCATACCTCTAGATCTATTATACTGCTTCCTTTCCCATGTCTTCCAGCAACACCCTACTTAGACTATATATACACGTATAGATTAATATATACCCATAACCAGTATAGGCTTTATAGTTGTGTTAGCGAGGAGTTAAAAGGCCTTTTAAGTTAATTGTTGAGCAGTATTACAATGACCCATTGTACTCTACTTTATCCACTGTAATCCTCTGAAAAATTCATGAGCCAAAAATCAACCCTTTGGCATTAGTCCCCTAGACTGGGGAAGAGCGGCACATTTGAATGGAACCATTCCAAACGCAAAGATGGTATTGACTTACCACAATGGGCAAACTTTAGGGAGAGGACACAGCTTTCATGAAGATGCAGCTGGTATTTATCTGGCTTGGTGACATGTAAAACTTCGACATTGCTGTTCTCCATGCCCACGGCTAACCACTCACCAGTTGGACAATACCCCAACGAGAAGATCTGAGGAGATACGATTTCAAATTAATAAGCTCACTTGGTAGTCTGTCTACTCACTTTTACGGCACATGCCTCACAGGTTACTAA